>NC_089837.1:251138890-251738890 GCF_035609145.1 Eleutherodactylus coqui | reverse complement strand
CCTGCAGCTGAAGAAAGTTGAGTATGTGGTGTTTTTTATTTTTCACATTACTTTGCTTTGTTTTTCAGGGAAGGGCTTATACCTAAAGCCCTTCCCTGAAAAACAATTACTGGGTGCCAGCAGATGGATCTGCTACCGCAGCTGTCTGTGACAGCTGTGGTAGGGAATTCTTTATTCCTCATGGGGATTAAGAATTCCTTTGCCGCATCTGTCACATCTGTGAAAGGTGCAGCAGGCAATCTTTTCTTCCCAGCGGGGATGAAGAAAACATCTGCTGCATGCGCCAGATGTGTTCTTCATCTCCACAGGGATTTAGAATTCCTGTGCCGCATCTGTCATAGATGTAGCAGGTGCAGCAGAAAATTCTTTTTCCCAGCGGGAAGAAAAAACATCTGCTGCATGCGTCAGATGTGTTCTTCA
Source organism: Eleutherodactylus coqui (assembly GCF_035609145.1). Classification (NCBI taxonomy): domain Eukaryota; kingdom Metazoa; phylum Chordata; class Amphibia; order Anura; family Eleutherodactylidae; genus Eleutherodactylus; species Eleutherodactylus coqui. The sequence goes on along the minus strand of NC_089837.1, from coordinate 251,738,470 downwards.
ACCCCGCAGGGGACACAGACAGGTTAAGTGTATATATAATTTTTTTACACTAAAATATTTGTTATTCAGGGAAGAGCTTATATTTAAAGCTCTTCCCTGAAAAACAATTACGGGGTGCCGGCAGACCATTGTCTTCCATGGAGCCGCCTGCAGCAGCGGCAGCTCCATGGAAGACAATGCAGGCATTCCCTATGGAGCACGCCTGTCCTATCTTTGCAGGCATACGCCTGTAAAGTACGGACATGTGAACACACCATAGGGAATGCATTGCTTGTAATAGACGCATGTTTTTTTGCACGCAGCTGCACTCACAAAAACACGGTCGTGTGAAGTCACCCTAGTCCTGTGCTGTATTTATAAACATGATATGGCATATCACAGCCATTCATATTAGCAGGAACCAATCACTATGGTCCCTGCTGGTTACTATGCCAAAGGCACTTTGGCATTTGTTTCTACTGCGCATGTGCAGATCCCGCTGCTGCCCATCACTTCAGGAGGCTTCAGGGGCTTTAGGTGAGTATTTCCATCTCTCCTCATAGATCCAATCCATGAGGGGAGATAAAACTTTAACTTTTTAAAAACTTTTCTGTGATCACCAGTATCCATTGGATACCAGCGGTCCCTGGTGACATCTTCCGCCTCCTGGCTACTTCAAATGTCCCCTGACAATTCAGTCTTCTGTGCATGCGCCCCATTCTTCCCTTGGTACGCATGCGCAGAAGACGGCGGAAGGTCTATTCAGGAGTAGATCATTGCTGGACATCGGGAAGGACGGAGGTGAGTAGTTTCAGCCCCCATCATGGATCCGATCCATGAGGGGAGCTGAAATTCTAACTATTTTGTAGTTTTTTATTTACTTTTATTGGTTATGCCAATCACATGACTGTGGTGGGGCTCCTCGCGGCCCCCCATGACAGCTCCCGGTTGTTGGCTACGCCTGGCAGCTGACAGCATGGAGCTTTCACATCCACAGCCCACAGGGCTTTAATCCCTAGGGGAAGCGTCTTTTTAGGCCCTGGGGATTAAAGCCAACCAAAGCAGGACATAAAAAGTCTATGGAGTGGTCACTAAGTGGTTAATACTTTAGCACAATAAAAACATTTTTACTAGGAAAAAAAATGTTTGCATTGTCATATTTATAGGGATGCAAGTTTTTCATTTTTCCATCTATGGAGTTATACAAGGGCTTGCTTTTTGCTGAATGAGTTGATGTTTGCTTTAGTACTAATTTGCAGTGCATAAGACTTTTTGATCACTTTTTATTTCAATTTGTGCACCTTCATATAAGCATAAGCGTGCTTGTAGGCTTGTGTTGTTTGTGGAATGAAAGTTGAGTATTTGCGTGTGCAACTGCCTTTTTTACTCTACTTATTGCATATGCAAGTCATGAGCAATTGCATGCAAAGAAAAAACACTTTTTGCTCCCAGCCATTGAAATGGTCAAATTCATTAATGAGTGTCATTAATGAATGCATGCTGTGGGGTATTTTGCGTGAAGCAATTCCACACACAAAATATGGGCTTGTGAACGAACGCATTGCAACCATCAACAGATTGGATTGCGGGGATGTCAATAGGGTAAAGGAGGAAGCTATCTCCCTCTTTAAGCCCTGTAGATGCCGCTGCCTGTATCGACAGCAGCATGTATAGGGTTAAATTACCAGGATCAGAGCTAGGCTCGATCCCAATACTTACAGTGGTAACATGGCTGTCAATTACACTAGCAATTTTGTTCTGGTTATGGGACAGCTTAGCTTCTGAGCCTTCTGGCAACTAGTGCCGTATATATGTACGGCATGAGAAACTACTATCCAGCTGCGTCATACATGCATGGTTCATGTTGGGAAAGGGGTTAGTATATTTTATTAAAGAAACATCAGAACTCATTAACAAATGGCAATCATATTTGGTATTGCCATATCCGTTACAGCACTGAACGGAACACGATATTTATGATGCACAATAAATTTTGTAAATAAAAAAGGTGCAATTGCTTTTTTTCGCATTTAACCTATAGTAAAAGTTAATATAAACTAAAAACTTAGTAGTATTTATTGAAAGATGAAAGCGTAAAAAAAAAATTTCAGTTATGTTGATATAGGATGAAAAAAGTTGTGATTATGAATTTGGGAATGCAAAAATATAATTAAAAATATTATCTAAATAAGTAAAATACCCAGATTTCTGTAGGTAAAAGTGTGCTTACAACTGCCTCTCTAATTTTTACAACACAAGAAGAAAATTACACACAGAAAACTGACAAAAATGTCACTGACACTATAAATGGTGTATAATATACTGCGTGTATAAAAAAAGTTAAGGCATATTAATTGGCCTACTGTGACTTTATAGCCCAAGGACCCTTGTAGATGGGGTTGCCAGCCCTGCTATAATGTTATACGAGCATAGTAGGTTTATCTTACTACATATGAAAATTTGCAGTGTTTTACTTTAAAATTATTTTATTAGCATTCCATGTGCTCTTTAAAGAGATATTCTGGGCAAAAACTATTAATGATCTATGCTCAGGATAGGACATGAATTATTAATTGCCAGGGACCAAAGGGGATCCCCAGTAAGGAGCTGTTAAAGTAGCGTGATGGACATGCATCATAGGGAACAGGAACAAAAGTGCCCTGGCTGGCTTCACTATTACACTTATGGCACTTCCAACTCCGACACTGGGAAAAGACTTGGAAGTGCAATAGCGGCTTCAGCTCCAATTGATTTAGATGGAAATGAAGCTAGCTAGGTCACTTTTGCTCCAGTCTTCTATGACACACATCTGGCCCGCTGTACTGACAGCAGGCTAGACAATCAGCTCATCTCCCGTTATCCCAAGCAGTGGGTCCCGAGATAGGTCATCAATAGTTTTTAAAAGGGAAAATCCTTTTAATATATACATTTTTATTATGTATCCCCACGGAAAAGCAATGCTGATCCACAGCATGCTGAGACTATGTAAGAGTGTTATATAGTCCAAAATGTTAAGTTAATTCCCCATTCCAAGAATCAGTTGGAAGATTGAGCTATTTTTGTTTTTTTCATTAATTCAACATGTCAAAACATACATATTTTGACTATTATTTCCCAATCCTAAATTTTTAAGGGGTATTTCTAAACCTCAGTGGTACAACAACTAAACTAAAAGTATTAGCACTGAAAGTGTTTATTCTATTTTATTTCTAAGCATCTTTACAAGGAATCAATTGAAGATCACATTTTATTCAATTAAATATGCTTTATTATAGTTAATGTATTCATTTTCTTTGCTTTCAGGACCTATTTGCATTGGATGTTGAGCCATATCGATATAGCGGTGTTAACATGACTGGGTTTAGAATACTGAACATAGAAAATAGCCAAGTACTCTCTATTATTGAAAAATGGTCTATGGAAAGATTGCAAGCACCCCCTAAACCAGACTCAGGATTACTGGATGGATTTATGACGGTAAGATGTCTGCATTTATTTCTCTAAACTGAGAAATATACCTTTTTATAGTTGCAGAAATACAATTATATTTAACTCCTGCATGATCAAAGCCTTTTATACCATAAATGCTCACATCAACATTTCATATTTATATAGCAATACACTCTAAAGGCTCGTTCACAGGCACAAGCATATTTTGATTCGTGAAAACACTGTATATTCACGGACCTATTCCCTATGTATTTCAGCCCTTCTGTCCGTTTTTCACGCTCGTAATTATACAGCGTATTTTCGCTTGTAAAAACTACACAGAAGGGCCTATTGTTTTGATGTGCAAATACGCAGTGAAGTACACAGTGAATGGTCATTATGGTGCCCCCAACAGTTATCCCTGCATTGCACTCTTTATCAATAGAGCTCTGAGTTTTAACTTGTCTTCCAAAATCCCACAGATGTTTCAGCAAGGCTTCCCCTTTTTCCTGTTCTGCAGAAGTCACACAAGTGTCCTGCTTTTCCTAATTTACATAACAAAGCTTCGTTCCTTTAGTAGCAGCATCATGACTTCTCCATCCCACAGTAATCACAACAAGGCACTGATAAGCATGTATACACTAGCTGCTATTACATTTTCTCATAACAATTTGTAAAATTGTGTCTTTGAAACTTTGCTGCACACCTTTAAAAAAAATAAATACATTTTTTTCTAGTTAAAATGTATGTTTCAATCATCACTGTTTTACTGGATGTACAAAAAAATAACAAAGATTAAGGAAAGCTGATATCATCAAATACAGAAAGAAATTAGATCAGCAATTCAGGTAAAGACTAGAGATGAGCGAACATTCTCGTCCGAGCTTGATGCTCGTTCGAGTATTAGGGTGCTCGAGATGCTCGTTACTCGAGACGAGCACCACGCGGTACTCGTCTTGATTAAACGAGCACTGACCATTGAATTCAATGGAGCCGGCAATACAGCTGGCTCCATTGAAAGCAATGGGCTGCCGGCGATCGCGGGATGAATTGTCGGGAAGGGCTTAAATATATAAGCCCTTCCCTGCAATTCATCCAGAAATGTGTAAAAATAAAAAAAAAATATACTCACCTTGTCCCGGCAGAACGATGTTAGCCCATTGAATTCAATGGAGCCAGCAATACAGCCGGCTCCATTGAAAGCAATGGGTTGCCGGCGATCGCGGGATGAATTGTTGGGAAGGGCTTAAATATATGAGCCCTTCCCTGCAATTCATCCAGAAATGTGTAAAAATAAAAAAAATATATATACTCACCTTGTCCCGGCAGATGGAGTTCAGCGCGGCCGGCCTGCAGTGGGTATGAAGGGCGCTGAGCCAATCAGAGGCAGATCTCACTCACACCCATTCATGAATTCATGAATGGGTGAGTGAGTGTTGCCTCTGATTGGCTCAGCGCAGCTCTTAGCTGAATGACAGCAGTTCCGCACCACAGTGCAGGGGACAGCAGGAGAAGACGCGGCTGTGCCCCGGCAGCTGAAGGGAGGTGAGTATCTATTTTTTTTGTTTTTTAAATCACTTTTAATTCATTCCAGGGAATGGCTTATATGTAAAGCCCTTCCCTGAAAAAGAATTCAGGTGTGCCAGCGGACCATTGTCTTCAATGGAGTCGCCGGCAGCAGCAGCGGCTCCATTGAAGAGAATGCCTGCATTTTTATTCTTCTTTACACTAAAATCTTTCTTTTTCAGGTAAGGGCTTATATTTTTAAGCCCTTCCCGAAAATTCATCCCACGCTCGCCGGCAGCCCATTGAATTCAATGGGCTAACATCGTTCTTCTCTGCCACAGCTGTTACAGCTGTGGCAGAGGAGAACGATCGTTATGCTGACAGTGGGGGGGGGGGTCTCACTCTTGCCACTATTGTGGCTTAATAGTGAGACCTCGGAGCCCGAAATGCAGCCCTGCATGTTGCTCCTCGCCTGCTCTATCCATTTCTGTGTTTTTTACATGACTTTGGTGATTTGCTAAGATTTTCACAAATGAAAACCTTAGCGGAGCACCAGTCATATACAAAAATGCTCGAGTTGCCCATTGACTTCAATGGGGTTCGTTACTCGAAACAAACTCTCGAGCATCACTGAAAGTTCGACTCGAGTAACGAGCACCCGAGCATTTTGGTGCTCGCTCCTCTCTAGTAAAGACATAATATATATTCTGCAACGATCAAAGAGGAGTGCAATATAGATAATTACTGCCTGAAAATACAGTTTGGGTAACTACTGTATGCACACCTATATACAAGCATTCACACCCTGCGACATATACACACATAGATACATACTTGCATACATATGTACTTTTACAACATCTGCCTAGTCAACTCACTGGATCTCTCCATCTCCTGGGTAAGACGGTTTGCAGCACACAGGAATTCACTTTAACATAATGTATTCTCTTTTCATTCTGTGTTCAGCCAGTTTTATTGCTTGTTTGCACAGCAAAAGACTTCTCAGCAACACAGCAAACACTTAAAAATAAATCATTGGCCATCTAGGTACTCACTAGCACAGTCACAGTGTCTCTCACTGCTGAAGTGTAAGGCCTACTGCCTGCCACCCCAAACATAACAGGTTTTGGTCATTCCAGCTGCATGACTCCCATGGGCTAGCATACCTTCTCTTTCCCAGGTTTGGCACATTGTGGAGGTAGCTCATACCTTCCTTAAAGGCCTCTTCCACTTGACTGCTAATTACCTCTTTAAGCAGTCCAGCTTTTCTTAACTCCTTTATATCTTCCTAAACTTTTCCCAGATAAAAAAAAACACACACAATAATACCCAACCCTGAAGCATTCATGCCGAGGTTACATGTTATGTCATTTTATGTTTCTTGAACAGATATCCTACCTCTTCAGTAGCTACATTGTTACAATACATACATTCCCACACACATTTAGACACTGACAGACATACACGTACTAGGGTGGCCCTTAGAGATATGGCAAAAAATAAAGTAGCAGCTATACAGCACGACAAGCATCCAAATTTGTTACATCTGCTAAAAATAATGTTTGGGTAAAGGTTTAGCTTTAAATTCCAACTGCAAGATGGTGCTCAAAACATGCATATTATGAGAAATGGCGCTTAGGCGCAAGATTTCCAATTACACAAGATACAGCATTAATATTAACACTTTGCTTTTGCAAAAGAATCACTATACTGTAAAACATTAGGTATTGACAATGGCATTTGTCCTGAGAATCTATGCATTTGTGCTGTTTGTACAAAAATACCTCAAACTATATGAAACTAGTCAAAATTACGAAACAAATACTTGTGAGTCAGTGCGTAAGGACTGGACAGCAGACTTGGTGATCTGTGTTGGAACAGTTCTGCGATTTGCTTCCATGACTTGAAGCAACAGTTGTTTTTCTTCTTCATTAGTAAAAAGTCTGAAAATTCATGGTTTTTGAGCATAATCTTGTCATAGACATAAGAGCCTGAAACTGCCCCAAACAAAGGGTTGTTAAAAGGAAAAAATTAGAGGGTGTCTTGCTTTGTAGTTGAGTCTTTTGGGCCACCCTAGCACACACATTTAAACACTTATCGTTAGACACATAAATTAACACACATACAAACTGACACAAATACTGTATATACATACTGTGACAAAAATATATACAAACATTCACACATGCATACACACTGTGACACATTCACACTGAAATATAGGTATATATATTCACTGTCATATACACATATATACACCCTGTGACACACACATACACATTTTCTGCTGGATTTCTTTCATAGAAGAGGTGGAGACAGCAGAAAGTTCTTCCCCTCCCTTTTATCTTCTCTTCAACTCAACAGGTTTTTGTATGTAATGCTGTCTAGCATCTGCTGGTGAAAGACGAACAGCTTCCATATATTGTTTACCTTTCACTGGTAGATGGCAGACAGCAATATATGCCGACTGTAAATGAATATGACCTAGAGGGAGAGAGCAATTGTTAGGATCCAGGAAGAGTGGGAGAACAAGGTTTTAACCCATTATCCCACCACTTGTGTATGCTCTTGGAGCTACAGTATGTAACAAGCTAGAGGAACATGAAACAGTTCTTACTAAAGAGGATGTGCATTCAAAATTGATTTTAGTAAAATGTCTGCTTGGCTTATGTTAAATGGAACTGCATACACACAATGATGACCTATATATTTCAAATACAATCCAGTTTGTAAAGTACATGAATTCAAATACAAGATGTTGCTTTTTGCAGGGCTTCACCTAAATCACTGTGGCTCTACGAGTTAAAACCTTAACATGTGCACCCAATAAATTCCATCCTTTGAAGTAATATCCCTTCCTGGTCTCAACAACCTGGTTCTTTTCAAAACCTTTTCTTGTTTCTAAGCAATGAAACATACTGCTATGGCCTATTCACGAGTCCTAATCCAAAATGGTATTGCCAGTAGTCCACGATGTGAAAGCTTTTGTATTTGTTCAAAATAAAGGGCTTCTTGGAAAATAAAAAAAAATGAAATTGTTCCTTTATCTACCTTTTTAAGATATTTTTAATTTTATTTCTCTGCTATTTTATGTTAGTCTTTGAATATCTGTCTTGACGAAGTACTACTTTGGCACATCCTTTTCTTTTACCATGAATCAGTTTAAGTAGTGTCAAGCTAAAAGAAAAAAATGAGTTGCTGTCCTTTCCTGGATTTTGGGTAGATCGATTTTACCTATACTTTGATAAAAGTTTTATTCAATGTTTTTCATAAACCCCTGTCCAGTAGAAAGCATATTTAAACAAGTGCCTGTCACCTTGCATTTACACCTTTTCTACACTGCTTACTTATAGTGCAGTTCATTTGGAGTGGTTCTAGCAAAGAGAATAACACCAACGTAGGCCTAATCCTATCTATAGAAGCATTCCTTAAGTGTCTAAAGATTTGCCTCTATGGCATGTAAACTCATGTGTATCACTATCCGCAATCTTACCTTCCTAAGACCATTGTCTATACCTGGTGCCGTAGTGTTTTAGGTTAGCAACAAAACAGAGTGTTATTTGACATGTTCACACAAATGTTTCATTCTTTCCCATAATGCAGCATGCAACAAATTCAACAGGCCATTTGTCATTTACATTTATTTGTTGTTGCCCTAAAACAATGCATTGGTAGTTAGAAAAATACTGGAAATTGTTGATAAATGAGTCTTCTCCCATTTTTTCTGACATATTTATGAGTCTCGAAAATTGTAGCCCATGGGTTTCATTAAATAGCAAATGGAAAGCTCCATACATAATGGGTGCAGTTGGCACATAGTAGTATAATAGTATGGGTGTTCAGAGTATTAGACTCTGGGGCTCCAGCACAGGATGGGGAGCCACTAAAGAAGGTGAGTATGTCTTTGTTCCTTAATTAAAAACATTCTATGCTGAATAATATTCTGTTTTCGCCTTTTTAAAATCTACACATTTATTTTTTTAAGAAGCTTACAATAGCAAAATAGTGATCAATTTGTGATAGAATGTGGTAATGTTGCCAAGAATAAAAAGGTCCTATATGTGTTATGTTAAATTGTAGTACGCTCTTTCTTGCTTCATTTCTATAGAACATTGTATGACATACAGCTTGCTGTTATAGTGTTTTTGTTAAATGGAGCTAAAATAATTCTAAGTATTTTAGAAATATGCATATGTGAACAATTTGTTTCTGCAATTTTTCCTGTTGGAAAATATAAGAAACTCAGCAAAAATCTTAGTGTTTGAGAAAAATACCTATTATTGCTATTGGTACACACTCATTTGTCATTATATAGCTCCACAGTGCATACACACTAGGCCTTTACTGTAGCTGGAGAAATAAATAGAAAAAAGGAATTGCATTCATGGATGGGCTCACAAGGATCAGTTAACTCATTTAATTGGTCCCTAAAGCAGCAGTCAGAGAGTTTAAACATTTATCAAGACAATACTGAACTATTGCTCTACTTTTTCAAATGTGTATGTGCAGGTTGATGATACAAATGAGTGACCAAGATAATTGGTATAATTTCAAACAGCGCTGTCAACAATCTTTTTTTGCCTTTGTAATTGCATGTAATGTTGGTTTTTTGCGTTGTTTAGCTAGCAACGTGAGATTAAAGCTTGTATTTATGATGACACAGAATGCTTTTTTTTTTTCAATCTACAAATTAACTTTAATAGTTTTTGTCAATAGAAAATATAGAGACTACAAATGCAGGACACATGCTTAATTATATATTGTGGCATTCAATATATTACAGATTTCAACCTTTTCAATTTAACATAGCTATTTGTTAAATATTTAATATTTTTATTACAAATATCTTAATTCATAATACCTTTTTATTGCTTTACATTGCTTTAGGATTTTTATAGGCTAGTTTGGTTCTTTTGAACACCACCTAATTACAATTTTACCTAAGTAGATTAAACATGTATATTCTATCATTAAAATGTACTCTATCTCTGTTCATCTATCTATACATAGTATTACTTTAAGTTGTTCAGGTCTTAACTTACATTTACAGTTGACTTCCCTTTGTCAGCTATTGTAAAATCTTTCTGGTGTTTGTTTGTGTTATAATCTCTGTTTTTCTGTTAGGGTACCTTTAGGCTGGGTTCACACAGGGCGGATTCCAGTCGGAAATCTCGCGGTTTGGCCGCAGCAAAAACCGCGAGATTTCCGCCGGGAGAACCGCCGCGGTTTAAGCCGCGGCCGCTTTGAAGCGGCCTGGCCGCATGCTTTTCCGTTGCGGCCGGCTCTCCCATAGAGGAGAGCGCGGCCGCGATGTAAATAAACAAAAAAGGAAAGGTAAACAGACATGCTCAATCTTTGGAAACCGCGGCTGCGGCGGCCGCAGCTTCAGTTTCAACCGGATTTACCGCAGTGGATTAGCCGTCCCGTGTGGACGAGATTTCTGAGAAATCTCATCCACATGGCTGGCTAATCCCGAGATTAGCGGCCGCGGGCGGTTTTGCCGCGGGTGGATCTGCTGCGGCAAAACCGCAGCAAATCCGCCCTGTGTGAACCCAGCCTTACACTCAGCAATCATTCAGTCTCCTAGAAAAGTCACATATGCATAAAAAATATCAGCTATTTGAAAGCTTTTACACAGAGTGCTTATTCTTCACTGGTTGCTTGCCGAGACATCATTTGTAGAAGGTATCCACATGCAAATTTGTCTTCAAATTATTCAAATACGAATGACTGTGACTTTATGCCAGACAACTTTTGATCAACCAGTGACTATTTTTTATATGAGCTGAAATGAAACAACTAGTGACTCGTTAGTGAATTATCGCTCATCACCCTGTTATTGACTGTGTTTACTGTCATGTGCTTCTGCTCTTTTGAGTGATTATTTGGATGATAGTAGTTCCGTGTAAAACCATCCTTTTTGATTACCTGTTTTCTGCTCCTTCTCTGTGTACCTGTTTATCTGTTCCTGCCTACTCTCATTATCCTGTACCTACCCCGACTTTTTCCTGATATATGCTTATTCCAGGTTTTGATCTCAGCTTGACTGACTACCCATTTGCAAGCCATCCTAGCTCATGTAGTTCTCCTGGTATCTGATCCCTCTCTGTCCTTGACTGTGTGATTAAGTTTGGCTTTGATATACCCTGACTTCCCAGCATTAACCTTGGCTTGTATTGACATGCTTATTGGTTTGCACCACCAAACAATAACTACTGGTCCAAGTAATGGTCCAAGAAAATCTAAAGAGCGTGGAAGGGGGAGGTTTGGTTGCTTAATTCCTGGCAGCCCATTACATAAAAATTACATTTTTTTCATTTGTTGACCAGCAGGGATCCGCTACCTGGAACCCCGCTGCTTAGCTGTTTTCTGGTGCTGCTGTCAATACGGTCAGCAGAGGAAGCAGAAAGTGCTGACAACATTGCAACAGCCTGGGTTAGTATTGTAGGCACAGCTCCCATTGACTTTAATGTTCTACTCTGAATGAAAAAGACACAATTATTCAGTTATGGCATACTGGTATCAAATGCCAGAACTGAGATCTCTTTATGTGCCCTTTGATGGTAAATGTAGTGTCAGGACATTGCTACAATCCTTTTCTTTTAAAAAAATTTTTATTCCAGATAATAAAAAATAAACACTACAAATTCAGTCATATAAGTTGATCTATTTGTAATTTTCGGCAGAGATAGCAGAAGAAGATTTAAAGGGGTTGTCCCGCGGCAGCAAGTGGGTCTATACACTTCTGTATGGCCATATTAATGCACTTTGTAATGTACATTGTGCATTAATTATGAGCCATACAGAAGTTATCAAAAGTTTTATACTTACCTGCTCCGTTGCTGGCGTCCTCGTCTCCATGGTGCCGACTAATTTTCGGCCTCCAATGGCCAAATTAGCCGTGCTTGCGCAGTCCGGGTCTTCTCCTGTCTTCAATGGGGCCGCTCGTGCAGAATGCCGTCTCCGTGTAGCTCCGCCCCGTCACGTGCCGATTCCAGCCAATCAGGAGGCTGGAATCGGCAATGGACCGCACAGAAGAGCTGCGGTCCACGGAGGAAGAGGATCCCGGCGGCCATCTTCACCGGTAAGTATAGAAGTTACCGGAGCGCGGGGATTAAGGTAAGCGCTGAGCGGTTTTTTTTTTAGGTCCCTGCATCGGGGTTGTCTCGCGCCGAACGGGGGGGGGTTTGAAAAAAAAAAAACCCGTTTCGGCGCGGGACAACCCCTTTAATATCCTAAGAATGAAAGAAATTACTCTTAGTAAATACTGTATCACAGAAGTGATTGTGTGATGGTCAGTGACGACTTCTCTCAACCTAATATATGACTTCTGAAGCTGCATAATAAAAAAAAACTTGATTAATATTTAAGCACTTACTTTCTGTCACTGGTCACTGATGTCACTGGTGAGCATTGTGACCATCCTGTTACTTTGGAGTGCTTTTCACAGGCTCACTAGCATGTCGTGTCCCTGCAGAACCACCCCAGGTACCAACATTCTTATTCCCTGCCTACATCTTTCAGCTGTTATGCTGTGCTACGCTATGCAGCACTTTTTTCCTTTACTTGCCATAAAGCCTAGTCACAGGTAAGACCCTAGAGGCAATTTAAAATGGTCTTCAGGCAAATGACGACTGTAAAAGCCTCTTACAGTGATCATTCAGGAAGCCAGTATGATTTTGCCTTCTTTTTACTGCTCTGTGTGAAAGGAATCATTCTAACTACTAATCTTAGGCTGCTTGAACACATCATGTATAAAATCCACATATTACAACTGGAACAGAATCCGCACTGAAAATCTGTGTGCTCATTTTCAATATGAGTGGATTTGGTTTAATATTTCTTGCAGATTGATCCTGCAGATTTTTTATGTGGATCTTGGTGCAGAATTTTGAAGTTGTAAACACAAATAAACAATGTGCATCCGCGAACTTTGTGCAGCCTGTTATAAGTGTCTGGGTCAAAACTGTGCATTGTGCGTGCGGGTGTTCCCTAGCATTTTTTTTTTATAAAGTGTAGGTGGATTTTTGTAATTATTATTTTTTTTGTTTTCTTAAATTTGTTTTAACTTTGTCCACAAATATATTATATGAGTTTTTTATGTTATATAAAGCCAAAAAAAAAAGGTTTAGAATAGGAAAAAAAAAGGAGTATAAATGAAGAAACATAGTAATCAAAAGTTCGCTGGGGCGCCAAAAAAAATGTGTGGCTCACAACTATCAATGCCTTAAATACTGGCGCCGTGTATATTTGCTGGGATACTAATATAGCTCAACGTATGGAGCGCATCTGTGTGCGCTCCACGCAGCCAAATTCACAATTTAGAACACGCATATCACAAGCACGGACCTTCGTTCACGTGCATTTTTGCGCGCATGTTCACACGCGCGAATGTACTCGCGAATTAACACATACGCATACGCTCATCTGAACGCACCCTCAAGGTGTTGATTACATTTATAGGTTTGTCCACTTTTGTTGAAACCAGAGGAAAAGGGTCATTTTTTCCTCTTGTATGCAGACATTGTTGTTGATGATGATCATTATTATGATTCAGTTGAGGCCAAATCACTTTATGAATCATCGTTCTACATGCTTCCCTATCCTTCTTTCAGCTCTTCCATGTGACAGTTTGTTTCTGCCCTGATTGCGTCCAGCCAGCATGTTCTTTGACATCCTCTTTTTCGTGACCCACTGACTGCGCTGAGCATTATTTTTTTTTCAGAGTATTGACTAGCATAAAATGACCAAGGTATGAAAGTTGTTGTTTGGTGATTTTACCCTCTAGCGATATTTTTGTCTTGATATGCTCTAGGAAAATCTTGTTGGTGACCATTGCTGATCATAGTATATGCAGCATTCTTCTTCAGTACCATGGTTTAAAAGCATCAATTTTCCTTCTATCTGCCTCCCTGAGTGTCCCACATTTGCATATGTATATGGAGATCGGAAAGATGATTGCATTTATCATTTGGACCTTTGTAGCAATGCCAGTATATCTTCAATATCTTTACCCTTCCTTGTATTGCACTACGGCCAAGTGCAATTCCTCATTTGATTTCTGGTTCTGATTCTCCATTGCTGTCAATCTTGGATTCAAGGAAGAGGAAATATTTAACCACTTCAATTTCCTCATTGCAGACATTAGAAGGTAACACATTTTATTTTTACTAATAAGAAATATTCCTGTAGGTGCTGTTAAATACTATAATTTTTATGCATCCTCACAAGTTCCATTCTTTCATACACATAGGTGTGTCCAGCTTCTGAATCTTCTGAGGCCTTCACTGACACCAAGACGAGGATGTGCTTTAGTACTGAAGAAAGTTTCTTAATCACATTATGGTAAACTAAATTTGTCTTTGCTGTTCTTTAGGACTGAGTTTGTGTATTTTTTATTAGCCTTGCTAAGAATGTCTGATATATGTTCTTGCTTTAAACAGCTATATCTTAGGCTGCATTGCAGATAGAGTTCACATATGGCTTTGTTTTAAACCTAAGAATCTAAGTTTTATCTGCAGATGTATGATAATGTTTGATATTAATAAATTAGTTATGTTAGTCACAATGTGACATGAAGCTGGACATAGATGTCAACATCCCGCACAGGCAACAGTAATCAGGAGGTTGTCTTCTTTCATACATAGGCTTTAAGTGTGCATTCCATGCTAGTTAGCCACATGTAGGAGCTACAGTAGCAAGAACATTTGATTCCACTTTTGTAGATGTTGCGTCTTGTGATGTTAATAAAAGTTTGTTTCTAGCTTCCATTTGTCTGTGTCGGATTAGTTGGTTCTGATTCCTGATCTTAATTCCTTACTTCGGGCTGAAAAATGTCTTCCTATTTGTCAGGTATGTCATTTTCTCCATTGACATTGCTTATAGATCTTCATTCAAAAATGTATAATAATTTTGAAATAAAGTAGATGAGGCCTAACTAATGATTGTTAAATTATGCAGCATATATTTTTTTATAACACAAAATTACACTTTTGAAAGTTACAATCTTTGTTTAAAGGCCATGTCTCATTATGTTCAGAGTAAACATGATACACAGGGGTTCGCCATATTACTCTTCATTGATGGACCCATGTTCTAGAGGATAGTTCATCATATTTTTGAAGGAATTGATTAGAAAATGTAAGATTTTGATTTATTTTGTTAATGTTCAATAAGCCAATATATGCAGAAGTACATAATACATTATTGCTTGTTTGAAATATGCCATACATTGGTTTATGTTAAGATCAAAATAGGTGATGGCTACATGACTTGTTTAAAACATCTACTAAAAGACAATTATTGTTGGTCATTGCAGATATCCATTGGATCTTGAACAAAAAAACATTCCAAGCAATGAAAACCAGAGAATAAACAACAGTGTCATGTCCACAAAAGACACATTGATGGTGCACATGTGAAAGAAAACAGCTATGCCATGAAATACTATCACACAGAAGAAACAATTTTGCAGGAATACTTTAACCCTTTCCAACCCAATTTGTATCCTGGTTTTCCTAGGGGGGTTTTACTCTTTTTCTGCTGTTATACAACAGCGCTGAATGCTGGATAAAGCCAGTACTGCATGAGGTGACACGTTGGATAGGCTCCGACAGCAGAGAGGCCAGCGATATACAGTAAGAGAACCCCAACAGGCGTCTTCCAACATCGGAGCTGTACAGCCTTAAATCATAATGTCTTTAGACATCAGACAGTGGATTGGAAAGGGTTAAATGCTGAAAACGCACCTCATTCATTTCAATGGGCAAAACATTGCGTATTAAAATGCAGAAATGCATGAAAATAGAACAAGCAATGCTTGAAAAATGCAGTGTTAAAAATGCTGCATTTTAATGCTTTTCTAAAAAGCCTCATTGAAATCTATGGTAGCGATTGACAGCGATTTAGTGCTGCGCTGAAAACGCAGCATTAAATGCAGAAAAAAACACCTGTGTCATAGTGGTCTAACATGACACCTTTTTAAACAAAGAGACCTTGTGTATTGTAGGAGTGACTGGGTAATAAACGTTGACATACGATATATTTTTGGAATTTTATGAATGTAGCATGATATGTTTACGAAAAGCTACACTCATATACATATTTATTATTTTCCCATTGTTTTAAAAAAATACATTTAAGGAACACTCACAGACATAACTTCCAGCTTTGTATCAAAAAAGATCATCAAAATAAACTGACTTATGTTTCCATGATGATAATGATCCACTACCATCTTACTTCGATAAATTTCTATGAAAATGGACACATAGTGTTTGCTATCAAGTGCCTATGTCATTATTAATTGTAGACAAAGAAATGACAAAATCATATAGTGCACATATTGTATAATACTGTTGTTAAAGTGGATTATGTCATAAATATTTTTTGTGATGCGTGAAAATTAAGGATTAGAATCTTGAAGTGAATATGTAATTTTTTATGTGAAATAATGTCAATCCACCACGGTGTGTACTGCAGGGTGCAAAAGTGTAGCTCTACAAAAAAGATTTCAAATAATTTAATAAATAATGTCAAAAACTTTCAGCAATCCGATTGTTATTACAGAAATAATGAAACCCTGGTTCATGAAAAAGTGTGAGTGATGTTGTATCTTAAATGGAGATTGACCTTCCTCAGACAGACACAGATTGACACAGAAGAAAATTGTTGAAGGGTGTTCCAGTATTTCATAGTAGCAGGACCTACACAGCCAGCAGTCCTAATATAGTTTTTTAACATGGCACAAGTGATCACATTTTGATCTTTTTTTATCTGTGATGCTTTGTGATGAATCATGAACATCTATAGACTTTAATAAATCAAGGTACTACGTCCTAACACATTTCCCCCCTCACTTTCCCCTTGGTAATAGAGGATTCATCAGGGGATCTCATGAAAAGAAACATGTGTAGTTAATAGATGAAAAAAAGACCCAGCAGCAATATGGCAGCATTAAAAATAAGACAAGTGGGTAGAAGCCCTAAAACCAAGAGCCATAAATATATCTTTATGATCCTCCAAGATGTGCCTAGCTATAGGAATATCCCATCTATGGTGAAAGTACCTTAAATTATTTCCAATTCTTCTTCCCTTTATGGAGCTTGCTAATATTTGATTTGATTTTGCAATATTTTTGTAGGTATCAATATATTTTAAATAAATGAGGCATGCTGAGAGATATAAACTAGAGATGAGCGAACGTACTCGTCCGAGCTTGATATTCGTGCGAATATTAGGGTGTTCGGGATGCTCGTTACTCTTAACGAGCACCACGCGGTGTTCGGGTTACTTTCACTTTCCTCTGTGAGACGTTAGCGCGCTTTTCTGGCCAATTGAAAGACAGGGAAGGCATTACAACTTCCCCCTGCAACGTTTAAGCCCTATACCACCCCCCTGCTGTGAGTGGCTGGGGAGATAAGGTGTCACCCGAGTATTGAAATCTGCCCTTCCCGTGGCTCGCTACGGATGTATTCTGACATTAGTTCAGGGAAAGTGGTATCGTGTTGGAGCTACTATAGGGAGAGTGTTAGGTGTATTGTAGGCTTCAAGAACCCCAACGGTCCTTCTAAAGGCCATAAATCGTCTCTATATGCGCTCAGTGGGGCCGGCGGCAGCAGTGCCGATCCCATTGAGAACATAAAGAAGACAAATCCTTCTTTTCTGCCACAGCTGTAACAGCTGTAGCAGAGAAGAACGATGTTTGCCCATTGAATTCAATGGAACCAGCAATACAGCAGGTTCCACTGAATGCAATGGGCTGCCGGCGATCGCAGGATGAATGGTCGGGAAGGGGTTGAATATATAACCCCTTCCCTGCAATTCATCCAGAAATGTGATACACTAAAAATATATACCGGCGTATAAGGCGACGGGGCGTATAAGACGACCCCCCAACTGTCACCTTATACGCCGGCAATACAGTGGAGCAAAGAATAAAAAGCATTACTCACTTCTTCAGACGATCTGCGCCGCTCCTGTAGACTGTCACTCCTTCCTGGTGTTCTGCGGTGCTCCTGCAGGCTGTCGCTCCCTCCTGGTTCCCGGCAGAGCATTGCTTTCTCTACGAAAGGCTTTAAATCCACGCCTCCAGAAACACACGTGCCTTCAGCCAATCACAGCCAATGACAGTGATGTCATTGAATTGCTGTGTTTGGCTGTGTTTCTGGAGGCGGGGATTTCAAGCCTTTCATAGAGAAAGCTTTAGTCCGTGGACCAGGAAGGAGTGACAGTCTGCAGGAGCGGCGCAGATCGTCTGAAGAAGTAAGTAATGCTTTTTATTCTTTGCTCCACTGTATTGCCGGCGTATAAGGTGACAGTTGGGGGGTCGTCTTATACGCCCCGTCGCCTTATACGCCGGTATATATTTTTAGTGTATCACATTTCTGGATGAATTGCAGGGAAGGGGTTATATATTTAACCCCTTCCCGACCATTCATCCTGCGATCGCCGGCAGCCCATTGCATTCAGTGGAACCTGCTGTATTGCTGGTTCCATTGAATTCAATGGGCTAACATCGTTCTTCTCTGCCACAGCTGTTACAGCTATGGCAGAGGAGAACGATCTTTATGCTGACAGTGGGGGGGGGGGGGGCCCACTCTTGCCGCTATTGTGGCTTAATAGTGGGACCTGTGAACTTGAGATGCAGCCCAACATGTAGCCCCTCGCCTGCCCTATCCGTTGCTGTGTCGTTCCCATCACTTTCTTGAATTGCCCAGATTTTCACACATTAAAACCTTAGCGAGCATCGGCGAAATACAAAAATGCTCCGGTCGCCCATTGACTTCAATGGGGTTCGTTACTCGAAACGAACCCTCGAGCATTGCGAAAATTTCGTGCCGAGTAACGAGCACCCGAGCATTTTGGTGTTCGCTCATCTCTAATATAAACCTTTTAAGGCAATCCCCCCATCAAGTCCTGAGAAAGCATTATGTGGTAATAGTCCGTCAACTGATTTATTTGTGTCTATTTACCACTTGATCGCTGCAATGAAGGTTACTTTTATTTAATTGGGTGAAGTGTCAGGGATTGTGTTTTATTATAACCATACTTAAGAGAGATTGTTCCATGAAAAATATTGTTTACAGTTAAATGCAGTCCGTAATTATAATCATTTTTTGTATTTACACTTATCAAAAAATGTTTCTATACCCAGAAGATGACAAGACCAAATGTAGTGTACAGAATTGCCGTTACATTCCTTTTACTATTTCCACTTTTTATGTTGCAATATACAGCAAAACAGATTAGAAAAAAAATACAAATTCCACACGGATGAAGTTGTGGATAACAAGCTAGTACAATAATATAAATAACACCTATGATAACCATAATTATTTATTGGCCATAAGAAGAACTACCGTATATACCGGCGTATAAGACGACTTTTGAACCCCGAAAAATCTGCTCTGCAGTCGGGGGTCGTCTTATGCGCCGGTAATACAAAAAAAAAAAAAGTGTAAAAAAAAAAAAATTTATTACTCACCTCCCCCGGCGTTCTGTCGCGCTCCGGCAGGATGTCGCTCGCTCCGGCAGGCTGTCGCTCGCTCCTCGTCCCCGCCGCAGCATAGCTTTCTGAATGCGGGGCTTGAAATCCCCGCTTCCAGAAAGCTAATACACACGCCGGCAGCCATGACAGCATTGAATGGCTGTGATTGGCTAAAGCACACGTGGCTTCAGCCAATCACACTATTCAATGACATCATTGAATGGCTGTGATTGGCTGAAGGCGCACGTGTTAGCAATCACACCCATTCAATGATGTCATTGAATAGTGTGATTGGCTGAAGCCACGTGTGCTTTAGCCAATCACAGCCATTCAATGATGTCATGGCTGCCGGCGTGTGTATTAGCTTTCTGGAAGCGGGGATTTCAAGCCCCACATTCAGAAAGCTATGCTGCGGCGGGGACGAGGAGCGAGCGACAGCCTGCCGGAGCGAGCGACATCCTGCCGGAGCGCGACAGAACGCAGTGGGAGGTGATTAATAAAATTTTTTTTTTTTCTCCACTGAATACCGGCGTATAAGGTGACAGTTGGGGGGTCGTCTTATACGCCCCGTCGCCTTATACGCCGGTATATACGGTAAGTAAAAGAAAAATACAAATATTTTGTACTTTTAACTATATTAACATAATTTAAAACTTTACTGCACGTTAAGTGTTAGCAAACAGTTGGATGATCAAAACTAGAGATGAGCGAGCACCAAAATGCTTGGGTGCTCGTTACTCAAGATGAACTTTTCACGATGCTCGAGGGTTCGTTTCGAGTAACAAACCCCATTGAAGTCAATGGGCGACTCGAGCATTTTTGGATATCGCCGATCCTCGCTAAGGTTTCCATTTGTGAAAATCTGGGCAATTCAAGAAAGTGATGGGAACGACACAGAAACGGATAGGGCAGGCGAGGGGCTACATGTTGGGCTGCATCTCAAGTTCCCAGGTCCCACTATTAAGCCACAATAGCGGCAAGAGTGGGTCCCCCCCCTCCCAACAATTTTTACTTCTGAAAAACACTCATTAGCAATGCATACCTTGACTAAGCACCACACTACCTCCAACAAAGCACAATCACTGCCTGCATGACACTCCGCTGCCACTTCTCCTGGGTTACATGCTGCCAAACCCCTCCCCCCCCCCGCACGACCCAGTGTCCACAGCGCACACCAAAGTGTCCCTGCGCAGCCTTCAGCTGCCCTCATGCCACACCACCCTCATGTCTATTTATAAGCACGTCTGCCATGAGGAGGAACCACAGGCACACACTGCAGAGGGTTGGCACGGCCAGGCAGCGACCCTCTTTAAAAGGGGCGGGGCGATAGCCCATAATGCTGTACAGAAGCAATGAGAAATCCAATCCTGTGACACCTCCATCAGGAGCTGCACACGTGGGCATAGCAATGGGAAACCCATGTGCCACACACTATTCATTCTGTCAAGGTGTCTGCATGCCCCAGTCAGACCGCGTTTTTTTATAAATAGTCACAGGCGGGTACAACTCCGCAATGGGAATTCCGTGTGCACCCACAGCATTGGTGGCTCCCTGGAACCCACCGGCTGTACATAAATATATCCCATTGCATTGCCCATCACAGCTGAGGTAACGTCAGGTTTAATGCAGGTGGGCTTCGGCCCACACTGCATGCCCCAGTCAGACTGGAGTTCTTTAGAAATGGACACATGCAGTTACAACTCCGTGTGGACCGACAGCATGGGTGGGTCCCAGGAAGCCACCGGCGGTACATAAATATATCCCATTGCAGTGCCCAGCACAGCTGAGGTAACGTCAGGTTTAATGCAGGTGGTCTTCGGCCCACAGTGTATGCCCCAGTCTGACCGGGGTTTTTAATACATAGACACTGGCAGGTACAAATCCCTAATGTGAAGTCCCTGTGGACCCACAGCATGGGTGGCTCCCTGGAACCCACCGGCGGTACATAAATAAATCCCATTGCAGTCCCCATCACAGCTAAGGTAACATTAGGTTTAATGCAGGTGGTCTTCGGCCCACACTGCATGCCCCAGTCAGACTGGGGTTCTTTAGAAGTGGACACATGCAGTTACAACTCCGTGTGGACCGACAGCATGGGTGGCTCCCTGGAACCCACCGGCGGTACATAAATATATCCCATTGCAGTGCCCAGCACAGCTGAGGTAACGCCAGCTTTAATGCAGGTGGGCTAAAAATTACTAGGATTACAATGTAGGCGAGGGCCCAAAAAAATTGGTGTACCAACAGTACAAATGTACTTCAGAAAAATTGCCCATGCCCAACCAAGAGGGCAGGTGAAACCCATTAATCGCTTTGGTTAATGTGGCTTAATTTGTAATTAGGCCTGTAGGCGGCCCAGTTAAAATAAAAATTGGTTCAGGTGCAAGTTTCAACGCTTTATTGAATTGAGAATTGAAACGTATAAACACTGTTTACAAAAGTTCTATGACTGAGCCTTGTGGGCCTCAGAAAAATTGCCCGTTCGGCGTGATTACGTGAGGTTTCAGGAGGAGGAGCAGGAGGAGGAGGATAAATATAATACACAGATTGATGAAGCTAAAAGGTCCCCATTTTTTATGGTGATAAAGAATGATGCTTCCATCCGCGGGTGCAGCCTACGTATTGTTTAGGTACCGCTGCTGTCCGCTGGTGGAGAAGAGAAGTCTGGGGAAATCCAGGCTTTGTTCATCTTTATTATTGTAAACCTGTCGGCACTGTCGGTTGACAGGCAGGTACGCTTATCCGTGATGATTCCCCCAGCCGCACTAAACACCCTCTCTGACAAGACGCTAGCCGCAGGACAAGCAAGCACCTCCAGGGCATACAGCGCGAGTTCAGGCCACGTGTCCAGCTTCGACACCCAGTAGTTGTAGGGGGCAGAGGCGTCACGGAAGACGGTCGTTCGATTGGCTACTACTCCCTCACCATCCTTTTACAGTGCTCCCGCCGACTCAGCCTTGACTGGGGAGCGGTGACACAGTCTTGCTGGGGAGCCAGAAAGCTGTCAAAGGCCTTGGACAGTGTTCCCCTGCCTGTGCTATACATGCTGCCTGATCTCCACGCCTCCCCTGCTACCTGACCCTCGGAACTGCGTCTTCTGCCACTAGCGCTGTCGGATGGGAATTTTACGTTTGTCCGCCAGGGTCCTGTGGTATAGCATCACTCTCGAACCCCTTTCCTCTTCGGGTATGAGAATGGAAAGGTTCTCCTTATACCGTGGGTCGAGCAGTGTGTACACCCAGTAATCCGTAGTGGCCAGAATGCGTGTAACGCGAGGGTCACGAGAAAGGCATCCTAACATGAAGTCAGCCATGTGTGCCAGGGTACCTGTACGCAACACATGGCTGTCCTCACTAGGAAGATCACTTTCAGGATCCTCCTCCTCCTCCTCAGGCCATACACGCTGAAAGGATGACAGGCAAGCTGCATGGGTACCCTCAGCAGTGGGCCAAGCTGTCTCTTCCCCCCTCCTCCTCATGCTCCTCCACCTCCTCCTCCTCAATGCGCTGAGATATAGACAGGAGGGTGCTCTGACTATCCAGCGACATACTGTCTTCCCCCGCCTCCGTTTCCGAGCGCAAAGCGTCTGCCTTTATGCTTTGCAGGGAACTTCTCAAGAGGCATAGCAGAGGAATGGTGACGCTAATGATTGCAGCATCGCCGCTCACCATCTGGGTAGACTCCTCAAAGTTTCCAAGGACCTGGCAGATGTCTGCCAACCAGGCCCACTCTTCTGTAAAGAATTGAGGAGGCTGACTCCCACTACGCCGCCCATGTTGGAGTTGGTATTCCACTATAGCTCTACGCTGCTCATAGAGCCTGGCCAATATGTGGAGCGTAGAGTTCCACTGTGTGGGCACATCGCACAGCAGTCGGTGCACTGGCAGATGAAACCGATGTTGCAGGGTGCGCAGAGTGGCAGCGTCTGTGTTGGACTTGCGGACATGTGCACAGACGCGGCACACCTTGCCGAGCAGGTCTGACAAGTGCGGGTAGCTTTTCAGAAAGTGCTGAACCACCAAATTAAAGACGTGGGCCAGGCATGGCACGTGCGTGAGGCTGCTGAGCTGCAGATCCGCCACCAGGTTACGGCCGTTGTCACACACGACCATGCCCGGTTGGAGGCTCAGCGGCGAAAGCCAGCGGTCGGTCTGCTCTGTCAGTCCCTGCAGCAGTTCGTGGGCCGTGTGCCTCTTCTCTCCTAAGCTGAGTAGTTTCAGCACGGCTCGCTGACGCTTGCCCACCGCTGTGCTGCCACGCCGCGCGACACCGACTGCTGGCGACGTGCTGCTGCTGACACATCTTGATTGCGAGACAGAGGTTGCATAGGAGGAGGAGGAGGAGGAGGGTGGTTTAGTGGAGGAAGCATACACCGCCGCAGATACCAGCACCGAGCTGGGGCCCGCAATTCTGGGGGTGGGTAGGACGTGAGCGGTCCCAGGCTCTGACTCTGTCCCAGCCTCCACTAAATTCACCCAATGTGCCGTTAGGGAGATATAGTGGCCCTGCCCGCCTGTGCTTGTCCACGTGTCCGTGGTTAAGTGGACCTTGGTAGTAACCGCGTTGGTGAGGGCGCGTACAATGTTGCGGGAGACGTGGTCGTGAAGGGCTAGGACGGCACATCGGGAAAAGTAGTGGCGACTGGGAACCGAATAGCGCGGGGGCGCCGCCGCCATCATGTTTTTGAAAGCCTCCGTTTCCACAAGCCTATACGGCAGCATCTCCAGGCTGATCAATTTGGCTATGTGCACGTTTAATGCTTGAGCGTGCGGGTGCATGGCAGAATACTTGCGCTTGCACTCAAACACTTGCGCTAGCGACGGCTGGACGGTGCGCTGAGAGACATTGGTGGATGGGGCTGAGGGCAGCGGAGGTGAGGGTGTGGGTGCAGGCCGGGAGACGGTCGTGTCTGTGTCCTGAGAGGGGGGTTGGATCTCAGTGGCAGGTTGGGGCACAGGGGGAGAGGCAGTGGTTCAAACCGGAGGCGGTGAACGGCCTTCGTCCCACCTTGTGGGGTGCTTGGCCATCATATGCCTGCGCATGCTGGTGGTGGTGAGGCTGGTGGTGGTGGCTCCCCGGCTTATCTTGGCGCGACAAAGGTTGCACACCACTGTTCGTCGGTCGTCTGCACTCTCAATGAAAAACTGCCAGACCTTTGAGCACCTCGGCCTCTGCAGGGTGGCATGGCGCGAGGGGGCACTTTGGGAAACAGTTGGTGGATTATTCGGTCTGGCCCTGCCTCTACCCCTGGCCACCGCACTGCCTCTTCCAACCTGCCCTGCTGCTGCACTTGCCTGCCTCTCTGAAGACCTGTCCTCAGTAGGCTTAGCAAACCAGGTGGGGTCAGTCACCTCATCGCCCTGCTGCTCTTCCTCCGAATCCTCTGTGCGCTCCTCCCTCGGACTTACTGCAATTACTACTACCTGAGTGATAGACAACTATGTCTCATCGTCGTCGTCCTCCTCACCCACTGAAAGCTCTTGAGACAGTTGCCAGAAGTCCCCAGCCTCATCCCCCGGACCCCGGGAACTTTCCAAAGGTTGGGCATCGGTCACGACAAACTCCTCCAGTGGGATAGGAACCATTGGTGCCCATTCTGGGCAGGGGCCCGAGAACAGTTCCTGGGAGTCTGCCTGCTCCTCAGAATGTGTCATTGTAATGGAGTGAGGAGGCTGGGAGAAAGGAGGAGCAGCAGCCAGAGGATTCAGAGTTGCAGCAGTGGACGGCGCAGAACTCTGGGTGGTCGATAGATTGCTGGATGCACCTTCTGCCATCCACGACAGGACCTGCTCACACTGCTCATTTTCTAATAAAGGTCTACCGCGTGGACCCATTAATTGTGAGATTAATCTTGGGACGCCAGAAACGTGCCTCTCTCCTAATCCCGCAGCAGTCGGCTGCGATACACCTGGATCAGGAGCTCGGCCTGTGCCCACACCCTGACTTGGGCCTCAGCGTCCTCGCCCGCGTACACGTCCTCTAGGCCTACCCCGACCCCTCAGCATGGTGTATTACCAGTAGTGCAGAAACAGAACGCTGTAATTAAATGTGCCGCTTATTGGCCTGCGGTTGGAGGCTGACTTCGCTTACGGAACGCACAGCAGAGCCAGGAAAGAATTTTGCGCAAGCCTGTAGTGAGACGTAGGTGCGTATGACTGAGCTAGTGGAATTTACAGCGCAGAAGCAGTCAATTGTCCAAAGGCTACTAGTAGGCCTTAAGTGTTTTGCTTCTATTTTTTTAAAGGCTGAGCTGAGACAGCAGACAGATACTGTAGGCAGCGTATATATGTATACTGTTTCCCTCTGGACGGGATGACGGCGGTGATGTAACGGGCAACGCAGAGCCAGGAAAGAATTTTGCGCAAGCCTGCTGTAACACTTAGCTGCGTATTAATTAGGACTACTACCCCCAGCAGAGACGCAGTACACTTAAGACGGTCACAGGCAGCCCAAAGATAGTATTTTTCCAAAATTTGTTTGAAAAAGCCCACTGCCTATATAGACAGTATATCTCTTTCACCTTTCCCACTGTCCCTGCCTCACCACTACTGGCCCTATACTATGTAAAATTACTGCAGACTGTTTCCCTCTGGACGGGATGACGGCAGTGATGTAATGGGCAACGCAGAGCCAGGAAATAATTTTGCGCAAGCCTGCTGTAACACTTAGCTGCGTATTAATTAGGACTACTACCCCCAGCAGAGACGCAGTACACTCAAGATGGTCACAGGCAGCCCAAAGATAGTATTTTTCCCAAATTTGTTTGAAAAAGCCCACTGCCTATATAGACAGTATATCTCTTTCACCTTTCCCACTGTCCCTGCCTCACCACTACTGGCCCTATACTATGTAAAATTACTGCAGACTGTTTCCCTCTGGACGGGATGACGGCAGTGATGTAACGGGCAACGCAGAGCCAGGAAAGAATTTTGCGCAAGCCTGCTGTAACACTCAGCTGCGTATTAATTAGGACTACTACCCCCAGCAGAGACGCAGTACACTCAAGACGGTCACAGGCAGCCCAAAGATAGTATTTTTCCCAAATTTGTTTGAAAAAGCCCACTGTCTATATATACAGTATATCTCTTTCACCTTTCCCACTGTCCCTGCCTCACCAGTACTGGCCCTATACTATGTAAAATTACTGCAGACTGTTTCCCTCTGGACGGGATGACGGCGGTGATGTAACGGGCAACGCAGAGCCAGGAAAGAATTTTGCGCAAGCCTGCTGTAACACTTAGCTGCGTATTAATTAGGACTACTACCCCCAGCAGAGACACAGTACACTCAAGACGGTCACAGGCAGCCCAAATATATATTTTTTTCCCAAATTTGTTTGAAAAAGCCCACTGCCTATATAGACAGTGTATCTCTTTCACCTTTCCCACTGTCCCTGCCTCACCAGTACTGGCCCTATACTATGTACAATGACTGCAGACTGAGGACGCAATGCTCTGCACGGCCGATATACAAAAAAAAAAAATGTGCAACACTGCTAAAAGCAGCCTCAACAGTACTGCACACGGTCAGATGTGGCCCTAAGAAGGACCGTTGGGGTTCTTGAAGCCTAAAATAACTCCGAACACTCTCCCTATAGCAGCTCCAGCATCAGCAGCACTTTCCCTGATATATGTCAGAATGCATCTGTGGCGAGCCGCGGGAGGGGACGATTTAAATACTCGGGTGACACCTGATCTCCCCAGCCACTCACTGCAGGGGGGTGGTATAGGGCTTGAACGTCGCAGGGGGAAGTTGTAATGCCTTCCCTGTCTTTCTATTGGCCAGAAAAGCGCGCTAACGTCTTAGAGATGAAAGTGAAAATAACTCGAACATCGCGTGGTGCTCGCCTCGAGTAACGAGCATCTCGAACACGCTAATATTCGAACGAGTATCAAGCTCGGACGAGTACGTTCGCTCATCTCTTTTTTTTTTTAAACACATTTTTATTGAGATTTCCAAATACAAAACCAGGTTACATACAAACAAGATTGCAGTGATAAAGATCGCAAAGCTA
This sequence comes from Eleutherodactylus coqui, assembly GCF_035609145.1. Classification (NCBI taxonomy): domain Eukaryota; kingdom Metazoa; phylum Chordata; class Amphibia; order Anura; family Eleutherodactylidae; genus Eleutherodactylus; species Eleutherodactylus coqui. Next base: position 251,711,054 of record NC_089837.1, on the reverse strand, counting down.
AGAGTGTTTCTCCTGGCGACAGAATTTTCAGTAATTTTACAATTTGCAATAAACTACATTGAAACAACAGATTTTTTTTTTTTTTTTTTTTTCTTTCATAAACAATATAAACTAACTTTATCTTGGTGGGCTACATAAGGTGTCATGATAGCCTTCGTTCTATACAAACATAAATTAAAGCAAAACCTAAGTGGGAAGGGGACGGGAGTAGGGAAAGAGGGGTGGGGAAGGAAAGGGGTAGGTGGTGCTATGCGCTTATGTGTGGGGTTGCCCCCTCGGTCTTACTTTGCGGTCGCTGCCTCCTACCAGGAGGAGGGAGCCTGTCTTAGGCGCGGTCGGTCTGCCAGGCGTGGTCCACGCCCGTGTCCCTCGCACCGTCTGTTCCAACGTCCGGGGCCTCCCTCACGGTACAGTTCGTTTTTCTTTTTTTTTTTTTGTTTTTTTTGTTTCAGTGTTATAAATGTAATTATGGTTGAAGGTCCTTTATTTTTAGGCCTATGTGTTTCCCTGAGGTTCTCGTACCAGCCCCGGGAAATTCCCGGCGCCGTGAGGCGGGCCTCACTGGGGAATTCTTTTCCACAGCTCCCATTCCTTTAGAAATTTGTCCCGAGTATTAGTTTTCCAACTCGTTAGCTCCTCTAGATTGTATATTAAATCTACCCTGTCTCTCCACTGTGCTGTGGTAGGGGGGGATTTTTGTAGCCATCTAGTTGGGATTAAGGCTTTTGCGACGTCTAACAGTAGGGCAATGATTTTATCCTTAAGGGGGTGGAAGTTATCCGTCGGTATCCAAAGGAGCACCATTTCTGGTGTTAGTTTTAGATTTGGTTTAACGGTTTTGATTGCTCCTTCGATGTCCTTCCAAAAGGAGCCCAGTGCTGGGCAGTCCCACCATATGTGTCTGTACGAGCCTGTCGCGGTGTCACATCTCCAGCACTTCTCGTGGGGAGCTAATTTGTGCGTATATAGCCATTGGGGTGTTCTATACCACCTTGCTAGAATCTTGTAGTGGCTTTCTTGTAAGAGTACGCAGGGGGATAATCCGAAGGCCAGTCTGAGGATGATTTTTGTGTCTTCCGCGGAGATGGTGATGTTAAGTTCGCGTTCCCATGAGGTTAGATAGGCTGGCTTATATCCTGTATAGGGTGAGATGTGTTTTTTGTGTAGGTTTGAGATGATCTTATTTTTAGGGGCGCCTTCCAGGTAGAATTTCTCGAACGGTGTTAAGGGCCTAGTTGATTTATATCTCTTGGCAAAGTCCTCTATTGTTTTAGTAATCTGAGCTTTTTGTAGGAAGGGGATATTTAAGTCTGGGGCTAAGAGCTGAACAGCTTCTCTTGCTCCTTGGTGAATTATGGGTTGTAGATCTCCTAATTTGATTCCTGCGAACCTCTCCCAGACGCTCCTAGACACCGGGTCTGGCTCAAGCCCTAGTAGTTTACCCAGAGTGTTCATGGGCGTGATTGGGGAGGGGTCCGGGGCTATCTTGGATCTCAATGAGTCCCAGGTCTCGCAGGGGGCCCTCAACAGGGGATTAAATCCCCTGGAGCTGTAGCTGCGTCGAGAAGGGTGCCAGAGGTCGTCAAGTGTGGTGTCTCCATGAGCGTATTTAGCCAGGTTTAGTAGCAAAGGGTCTCTTGTCGGGTGTACAAGGTCCAACCAGTAGCTGAGTTGGATGGATCTGTGTATGTCTGGAACATGTGGCAGGTCAATGCCCCCCTCCCCTCTCCTTCTGGAGAGCAAGGTGTAGGCTATACGCGGTTTTTTCTGTTTCCAGATGTACTGAGAGAAAAGTCGTCGGAGGGATTGGAAGAAGGACCCGGGTATGTAGATCGGGAGCATGCGCATTTTGTATGTTACGATGGGAAGGACATATGACTTGACAATGTTCTTTCTTCCGAACCATGAAATATATGGCAAGTCATATGACCGTAGGATGTTTTTGATTACCGTGAGGAGAGGTTGGAAGTTGGATGTGTAGAGGTTTTCAGTTTTTTTGGTAATTTTAATGCCAAGATAGTCTATAGCGTCTTCCGTCCATGTGAAGGGGGAGATGGACTTTAGTGTAGCACTGGCTTTCCGAGGGACCGATATATTGAGGATGGTCGATTTTGAGTAGTTTATTTTGAAGTCCGATATGGTGCCGAATGATTCCAGCAAAGAAATCAATTTGGGTATGCCTATTGCCGGATTAGAGATCAGGAACATGATGTCGTCCGCAAAGGCGGCTGTGGTGAATGAGAGGTTACCTGCTGTAATTCCTCTAATTTCTGGGTGTGTTCTGACTTTGTGTAGCAAAGGTTCTAGGGCCAGTACAAAGAGGATCGGGGAGAGCGGGCACCCCTGCCGAGTTCCGTTACGAATCCCAAATGCGGGTGATAGAGTGTTGTTTACTCTCAATCTCGCATGTGGGCTACTATAAAGAGAAAAGATTGCCGATATCCAGGCGTTTGGGAAGTTGAAGTTGGCCAGAACTCTTTCTAGGTAGGTCCAATTTACTCGATCGAACGCCTTTTCGGCGTCAGTGCCTATTAATACCAGTGGGGTTTTTTGTAGTTGGGCTAATCTTATTGCGTGCAGTATTCTGTGGCAATTGTTCTTTCCTTCCCTACCCTTTATGAAACCTGCTTGTTCCTTGTGGATCAATTTGGGGATGAGGTCTTCCATCCTCTTGACCATGAATTTTGCCCATAGTTTCATATCATGGTTGATGAGTGAGATTGGTCTGTAATTCGAACAGGACGTGGGATCTTTGTTCTCTTTGTGTATGAGTGTGATGTGTGCCTCGAGGGCTTGTTTGGGGAGTTCACCTCCCTGCAGGAGGGAGTTAAATAACTCTTTTAATTTGGGGGCTAGGGTTGGTTTAAAGGTTTTATAGTATCTGTCTGAGAGGCCATCCGGCCCCGGACTCTTGCCTGCCGGGCTTGAGTCGATTAGGTCCTCGACTTCCTGGTCAGTCACTGGTGTCAGTAGGGCTAGTGCGGATGTCTCATCTAGTTTTGGTAGGTTTGTTGTATGTAGGAAGGAATTAATTCTTTCTTTTTGCAGGGCTTGATCTATTGGGCTTGGACGATCCCTCAAGTTGTACAGTTTTGTGTAGTAGGAGTGGAAGGCTGAAGCTATGTCCTGGGAGTTGGTGGCTATCTTACCCGACTGATCTTTTATCGCGCTGATGTGGTTTCTTTTCTGTGATTTTTTTAATAAAGCTGTCATGTATTTGCTGCCCTTATTGCCTTGGATATATACCGATTGTTTGAGATGTAGATGATTTCTGTTGAATCTAGAGCGTAAGAGGCTTCCCAACTCTCTCCTTTTGTCTGCTAGTTCATCTAAACTTCTTTTTTTTTGTGAGAGTTTCGCTATGCTTTCTAGTTTTGCTATTTGAGAGAGAAGGGTGTCAATCTCACGATGCTGTTTTTTCCTAATTTTAGCTCCAAGGGCAATGAGTAACCCCCTCATGTAGGCCTTGTGGGCCTCCCAAACTATCGGGGTTTTTGGCTCAGTCCCGCTGTTGAGCTGGAAGTACTCCTCTAGGAGTTCCGTAAGCTTAAGTCTATCCTCTTCTTTATCTAGTATTGTATTATTCAAGCGCCAGGTTCGCTCCCCCGGGCCTTCCGAAGAGATCCTAACGTCCAAATGGATGGGCGCGTGATCTGAGATCGTTATGGTCTCGATTTTAGCCTGTCCTACCTGTGGCAAGAGGGAGTTAGAGATAAATAAATAGTCGAGTCTTTGAAAGGACTTATGAGGTTGCGAATAGTGGGTGTAGTCTCTGGTCGTGGGGTTAAGTGTTCGCCATGCGTCTGTTATGCCCAAATCCTCTAGTTCTTTAATTAGCCTGCTGAGTCGTCCCTGCGAAACCTGGGATCTGCCCCTAGAGGAGTCAAGGAGGGGATTAAGAGTTATGTTTAGATCCCCGCCCAAAATTATCGCTCCCATGGCGAATTCTCTAAGAATTTTTATTTGCTTGGTGACCCACTCTGTTTGTCGGGTATTTGGAGCATACAGATTTGCTATTGTTAGTTTCACCCCGTTGAGGGTGCCTTTTATGAAAAGAGTCCTACCTTCTTCATCTGAGTATTCCGCCAGGGTCTCGAAGTGCACCGACTTGTGGAACAAGATCGAGACCCCCTTGGAAGCCGAAGTGGGATGGGAGCAGTGGAAATGCTGTGTAAACTGTTTCCCCGGGAGGGAGAAGGGCCTATCCCCCTTGATATGTGTCTCCTGTAGGAGGAGGATTTTTGTGTTGTATTTTTTTAAAAGCTGTGAGATCCCATACCTTTTTCTCGGCGTGTTGAGGCCCCGGACGTTGAAAGACGTGCACCTTAGCTCCTCCGTCAGCGACGTTGACAGTGGTATGCTGCTGGACATCTGCAAAATGAGGAAAAGATTTTAATCCAAGGGAAAGTGGTTTGGTACGGGGGTGTATCGGTGGTTCCTGTTCCGCCTTCGGGTGGCGACCGATCAGGGGCGCGTGGCCAAGCCGCTCTTTAGTGAGACGGGTTAGTCACTGGCTTTCAGATGGCACAATGAAAAAATGTGGATAAAGGGATGAGGGGTAGGTGGGTGAGGTTGGGGTGGGTATAGGGTTTTTGGGGAAGTAGGTTTCTACTACAAAAACAAAGACCGTAAAGACGGTAATCAAAATGCTCCCTCTCTGTATGGGAAAGGGCTGCAGGCGAGTGGCAGACTATGATCTGCCCTCGTCTATTTTTTCGGGGGAACGGGGGTAACTGTCATAAGTTTTAACTTTGAACAGAAAAGCTTGCCTGATCTGGACGAGGCAAACAAGCACCCCTTATCAGGGTGTATAGTTATCATTATTCTACTTTCAGGAGAATGGGTACGGGTAGGGCAAGCAGGGAACTTCATCCCGGGTGTCTCGGGTGGAGGGCTAGAGATGGGGGGAGAGGGGGGCCCCGGTGCGGCGGCGGGGTCCCCCGTCGTTTCACCTAGTCTGAGACCAGGTCATGGCGGGTGTAGTAGAAGGTCTGTGATCAGCAATCATGGATCGTCGACTGTACTTTCCTCCCTGGGTTTCTTCCTGTGGCTGTTCCTGGAGGAGTTTGCATGTGTTGCTATTCTCCAGCTCTCCGTAGCCGGTAGCTGGGGTAAAGCAGGGATGTCTGGCAACGGGAGCCAGTTTGGTAAGTCTATCGGCTCTAGGTCCAAGAGCCGCCAGCTGCCCCTCAGATCCTCCGGCGATCTTATGTTGAGCCTTTTGCCTTTATGTGTTATCCCCAGGCCAAAGGGGAACAGCCAGGCGTATTTGATGCTTTTGGCTTGTAAGGCGTCCAGTAGTGGTCTTAATAGCCTTCTCTTGGCCAGGGTGGTAGGGGCTAAGTCCTGATATAATTGAATTGTGGCCCCTGCGTATTGGAGGTCTCGACGGTTTCTTGCTGCCTCCAAGATGGCTGCTGCGTCTGGGAATGTCAGCAGCTTGCAAATCAAGTCTCTAGGAGGTTCCCCTGTGGCTGGTTGCGGGCGTAGGGCTCTGTGTACCCTTTCTATCTTCATCTCCTTTGCTCTCTCAGCGCCCACCAGTGAGGCAAAAATCTCTAAAGTCACTTTTGAGAGGGCTTCCGCCGCCCACGATTCGGGGACCCCCTTAATGCGAACGTTGCTTCGCCGGCTGCGATTTTCCAGGTCCTCCTGCATAAGGAGAGACCTGTTGAGCTGTTGGTGTTGAGCTTTTAATATATGCTCCATTTCCAGTGCGTGGGAGGTGAATGCTTCTGAGGTGTTCTCCAGCTCCTCTACCCTCCTCCCCATATGCCTCATTTCTTCTTTGATGCCCGTCAGCTCTGTCAGGACCGGGCTCAGAGCGCTGGAGATAAGCTCCCTCATGAAGCTTTTTGACACTGCTCCGTCTTCCTCTCCCTCCGAGGACGACTCACCCTCCCTCACTGTCGGCGGTGCTGGGGCAGCTGCGGGCGCCATCTTGCCTGAGGAGCGCGGGGAACTCGTGGTGCGCTCTCTCAGGTACCTCTGCATATCAGCTTGTCCGCGGGCCGGTCGGGGTGTCCCCAGATGTTCTCCGCTCTTCTCCCTGCTGAATTTGCCCATTTTAGCGCTTTATTGCTGCTTTGGGGTGCTTGCGGGCTTGCCTCGGTGCCGGAGCTGTCTCACTGCACGGCCATCAGTCTCCGCGGTCAGGCTCCGCCCCCCGTTCGCTCATCTCTAATCAAAACCCATTGATGATTTTAACAGACATTAAATGCTAAATTGTAAACTAACAATGCTTTACATGCCAAACAATAACCTTTAATATTGTTATCAGACACAAGCAAAAATACTTATTGCAGCATAAAAAGTTAAACTCTACCATGAAGTTAAAAAATAAAGTATTTAGGCCATGAATTCTGCTGCAGAAATGTACCGTGCTTTCAAGCCTCATCCTCTTATATACCTATTAATCTTCGAAGCTGTAGTGTGCCTCAAGTCAAAGCTTTGTATGCATAATTAGTATGACCTAACAAGTGCTACAGATTCATTAGCATAAAGTTTTCCTTACTAATTGCTTTTTGCCATCATTTGATTTAGTTATCTGCTTTCATCATATGTGGATTAGGGTACAGTTGTTCTATTTTAAGAAATAATCCTATACTTTGATGTTCCCATTAGAGCAAGGTGCAATTAAACATTACTTTTCATGCCTAGATTCTCTAAAGCATAAATTGGAACTTCAAAATCCTTTTATGATATTGTAGTCAATATATATAATTTTATAACTATATGCAAGATAAAAATAGCTATGTATGGAGAATGTGCACCCTATATTTTCAAATTGTAGTGCTTCTTTTTTTACTTCTTTGTATGATTCTCTACATTACATAAAAAATAGCATTTAATCTTACACTTTTTAAACTATTTTTATGTGGTAATTGCACATAGAGTGATTTTTTAACTGGTAGTCCAAACCATTCTACATTGTTTTCAAAGTGAATGAAAAAGGCTTCCCAAAATGATATGTTTCTTTGACTTATGTACAACTCAATTGAAAATGGTTAGGATCAATTATAAAAAAAATAGGTTTTGTTAAATGTTTTGTAAAATGAAAGTAGTAACCTGATTGGCTGAATATAAGAACAGTTCATCTGCAGCTTACATCATTTTTTGATCCACATAACTATTTTCAACCAATAACTTTTTAAAACCTTTTCAGTTAGTGATTAAAAAAACCTTTCAAAAATGTCACTCTTCTCTTAAAAGAGCAGAGTGTAAGCTATAATTACTGTAGCTATTATAGTCTGCATTTTTAAATGAAATTATTTAAACTTTTTTTGAACACATGAACATTTTAGCATTCATTTTATATGAACAATAGATTTTTATATTCTTTAACTGAACTGTAATTTTCCTTCAGTGAGCCCTACCGGAACAAATGTTATCCAAACTCATCAAAATTACCAATTATGACTTTGATAGATAGACACTGCTATATGTAAAGGATCAGTGACCCATATTTAACAATTTCCTAATGTATTTTTATACTCATATTTAAGTATATGTTACTGACATGGCCAGTAGCTTGTTGGCTTAAAACTGTAATGCATAAAATATATTAATTTTTGCATATGGTTCAAGTTATTTTACATTCTAACAATGTACGACCTGTGCAAGCTTAATTTTAATTTAACAGACAAAGGCTGTTTCTCATTAGACCATAACATGCTATTAGGCTGTAAGCTTTATGCATCATAATCATGAGAGACTGCTTGAGAGTACTTTATTACTAATTTATTCATGACTTACAAAATTCTTTAGAATGCAGCATTGAACTCGGGAACTTTTGAATAAAGATTTTCTTTCAAGATTGGACCAATCATGATGTCATTAATAACAGTGCAAAGGTTAATACTTAGGATGGGATTCATCAAACAAAAATCCCATGAACACATCATCTATTACTGGTATATACTGTAAAGGTCAATAGTGTTTGTTTTATGATTGTAGCGTAATTATGATTTGACATATTTTAATCTGTCGAGAATACTGAATTATGTTGTGTATTCATGGGCCATTTAACTATGACAAGTAAAATAAAGTTATTTTCAATATGTAAACCAGGGGTGCAGCTAAAATCTCATGGGCTTGTGTGCAAACATTAAGCTTGGGCCCACCCAGCTACTCTGCATGGCTACTGGCCATGGTCAACCTAAAAAAATAATATACATATATATGTGTGCATATACACATAGATAGATAGATAGATAGATAGATAGATAGATAGATAGATAGATAGATAGATAGATAGATAGATAGATAGATAGATAGATAGATATGTGACAATATTTATAACCCAGCAGTTTACATACAGTTATTGGGTTCTAGTAACATCTATAAAATGCAGTTAATATATAATAAATGCTAGTTCTACATCTACATAGTGTTAGAAATTACAGAGCAGTTACTTCAAGTAATTTTTGAAGTAACATCTTCTTTCCTTCCTGTCATCCACCTTTACTTTTTTCTCCATCCAGCTCAGACTGCCATGAAGATTTCTTAAGGTTATGACTAAACTGCAAACTCTCTATCTCTGTCGTGCTGCTACCCCAATATTCTTTTCAGTGCCTCCCCCATTAAAAGTGCCATCTCTTGTGTACTACAAAGTAATACTGCTCACACACAACACTAATTCCCCCGTACTGACCAACATAAGAAATAGTGACTAATTTCTGCTCCCACACTGTAATGATAGCTATTTATGCCCAAATGTAGTAATTATTCCCCTCTATGTCTACTCACAAAGTAATAATGGCCACCATGGGCTACAGAATAGTAATAATACTCCTCTATGTTCACAAAGTAATAGTGGTTCCTTTGTGCCCCTAAAAAGGGATTTCTGAGTAGTAAGAACACACAGCCTTCCTGATTCAGCAAACAGTAGGGCTGCACTTACATTGCCTGTCTAGTTATGTGGTCAGAGGTGACAGACCATTAGTATGAGATGGCTTCTTCTGGTTAAGGATGGAAGCCATGGGTGCTGGAAATAGCACCTGTAAGTAACAAGCTGTAACTGTTTTACTGCTGGTGAGATGGCATCTGTTCATCATATATAGCATGGGATTGTGAAAGAGGACACATTACATACTGTGCTCACTGAGGGATTTCCAACAGATGACACCCCAGGGGTCATCTACAGTGATAGGAAGAAGGCAGCACAAATGCCTCATTTGTAAGTTCCTATGAGCGAAGCTCGGCAATGTTAGTGCAATTGCAACCCCTATTACTCCTATTGCTATGCCCCTGATATAAATATAAAGAAAGTTTACTGCATTAGTCCATGTACATTTACATACAAGTCAATTCACAATTGACTAGTGTAATTACACTCCAAAGAAGTACATCTTTAATATGAAAAGATATCTCAAGATGGGATGCACATTAATGGATTCATAATGTAAGTTTGAGGACAAACCATATGCCCTTCTTTGTCCTCAGTGTAGTGACTCAGCAAGACGGGGAAAAGGGGCACTGATCAATGGCTCATAGTCATTGTAATTGGCTGTAGAGCAGTTTACTGTGAATAGAAGACATTGTTCATTCACTAAAAAGTTGATACAATATGATTGGTTCCCTAAACTGTCACATAGTACCCACTGACAATTTAAATTCACCCTCACAGACTAAAATTGGATAACTGAGAGCAGATAGAATGTGTCATAACAACGTTGACACATTTTATCCAGTCTTTAATTGACAAGCCAGACTGCCTTTTGATTGGCTGGCACTGGGTATGTGATGGCATCAGCCAGTCAGCCAGTCACAGAAGAAAACAATCAGAATATAGTCATCACTCATTGGCACAAAATGATAGAACAAAATACCAGGGAAACTGCATGCACCCCATTCTTTTTATCAGCAGCTAAGATATTGTGCTGTACATTTCACCACTGCACACTGTGTAATTTTGCTAAAAAACGGACCAGGTCGCTTAAGCTCTTGCCATATACAGTCCAGTAGCACAGTAGGCAGGGAACAAAGCTGGGGCAGGATAGCCAACCAGCAGCTGTCCAGTCAATTAGTGTAGGTGCCGCTCTGGAGATCTGAACTTTCAATAAGCAAACCAAATATGCACCCTGTGTCTATACTGCCTATTGACAGCACACATAGTCCCCTCCTACTGAACTACACTCTGGATCTTCAGAACATTATAACCTTTGCCCTGCAGTTCAGTCTGCAGCCTCAGGCTCATGGAGCCCATATCTATAGAGTACACTAGTTGTTACTGGCTACATAAACTGTCAGAAAAAAAATAAGTTTCGATGTTCTTCCTATGCTTGTGTGGGTTTCTTCTTGATAATAATCACTTTTATTTATATAGTGCATATATTTATTGAGGAGATGGAGGAGAAAGAAGAATGGTGGATCAGGGGCTAGCACTGGTGCCTTGCAGTGCTGGGGTCCTATCTTCAAATTTGGCCAAGAGCAACATCTGCATAAAGTGTGTATGTTATTCCTTAAATCACCTTAATTTATATAGTTCATGCATTTATTGAGGAGAAGAAAGAAAAAGAGGCATTGTGGTTCAGTGGTTAGCACTACTTCCGTTTAGTGCTGAGGGCCTATGTTCCTATCTGACCATGGGCAACATCTTCATGGAGTTAAATAAATGTGATTATTATGAAACACAGCGAGAACATGCAAATTCCATGTAGATGTTGTAAGATTTGAACCTAGAACCCCAGCACTGCAAGGTGACAGTGCTCACTGCTGAACTACAGTAAAAGACACTCCTCCCTCTCCTCCAGAAGCAGGAAACAACTGCAAAGAGTGCTTTTCATTCTACAGGACCAAACATTAGTTTCAGCTTTTAATTACTATGTTTACTTAATTTATGCTGTGGTGTATTTGTTATGATATTGTTCACTTACTGTGAAGTTCTCCCATAGATATCTTTCATCGCTGGGGGTCCTATATATGGGACATAAGGTTATTGGCGGTGGAGAGTTCTAATTAACTCTTTTTTTACTTTTAATACTAGACATGCAGTATTAAATTTAAAAAAAAAAAAAGATTTCAGCCAAGTAGTTTCTTTCAGACAATAAACTATACTTTTTTTCTTCTTGCACCGACAGTACTAGGCAAGAGCATGTACACTTCTTTTGGTCGATTCTTTTCTTATAACCTTTTTTATGTAGAGCACCAGACTGCAATGCTGGATATGTAATTATAGCATTATTCTGTGTCATTCGGCATTCCTTATAGTTCTGTCTATAGTAAAGGAGAACCCACCATTTTTTCCATAGCAGGTGTTACTCTATTTCTGAATATGTATAAGATACAGCACTTGCTGAGTTTTAGGATGCTGCAAAAATAATAATAAAGTCAGTTTATTTGCCATCATGCTTATGTCAGTGCTGTGTATTCCAGCAATAAAACTTCCACATTTACAGGAAAACACTAATTCAGAATTTCTCTCTGTGCTGTTTTCTGCTATAAGTGGCATAAATAGGATCACATCATTACAGGATAGTACTGATATATGCAGGTGTTTCATTGAAGAAAAAAATCGATTAAAACAAAGTGGCAATTAACAATTGCATATATCAAAACGCCACTGTTAAGGCTCATTCAAACAAGCATATGCTTTTTTACAGTCCCCCGCACGTGCCATAAAATCGCGTGAATGAAGAAAAGCCGTGATCGAGTCCTGATCTTAATTAGCATTTTTTCATCCATTCACATGGGCAACTGTGGCTTCCTGACGAAAAAATACGCTGCTGTTCGGAAATCCCTCGGTTGGCAGAAATCCTCGAAATGACTTCTAATGATTAAATAGAGCCAGCTGTGTTCCTTTCCCAGTGTTGCATGCAGCTAAACTCCCACCCTCTCCCTTTTTCTCCTCTGCTTCCATAGAAATCTATGGGAGATTCCAGTGTATTTCGGTCAAAAGATAGAGCACGACCTATCTTTTGCGGCAGCGTATAAATTTGGTCACATATGTCGTATTTTTTGCAGCGCAACATTTTTACGTGGCTAAAAATCAAGTATCTGAACGAATACAATGGAAACTAATGCTTCAGATGGTCACGATTTTTGGCCAACATATTTACGTGGCTAAATAGCTGTGTAAAAACACTCGTGTGAATGAGGCTTTATGTTGTGACTTTTTCTATGATCTATTGGGTTGGCTCCTGCTTGGTCACAACAGGAAAAGATCATGATGCTGACTTCCGTTTACTTATTCATTTACATACCCTTACAGTGCATATACATTTTTCAAGTCTTACAATACTAAATTAGATATATTTCTCAATTTATGTATATTTTTAGACTGATTGGTATAACTATTGAGCAATATTGTAATAGTAGTCAATACAAAACAGTACTATTTCATATCACTATGTACAGCATTTTCAAGTGGGAAATAAAACCCAGTGGTACTATAATATAAGAAAGCACAACTCTGGTCTTTCACATGTACTATAAGCCATCAAATAGGCCTAAATTAAATAATAAGACCTTCCACAGGAAGTAATGGAATAGCATTAAATCTTTTGAGTTCAGTGGGCAGTTAGAGGAGCTAATGGAGGAACCATGCTGTGGATGCATACATTTTAGCAGAAATTTCTTATGAAGAGGTGATTGAACATTATGATATGAATAGCTGTGCTAAACGCATGGAAATTTCCTGCCAGAAAATAAGAAGATTAAGGCTTCTCTACCAGATAACGGCTCACTGGAGGAATGTAATAGTAGTGAAGTAAAATCTGAAAACAGATGATTTCCCATTTAATAGTCCATTGACTTTCCTCTTAGAGTCATTGCCTTTACTGTGATGGAAATGCTCTTTATTTTCATTTCACAATCAAGCTCAAGCTGTTTCAATATGGCCCAGGCTAGTGTTTTGTTTTGCTTTTAAACAAAAAGAAGCTTTATTCATTAAATCTAAAATTGTTCTTATTGTCTCAGTAAGTCTTCCCCAACATTATGCAAGTAATCATATTATTGGAGAAATAGTTACAGACAATGTCTACTAAGCATACACATATTTCTACCACAATCCAATCGAATATATCTGACATACTCAGGGAGGGACTGCTGGCATCTCTCCTTTATTTGAAACCTTCGAAAGTGTTTGTGCAATTTCAAATCCAAATAAACTATATTCTCCTTGAATTATCAATGTCAGAGTTGTGTTTCTAAACAGCTAAAAGAGCTTTATCATTAATAGATCACAGTAGAATGAGTCAGTGCAGCAGACAGGATTGCAGATAATTTTTCAAGTGCTCTAAATCATGGAGAAAAACATTAGTGCGGGGTGCTAAACATTATTTGATGGAATTGCTGCTGATGTAATACATAATCAGAGGAATTGTACTTCCATTGTTTGTGTGTGGGATTTTTGAGGTTGAGGTAAATTACATCACAATATGCCAGTCATTTTTATGATAGCATTAAAAGTTGGGATTAGAAACTGCATTCTTGTTAATTTTTTTCTAATGAGAAATTTAAATTTTATCCATATTTTTTTTAATCACATTTCCCCACAGGTGCTGCGTGGTATTGAAACTTAACTCAATTCACTTCCATGGAACTGAGTTGCAATACCAGAAATCACCCATCACCCATTTTAACACTGTTTCTGAAAAAAAACCTGTTTTTTCAATCCTCCTAATCCATTTAAGGATATGTATACAGTTGTTAAAGGTCTTCACTCTTTCTACCATGTTCCTATCAAGTCAGCAAACAATAAAAAGCATTAAATAGAGATGCAGCAAGCAATATTGTTAACATAATGCGTCTACACTATTTGCGTACCCCAGCAGTTAATAGACGACAATGAACTATGCAAATAGCATAAAGTGCCGAATGAACGTTTGACATATTAATGAGATTTAACAGATTGAATATTTGTTTGGCACCTGCTATATACTGTATCTGTAGTTCTGTATACATGTTTTTCCTTTCTATTTTTCTTTTCATGTCACTATTATAAGAGTTCAGTTTTCTCACTGATATCTAGTCCCTTATGAAGAGTAACTAGTGCATGCCATATGATGGAGTCATATTTTTCTAGCAGCATTTTTTTCAAGAGGTGAATATGGTGCCTCTTTGCAGAAACCACGTGTGGGATGTTTCTGTCACATAGCAATTATACATCCACAGTCAGGCTTGGCACAAGCTACTCTTAGAGCATGCCACGGTTTATTTCACACTGAATTAAACATTGAGCTATTAAGTTCAATAGAACCTAGTAGCTGCAGGGCAACGCCACAGATCTCTGAATGCAGAGAACAGCAGGTGGTATTTTCTCTGCATTCAGGTCCATTGTTCTGCCATGGGGCTGGCAAGGGCTATCTGCTGAATACAATGTAATCCATGATCTTGTGGAGAATTCAGCACCATGGACAGCAAACATAGCATGCGGTCTGTGTTATCTTCTCTCCGGCTGAATTATGGATTTTATACACAGCTAAAAATCATCGTTCAACAAGTGAAAGATGGGAACATTTACACACAATGATTATCACTCAAATAATGGCTTTTGAGTGGATTTTTAGAGATAATCATTTAGTGTAAATGGGCCTTTATCATGCCAGGGTAATTGCCATTATAAGCATTACCAACTCCAACATAATCCGAAAAAGTAGAAGGACAAAACACTCAAAACAATAGGTAGATAAGAAATGCAATGAAGTGCAAAAAAGTCATTAATTGCAAACAATTGTACTAGGGAAATTCCAAGTATCAATAATGTGATAGAAGGTCCAGGGAGATTACTCCTATAATGCATGATCACAAATGTGAGAGCATGTAACTCACGTTATCCCACAGAGAGCAAAGGAAGAGGGTGGGGGACCAAAAGTGCTAGTGGCAATTCCCTTATTAGGCAAAGATGACACTAGCGATAAGCATGGGGCATTTCATCCTCCAACCTCTTCCTTTGCTCCATGTGGGGGAACTTGTGAGTGTTTTTTTTTCATGTTGTATGTACATATTGTGTATATGTTCTGATAAAGATTATACATTTTTTACAATTTATCAGATTTTTGTGCCTATTCACTATACTGTACATGCACGTCTTTTTCTATTGCTACAAATCACTAGGGCATGTCACCAGAGTAGCCACTGATTGGTGGAACAAATAGGCCACAGAGATCAAACAAGCCTGTGGTTGTTATCAGGAAGTCAAAAAGAATGTCAAAGCCAAAGGATAACACACAATCATAGCCATGAATAGAGAACAGTCAAATACTAGTAAGAGAACAGGAACCAGTGAGGCAGGCAAACGGGTAGTCAGGGAAATGTCAGAGAGAGCACAGCAGGTATATTCAATAACTGGCAAAGGCTTAAATGAATGAGGCATTTAAATAGAGCAATGATCACTCTTATAGGATCCTGAAGAATTACACTGATTGATCTGCTGACCTGTCAATGAGGCTCAGCCAGTGGCAGCATCCAACAGCAATGATTTTTACAGAAACTAGAATGGGTATATATATTACAATATTGCAGCACATTAAGTGTCTAGGAGTCAGTATTAGGCTAGCATCAGATACAGGAAGAAATACAGATATAGGAACCTGAATAAAAAGCTCCGCAGTTGAAACTTTGAAAAAAATAATAATAGGATTCCACATTGAATACATTTTTTTATAGATAAAAGCAGTTTATAAATAATTGTTTGATGTAAGGTCATATAATTTTGTAAATTGTTCCCTAAAGTATCCAAACCACTGCTTATGTTCAAACACCCCACATAACCATTGATTAGAGTGAATTATTTCATAGAGGTGCATTTGCAGAATACTAATAGATCACAGCATGATAATTTCCAATGTGGAAGAGGATGGAAAACATGAACTACTGTTTTAAAAGCTTCTGTGTGTGACAACTCTTTATTAGCGGCAAGCAATTAAATGTATTAAGAGTCCTTGTTTTTCATGGTCTTTCAACCATAGAATACTAAAGATGCATATCTTATAATTAGAATTTCCCATTCCATTGTCCTGCTAAGGAATGCACTGTAATTCTGGCAGCTAGACGACACAGTTGGCCTCTGTTCCTTTGACTGCAGATGTCTAATTGCAAGCAAATATTTTATTCAAATGACTCATTATAAGCCAGTAGATGCATAATATGCCTGTGCAATCACAAAAAATGTACTGGAGGAGATAAAGTAAATGTGATTTACAAATAAAATCATGCATCTATGGATCACTATGCGTTTGATTTTGAGTAACCATTTTAAATTCATCACAATTATTTTACTTTAAATCCAGTGATATAAGCAGAAGCTGAAATAATTAACAGCATAACATTTACAATTTTAATTGTAAGGTCGATACCATAGCTTGGGTATGTACAGATGCAATGCTATATCTAAATAAATTACATTCCAATTATGTTCTCCTTGGTTGACATTTCCTTAATACTTTTTTAGTTTTTGTACTACATCATATTACAGGGATTGTCTGAACTGGACTGCTACCGCTCCAAAGCTGATTGTCACGAGTATTGCTGCTGAAACCCCTGGCAATCAGCTAGTGTTACCAAGGAAGACTAAAGGGCAATTTACACGGGACGAATAGTGTTTAGAATTCGTTCAAACAAATGAAAATGACCGATAATCATGCCCTCTAAATGCAAAAAAAAAATCATTTACTTCTCATTATTGCTGTCTTTAAGTCAGCATAAAAAGTATTACTGGATTGTAGGCTTCTCGCTAACTATAGACGCTCAGCGCGTCACATAGAAAGGGAAATGCTGAGCGAGAAGCAAGCCACCCAGCAGGGATCTCTACTTGTCTAAGCACTCTTCACGAGCGCTAACCACCTTAGCTATGACGTCAGTGCTCCTGCAGTTTGACTTTCATCCCATCTAAATGGGAAATATGGGTAATTACATATTTACATGTCATCAGCCATTAAATAAGAGATAAGATATGACATAAGGGCCAAAAATTGTATCTATTCAGCATGATAAGGGTTTTTCAAGCACAGTGTCCTGCATATGAGCTACATGTGTCCTAATAGAGCATATGAATAGGTGTTGTCCCAGGGATTCTGTACGGTCTGTCATGGAGAGCGTGAAGATCTTTCATTTTATCTTTGCTCACAAAAGCTACACTTAGTGAGCACCCAACTTAATTCAGAAAGGTAATTGCTGAAACAGTCCATCAAATAGAAACTACAGACACCACAGTTCTTGCTTGCTATGTATAGTTTACTGAGCAGTATGTGTATTAAAAGGATCACACAACAGGTATAGTGCAAAGTAAAGGCATAATAGAAATAAGCCTTGCATTTTATAGTCCACAAATTGGCATAATACCAATGATTGCGAAACTAACCTATGGTCAAATCTGAAACATTTTTGGGAAATTACAGGGAAAATATGTATTTATGCATTTACTGGAGATTTCGTAGTAATGACAAATAGAGATAAGCGAACGTACTCGGTAAGGGCGATTTCGCAATCGAGCACCGCGATTTTCGAGTACTTCACTACTCGGGTGAAAAGTACTCGGGTGCGCTGTGGGGCGGGGGGTTGCAGAGGGGAGTGGGGGGTAGCAGCAGGGAACAGGTGAGAGCCCTCTCTCTCTCCCTCTCCCCCCCCCCACTCCTTGCTGCAACCCCCGCTCACCCACAGCGCACCCGAGTACTTTTCACCCAAGTAGTGAAGTACTCGAAAATCGCGGTGCTCGATTGCGAAATCGCCCTTACCGAGTATGTTCGCTCATCTCTAATGACAAATTTAAAGATATATTTTTTTACAGAGAAAGGAGGATTTAGGATTTTGAAACACTAATTTTAGGTCATGGAAGAGCAACAAAAGCCACTATATCTCCCTGACGGCACATTGGGTGAATTTAGTGGAGGCTGGGACAGAGTCAGAGCCTGGGACCGCTCACGTCCTACCCACCCCCAGAATTGTGGGCCCCAGCTCGGTGGTGGTATCTGCGGCGGTGTATGCTTCCTCCACTAAACCACCCTCCTCCTCCTCCTCCTCCTCCTCCTACACAACCTCTGTCTCGCAATCAAGATGTGTCAGCAGCAGCACGTCGCCAGCAGTCGGCGTCGCGCGGCACGGCAGCACAGCGGTGGGCAAGCGTCAGCAGGCCGTGCTGAAACTACTCAGCTTAGGATAGAAGAGGCACACGGCCCACGAACTGCTGCAGGGTCTGACAGAGCAGACCGACCGCTGGCTTGCGCCGCTGAGCCTCCAACCGGGCATGGTCGTGTGTGACAACGGCCGTAACCTGGTGGCGGCTCTGCAGCTCGGCAGCCTCACGCACGTGCCATGCCTGGCTCACGTCTTTAATTTGGTGGTTCAGCGCTTTCTGAAAAGCTACCCGCACTTGTCAGACCTGCTCGGAAAGGTGCGCCGGCTCTGCGCGCATTTCTGCAAGTCCCACACGGACGCTGCCACCCTGCGCACCCTGCAACATCGGTTTCATCTGCCAGTGCACCGACTGCTGTGCGACGTGCCCACACGGTGGAACTCTACGCTCCACATGTTGGCCAGGCTCTATGAGCAGCGTAGAGCTATAGTGGAATACCAACTCCAACATGGGCGGCGTAGTGGGAGTCAGCGTCCTCAATTCTTTACAGAAGAGTGGGCCTGGTTGGCAGACATCTGCCAGGTCCTTGGAAACTTTGAGGAGTCTACCCAGATGGTGAGCGGCGATGCTGCAATCATTAGCATCACCATTCCTCTGCTATGCCTCTTGAGAAGTTCCCTGCAAAGCATAAAGGCAGACGCTTTGCGCTCGGAAACAGAGGTGGGGGAAGACAGTATGTCGCTGGATAGTCAGAGCACCCTCCTGTCTATATCTCAGCGCGTTGAGGAGGAGGAGCATGAGGAGGATGAGGAGGAGGGGGAAGAGACAGCTTGGCCCACTGCTGAGGGTACCCATGCTGCTTGCCTGTCATCCTTTCAGCGTGTATGGCCTGACGAGGAGGAGGAGGAGGAGGATCCTGAAAGTGATCTTCCTATTGAGGACAGCCATGTGTTGCATACAGGTACCCTGGCACACATGGCTGACTTCATGTTAGGATGCCTTTCTCGTGACCCTCGCGTTACACGCATTCTGACCACTACAGATTACTGGGTGTACACACTGCTCGACCCACGGTATAAGGAGAACCTTTCCACTCTCATACCCGAAGAGGAAAGGGGTTCGAGAGTGATGCTATACCACAGGACCCTGGCGGACAAACTGATGGTAAAATTCCCATCCGACAGCGCTAGTGGCCGAAGGCGCAGTTCCGAGGGCCAGGTAGCAGGGGAGGGGCGGAGATCAGGCAGCATGTACAGCACAGGCAGGGGAACACTCTCTAAGGCCTTTGACAGCTTTCTGGCTCCCCAGCAAGACTGTGTCACCGCTTCCCAGTCAAGGCTGAGTCGGCGGGAGCACTGTAAAAGGATGGTGAGGGAGTACGTAGCCAATCGCACGACCGTCCTCCGTGACGCCTCTGCCCCCTACAACTACTGGGTGTCGAAGCTGGACACGTGGCCTGAACTCGCGCTGTATGCCCTGGAGGTGCTTGCTTGTCCTGCGGCTAGCGTCTTGTCAGAGAGGGTGTTTAGTGCGGCTGGGGGAATCATCACAGATAAGCATACCCGCCTGTCAACCGACAGTGCCGACAGGCTTACACTCATCAAGATGAACAAAGCCTGGATTTCCCCAGACTTCTCTTCTCCACCAGCGGACAGCAGCGATACCTAAGCAATACGTAGGCTGCACCCGCGGATGGAAGCATTGTTCTCTATCACCATCAAAAACGTGGACCTTTTAGCTTCATCAATCTGTGTATAATATTCATCCTCCTCCTCCTGCTCCTCCTCCTGAAACCTGACGTAATCACGCCGAACGGGCAATTTTTCTTAGGCCCACAAGGCTCAGTCATATAATTTTTCTAAACAATTTTTAGACGTTTCAATGCTCATTAAAGCGTTGAAACTTTCACCTCAACCAATTTTTATTTTAACTGGGCTGCCTCCAGGCCTAGTTACAAATTAAGCCACATTAACCAAAGCGATTAATGGGTTTCACCTGCCCTCTTGGTTGGGCATGGGCAATTTTTCTGCCGTACATTAGTACTGTTGGTACACCAATTTTTTGGGGCCCTCGCCTACAGTGTAATCCAATTAATTTTTTGCCCACCTGCATTAAAGCTGACGTTACATCAGCTGTGCTGGGCACTGCAATCGGATATATTTATGTACCGCCGGTGGCTTCCTGGCACCCACCCATGCTGTCGGTCCACACGGAGTTGTAACTGCATGTGTCCACTTCTAAAGAACCCCAGTCTGACTGGGGCATGCAGTGTGGGTCGAAGCCCACCTGCATTAAACATGACATTACCTCAGCTGTGATGGGCAATGCAATGGGATATATTTATGTACCACCGGTGGCTTCCAGGGAGCCACCCATGCTGTGGGTGCACACGGAATTCCCATTGCGGAGTTGGGGATTCCCAGTTGTACCTGCCTGTGACTATTTATAAAAAACTGCGGTCTGACTGGGGCATGCAGACACCTTGACAGAATGAATAGTGTGTGGCACATAGGTTCCCCATTGCTATGCCCACGTGTGCAGCTCCTGATGGCGGTGGCACA
This sequence comes from Eleutherodactylus coqui, assembly GCF_035609145.1. Lineage (NCBI taxonomy): Eukaryota > Metazoa > Chordata > Amphibia > Anura > Eleutherodactylidae > Eleutherodactylus > Eleutherodactylus coqui. The sequence continues at coordinate 251,690,480 of NC_089837.1, read as the reverse complement.
GGATTATATTTCTCATTGCTTCCGTACAGCATTGTGGGCTATCGCCCCGCCCCTTTTAAAGAGGGTTGCTGCCTAGCCATGCCAACCCTCTGCAGTGTGTGCCTGCGGTTCCTCCTCATGGCAGACGCACTTATAAATAGACATGAGGGTGGTGTGGCATGAGTGCAGCTGAAGGCCAGGGACACTTTGGTGTGCACTGTGGACACTGGGTCGTGCGGGGGGGGGGGGGGGGTTGGGCAGCATGTAACCCAGGAGAAGTGGCAGCGGAGTGTCATGCAGGCAGTGATTGTGCTTTGTTGGAGGTAGTGTGGTGCTTAGCTAAGGTATGCATTGCTAATGAGGGCTTTTCAGAAGTAAAAATTGTTGGGAGGGGGGGGGCCCACTCTTGCCGCTATTGTGGCTTAATAGTGGGACCTGGGAACTTGAGATGCAGCCCAACATGTAGCCCCTCGCCTGCCCTATCCGTTGCTGTGTCGTTCCAATCACTTTCTTGAATTGCCCAGATTTTCACAAATGGAAACCTTAGCGAGCATCGGCGATATACAAAAATGCTCGGGTCGCCCATTGACTTTAATGGGGTTCGTAACTCGAAACGAACCCTCGAGCATCGCGAAAATTTCGTCCCGAGTAACGAGCACCCGAGCATTTTGGTGCTCGCTCATCTCTAGAAGTGAACAAAGACAAACACATCCCCGGTCTACCATCACAGCTGGGGATGCTGTTTGTTATTTTGTTGCTTTGAACAGGGGCTTGTTTGTTTGGGTTGGGAGTTATTTCTCTCCTGAACCTTATGCCTATTTTCACTGGGCCTGACCATTGCATCCTCCCCTGACTTTCACTTGAATATTTATAATTTTCTCTAAGATTCACTCAGTACTTTTTCGATAGCTTTTAATCAGTGGTTCCTGATGAGGCTACACTACTACAGCTGAAACGCGTAGAACCGATCAGTTGAACCATTTACTACTTAGCTTATCCATCTCATTTTTTTTCACACTTTTATGGATAAGCGTTTTGTATTCTAAGTGAGAGATTTTCATTTGGCATAAATTAATTATTTTCCTTTTGGGATATACCGTATATACTCGAGTATTAGCCGACCCGAGTATAAGCCTAGTCAATAAGTTTTACCACAAATAAATGGTAAAACTTATTGACTTAAGAATAAGCCTAGCTATACTTGAGTATATACTAGGTAAAGAAAAAATGCAATATTCACCACCCAGCCGTCATCTGTGTCCCTGGCGCGATGACCTCCCAGGCGGTGCGGCAAGTTGCTTGAGAATTCTCCCTGCTGTCATTTCCCTGCTCAGCTTTGAATTCCCCCGCCGTCAACACTGTAAGCTTTGTAATTAGATCGAGTGACAGCCAATCACAGCCGGCGCTCGATAAACCAATCACAGCCATGATGTCCTCCACTGAATGGCTGTGAAGGATAGAGCGCCGGCTGTGATTGCCTGGTGCTCGATTCAATCACAGCGCTTACCTACACAGCGCTGATGGCGGGGGAATTCAAAGCCGAGCAGGAAGATGACAGCGGTGAAAATTCTCAAGCAGCTTGCCACACTGCCGGGTAGACCATCGCGCCAGGGACACAGATGCAAGCTGGGAGGGGAGTATTGCGGGTTTTTTGTTGTTTTTTTTTTTTACCTCACTCGAGTATAAGCCGAGGGGGGCTTTTTCAGCATAAAAAAATGTTCAGAGAAACTAGGCTTATACTCGAGTATATATGGTATATTGGCTATTGAGCCAATCATTTATGCTGTTATTGTAGATACAAGCGTGGTACTTTTTGGACGTTTTTTTTTGTTTGTGTTTGTTTACTTCCTATAGCCGTGGGTTGGTTTTATTTTATTTTAGAAAGAAAATAGACACTCAGTGAAGCCCTAAATAGAAAGAAGGATGAACAGATGTAATAGTTCAGCCTAGTCCAAGTCCCCCCTACATACTCCAATTAGCCACTGACAGAGGTGAGCAAAGCATAAATACAAGGGGGAAGGTTAACTCAGTGGAAATTTTGAAATATGAGAAACCCAGAGCAGAGGTAACATGCTGGCCTGCTGACTCCTTTACATCAATTTAGAGACTATAATACTTTCAAATTCCTTGTCACTAGACTAATTAAGTATTTACTGTAATCCCTTTCTGATATATATCTAAGTTCTATTAATCACAACATGTCTGTGCCCTCGTATCCTGCTCTGGAATTGGTTGCAAGTGCAAATTTAGCATACCATGTTTGTACCCTCCCCTGTGATCATGTGTATATGTTTTTGTATAAATACATCTGTAGTTCTGTTCCACTATGCCTGAGGAAGAACCCTGCATAGGTTTGAAAGCTCGTTATAACATTATGTATTTTTGTTAGCCATTAAAAGGTATCATATCTACAAGATTACTTGATTTCTCTTACTGAGAACATTCACACTTTGCTCTACTGGCTAACACGGTACCAAACTTTTTTTCATTTTACCTAATTGAATATACCAGGATGTACAGTGCACACATGGAACTGCAAATAAGCGAGATGGAACAATATCTCTGCTCAGCCACCTTTTAGAAGGCAGCATTTCTGCAAGTCAATGTTAGACTCTTTATACAAGCCTTCTAACAATGACGGGGAATTGAAAGCCAAGCCTGAATCCATACACAGACACAGCTGTCTGATCAATCAGATCAAGCTGTGTTATCAATTTATCATCTCACAAGACCAGTAATGTGGAGCTCAGTGTGCTCTCTAAGGGACTTTCATTCTATTCTACTAAAATGCTCAGCAAAACAGAACTCTGCAGTGACATAGAGAAATATTTCAGGAGACTAAGACTGAAAGAATTTTTCCATGAGAAAGGGGACACAGCAACCTGGTCGCAACCACACTTTAGACAACTATATCGACTCCTTTAGGCATGAAGTGCATTCTACTATACTGAACAAGCAGAAAATGAAGCATTTAATATGCAGGAAAGAAAGGCCATCTATGCATTCAAAACAATCACTATTAAGCCTGTAGATAAAGGTGGGGCTTTCGTCCTCATGAATATATCAGACTACACAGAAGAAGCAGACAGACAGCTGTTGGACACCAGATACCACACCAGACTGAATTAAGACCCAATTCAAAAATATGTGAGGGAATTATGAAAGGTCATTAGAAACCTGTTTGAGGGCTTCACAAAACTTTTGGACTTGATACCGGAAAACCCCAGGGTTGGTGTATTCTACATGCCTCCCAAACTACGCAAAGCTGGCAACCCAGGGAGGCCAATTATCTCAGGCATGGGAACACTCACAGAATAAATCTCAGGATGGGAAGAAGGTGTCCTTAAACCACTAGTGAGTAATACAACCAGCTACTTGCAGGACATCAAAGACGTGCAGAACCGTTGGTCCCCCTCCCTGATGGTGTCATCCTGGCCACCATAATGTGGAATCATAATACTCCAGCATCCCACATGAAGATGGACAGACTGCCTGCCAGGCACATCTTGAGGCCAATATGGTTGCATCTGAATTGGTGTTATTACTCACAAGACTCATCCTCACACACAATTATTTCTCCTTTGGCAAAGAGGTATTCCTGCAGCTCACCAGAACTACCATGGGCAGTACAATGACACCACAATATGCAAACCTTTTCATGGAAAACTGGAGAGTGACTTTCTGGCCTCCTGCTTCAGCAAATCATTGGCCTACTTCTGCTACATTGATGACATCATAATCATCTGGACCAACACCAAGCAAGAACTTGTAAAATTCCATGAATGATTCAATGCATTTCACCCCACCATAAACCTGTCATTAAGCTACTCATACACAAAAATCCACTTTTTGGACATCAACATAAAAATTTCAAGCAAGTAAATACAGACATCCCGAAAACCATTTGATTGGCCCACATATCTCAGATGGGATGGTTCCCATCCTAAACATATTAAAAAGTCCATCATCTACAGCCAGGTAATCAGATACAACCGGATCTGTTCTAACCCAACAGACAAAGAGGAATATTTATACCATCTTAAAAGAATATTTTTAAACTACGGCTACTATCCCACTTCAGTTGATGACCAAATAACCAGTGCCACTAGAATACCCAGAAATCAACTGTTCCAATATGGAGAGAAGGAATAAAATGGCTGTATACCTCTAGTAGTGACCCACAATTCACAGCTATAGGTACTAAGAAAAACTGCAAAGAAACTCTATCATACCCTACCCCCTTCTGTGCTACAGGCAACCTCCAAATTTGAGGAACCTTATAATCAGGAATGCATTGCATTTTGTTAGCCATTAAAAGCTATCACATCTACAAGATTACTTGGTTTCCCTTAGTGAGAACAATCATACTTTGCTCTACTGGGTAACACGGTACAAAACTTTTCTTGTTTAAGCATAAATACTGCATTGTTCACAAGAACAAAATAATGGAAGATCAGATCCCCAAATCACACAGCACTTAAAAGATCTCACAGTGTGGACAAAACAAAACAAAAAAACATCTATTCAAGTCCTCTCTCAACTTGCTGACAATATGTTCTGTTGTGTCTTATTACTTCTCACTGGTTCTGGTGTAGTAAATTCTTACTGGTAATATTTTTGGATATTGCCATTATTGGTTTTGCATTGTTCTATTTTCCCATGATTATTTTAATGTCAGTTTAATAAAAGTTGTATCTTAATAGGCACCTTTTTAAATGACTCTTTCTATAATTTGAGGTTTCTACTGCCCTCAGTGATTTCATTTGATAGGCTTTGTAGTTCACTGGGACACATTAAAGACCTTGACACACAGCTCATCTGACTCCATTTTGTATCTTTACTTATTGTATCTTTACAGAAGCTTTTTTACCATAGAAGTGGTCTAAAATTTATTACTATTTAATGTAAAGACATTCACCAGGTTTTTCTTACCAGCTATTGCACATTATTGATCTTCACTTGGGGTGCAAGGTTTGTAGTGCACTGGAAGTTCTGAAGTTCAGTTCTGGATGAAAATAGCAAAAATGAAACAGATTTCTTAAGAAATGGTTCAGTCTGCGCTTTTTCTTTATACAATTTTCAAATTTACAACTTTACAAAAAGAAAAGTATATCTTCCAGGTCAAGAGTTGGCAGCTTGATATTTTATTTTGCAAATAGACCTATATCTAAGGCTTAGACAATTTTCATTTATTTACTTACAGAATTAAAAGTAATGTATCAACCATATTTTTTTTTTACAAATTAAAACTAAGCAGTGAAACATATTTTATTTTTTAATCTGTTTTTACTTTCTGAGGCCTCAGTCAGATGAATGCTTTTTCTGAGCGTGAATAGGCAAGCAAAAATATCGCACATTGTGTGTGGAAAAAAATTGCAGGACCGGGTGAATTCCAGCTATTTGAAGTAGCCTGGTCACACAATCAGAGTGTGTGTGGTGTGTGGTGCATGTTTTCCAGCTCCCATAGGGGTCTATGGAAAACACACTCCCAAGATAGGACTGGTACTATCTTTGTGTGCACCATGGACCTTTAAGGATCGGTCAGATGAGCGATTTTAAGTGCATGAATAGCTGCACTAAAAAAAGAAAATGGCACATCGCATATAGAAAGATTGCGTGAATAGATGTATTTGCATAGCATCTTTTGTAGGTGCAATTTTTTTAGTGCTTCTAAAAAACGTACATGTGAACACTTTCATTGGAAATCATTGGTTTTAAAAGAGCCACCTTTTAAGCGTGGCTATTAATGAACAAAAAAACAACAACACTCTTCTGACCATGCGCTTATATTTGAGTTGCACTAGCATGTCCTATCCTTGGCATGTGCAAGTATTTTGCACCTTTAAAAAATGTACATGTGAACACTTTCAGCCGCGGAAAAAACGCTTGTTTGACTGAGGCCTAGATTTTTTTAAATTATTTTTTTGTACATGACTATGAAGGTGGCCATCTTGCCCGAGCTTCAGTTAATAGTGCTAAGAGATTTGCTTTACAGCAGTCAAACGACGGCAATTGAGTGATAATCGTCCCATGTAAATGCAAAAAAACTGTATACTATTCGTTCACTTCTCTATCACTGAGTTTTGTCAACATAATAAACATCACTGTATTGTGGGATTCTCATTGAGTATAAATGCTCCCTGATGCGCACTTCACATAGAATGAAGAGTACTGAACGAGAAGTTAGTGAGTAGATCGTGATCCAGCAGTGAATTCTGTCTGCCTAAACACTCTGCATGAGCGATAACGACCTTAGCAGTGACGTTAGTACTCGTGCAGTCATTTAGATGACTGTTGTCCTATCTAAATGGGACATAACTCAATAGGATATTTTCCAATGACACATTCCTTTTAAATACTACCATTAATGCAGTGTGATCAAAGAGAATAGGTTCACTCTGTTCTTTAACTATGACACTTATAATAGCATATATATTTAAAATAGTATTGTCCCTGTAATATGTGTACACTATTTGCATTAGGTAATTTATATGATTTGCATGGGCTGATACCAAAAATGGCAATACTCTGTCAGTTTTGTGCGCATATATTTTTTAATTTTAAAAACCCCATTATAATAATTGTTTATATGTAATCTTTACTTGTTTTATGTATGGGATAAAGGTTTAAAAGTGTGAGCATTAGTTATTTAAAATATTTTACTCTCTAACTTTCCTGTCTATTTGCTTATAACTAGAGATGAGCGAGCACCAAAATGCTTGGGTGCTCGTTACTCGGGACGAAATTATCGCGATGCTCGAGGGTTCGTTTCAAGTAACGAACCCCATTGAAGTCAATGGGCGACTCGAGCATTTTTGCATATCGCCGATGCTCGCTAAGGTTTCCATTTGTGAAAATCGGGACAATTCAAGAAAGTGATGGGAACGACACAGCAACGGATAGGGCAGGCGAGGGGCTACATGTTGGGCTGCATCTCAAGTTCCCAGGTGCCACTATTAAGCCACAATAGCGGCAAGAGTGCCCCCCCAACAACTTTTACTTCTGAAAAGCCCTTATTAGCAATGCATACCTTAGCTAAGCACCACACTACCTCCAACAAAGCACAATCACTGCCTGCATGACACTCCGCTGCCACTTCTCCTGGGTTACATGCTGCCCAACCCCCCCCTGCACGACCCAGTGTCCACAGCGCACACCAAAGTGTCCCTGCGCAGCCTTCAGCTGCCCTCATGCCACGCCACCCTCATGTCTATTTATAAGTGCGTCTGTCATGAGGAGGAACCGCAGGCACACACTGCAGAGGGTTGACACGGCTAGGCAGCGACCCTCTTTAAAAGGGGCGGGGCGATAGCCCACAATGCTGTACAGAAGCAATGAGAAATATAATCCTGTGCCACCGCCATCAGGAGCTGCACACGTGGGCATAGCAATGGGGAACCTATGTGCCACACACTATTCATTCTGTCAAGGTGTCTGCATGCCCCAGTCAGACCGGGGTTTTTTATAAATAGTCACAGGCACGTACAACTCCGCAATGGGAATTCCGTGTGCACCCACAGCATGGGTGGCTCCCTGAAACCAACCGGCTGTACATTAATGTATCCCATTGCAGTGCCCATCACAGCTGAGGTAACGTCCGATTAAATGCAGGTGGGCTTCGGCCCACACTGCATGCCCCAGTCAGACTGGAGTTCTTTAGAAGTGGACACATGCAGTTACAACTCCGTGTGGACAGACAGCATGGGTGGCTCCCTGGAACCCACCGGCGGTACATAAATATATCCCATTGCAGTGCCCAACACAGCTGATGTAACGTCAGCTGTAATGCAGGTGGGCTAAAAATTAATTGGATTACACTGTAGGCGAGCGCCCCTCAAAATTGGTGTACCAACAGTACTAATGTACCTCAGAAAAATTGCCCATGCCCTACCAAGAGGGCAGGTGAAACCCATTAATCGCTTTGGTTAATGTGGCTTAATTGGTAACTAGGCCTGGAGGCAGCCCAGTTAAAATAAAAATTGGTTCAGGTGCAAGTTTCAACGCTTTAATGAGCATTGAAACGTATAAAAATTGTTTAGAAAAATTATATGACTGAGCCTTGTGGGCCTAAGAAAAATTGCCCGTTCGGCGTGATTATGTGAGGTTTCAGGAGGAGGAGCAGGAGGAGGAGGAGGAATATTATACACAGATTGATGAAGCAAAAATGTCCCCGTTTTTGATGGTGATAAAGAACGATGCTTCCATCCGCGGGTGCAGCCTACGTATGGCTTAGGTATCGCTGCTGTCCGCTGGTGAAGAAGAGAAGTCTGCGGAAATCCAGGCTTTGTTCATCTTGATGAGTGTAAGCCTGTTGGCACTGTCGGTTGACAGGCGGGTACGCTTATCTGTGATGATTCCCCCAGCTGCACTAAACACCCTCTCTGAAAAGACGCTAGCCGCAGGACAAGCAAGCACCTCCAGGGCATACAGCGCGAGTTCAGGCCACGTGTCCAGCTTCGACACTCAGTAGTTGTAGGGGGCAGAGGCGTCACGGAGGACAGTCGTGCGATCGGCTACGTACTCCCTCACCATCCTTTTACAGTGCTCCCGCCGACTCAGCCTTGACTGGGGAGCGGTGACACAGTCTTGCTGGGGAGCCAGAAAGCTGTCAAAGGCCTTAAAGAGTGTTCCCCTGCCTGTGCTGTACATGCGCCTCCCCTGCTACCTGGCCCTCGGAACTGCGCCTTCTGCCACTAGCGCTGTCGAATGGGAATTTTAGCATCAGCTTGTCCGCCAGGGTCCTGTGGTATAGCATCACTCTCGAACCCCTTTCCTCTTCAGGAATGAGAGTGGAAAGGTTCTCCTAATACCGTGGGTCGAGCAGTGTGTACACCCAGTAATCCGTAGTGGCCAGAATGCGTGTAACGTGAGGGTCACGAGAAAGGCATCCTAACATGAAGTCAGCCATGTGTGCCAGGGTACCTGTACGCAACACATGGCTGTCCTCACTAGGAAGATCACTTTCAGGATCCTCCTCCTCCTCCTCCTCCTCCGCCCATACACGCTGAAAGGATGACAGGCAAGCAGCATGTGTACCCTCAGCAGTGGCCCAAGCTGTCTCTTCCCCCTCCTCCTCATGCTCCTCCCCCTCCTCCTCCTCCTCAACGCGCTGAGATATAGACATGAGGGTGCTCTGACTATCCAGCGACATACTGTCTTCCCACACCTCCGTTTCCGAGTGCAAAGCGTCTGCCTTTATGCTTTGCAGGGAACTTCTCAAGAGGCATGGCAGAGGAATGGTGACGCTAATGATTGCAGCATCCCCGCTCACCATCTGGGTAGACTCCTCAAAGTTTCCAAGGACCTGGCAGATGTCTGCCAACCAGGCCCACTCTTCTGTAAAGAATTGAGGAGGCTGACTCCCACTACGCCGCCCATGTTGGAGTTGGTATTCCAGTATAGCTCTACGCTGCTCATAGAGCCTGGCCAACACGTGGAGCGTAGAGTTCCACCGTGTGGGCACGTCGCACAGCAGTCGGTGCACTGGCAGATTAAACCGATGTTGCAGGGTGCGCAGGGTGGCAGCGTCCGTCTTGGAGTTGCGGAAATGTGCGCTGACCCGGCGCACCTTTCCGAGCAGGTATGACAAGCGTGGGTAGCTTTTCAGAAAGCGCTGAACCACCAAATTAAAGACATGGGCCAGGCATGGCACGTGCGTGAGGCTGCCGAGCTGCTGAGCCTCCACCAGGTTACGGCCGTTGTCACACACGACCATGCCCGGTTGGAGGCTCAGCGGTGCAAGCCAGCGGTCAGTCTGCTCTGTCAGACCCTGCAGCAGTTCGTGGGCCATGTGCCTCTTCTCTCCTAAGCTGAGTAGTTTCAGCACGCCCTGCTGACGCTTGCCCACCGCTGTGCTGCCACGCCGCGCGACACCGACTGCTGGCGACGTGCTGCTGCTGACACATCTTGATTGCGAGACAGAGGTTGCGTTGGAGGAGGAGGGTGGTTTAGTGGAGGAGCCATACACCGCCGCAGATACCAGCACCGAGCTGGGGCCCACAATTCTGGGGGTGGGTAGGACGTGAGCGGTCCCAGGCGCTGACTCTGTCCCAGCCTCCACTAAATTCACCCAATGTGCCGTCAGGGAGATATAGTGGCCCTGCCCGCCTGTGCTTGTCAACGTGTCGGTTGTTAAGTGGACCTTGGCAGTAACCGCGTTGGTGAGGGCGCGTACAATGTTGCGGGAGACGTGGTCGTGCAGGGCTGGGACGGCACATCGGGAAATGTAGTGGGAACTGGGAACCGAGTAGCGCGGGGCCGCCGCCGCCATCATGCTTTTGAAAGCCTCCGTTTCCACAAGCCTATACGGCAGCATCTCCAGGCTGATCAATTTGGCAATGTGCACGTTTAACGTTTGAGCGTGCGGGTGCGTGGCGGCGTACTTGCGCTTGCGCTCAAACAGTGGCGCTAGCGACGTCTGGACGCTGCGCTGAGAGACATTGCTGGATGGGGCCGAGGACAGCGGAGTTGAGGGTGTGAGTGCAGGCCAGGAGACGCTAGTGCCTGTGTCCTCAGAGGGGGGTTTGGATCTCAGTGGCAGGTTGGGGCACAGGGGGAGAGGCAGTGTTGCAAACCGGAGGCGGTGAACGGCCTTCGTCCCACCTTGTGGGGTGCTTGGCCATCATATGCCTGCGCATGCTGGTGGTGGTGGCTCCCTAGCTGATCTTGGCGCGACAAAGGTTGCACACCACTGTTTGTCGGTCATCAGGCGTCTCTGTGAAAAACTGCCACACCGTAGAGCACCTTGACCTCTGCAGGGTGGCATGGCGCGAGGGGGCGCTTTGGGAAACAGTTGGTGGATTATTCGGTCTGGCCCTGCCTCTACCCCTCTCCACCGCACTGGCTCGGCCTGTGCCCACACCCTGACTTGGGCCTCCGCGTCCTTGCCCGCGTCCACATCCTCTAGGCCTACCCCTACCCCTCAGCATGGTGTATTACCAGTAGTGCAGCAACAGAACGCTGTAATTAAATGTGCCGCTTATTGGCCTGTGGTTGGAGGCTGACTTCGCTTACCAAACGCACAGCAGAGCCAGGAAATAATTTTGCGCAAGCCTGCTGTAACACTTAGCTGGCTGCGTATGAATTAGGAGGACAACTACACCCAGCACAGACCCAGTACACTGAGGACAGTCACAGGCAGCCCAAATAGATTTTTTTCCCCAAATGTTTTTGGAAAGGCCCACTGCCTATATTCAATAAATATGTCTTCTGTCCCTGCGTCACCACTACTGGCCCTGGAGTATGTAAAATAACTGCAGACTGTTGCACTGTGGACTGGAATGTGATGTAACAGCCAACACAGAGCCAGGAAATAATTTTGCGCAAGCCTGCTGTAACACTTAGCTGGCTGCGTATGAATTAGGAGGACAACTACACCCAGCACAGACCCAGTACACTGAGGACAGTCACAGGCAGCCCAAATAGATTTTTTTCCCCAAATGTTTTTGGAAAGGCCCACTGCCTATATTCAATAAATATGTCTTCTGTCCCTGCGTCACCACTACTGGCCCTGGAGTATGTAAAATAACTGCAGACTGTTGCACTGTGGACTGGAATGTGATGTAACAGCCAACACAGAGCCAGGAAATAATTTTGCGCAAGTCTGCTGTAACACGTAGCTGGCTGCGTATGAATTAGGAGGACAACTACACCCAGCACAGACCCAGTACACTGAGGACAGTCACAGGCAGCACAAATAGATTTTTTTCCCCAAATGTTTTTGGAAAGGCCCACTGCCTATATTCAATAAATATGTCTTCTGTCCCTGCGTCACCACTACTGGCCCTGGAGTATGTAAAATAACTGCAGACTGTTGCACTGTGGACTGGAATGTGATGTAACAGCCAACACAGAGCCAGGAAATAATTTTGCGCAAGTCTGCTGTAACACTTAGCTGGCTGCGTATGAATTAGGAGGACAACTACACCCAGCACAGACCCAGTACACTGAGGACAGTCACAGGCAGCCCAAATAGATTTTTTTCCCCAAATGTTTTTGGAAAGGCCCACTGCCTATATTCAATAAATATGTCTTCTGTCCCTGCGTCACCACTACTGGCCCTGGAGTATGTAAAATAACTACAGACTGTTGCACTGTGGACTGGAATACAGCGGTGATTTAACAGCCAACACAGAGCCAGGAAATAATTTTGCGCAAGCCTGCTGTAACACTTAGCTGGCTGCGTATGAATTAGGAGGACAACTACACCCAGCACAGACCCAGTACACTGAGGACAGTCACAGGTAGCCCAAATAGATTTTTTTCCCCAAATGTTTTTGGAAAGGCCCACTGCCTATATTCAATAAATATATGTCTTCTGTCCGTGCCTCACCACCACTACTGGCCCTGGAGTATGTATAATTACTGCAGGGCGCAATGCTCTGCACGGACGATATACAAAAAAAAAATGTGCAACACTGCAAAAAGCAGCCTCCACAGTACTGCACACGGTTAGATGTGGCCCTAAGAAGGACCGTTGGGGTTCTTGAAGCCTAAAATACTCCTAACACTCTCCCTATAGCAGCTCCGGCACCAACAGCACTTTCCCTCCTCTATGTCAGAATAAATCTGTGGCGAGCCGCGGGAGGGGCCGATTTTTATACTTGGGTGACACCTGATCTCGCCAGCCACTCACTGCAGGGGGGTGGTATAGGGCTTGAACGTCGCAGGGGGAAGTTGTAATGCCTTCCCTGTCTTTCTATTGGCCAGAAAAGCGCGCTAACGTCTCAGAGATGAAAGTGAAAGTAACTCGAACATCGCGTGGTACTCGTCACGAGTAACGAGCATCTCGAACACACTAATACTCGAACGAGTATCAAGCTCGGAAGGAGTACGTTCGCTCATCTCTACTTATAACATAAGAAACGCTGGTCCAATTTTCACAGAGTTTCTTCAATTATTTAACTATATTATCGGGTCAAAAAGAATCATAGAGTTGGAAAGGACCTACAGGGACATCTGATCTAAATCATTTCTCAATGCAGGATTCACTAAATCATTCGAGAGAGATGTCTGTCCAGCCTTTACTTGAAGACGTCCATTGAAGGAGTATTCATCCCCTCACGGGGCAAACTGTTTCACCCATTGATCACCCTCACTGACAAAACGTTTTTTGTAAAATCTAATCTGTGTCTCCTCCCTTTCAGTTTCATCCCATTGCTTCTAGTCTCTCCTTGTGCAAATGAGAATGGAGCTAATCAGTCTGCACTGTGACAGACCATCAGATATTTTTAGACAGCTATTAAGTCTCCTCTCTGCCTTCTGTTTTGCAAGCTAAACATTCCCAGAACCGTTTCTCATAGGACATGGTTTGCAGAACTTCTCCTGCTCCTGCCCTGGCTGACCCGCACCCCACAGGCAAACAGATCTAATCATTAACCCTTTTGGGACCCACCAATTGCTTGTATGTTTTAAACACCAGCTGAACTGACGAAGGGGCTATCCCCGAAACGCGTTTTCATAAGCTGATCACATATTTTATTAAATAAAAGAAGTTTCCCAAACCTTTGGTCACTTCCTATTTGTTTTAACCTGGAGTGTTGCGCCTTCTCCACTGCCAGTTTTTAAGTTCTATTCTCTTACATTTTTTCAATAAGGCTGCTATAAGATACTTTATCAAATGCTTTTTTAATGTCAAAATATACTTGATCAACTATATTTCTCTGATCAACCCAGGCAATGATTTTGTCATAGAAGAAAATTATATTAGTTTGTTACAAACCCATTGCAGCTCTGGTAAATTGCTCCATTTTTATCAAAGTATACTTTAATAAATTGTTCAAAGATAATTGCCGGTATAGAAGTCAGACTCACAGGCCTGTAGCTTCTTGCGTTCACCATCTTCCCTTTTTTGAAAATGAGGACAACATTGGCTCTTCTCCAATCTTCTAGGACTTTTCCTGTTCTACAAATGATTCATCAATTATCTCTGCTGTTTCCTTTAGTATCCTAGGATTCATCTGAACCTGGAGACTTTAATTAATTTGCATTAGCTAAGTTTTCCTTCACCAGAGAAAACAGAAGCAAAATAGAAATGTAAAAGTTCAGCCTTCTCAACATAATTTTTAACCAATTCACCATTTTCATTGACATACTCCAAAAATCCTTTTTTTTTTATTGTTTTTGGCCTCTGCTGCAAGCCTCAATTCATTATCAGCGTTAGCAATTCTGACACTTGCCCTACAGTTTCTGCAGACTGCATTATATTGTTCTTTAGATATGCCCCCCTCTTTCTATTTGATAAACACATTTCTCTTCCTTTTTAGCGTGTTTAAGTTCTGTGTTATAATATTTGTATTTTCAATAGCATGTTGTACCCTTATTATTAAAGTTGTTAAGCAACTTAAATACTACATTTTAAGATTCATTTAATTTATATGTATACTAAAAAAACTATCAATTTTTAATTTACATATCTTGAAAAAATACATTGGGGCACGTTTATGACAGTCTCCAAGGCCTTGGTCAGACGAGCGATTTTTTTAGCGCAAGCATAGCTGCGCTTAAAAAACGGCTCTATTAGAACTGATACTTTCCAATGAAAGCGTCCACATGTACGTTTTTTGAGGTGCTAAATAATCACACCTGCAAAAGGTAGAATATGTGAGTGCAATTTCACCCGCTCATACAATTTTTCTACACGTGATGTGCAATTTTTTTTTTGCACAGCTATTCATGCGCTAAAAAATTGTTCATCTGACCGAGGCCTAAAAGAGTAACTGTCTTAGTTGTCCACAGCAATCAATCACAGTGCTTCTTTCATTTTAATTAACAGAGGTTAATTTAATTGCTGATAAATACATGCCTCCCGGTGTGTTGAATGTCTTCTGAATGGAAAGATCTACATGTCACTGCTGGTAGAAAAATGCACATTTCTCAATGCAAGAATTTTTTAAACAAAGATTTTATTAGGTTTTCAAATCTTAACATTGTTGACAAAGCCCAAGTCAGCAAATGCAGATAAAATATAACAAAGAAAAATGGGAAAGGGAATAGAGGATGGATTGGAGGGGATAAAGCCAGGTCTAGGGAACAGAAGTGATTTAGGGGAGTGAATGGGAGGCACCTCATTGTAAGGCATAGTGCAAGAGTTCCAGCTTGGTGGTAGAGGTGGGTTGTCATACACCACCACTGTACTCCTGTAGCCTACATGTGGCATAAAGGTAGGGGGCTTGTGTAGAAGTAAGACCTGTGAGCATATCTTAACTTCGTTGTTTTCTCTATTTTCTCTGAACAAGTCAAGCCTAGGATTCCCAATTTTTCCTGAACTGCCTAAATCCATCCTGCTGAAATGCAATTAATTACTCAAAGAGAAATTAAAAGCTGAGGTATCTTCCAATTCCTCAATTTTGGGAATTAGTGGAGTCTTCCACTTTTTTCTAATCAGGAGTCTCACAGCATGAAATACATGTCATGTGATAACCCTATGAGCGCTGGGTAAACATTTTATATTTAGCAGGTGTAGTGCCATTTCAGGCTTAAGCCAAAAGTTGGCTATGTGCAGCTTGGTGAGCAGAAGATGGACTTAATTCTAGTATCCAGATATCATGGGACACGACCAGAATATATGGAGGAGGGAACTTACCCCTCCACATCCGCCCCCAGCAGTCAGTGATATATGTTTCCCCATCTGAGATAGATGCACAGGGTATAATGCCATTTGTTCAGTAATTTTTGATACTGCTCACAGTGGGAAGTAGAGGATGTTGAGTTGTAGGCCCATTTCAGTGCTCATCCCATTCTGTAGTGGGGAATGTTTTGCTTAAGTCTTTTTCCTAGTTCAGGAATTGTATAATTTTTTAAAAATTTGTTTGTGTGTGTCAGGAGACAATAGAGAGTGTTCGTATTTTTTTTGTGCGTGACTTGATTAGGTTGCAGGAGCTCACACAGCAGCCATTGTATGGCAATGGAGGTTTTATTATTACTTTTTAGGTAGTTACTGATTCAGAAGTATGTATATATACTTTATATACATTTCTGAGCCTGAAACGCCAAAACAGCCCTGCACCTGGGTAAAGAAGATAATACGATTTCCAAATACATATCTATTAGTATCATCTTCTCTAGGTCACCTTTTCAGGGAAAGGTCAGTAATCAGTAAGGTCAGACTGTGTAAGGGGAGTGAGAGATGGGTCCTCACAGATGCAGATGGACACGGTGAGTCTCAAACCGTACTCCACATATGGATAGTGGCAGCCATAGTCCCAGAATTGCTAGGCAGGGCATAGGGCCCAACTGATGATGCCAGAAGGAGAGACAGTCAGTTTTTAGTGTGGAGAGGGAGGACTCTAGTGTGGGCCAGGATTTGTTTGTGTCAGTGCAGCACCAGTATTTAATTTGGTCTTGTAAGAAGGCATTATGTGACCATACTGTCTAATAAAGGACTAATGTGGATACCTAAGTACGGGAACATGGAGGGGCATCACTGAGAGCTATATTTGTTTATTAGGAACTTCCTGTCCCTATCTTCTATGCGGATGCCCATCATCTGCAATTTATTTGTGTTTACTTTATAGTAGAACACTGAGCTAAATTGTTTAAGGATAAAGGTCAGATGCGGTAAAGAGAGCCTAGGGTCAGTAAGTGAAAGAATGACATTGTCAGTAAAGAGATTGTATTTATGTTCGGTCATGCCCTGTGTAATTCCTGTTATCAGTGGGTTAGTCCTAACAGATCTTGCTAGGGGCTTCATCACCATGAAGAAAATTTATGGGGAGAGAGGGCAACCTTACTGCATGGTATTCGAAATTTGGAATTACCATGACAATACTTCATTGGCCAGTACTGAAGCATGTATGGGCACATATGAGTATAGAGTTAAGATGGCAAACAAAATTGACCCCTCAAGGCCAAACTCTCTAAGAGTCTGGTGCATATAACCCCAATGCACTCGGTTGAATGCCTTCTCTGCATCCAGGGCAAGGAGCAGAGAAGGCACTTGGCTGGTTCCCATACTCTCTACCAGGTCAATTAGTCACCTTGTTCTGTCCGGGGCTTGTCGGCCTCTCGTGAATCTCACCTGACCATTTTTGATTATCTGAGGAAGAGCCTACTGCCAACAACTTTGACGTTTAATTTAATGTCTGAATTTAATAAGGAGATTGGGTGGAAGTTGGCAGGGGAGTATGGTGGTTTACCCTCTTTAGGGACTGTAAGAATCGTTGCTTTTAAATTTTTTGATGGCGTATTATCAGTCCGCAGAACATGATTGAAAAAATAGGATGCGGGGAATTAAGTCTTCTATTGAACATTTGGATATATTCATTGGATTTGCCTGATTTCAGAGAGTGGATGGCACGCTCTAGGTCCTCTGCTGTTATCACAGTGTTAAGCCCTAGAAGTTGAGCTATAGTGATACCAGGAAGGTTGAGCTTTGATAAGATGTTTGTGATAAGCTGGTCATTAGGTTGGAAGTGGCACTATCCTGGGAAAGATTACACAGTCCACAATAGTAGTCACTAAATTCTTGTGCTATTTCCTGCGGTGACAGAACCTTTTTCTTTGTTGTTTGAGAAAGAAGGTAGGGAATTCTTGTCTTCATCCATGGTGCCTTGACTCTATTAGTCATTAATTTGCTGTTTTTTACAATCTGGGCTGTTATTTGTGAAGAATTCTCTAATGTGTTTTTCAATGTGTAAGGCGTTCAGTTTAAGAAACATAATGTAGGCTTAATTTTTCCAGGAAAAAGTATTGTAAGGAGAATGAGCAAATTTTAGGGATAAGGTGATCCGAGCATGATCTGACCATGTAATGTCACATCGAGTCACCATTGGAAGTAGCCATTTGGAAGCTAGGAACATGTTGATGCATGTATATGTGTCATGTCCATGGGAATAGAAGATCTACTTCTTTTCTGAGGTGTGTTTGCATTGTCAAATGTCAAATTGATCTTTACGTATCAGCCGATCAGATATGTGGGGAGGAGGCCGTTTGCTTCAAGTTGTGGAGTCCATATCTGGGTCCTGTATGATATTAAAGTCTCCACATAGGATGAACTTCCCATTCGTTGACAGCAAATTGTACTCCTGCTTTTTTTTCATAGACTTGGAGTAGAAGACATGAGGGAAGTTTTTCTTAAACAATCTGGGGGGATTACATCTGCTTCAGATCTCTTAACTCTTTCCAGAGGCGAGAACGCTTGTAAGGACTAGTAAGACCTTTAATGTTAAAGGACAAGATCTTAAAATTTATAATTGGAAATTACTTTTTGCTTGGTGTGTCCCCAGAATATCAAACACAGGTGATTATGTGATGGAGCTAAACTAGAGAAGTGCCTCATGTAGCCACAGGGAAGAGCAGAAGGTAATCAGGGAAAGACACTTAAGGGAAGAAGGGGGAAGACTAATAACAAATGAAGAAACATATACTTTAACACTTAACATAGTATGTCAGACCGCGCAAAATCAAAAGATTTGCTAGAATTACGTGACTGAACCTGAGATCTTGATGTAGATTATTAAGCTTTAAATACATCGCCTACTCTCTCCTACTCCTGATGTAATTTAGGAGAAGAGTGTTTTCCATGGCTCGATCCTTGTTTGAGGTCAGTGTGAAAAGGTTTCCCCAAGAGTCCAGCAGTTCCGTGCCCTTATCCAAAGTTGAAAAGACGTGTGTGGTTCCATCTCTGGACACTATCACCTTAGTTGAGGGGCTCCCCTTGTATGTTATGGCGTGAGAGCACAGTGCCTAGGTGATCGTCCCAAGCTTCTTCTTTGTGATTATTGTAGATTGTAATAAATCTATGACTAATAAAATATTCTGAAAACGAGGTCAGTGCAGTCACCCAGTGCCTCTACTGAGGCATTTACGCCTGCTAGCACCATTGATATGTCTTTTTGTATTGAGCTATGCAGCATCATTATGGCTTCTTTCAGAAACACTTCAGCAGCCACTTGATTTTTGAGTATGTATTGCAGTGAAATGTCTCCCTTATATGTGGGTGAGGCGGAGTGTTGGCGATGCTTTCTGCTTTACTGAGCTATTAGAAGGAGATGTTGAGGAGTCTGTAATCTGTGGAGGTGTTGTGATGGCCAATGCAAGCCCTGCTGGACTGTAAGGCTGGAGCTCTCTTTTGTTTGTTGCAGGCATAGTGGAGTGAGAAGTGTTTGAGTGAAGCACCAACTCACCATTATTTGACAGTGGACTGCAGTTTTTCCTCCCATCAGGGGAAGGAGGATCTGAGACCGAGTTCCCTCTGCATCTCTCTGGAGCTGGAGTGGGAGACCTCGTAGCCAGCACCATCTTGTAATGCCTTTCGCTGGTAGTGCTGGAGTGGGAGCTGGAATGAGCTCATCCACAGGGTTCTTTCATGCTGGCAGGTTTCCAGAGGGAGAGGAGAAAACGGCAGAGCCGTTCTCTACCTTTTCAGGGATGCTGTTGCTTTGACATGCTGTGTCTATATCACACACTGCCGGTGGTGATTTCTCCTCACCCGCACTCCGCTCACCACCACTGCCTCGGGTCCCATAACAGTCTGTAAGCTTCTAATGGAAACAGAACTGCCAGTTCCATGACCTACTCAACTCCAGTGCGACCAAGTTCTAGTGCCAATAATTTTACTAAGAAACATAAATCCACCAAAATCATACAACAGCACCTGTCTGCAAGTCCATAGTCTGCAGAATAACCTTATAGAAGTAACTTTTTTAAATTGGTTACAGCATTGGAGAAAAGGTCTTGATACAAAGAATACTGATTATTCCTACAGATATTTCCTTATAGTTTAAATGGTTGCAATTCCCAGTAAAGCTTTGTTTGGAATAACTATTAATGAAGCACAAGGACAAGCATTGAGGGTGGCAGGCTTGGATTTGCGCACTCCATGTTTTTTGCAAGGTCAACTTCATGTAGTGTGCTGGTGATTAAGTTCAAAAAGTAAAAAAAACATTCACATGAACAACCTTTTTGTCAGAATTTTTAACCAAAAAAATTGGAATGGAATCGGGCGTAAATAAAACATACTATTTCAAATGGTTTTATTTACAGATGCAATTTTTTATTGAATGACCAGCCTAAACAAAAAAAATCGCAGCATGTCCCATTTTGCTGTGATTTTTGGACCCATTCAAGTCTACCGGTGTGATTACAAAATGCATTGTACTTTTATTCCTTTTTTTTCATGTGCGACGATGGTGATCATATAAAAAGTGTGTAGAACTTTTAATTATATCATTTGGCCTATCATTCATTTTATAACATGCATAAAAATCAGATGCAAAATAGATGAAAATTGCACTGAAGCATTAAAGAAACAAAATGAGAATGTGTGAAAATCACACACAAAAAAATTGGTCCAACTTTTCAGGACTGAAAAAAAATGCCCATATGCATATGCGCTAATCTTTATCTTATCACTACAAAATGGCAAAACAAAAAAGTGGCTTATAAAAAAAACTCTAACACGAGCAAAACTGTGAGTACAGCTACTCAATTAAATTCAGTTTTAACATGGTAGGAGCCATGAGCACAGCTAGTCGGTGTATAAAAGTAAAATCTTTTGCTGCTTATAATTATAATGTTGGTATTTTAGAATGAAACATGCAATTAAAGTATGTTCCAGAATAGTAGGACAATTTAAAATCTAAAACTATATTGTGCCATTTACTAAGGGCTTTACCCCAATTTTTTTGTGCATGCCAAATTTGCACAATAATGTACCGTTTTGTTTAGCTGTTTTGTATTCCTCTCACAATTTTTCAAAAGTGTTGAGAGACAAATAGGGTTTAGTATGAGAAAACAAGGTCTGTGATAGGCCGACAGAAACTGAAGTAAATTATGGCATAAGTCATGGATTTCAAGTTCTATAAAAGTCAGAGATGTGCCAAATATATTAAGTTGCATGTGAATGAAAAAAAAAAAACAGACCAAGAGCATGGCGTAATTTTGAAAAAAAAACCATAAACCTAAAAAACTCAGCATAAGTGAAAAGATATGCTATTGCAAAAAAACCCCACAGTCTTTATAGAGTTTATCATATTTTACTTTTGGCCTGCATCTAACATCTAGAAAAGGTTGTTTTTCAGCTAAATATGTAGCAAAAACACAGCATTTTTGAAAAGAAAAAACTATATGTGACCAGTCCAAGATTATCAAACAGGGCTCCTTCCCACGGACGGATTTCTGCCGCGTTGCCCGCAGCTATTAGGTTCTATTGAACCTAATAGCTAAATGCTCACGGTGCTGAATTCCATCTCGGAATTCCACACCGTAAAATCACCCATCCTCACCCGCGGCATGCTCTATTTGCCGCGGGTGTACGCGCGGACGGCTTCCATTGCAGTCAATGGAAGCCGTCCTTCACGCTATCTGTCACTGTAGCACAGCGGAAGATAGCGTGAAACCGCTTCCCCGCTCTATTGCACATGCGCGCCGAAGCGTCATGCGGGACGGAGGACACCGGATCCGGAGGTAAGTATTGGGGTCTCTGGGGGGGCGCCGTGACGGGCTCCGCTGCGAAATTCCACGGCGGAGCCTGTCACAGCCGTGGGAAGCCGGCCTTAAATAGAAGCTTACATAAATTTTGCCAAAGTCCAATACATATACAAAGTACTTTACCACAAAAGCAACATGTTGGACATCCATGACTACTGTATACCAAAAAGCCATACTTTATTAATATATATTCAAAATTAATATATATTTCAAATATACACATACACAAAGAATAAAACAAGGCAGGTAACCTCATATGTATATATATATATATATATATATATATATATATATATATATATATATATATATATATATATATATATACTACAATCTGATAAACCACCTAAATGTGCTTCAATCTCAAATATAAATTCATGCCAATCCTCAAACAATATATCATTATTCCCTATAAATGCATAATATATCATAAGCTGCAGGTGCATGTTGTATACCAGCAGCATATAGACAGAGGGAAAACCCCTTCATACTTGATGCACGTTTCACTGAGGCGTTATCTGGGGTATATATGTATGATATATGAATTTATATATGAGGGGCTACCTGCCTTGTTTGATTTTTTTGTGTCTGTGTATATCTGTTCTGTTTTTATCTTATTATATGGAATGTATAGATATTAGAGATGAGCGAGCGTACTCGTCCGAGCTTGATGCTCGTTCGAGTATTAGGGTGTTCGAGATGCTCGTTATTCGAGACGAGCACCGCGCGATGTTTGAGTTATTTTCACTTTCATCTCTGAGACATTAGCATGCTTTTCTGGCCATAGAAAGACATGGAAGGCATTACAACTTCCTCCTGTGATGTTCCAGCCCTATACCACCCCCCTGCAGTGAGTGGCTGGGGAGATCAGGTGACACCCGAGTATTAAAATCTGCCCTGCCCGCGGCTCGCCACAGATGCATTCTGACAGAGATCAGGGACAGTGCTGCTGATGCTGCTATAGGGAGAGCGTTAGGAGTTATATTAGGCTTCAAGAACCCCAACGGTCCTTCTTAGGGCCACATCTGACCGTGTGCAGTACTGTTTAGGCTGCTGTGAGCAGTGTTGCACTTTTTTTTTTTTGTATATCGGGCGTGCAGAGCATTGCGTCCTCAGTCTGCAGTCATTGTACAGAGTATAGGGCCAGTACTGGTGAGGCAGGGACAGTGGTACAGGGAAAGAGATATACATATAGGCAGTGGGCTTTTTCCAAAAAATTGGGGAAAAATAGTATATTTGGGCTGCCTGTGACCGTCTTCAGTGTACTGCGTGTCTGCTGGGGGTAGTAGTCCTAATTAATACGCAGCTAAGCGTTACAGCAGGCTTGACTGCTTCTGCGCTGTGAATTCCACTAGCTGAGTCATACGCACCTACGTCACAGTGCAGGCGTGCGCAAAATTGTTTGCTGGCTCTGCTGTCTCCGTTACATCACCGCCATCATCCCGCCAGAGGGAAACAGTATACATAATATACGCTGCCTACAGTATCTGTCTGCTGTACCAGCTCTGCATTTAAAAAAATAGAAGCAAAATACTTAGGGCCTACTAGTGGCCTTTGGCCACTTGACTGCTTCTGCACTGTGAATTCCACTAGCTGAGTCATACGCACCTACGTCACAGTGCAGGCGTGCGCAAAATTGTTTGCTGACTCTGCTGTCTCCGTTACATCACCGCCGTCATCCCGCCAGAGGAAAACAGTATACATAATATATGCTGCCTACAGTATCTGTCTGCTGTACCAGCTCTGCATTTAAAAAAATAGAAGCAAAATGCTAAGGGCCTACTAGTGCCTTCGGCCACTTGACTGCTTCTGCGCTGTGAATTCCACTAGCTGAGTCATACGCACCTACGTCACAGTGCAGGTGTGCGCAAAATTGTTTGCTGGCTCTGCTGTGCGTTCCGTAAGCGAAGTCAGCTTCCAACCACAGGCCAATAAGCGGCACATTTAATTACAGCGTTCTGTTTCTGCTCTACTCGTAATACACCATGCTGAGGGGTAGGGGTAGGCCTAGAGGACGTGGACGCGGGCGAGGACGCGGAGGCCCAAGTCAGGGTGTGGGCACAGGCCGAGCTCCTGATCCAGGTGTATCGCAGCTGACTGCTGCGGGATTAGGATAGAGGCAAATTTCAGGGGTCCCCAGATTCATCTCCCAATTAATAGGTCCATGCGGTAGACCTTTATTAGAAAATGAGCAGTGTGAGCAGGTCCTGTCGTGGATGGCAGAAAGTGCATCCAGCAATCTATCGACCACACAGACTTCTACGCCGTCCACTGCTGCAACTCTGAATCCTCTGGCTGCTGCTCCTCCTTCCTCCCAGCCTCCTCACTCCATTACAATGACACATTCTGAGGAGCAGGCAGACTCCCAGGAACTGTTCTCGGGCCCCTGCCCAGAATGGGCAGCAATGGTTCCTCTCCCACCGCAGGAGTTTGTCGTGACCGATGCCCAACCTTTGAAAGGTTCCCGGGGTCCGGGGGATGAGGCTGGGGACGTCCGGCAACTGTCTCAAGAGCTTTCAGTGGGTGAGAAGGATGATGACGATGAGACACAGTTGTCTATCACTCAGGTAGTAGTAATTGCAGTAAGTCCGAGGGAGGAGCGCACAGACGATTCGGAGGAAGAGCAGCTGGACGATGAGGTGACTGACCCCACCTGGGTTGCTAAGCCTACTGAGGACAGGTCTTCAGAGGGGGAGGCAAGTGCAGCAGCAGGGCAGGTTGGAAGAGGCAGTGCGGTGGCCAGGGGTAGAGGCAGGGCCAGACCGAATAATCCACCAACTGTTTCCCAAAGCTCCCCCTCGTGCCATGTCACCCTCAAGAGGCTGAGGTGCTCAAAGGTGTGGCAGTTTTTCACTGAGAGTGCAGACGACCGACGAACTGTGGTGTGCAAGGTTTGTCGCGCCAAGATCAGCCGGGCAGCCACCACCACCAGCCTCACCACCACCAGCATGCGCAGGCATATGATGGCCAAGGACCCCACAAGGTGGGACGAAGGCCATTCACCGCCTCCGGTTTGCAACACCACCTCTCCCCCTGTGCCCCAACCTGCCACTGAGATCCAACCCCCCTCTCAGGACACAGGCACTACCGTCTCCCGGCCTGCACCCACACCCTCACCTCCGCTGTCCTCGGCCCCATCCACCAATGTCTCTCAGCGTAGCGTCCAGCCATCGCTAGCGCAACTGTTTCAGTGCAAGCGCAAGTACGCCGCCACGCACCCGCACGCTCAAGCGTTAAACGTGCACATAGCCAAATTGATCAGCCTGGAGATGCTGCCGTATAGGCTTGTGGAAACGGAGGCTTTCAAAAACATGATGGCGGCGGCGGCCCCGCGCTACTCGGTTCCCAGTCGCCACTACTTTTCCCGATGTGCCGTCCCAGCCCTGCACGACCATGTCTTCCGCAACACTGTACGTGCCCTCGCCAACGCGGTTACTGCCAAGGTCCACTTAATCCTGGCCACATTCCGAAAACCAACTTAATAAAACCGCGCTACTAGGTCCGCAGTCGCCACCACATTCCCACCAACGCGGTTACTGTTAAGGTACATATTACCACTCTGACTGGGGCATGCACTGTGGGCCGAAGCACACCTGTATTGTATGTGACGTTAGCTCTGCTGAGCAGGGCACTGCAATGGGATACATTAATGTACCGCCGAAGCCCACCTGCATTTAATCTGACGTTAGCTTTGCTGTCCAGGGCACTGCAATGAGATATATATATATGTACCGCCGGTGGCTTCCTGGGACTCACCCATGCTGTCGGTCCACACGGAGTTGTGACTGCCTGTGTCTACTTATAAAGAACCCCAGTCTGACTGGGGCATGCAGTGTGGGCCGAAGCCCACCTGCATTAAACCTGACGTTACCTCAGCTGTGATGGGCAATGCAATGGGATATATTTATGTACCGCCGGTGGGTTCCAGGGAGCCACCCATGCCGTGGGTCCACAGGGACTTCACATTAGGGAGTTGTACTTGCCAGTGTCTATGTATTAAAAACCCCGGTCAGACTGGGGCATGCAGTGTGGGCCGAAGACCACCTGCATTTAATCCGACGTTACCTCAGCTGTGATGGGCAACGCAATGGGATATATTTATGTACCGCCGGTGGCTTCCTGGAACCCACCCATGCTGTCGGTCCACACGGAGTTGTAACTGCATATGTCTACTTCTAAAGAACTCCAATCTGACTGGGGCATGCAGCGTGGGCCGAAGCCCACCTGCATTAAACCTGACTAGAGATGAGCGAACGTACTCGTCCGAGCTTGATGCTCGGGCGAATATTAGGGTGTTTGGGATGCTCGTTACTCTTAACGAGCACCACGCAATGTTCGGGTTACTTTCACTTTCATCTCTGAGACGTTAGTGCGCTTTTCTGGCCAATTGAAAGACAGGGAAGGCATTACAACTCCCCCCTGTGACGTTCCAGCCCTATACCACCCCCTGCTGTGAGTGGCTGCGGAGATCAGATGTCACCTGTGTATAAAAATCGGCCCCTCCCGCGGCTCGCCTCAGATGCGTTGTGAGTTAGCTGAGGGAAAGTGCTATTGTGTTGGAGCTGCTGTAGGGAGAGTGTTAGGAGTGAGTGTAGGCTTCAAGAACCCCAACGGTCCTTCTTAGGGCCACATCTATCCGTGTGCAGTAGTGTGGAGGCTGCTGTTAGCAGTGTTGCACTTTTTTTTTTTTTCAAAATCGGCCGAGCAGAGCATTGCGCCCTGCAGTAATACTACAGGGACAGAAGTGGTGGTTAGGCAGGGAGAGTGTTAGGAGTGAGTGTAGGCTTCAAGAACCCCAACGGTCCTTCTTAGGGCCACATTTAACCGTGTGCAGTACTGTGCAGGCTGCTGTTAGCAGTGTTGCACGTTTTTTTTTTTTCAAAATCGGCTGTGCAGAGCATTTCGCCCTGCAGTAATACTACAGGGACAGAATTGTGTAGGCAGGGCCAGAAGACATATATTATTGATTGAATATAGTCAGTGGGCCATCCCTTTAAAAAAAAAAGGGAAAAATTCTATTTGGCCTGCCTCTGACAGTCCTCAGCGTTCTGGGTACGTGTGGTGGGTGGAGAACGTAAAAAAAAATCATACGCAGCCAGCTAAGTTTAACAGCAGGCTTGCGCCAATTTATTTCCTGGCTGCGAAATCACCGCTCTGCTGCAGTTAATAACACTGCACTTCTGTGACACACAGCAGGGCCACAGAACACATTTGTTAATTGATTGAATATAGT
The DNA here is from genome assembly GCF_035609145.1 of Eleutherodactylus coqui. Taxonomy (NCBI): domain Eukaryota; kingdom Metazoa; phylum Chordata; class Amphibia; order Anura; family Eleutherodactylidae; genus Eleutherodactylus; species Eleutherodactylus coqui. Next base: position 251,663,839 of record NC_089837.1, on the reverse strand, counting down.
CAGTGGGCCTTCCCTTTAAAAAAAAAAAGGGAAAAATTCTATTTGGCCTGCAGGCTTGCGCCAATTTATTTCCTGGCTGCGAAATCACCGCTCTGCTGCAGTTAATATTAACACTGCACTTCTGTGACACACAGCAGGGCCACAGAACTCATTTGTTAATTGATTGAATATAGTCAGTGGGCCTTTCCTTTTAAAAAAAAGGGAAAAATTCTATTTGGCCTGCAGGCTTGCGCCAATTTATTTCCTGGCTGCGAAATCACCGCTCTGCTGCAGTTAATAACACTGCACTTCTGTGACACACAGCAGGGCCACAGAACACATTTGTTAATTGATTGAATATAGTCAGTTCTCCTTCCCTTTAAAAAAAAAAAGGGAAAAATTCTATTTGGCCTGCAGGCTTGCGCCAATTTATTTCCTGGCTGTGAAATCACCGCTCTGCTGCAGTTAATATTAACACTGCACTTCTGTGACACACAGCAGGGCCACAGAACTCATTTGTTAATTGATTGAATATAGTCAGTGGGCCTTTCCTTTTAAAAAAAAGGGAAAAATTCTATTTGGCCTGCAGGCTTGCGCCAATTTATTTCCTGGCTGCGAAATCACCGCTCTGCAGCAGTTAATAACACTGCACTTCTGTGACACACAGCAGGGCCACAGAACACATTTGTTAATTGATTGAATATAGTCAGTGGGCCTTCCCTTTAAAAAAAAAAAGGGAAAAATTCTATTTGGCCTGCAGGCTTGCGCCAATTTATTTCCTGGCTGCGAAATCACCGCTCTGCTGCAGTTAATATTAACACTGCACTTCTGTGACACACAGCAGGGCCACAGAACACATTTGTTAATTGATTGAATATAGTCAGTGGGCCTTTCCTTTTAAAAAAAAGGGAAAAATTCTATTTGGCCTGCAGGCTTGCGCCAATTTATTTCCTGGCTGTGAAATCACCGCTCTGCTGCAGTTAATAACACTGCACTTCTGTGAAACACAGCAGGGCCACAGAACACATTTGTTAATTGATTGAATATAGTGAGTGGGCCTATCCTTTTAAAAAAAAGGGAAAAATTCTATTTGGCCTGCAGGCTTGCGCCAATTTATTTCCTGGCTGCGAAATCACCGCTCTGCTGCAGTTAATAACACTGCACTTCTGTGACACACAGCAGGGCCACAGAACACATTTGTTAATTGATTGAATATAGTCAGTGGGCCTTCCCTTTAAAAAAAAAAGGGAAAAATTCTATTTGGCCTGCAGGCTTGCGCCAATTTATTTCCTGGCTGCGAAATCACCGCTCTGCTGCAGTTAATATTAACACTGCACTTCTGTGACACACAGCAGGGCCACAGAACTCATTTGTTAATTGATTGAATATAGTCAGTGGGCCTTTCCTTTTAAAAAAAAAGGGAAAAATTCTATTTGGCCTGCAGGCTTGCGCCAATTTATTTCCTGGCTGCGAAATCACCGCTCTGCAGCAGTTAATAACACTGCACTTCTGTGACACACAGCAGGGCCACAGAACACATTTGTTAATTGATTGAATATAGTCAGTGGGCCTTCCCTTTAAAAAAAAAAGGGAAAAATTCTATTTGGCCTGCAGGCTTGCGCCAATTTATTTCCTGGCTGCGAAATCACCGCTCTGCTGCAGTTAATAACACTGCACTTCTGTGACACACAGCAGGGCCACAGAACACATTTGTTAATTGATTGAATATAGTCAGTGGGCCTTCCCTTTAAAAAAAAAAAAGGGAAAAATTCTATTTGGCCTGCAGGCTTGCGCCAATTTATTTCCTGGCTGCGAAATCACCGCTCTGCTGCAGTTAATAACACTGCACTTCTGTGACACACAGCAGGGCCACAGAACACATTTGTTAATTGATTGAATATAGTCAGTGGGCCTTTCCTTTTAAAAAAAAGGGAAAAATTCTATTTGGCCTGCAGGCTTGCGCCAATTTATTTCCTGGCTGCGAAATCACCGCTCTGCTGCAGTTAATAACACTGCACTTCTGTGACACACAGCAGGGCCACAGAACACATTTGTTAATTGATTGAATATAGTCAGTGTGCCTTTCCTTTTAAAAAAAAGGGAAAAATTCTATTTGGCCTGCAGGCTTGCGCCAATTTATTTCCTGGCTGGGAAATCACTGGTAATACAGCATGCTGAGGGGTAGGGGTAGGCCTAGAGGACGTGGACGCGGCCGAGGACGCGTAGGCCCAAGTGAGGGTGTGGGCACAGGCTGAGCTCCTGATCAAGGTGTATCACAGCCGACTGCTGCGCGATTAGGAGAGAGGCACGTTTCTGGCATCCCCACATTCATCGCCCAATTAATGGGTCCACGCGGGAGACCTTTATTAGAAAATGAGCAGTGTGAGCAGGTCCTGTCGTGGATGGCAGAAAGTCCTTCGAGCAAGCTATCATCCACCCACAGTTCGGCGCCGTCCAGTGCTGTAAATCCGAATCCTCTGGCTGCTGCTCCTCCGTCCTCCCAGCCTCCTCACTCCACTACAATGACACATGCTCAGGAGCGGGAAGACTCCCAGGAACTGTTCTCGGGCCCCTGCTCAGATGGGGCAGCAGTGATTCCTCTCCCACCAGAGGAGTTTATTGTCACTGATGCCCAACCATTGGAAAGTTCCCGGGGTCTGGGGGATGAGGCTGGGGACTTCCGGCAACTGTCTCAAGACCTTTCAGTGGGTGAGGAGGACGATGACGATGAGACACAGTTGTCTATAGGTGAGGTAGTAGTAAGGGCAGTAAGTCCAAGGGAGGAGCGCACAGAGGATTCGGAGGAAGAGCAGCAGGACGATGAGGTGACTGACCCCACCTGGTGTGCAACGCCTACTCAGGACAGGTCTTCAGAGGGGGAGGCAAGGGCAGCAGCAGGACAGGTTGCAAGAGGCAGTGCGGTGTCCAGGGGTAGAGGCAGGGCCAGACCGAATAATCCACCAACTGTTTCCCAAAGCGCACCCTCGCGCCATGCCACCCTGCAGAGGCCGAGGTGCTCTAAGGTCTGGCAGTTTTTCACAGAGACGCCTGACGACCGACGAACAGTGGTGTGCAACCTTTGTCACACCAAGATCAGCCAGGGAGCCACCACCAACAGCCTCACCACCACCAGCATGCGCAGACATATGATGGGCAAGCACCCCACAAGCTGGGACGAAGGCCGTTCACCGCCTCCGATTTGCACCGCTGCCTCTCCCCCTGTGCCCCAACCTGCCACTGAGATCCAACCCCCTCTCAGGACACAGGCACTACCGTCTCCTGGCCTGCACCCACACCCTCACCTCCGCTGTCCTCGGCCCCATCCACCAATGTCTCGCACCGCACCGTCCAGCCGTTGCTAGCGCAAGTGTTTGAGCGCAAGCGCAAGTACGCCGCCACGCACCCGCACGCTCAAGTGTTAACCGTCCACATAGCCAAATTTATCAGCCTTGAGATGCTGCCGTATAGGGTTGTGGAAACGGAGTCCTTCAAAAGTATGATGGCGGCGGCGGCCCCGCGCTACTCAGTTTCCAGTCGCTACTACTTTTCCCAATGTGCCATCCCAGCCCTGCACGACCACGTCTCCCGCAACATTGTACGCGCCCTCACCAATGCGGTTAGTGGCAAGGTCCACTTAACAACGGACACGTGAACAAGCACAGGCGGGCAGGGCCACTACATCTCCCTGACGGCACATTGGGTGAATTTAGTGGAGGCTGGGACAGAGTCAGAGCCTGGGACCGCTCACGTCCTACCCACCCCCAGAATTGCGGGCCCCAGCTCGGTGGTGGTATGTTCGGCGGTGTATGCTTCCTCCACTAAAGCACCCTCCTCCTCCTCCTCCTCCTCAACCTCTGTCTCGCAATCTAGATGTGTCAGCAGCAGCAGGACGTCGCCAGCAGTCGGTGTCGCGCGGTGTATTAGCACAGCGGTGGGCAAGCGTCAGCAGGCCGTGCTGAAACTACTCAGCTTAGGAGAGAAGAAGCACACGGCCCACGAACTGCTGCGGGGTCTGACAGAGCAGACCGACCGCTGGCTTGCGCCGCTGAGCCTCCAACCGGGCATGGTCGTGTGTGACAACGGCCGTAACCTGGTGGCGGCTCTGCAGCTCGGCAGCCTCACGCACGTGCCATGCCTGGCCCACGTCTTTAATTTGGTGGTTCAGCGCTTTCTGAAAAGCTACCCACGCTTGTCAGACCTGCTCGTAAAGGTGCGCTGGCTCTGCGCACATTTCCGCAAGTCCCACACGGACGCTGCCACCCTGCGGACACTGCAACATCGGTTTAATCTGCCAGTGCACCGACTGCTGTGCGACGTGCCCACACGGTGGAACTCTACGCTCCACATGTTGGCCAGGCTCTATGAGCAGCGTAGAGCTATAGTGGAATACCAACTCCAACATGGGCGGCGCAGTGGGAGTCAGCCTCCTCAATTATTTTCAGAAGAGTGGGCCTGGTTGGCAGACATCTGCCAGGTCCTTGGAAAGTTTGAGGAGTCTACCCAGGTGGTGAGCGGCGATGCTGCAATCATTAGCGTCACCATTCCTCTGCTATGCCTCTTGAGAAGTTCCCTGCAAAGCATAAAGGCAAATGCTTTGCGCTCGGAAACGGAGGCGGGGGAAGACAGTATGTCGCTGGATATTCAGAGCACCCTCCTGTCTATATCTCAGCGCGTTGATGAGGAGGAGGAGGAGCATGAGGAGGATGAGGAGGAGAGGGAAGAGACAGCTTGGCCCACTGCTGACGGTACCCATGCTGCTTGCCTGTCATCCTTTCAGCGTGTATGGCCTGAGGAGGAGGAGGCGGAGGAGGAGGAGGAGGAGGAGGATCCTGAAAGTGATCTTCCTAGTGAAGACAGCCATGTGTTGCGTACAGGTACCCTGGCACACATGGCTGACTTCATGTTAGGATGCCTTTCTCGTGACCCTCGTGTTGCACGCATTCTGGCCACTACGGATTACTGGGTGTACACACTGCTCGACCCACGGTATAAGGAGAACCTTTGCACTCTCATTCCCGAAGAGGAAAGGGGTTCGAGAGTGTTGCTATACCACAGGACCCTGGCGGACAAGCTGATGGTAAAATTCTCATCCGACAGCGCTAGTGGCAGAAGGCGCAGTTCCGAGGGCCAGGTAGCAGGGGAGGTGCGGAGATCGAGCAGCATGTTCAGCACAGGCAGTGCAACACTCTTCAAGGCCCTGGGCAGCTTTATGGCTCCCCACCAAGACTGTGTCACCGCTCCCCAGTCAAGGCTGAGTCGGCGGGAGCACTGTAAAAGGATGGTGAGGGAGTACGTAGCCGATCGCACGACCGTCCTCCGTGACGCCTCTGCCCCCTACAACTACTGGGTGTCGAAGCTGGACAGGTGGCCTGAACTCGCGCTGTATGCCCTGGAGGTGCTTGCTTGTCCTGCGGCTAGCGTCTTGTCAGAGAGGGTGTTTAGTGCGGCTGGGGGAATCATCACAGATAAGCGTACACGCCTGTCAACCAATAGTGCCGACAGGCTTACACTCATCAAGATGAACAAAGCCTGGATTTCCCCAGACTTCTCTTCTCCACCAGCGGACAGCAGCGATACCTAAGCAATACGTAGGCTGCACCCGCGGATGGAAGCATCGTTCTGTATCACCATTCAAAACGGTGACATTTCTGCTTCATCAATCTGTGTATAATATTCCTCCTCCTCCTGCTCCTCCTCCTGAAACCTCACGTAATCATGCCGAACGGGCAATTTTTCTTTGGGCCACAAGGCTCACTCATATAATTTTTCCAAACAATTTTTATACGTTTCAATGCTCTTACAAGCGATGAAACTTTAACTTGAACCAATTTTTCGTTAAACTGGGCTGCCTCCAGGCCTAGTTACCACTTAAGCCACATTAACCAAAGCGATTAATGGGTTTCACCTGCCATCTTGGTTGGGCATGGCCAATTTTTTCTGAGGTACATTAGTACTGTTGCTACACCAATTTTTTTGGGCCCTCACTTACAGTGTAATCATTGTAATTTCTATGTTCTTCGCCTGCACTCATGGTACAGAAAGGTGTGTGGGGTTGGCCTACACTTTTGCTACATAAATGTAACTGGGGCCTTGTCTATACTGCAGCTACTGAAATGTGAAAGAGACTGTTATCGCCCTAAACTGCTGCAATGGGAATTGTTACTGGGGCTTGTCTTGAGTGCTACTATTACTGAAATGGAACTAAGACTGCGCTCCTCCTATACTGCTGCTTCGGAATTGTTACTGGGGCCTGTCTTGAGTGCTACTATTACTGAAATGGAACTAAGACTGCGCTCCCCCTATACTGCTGCTAGTGAGATGTTAGTGGGGCCTGTCCCTAATACTACCGCTGAAAAGTTAATAATTCTGGGCTCTGCCTGTACCGCAGCTAATGGTATGTCACTGGGGTGTGGAAACAGAGGCTTCACAAAGACATGATGGCGGCGAGGCCATTTCCTACCAACGCTGTTACTGTTAAGGTGCATATAACCACGGACACGTGGAGAGGACACATAGTGCCTCCAAAACATCCCCCTCCTCCTCCAACAATGAAAACATTCTTGGCAAATACCTTTGCATTGGTCCGTCTGGTGGCAGTCCAAGAATTTCACCTTTAACGACACAACAAGAGAGCACCACCACCATCCCCCCGCCACGGACCACTTAATCATGGCCACATTCCGAAAACCAACTACATAAAACCGCGCTACTAGGTCCGCAGTCACCACCACATTACCACCAACGAGGTTACTGTTAAGGTACATATTACCAGTCTGACTGGGGCATACAGTGTGGGCCGAAGCCCACCTGTATTGTATCTGACGTTAGCTCTGCTGAGTAGGGCACTGCAATGGGATATATTTATGTACCACCGGTGGGTTCCAGGGAGCCACCCATGCTGTAGGTGCACACGGAGTTTAACCTACATCTGTCCACTTCTAAAGAACCCCAGTCTGACTGGGGCATGCAGTGTGGGCCGAAGCCCACCTGTATTGTATCTGACGTTACCTCAGCTGTGTTGGACAATGCAATGGGATATATTTATGTACCACCGGTGGCTTCCTGGCACCTACCCATGCTGTAGGTGCACACGGAGTTTAACCTACATCTGTCCACTTGTAAAGAACCCCAGTCAGACTGGGGCATGCAGTGTGGGCCGAAGCCCACCTGCATTAACCACGACATTACCTCAGCTGTGATGGGCAATGCAATGGGATACATTTATGTACAGCGGGTGGGTTCCAGGGAGCCACCCATGCTTTGGGTGCACACGGAATTCCCATTGCGGAGTTGTACCTGCCTGTGACTATTTATAAAAAAACGCGGTCTGACTGTGGCGTGCAGACACCTTGACAGAATGAATAGTGTGTGGCACATAGGTTCCCCATTGCTATGCCCACGTGTGCAGCTCCAGATGGAGGTGGCACAGGATTGGATTTCTCATTGCTTCTGTATAGCATTGTGGACTATCGGCCCCCCCTCTTTTATGGGGGGGTCGCTGCCTAGCCATGCCAACCCTCTGCAGTGTGTGCCTGCTTTGCCTCTGGCAGACGCACTTATAAATAGACATGAGGGTGGCGTGGCATGAGTGCAGCTGAAGGCTGGGCAGGGACAGTTTGGTGTGCGCTGTGGACACTGGGTCATGGGGGAGGAATTTGGCAGCATGTAACCCAGGAGAAGTGGCAGCGGAGTGTCATGCAGGCAGTGATTGTGCTTTGTTGGAGGTAGTGTGGTGCTTAGCTAAGGTATGCATTGCTAATGAGGGCTTTTCAGAAGTAAAAGTTGTTGGGAGGGGGGGGGGCACTCTTGCCGGTATTGTGGCTTAATTGTGGGACCTGTGAACTTGAGATGCAGCCCAACATGTAGCCCCTCGCCTGCCCTATCCGTTGCTGTGTCGTTCCCATCACTTTCTTGAATTGCCCAGATTTTCACACATGAAAACCTTAGCGAGCATCGGCGAAATACAAAAATGCTCAGGTCGCCCATTGACTTCAATGGGGTTCGTTACTCGAAACGAACCCTCGAGCATCGCGATAAATTCATCCCGAGTAACGAGCACCCGAGCATTTTGGTGCTCGCTCATCTCTAAACCTGACGCTACCTCAGCTGTGATGGGCAATGCAATGGGATATATTTATGTACCGCCGGTGGGTTCCAGGGAGCCACCCATGCTGTGGGTGCACACGGAATTCCCATTGCGGAGTTGTACCTGCCTGTGACTATTTATAAAAAACCCCGGTCTGACTGGGGCATGCAGACACCTTGACAGAATGAATAGTGTGTGGCACATGGGTTCCCCATTGCTATGCCCACGTGTGCAGCTCCTGATGGAGGTGGCACAGGATTGGATTTCTCATTGCTTCTGTACAGCATTGTGGGCTATCGCCCCGCCCCTTTTAAAGAGGGTCGCTGCCTGGCCGTGCCAACCCTCTGCAGTGTGTGCCTGCTGTTCCTCCTCATGGCAGACGCACTTATAAATAGACATGAGGGTGGGGTGGCTATGAGGCCAGCGTGTGGCATGAGTGCAGCTGAAGGCTGGGCAGGGACACTTTGGTGTGCGCTGTGGACACTGGGTCGTGCGTGGGGGGGGGGGGGTTGGGCAGCATGTTACCCAGGAGAAGTGGCAGCGGAGTGTCATGCAGGCAGTGATTGTGCTTTGTTGGAGGTAGTATGGTGCTTAGCTAAGGTATGCCTTGCTAATTAGGGTTTTTCAGAAGTAAAAATTGTTGGGAGGGGGGGGCACTCTTTCCGCTATTGTTGCTTAATAGTGGGACCTGGGAACTTGAGATGCAGCCCAACATGTAGCACCCTCGCCTGCCCTATCCGTTTCTGTGTCATTCCCATCACTTTCTTGAATTGCCCAGATTTTCACAAATGAAAACCTTAGCGAGCATCGGCGATATACAAAAATGCTCAGGTCGCCCATTGACTTTAATGGGGTTCGGTACTCGAAACGAACCCTCGAGCATCGCGAAAAGTTCGTCTCGAGTAACGAGCACCCGAGCATTTTGGTGCTCGCTCATCTCTAATATATATATATATATATGTAGAGAGAGAGAGAGAGAGAGATAAAGTTTGTTTTTTTTGGTATTGTTATTGATGACCATTAGAAGTATATGTCTACATCTAGGAAAAATGCTGCAGATTGTGCTTGCGGAATTTCCACATAGAAAATCCACAGCATTTACATTACAGCCCTTTTAGATGCCTTTTAACAATAATTGGCTTATATGCAAGACAATTTTTAGATAGATGTTCAATGATTCTGTGTTCTACTCTTGTGTATGTCGACATGATTTTTGTGAACTTTGAAGAGCATGACTTTATAGAATGTGGTTATACCAACTATATTAATAATTATATATTATATATATATATATATATATATATATATATATATATATATATAAAACAGCAAAAAGTACAATTTAATCTGTATTAATTTAATTATTTCCATTTTTAATATTAATGGTTTCATTAACTTAGTTACTGTAATTCCATATATAAATCAATATAAATAAAAAAAACATTTGGTTTAATGCAAAAAGTCATAAAAATTCAAACAGAGTACGTAATTTCAGCAACAGGTGAATAAGTACAGTATATAACATTTGTAAAGAAATAGGAAATTGCATTATTCATCTAAACCTTTTGGTGTCAGTGTATTCACAGCAGTTCATTCACTAAGGAATTGCACAATTTGAATCTTCCATACAAGTATTATATCTAGTAACTGATTATTGCTGAAAATGGTAGTTTTATTTTTTATTATTATTATCAGAAATTGTCTCATTAATAATGTTTTTCTTATGTTATTTTCTCCTAATAACATTTACTAGATTACTTAAGAGTTGTTGATTCAAGGAGTTAACCTGCTTGTCAGATTATAGTCAGGAAGGATTTTTTTTACCTAAAATGTGGAAAATGGCTACCATATTTTTCTGACTAGAAGATGCACATTTAACTCTATAATATGGAGCTAAAATCTCTGCATCCTATATTCTGAAATACACTTTAAAATCTTTCTCTGTCGTCTTTCAGATGGCAGGAGGGGTTTTATAGCTGAACATTTATATTAAACATCTTCTAAAAGAGTTAATGTCTCTTTCACCATGCGTATCCTGTCAAATCAGCTACAGTTTGGCTAGCAGTGTGGTGCCTGTGGAAAGGACAAGGGGGACAGTGCATCAGGAAAAATCCCCTTGTACTCTGATTAATTGGAGTCTTTAGAAAGAGTTCTCCTGCGTGGATGCTGGCAGTTTGATAGCTGGAATAGAAACAGGAAGGGTCACCTTACGCAGAAAATCTTGCATTTCATCCCTCTGTTTTGCCTTCCTGCATCTAGCGTCATAATTTAGTGGCACTGCTGACATCTCAGGACTGTTCCAGGGGATTGAAATGTAGTACATAAATGGGCAGAGATAGGCTCTCTTCTCTGTCAATTAAAGTACATGTCCACTTGAAAAATGCAATTCGCGCAGAATCTGCCGTGGATTTCCGTGGCGGATTCCGCGGCGGATTTGCGTTAAATGGTATTTTTTTGCATGCAGTTATCCGCACACATTGCTATCAATGTGATAGCAATGTTGCCGCGGCAGAATGGAGCATGCCACGTTTTTTCTCCCGCGCGTGAAAAACGCAATTCTTTTAAAATACCATCCGCTGCTGCAAAAATCAATTTAATGGGCCGCGGATGGCCAATGATTCCCTATGGGCAAAATCCACAGCAGATTCAGCGGCGGAATCCGCAATTCCATTTAGCTAGTGGACATGAGGCCTTCGTCCTCCATTTTTCTTTCACAACATTCCCGGATTGGCCAGCCTGCCTGTGTACATAACAATAGGAAACAATTATTATAGCTCAAGTTCTCCTATCAGTATAGTGTTGCTCTACATTAAAGTTATGGTATGTAATAGCAGAGAACAGGTGTAATATTCTATAAATTGCAAATACCCCACCCCTCTTTAATATTTACATACAGTATATTCTGCATTATAGTAAAGACAACCATGTCCCCATAACAGTGTGTCAGTAACAGATCTCTACTTAAGAGAGTAAGGTGCGCATGTTCCAATAACAGTGTTTTTTTTATCCACAAATGTCCCCATAAGGATTCTGGCACACTGGAGAGGGTGATATTGGGTCGTGATTCACAGCCTGATATTGCCCTTGCAATCCTTCTGAAAACTCCTTGATGCCAGGCGTTTTCACATGAAAACAGCCTCGCATCCCTGTGGGGGTTCCCTTCATAGCTGCTGCAGCTGTCACAGCCATGGCAAGTGATCACAATGTTCCCCCACTGTTTTCAATGGGGCTGGTGCTGCTGCCGCCGGCCTTATTTAGAATGTGTGGAAACCCCTGGATGCGACAGCCTCACATCCCTGCGGGGCTGAAATAATCCCCCGCTGTGGCTGTCACAGCCACGACAGGGGATCGTGATGTTCTCCCATTGTTTTCAATGAAGCCGGCGGTGCTGCCTGCAGCCCTATTAAAGACAATGGGTGATTTCGCAAAAAGAAAGGAGATGCTGTGATTTTTTTTCCATGCAGCATCACAGGAGTGAAAACATCAAAAATGAGAATGAAACCATTGAAAATCATTGGTTTCATAATCATGCATTTGCACTCACTCTCACATAGATGTCTTTATAAGGGCTCGTATAAAGATGTCTTGTAAGGATTGTGGGCGCACTGGTTAGGAGTGCACAGAAAGTGCTTCAGTAGGAAACAGTTGTTTCCTATAGAAGTGTTCAGATGCAGGAATTGCAGCTGCACTAAATACTCGCATGTCTCAATGATAGGACATGCAAGTGCTATGCCACCTAGCTCCATGGTGCACGCAAGGATAGGACCTGTCCTACCTTTGCTGCATGCTTTCTTTGGGCTCATATGGGAGCTGGAAAGCATGCAGCTTGCACCACAGATTGTGTGAATTGGCTACTTCAAGCAGCTTGAATTAACTAATTTATGTGATCTTTACAGCTGTATAGCCGCGATCGTCACTCACGACTATACAGCGCGGGGGCAGCGCTGGTGTAAAAGAGCCCTAACAGAGAGCCAGCCACAGATGAATAATTGATTTTCTACATATGTCATTATCTATTACTTTAAAAGATTATTAGTTTATTATGTTATAGATTTTAGAACACAATTTGGTTGGAAATGTTTTTCTTACTTAAAACAAGTGTGTCTTATAGTCCAGTGTGTCTTATAATACAAAAAATGGTATATTACTAAGTTATTATGTAATATGCATTAATCCTAATTCATTTCAAAGAGATGATAAAATACTAAGCCAACTTGTTTACCTCTTTTTTTGAACTTTCCTGTGAAAAACAGTTAAAGATTATTATAAACTATTATAATACCTGAATGTTCTATTTGCCCATTTACAGGCAATTTAAGTAGTTTTGTTCTGGGTCGCTGTGCTTTTTTTTCCTACAAAGCATACTTTTCTGTGGAAAGCTGAAGCCATTATATTTTATGTTGACTTCTAACCAAAGGGTTATAACTTGTCAGAAAAACCAACAAATGTTATATTATGTGATGTTTTTCGCCATTGTTTACTTCTCAGAATGTAATTGCCATAATTTAGTTGACATGAACAGTTGCTATTGACAAAAAATGTGTCCTTAGTCTACACTTGATGAATGACAAGCAACATTACAAATGTGGTATGTAATCAGAATACCCCAAACTATGCTGAAATATGTAAAATTAAGCTAAAGTCACAGTTTATCCCTAAAGCTAGAATGTTAACATTGATGCATTTAAGCTATCACATGAAGTGCCATGATGGAGCTCTCACTGCACCATGGCCCTCACTATATTTTTCACAATTTAATGTGTAGGAAAAACAAAATGTTTCTATTTAAAGTATTTATAGTTATTTTTCTAAAAAAAAAATAATTTTATTTAATTAAACCTGAAAACACATTTTCCTAGCTTTGTGCAAAATATATTAAATATCAGTTTTTTTTCATAACCTTGATTACAGAAGGTGTCTCTACAGTTTAAAACATGTTTTTTTCCTTCCAAATGTAGCATGATTGTAGCAATTATACTGGCATGTAATTTAGCTTTTGAACATTAATGCAGTTTTGTGTGAATGTGGTGAAACAACCGAAGTCGGCATTCTTTTCTACAATTTGGTATGCTGTATAATTCTGCCCATGATACACAGCATGATTTCACTTTACACATGCCCAGTCCATAGGAAGGGTGCATTCAGGTGAGTGTGTTTATGTGTGTTCATACGTGCGCTCATAACCACGCATCTATTGGAACCATTGGTTCCCTATGATGTGTTCACATATCCGTGTTTTACAGGCGTGCAAATGCGCGCACCTGTAAGAGATAGGACATGCGTGCACCGCATAGGACCATGATGTGTGTAAATGTTCCCCACAGGGAGTCCTCTCATCACTAAACACTGTGACAGCACTGCCACAGTGTTCAGTGAAAAGGGGACTCCCCGTGTGGAGTAAAGAATTCCCTGCCACAGCTGTGACAGCTGTGGCAGAGGATCTCAAAGCTCTCTGACAGATTTCAATGGGGCCGCCGCTCATTGAAAGCAATAGGATGTCAGCACCCCCACAATAATATAAGCCCTTCCCTGAAAATCATCCATAGTTGTAGTAAAAAAATAAAAAAAAATACATACTTACCTCTCTATCGCTGCCGGGGCTCAGGCGCATCTAGCCTCTTGTGTCCCGTCACTGTAATGAAGTTCTTTCAGCATTTAATTCCCCGATTGCTGAAAGGGGTGCGTCTGATTAGCTGAGTGCTCAACCAATCACAGGCAGCGCTCAGCCTCTCATTGAATGACAGCTGAGTGCTGCCTGTGATTGGTCACCACTCAGCCAATTATAGGCAGCTCTCTGCCATTCATTAAGTTCAATTCCCCACCTGCTGAAAGAACTTCATTACAGTGACGGGACCCAAACAGTTAGACCTGCCTGAGCCCTAGCAGTGGCAGAGAGGTGAGTATATATTTTTTAAAATTTTTTACACCAGATAGGAATGATTTTCAGGGATGGGCTGCAGCCCCATTGAAAGCAGTGCTGCATGGACCTGCATTCATGTGTGTTTGTGCACGTACATGGGCGCGCCGGTTTTGTGCGCACCTATGTACGCACCAGCACACACTCGTCTGAATGCACCCGAAAGTCTTATCCTCAATTATGTTAGATACAGGTTGATTGCATAGTCACCTGTTAATGCAAATACATTGTAACAAAAGCTGCCAGCAGTGTGAGGAGAACATGGTCATGAATGGTTTTGCAGATGACTGGCTAGACTATACAAACGCATTTAGATACACCAAACTACTGTATTATTATCAGTGCTGATTGACAATGTAATATGTAGATCAGCACTTGTTATTACCATTACATTTGCCATATAATTGCTATTATGGGATAATCAATTGTTAACCCCTTAGTGACCAAGCTTTTTCCCATTTTTCCATTTTGGTTTTTTTCTCCTCCCTTTTAAAAAATTGTAACTCCTTTATTAATTCATCAAAGTATCTGTATGCGGGCTTGTTTTTTGTGGGCCAAGCTATATTTTTCAATGGTACTATTTATTGTACCATTTAATGTACCGAAAAACTTTTTAAAAATTCTGAGCTGAGAGAAATAGAAAAAAAAATGAAATTCCACTATCTTTCTGTGCGTCTTCTTTCTATGGCATAAAAACTGCAACAAAAATGACATGATAACTTTATTTTATGTGTCAGCTCGATTATTATGATACCAAACTCATATAGTTTTTTTTGCTGTACTACTTGTATTTTTTTAAATTATTTTTTGCCACCATCTTCTGTGCGCAATAGCTATTTTTCTGTTGACATAGTTGTACGAAGACTCATTTTTGTGGGACGTCCTGTAGTTTGCGTTGGTACCATTTTGGAATTTTATAGAATTTTTTCTTGGAGACAGGGTGACCAAAAAAAGCACATTTCTGACGTTCTTTATATTTTTTGCTCAAGATGTTTATCATATGGGGCAAATAATGCATTACTTTGATAGATTGGATTTTTACGGACGCAGTGATACAAATATGTATTTCTGTTTTATTATTTAGATTCTTTTATTACAAATATGGCAAAAAGGGTTTTTTGAACTTTTATTTTAAATAATTAGTTAGACTTGCTTGTTATTGTTCCTATTTTAATTTTTTAAAATTCCCCACAGGGTACAACAACTTGTGATGCTTTGATCGCTCCTGCATTGTGATGTAATGCCATAGCATTACATCATACTGCAATCTGACAGGCAGTCTATCAAGCCATGCCACGAGGATGGCTTGATAGGTATTCTTCCATGACAGCCCTAAGGCCTTTCAGAAGGCCCATGGCTGCCATGACACCCACACGGCTCCCCGCAACTTCATTGCAGGGGGCCATATGGGACCCCAAACGTTGTTCAGGGGATTTAGATGCTGCTGTCAGAATTGACAGCGGTATTTAAAAGGTTAGCAGCTCTGATGAGCCACATCTGCAGGACGTAAAAACATGATAGGCCGGTCACTAAGGGGTTAATATAATAATTAATTCCCATACAGCTTGCAATTCTAAGTAGCACATCCCCGGCTTATGCTAATGAGTTAGCCCTACCCTCCCCCCATAAATTATGTGTTTATTTGATAAGCATTTGTTAATTTCTTGGCTGACTGCTGCCATGTTTCAATGAGATGATGATGGTGAACAAATGCTCACATGAACTTTTATTTGTCTAATTATGAACCCTTTATAAAAGGTTTTAAGTCTTTAAAGAGAACCTGTTATGTCCCAACAGCACCATATGCTAGGTTATGGTGCTGTTAGGGTATGTGACAGGTAGCAGGGTGATGTAATTTTTATACTCATCGGCTCCCTGGTTGCATTGGTGTTCCCCTCTAAACTCGGTGTGCAGCACAAAAATTGGACTTTTTAGGAGAGCGCATGTACAGGACTCTGAAAAGAGTCAGATCTTCATGGAGCGTGCCAACTTCAGAGTGGAAGTCCACTGGATAACAGAAGTGGGTGAATATAAAAAATACATCACTTGGTTCCCGGTCACGTCCCCTAACAGCACCATAACTTAAAGCCCTTGTTGGGTGCAGATGCTCGACAGGTTGACCCAGCAATAATCATTCATGTGCTTTTACACAGGAACAATCATCGCTAGTGAATGGAGGTGGAGTGGAGACTGGGATCGTTCTGGCCCGCCTTCATTCACAATAAGCAGACAGTCATTTATAAATTCTTTTTTTTTTTTGTCACTCATTTGGGGCATGTATTTACACTGAATGATTTATCAGCCTGAAAAAGGCCCCTGTGTTCATGGTGCTGTAGGAATGTGATAGGTTCCCTGTAGACTGAGGTATTCACAGTAGATCAACACTTTTTGATATTCAACATGGCTTTTTTAGTAGTTCTGTCTTATTCTTTAGCAATAAAGTTGAAAAGTCAGAAAATCAATGTTTTCAAAATTAATTACAATCAAGACAGCTTTATCCTGCTGACAAGAAAAATATAGGATGTAAATAATTAGATGAGCTATTGTGATAAATGCTCTATTGAATAATATAGAGAGGTTGGAAAACCTGTGATAGAGAAGATGATTGTTGTATAACAACACAATCTAAATGTAACAGATTATGTTTTTATCTGAAGGACAACCTCTGTAAATATGAAAAAAAAAAATGATTCCTCCTATTAAAAAGTTCAAGAAAATGTACTGTATATTGTATTTATATAAAAGTATTCCTTTATTTTTAGTTATATGATTATATAGTACATTTTTAAACTAGTTTACTAAAGAAAGTACTGCATAATGAGTCATAGTTTGCATCATGCTGTCTGTCCTTGTTCCATAATCATACCACTTTGTTAATTTCTTGCCTTTGCTATTGCCAAATTAATATTAATTTATAA
Source organism: Eleutherodactylus coqui (assembly GCF_035609145.1). Classification (NCBI taxonomy): domain Eukaryota; kingdom Metazoa; phylum Chordata; class Amphibia; order Anura; family Eleutherodactylidae; genus Eleutherodactylus; species Eleutherodactylus coqui. Next base: position 251,646,939 of record NC_089837.1, on the reverse strand, counting down.
GAATAAAAATTTGTAGTTTATTAAATTTAACTAATGATTTTGTACTTGCAATACATGCTTTTATTTAGCTTAAAGTGACGCTCCAGGCACATTTTCATAGAAGAAAAAAAAATAGACCCAGTAGGGTCATTCAGGTTACCAGGGCTGTTATTTCTTTCTCTAATCTCTGAAAGGAAATGTTCCACAAAACTCTGTACACTATGAAGTAGGTCCTTGAAACCACAGGCGATAAGACATACTGCTGCATGTTATTGGCAGTAGTTGTTAAAACAATTCTCCATTCTCTAACATCACCCAGTGATCTTCACTGATTGGCTCCATCTACACCAGATTGACATAGAAAAGCATTTGCTAAAATTCACTGGTATTACTTAAACAATGGTATATTTTGCTGTTTCAGAACTATACTTGGACAATGAAAACAAGATTATTATAAGTAATGCAGCATTATGTTTGTTTCCTTGGAAACCACAGAGAAGGCCTTGAAAGAAAGATGTTTACCATCATAACATACAGTCATTAAACTGCATGTAGTGACCTTGGGCATTTGTTAGAATAATTCAATATATATTCTGACATTTTACAGTTTAAATTTAACAAGATGCTACTGCTCTTTACTATCAACAACAACAACAAAATAATTCAAGATTTATCAGGAATTTATGAAAAGAACTGAATATTTTAGAGATGTTTTCATTAGTTTACATGGAAGTACTATGCAAAGTCTGTAAATATAAATGCATATTTTAATATGTGTTGGAAGATTGTAATCATGTGCACTCTAACGGCCCATTTACACAAAGCGATGATCACTGACAAATTGCTAAAAAGTGATCGTTTGAGCGATAATCGTTGCGTCTAAATACGCGACCATCATGCACTTTTTGTGCACTGCTGGCTGATCGTTAAATTTAGTCCAACCTAAAAATAGCCCTGTGGTCTTATCAGGACCACAGGCTGAGTTCTCTGCGGGTAATGCTGATAGCATTGTTTCTCATCGGAGAAAAAGGTATCTGAAAGCAAATAAGAGCCCTCTGGCTATAATCATTCAGCTAAAGGCTTCATTTGCCTGCTAATAAGCTATTAAGTAGCTGATTAGCTACTTAAAAGTTTATGCAAAATGATCTCTCAAAGCTGTCACTCAAACTGTGGTTTGAACGATCTTTGACCAATCAGCGCTCGGTGTAAATGGGCCCTAACTTTACCCTGCCCTATAATTAATCAGTGCTTAAAAGGTTGTGCCTCTCATATTAGTCAATATGTTCCTCATGTAAATACACACACATTGCTTTCATTATATAATAAAACAACCAATCAGGAAAAGCCTCAAGGTATTTCAATTTCAGATAATAACATTATATATTATAGAGGAGGGGACTCACCTGGTGCCTGTGGTCTAGCCCCCGATTTAGGAACAGACTGCAGCACCTCGATATAGGTCCCTCCAACTTCTGATCCAACTTACTCCCTTTAATCAAAAGAACACTGGTGAGCTGCAGTATGCTTTCACCGGATGTCAGAAGAACCCCGGGTAATATATCAAAGGAATCATATTGAAAAATTGATCCTGTGCTCCTTTCAGTGGTAGAACATAAAATTCTTCAAATAAAGTTCAAGCACTTACTTTTGGGGGTGGTATCCTCAATGGAGACCCCCAATCCTGGAATGTGTGCCTTATAAATCACAGTTGCCGATGCAGAGGAGTCCAGACCTCTTTAGAGTAATAATTACTAATTTATTGCAAACACAAACACAGAAAAAACACAGATACACTGACAAGCATCCAAAACCAAACGGTCAGTGTATTTGTGTTTTGTTTCTTTTTTTTTTTTTTGTGTCCCGCAGCCACAGAAGGGCTCACACCCCGGGAAATTTTAAATCCCTCTGCTCTCGGCCGCTGTATGCAGTTGCCAGTTACATGATCACTGTTATCCAATGGATAACAGTGATCATGTAAAGTAAAAAAAAAAGTTTAAAAAAGTGTAAAAAAAGTTTAAAAAGTTAAAGTTTCATCTCCCCTCAAGGATCATATCCATGAGGGAGGGTGAAATTACGTACCCAAGGCCTCCAGATTTATTTGCAGTATGTACTCTGGCTTCTGCACACTTGCCCATCACCAAAGTGGCGGACGCATACACAAAAGCCGCAGATTGCCCGGGTTTTTAAAAATTTCCTTGCTCCTGGCTACCAAACATGGCCGAGAGTGTGGAGATTTCACGGGGTTCCACAGTATACGTTCCCTGACTATTTTATCGCTGCTATCCAATGGATAATAGCGATCACATAAATGTAAAAAAAAGTTAAAATTTCATATTCCGTCACGGAACCAATGAGGGAAGGTAAAATTACTTACCTAAGGCCTCCGGTGATGTCCCCCGATGGGATCTTTATCAACTGACCTTTCCCCGACTTCGGCACATGTGTCCATTGGCAAAATGGCAGACACAAGTGCAGAGAGGCTAGGGAGATTCCGGTAGCCGAGAGCCTAGAGCAGTGACCGAGGGCTGCGGTGATCACGTAAAAGTTAAAAACAGTTGAACTTCAATACTCCTATCGGTTTGGGCCTTGTTGTGCAGCCAGACATAAGATTAGGGCCACAACAGGTATATTTCTGAACACAGGAAAAACAGGGGTATTCATTTTGGGGTGATAGTCATCATTCATATGTATACTGTACAAAAAGAACTGTTTTTAAAATGACATAATTGCTAAAAAAAATGAAAATCAAAATTTTAGCCTTCTGCTTTGCTTCGATTAATTCAAAAACTGTTGCATCAAAATACACAATACACCCTCAGATAAATTTGCTAAGGGGGCTACTTTCCAAACTTTGGTCATTTGGGAGGGTTCTCTATCGTTGTGATGGCTCAAGAGCTCTACCAGTGTGAAATTGGGCCTAAAACGCCTTTAAGCAAAACGACTGTTCCAAAAGCCACCGATGGCTCCTCTTGGTTTGAGCCCCGTTGCACATACAGATATAAGATTATGGCCACAACGGGTATGTTTCTGAACACGGGGCAAATGGGGGTATCCATTTTGGGGAGCAAGTCTTTATTCATACGTTTACTGTACAAGAAAAACCGTTCGTAAAATGTCGCGATTGCCAAAAATATGAAAGTCATAATTTGTCCTTCCGCTTTGCATAGATTCATTCAAAACCAGTGGGTTCAAAATACGCCGTACACCCCTAGATAAATTGTTTAAGGGGTGTAGTTTCCAAAATGGCATCATTTGTGGGGATTCTCTGTTGTTTTGGCTGCTAAAAGACTCTACAAATGGGCAATGGGGACTAAATCACCTTCCAGCAAAATGTCTGTTCTGAAAGCCACCGGCTGCTGCTTTCGGTTTGGGCCCCGTTGTACATACGGACAAAAGACTAGGGCCACCATTGGTATGTTTCTGAGCACGGGGCAAACAGGGGTATCCATTTTGATGTGTAAATCCTCATTTTCATGTGCACTATAGAGAAAAAATATGTCTTTAAAATGACATATTTGCAAAAATATGAAATTTTATTTTTTCTCTTCTAAATTGCATTCATTCCTAAAGAAAACCTCTAGGGGCCAAAATACTCATGGCACCCTTCAGTGAATATATTAAGGGGTGTAGTTTTAAAATGGGGTCATTTGTGGGGATATCTATCATTCTGACACCTATGAGCCTTTGCTTGGTGTAGGAAAACAAAATGTTCCTAAAAGTGTTGATAAGTAATGTTAAATTTGTACGTCTCCTAAATGGTTACAAAAACATAAAGTTTTTCAAATGTGCATTCAGAATAAAGTAAACAGATGGAAATATATATATTAGCAAAAATGTGTATGTTCGCACATATTTGAGATGTTACAGTTGAAAATGTGAAAAAATATTTTTTTTCCCAAAATGTTCCCAATTTTGGCACTTTTAATAAATATACACAAATTATATCAGTCTATTTTTACCACCTAAATGAAATACAATGTGTCGTGAAAAAACAGTGTCAAAATCATTTTGATATGCAAAACCTTTACAGAGTTATTCTATGTAAAAGTGACACGTCAGATTTCCAAAATTTGGCTTCGTCACCAAGGTGCAAACAGGCTTAGTTACTAAGGGGTTAATTAGGTGTCAACATAATAGTTTTATCCAGACCTATTCTGCAAGTTCTCCACACATCACACACAAGTATCAGTGTAATTTCAATTGGAAAGATTCTTTTCATGAGAAAAATGTACTTCTTTGACCAGGATTGTATCAAGCAGTCCAAAAATATGTAACTTCTATAACACAAATTGAGGTGCTTTAGTTGAATTTATATGGTTTTGTGGTTTGTCATCTTTTTCTGTACCATGAACTAACTTTTATTTATGTAAAATAAAATTATACATTTTTGCTACTTTTCCTTGCATTGGCACTCATTCTTTGTAGGCTCACAGTCACATTACTTTTATCTTAATATTTGACAGTATTTTCTGTCTTAAAGGTTTAGTCCTTAGTTGCTCAAACCCTTTAATGGATAATTGAAAAGAGAATAACAAATACCAAACTTTCAAAACCAAGTGTATCCAGGAAGCTTCACCGACTTTCCCCTACTGAGTACATGGACATAGTAAGCCACTCTTAGAGCACCACAAAGATGTTCCAGCACTTTAGAAATATGAAAATAACCTTTTTACATGAATAATCATAAAGTAAAAACTGTGCATAGGATATATAACAAACTACTTAGGCCTATTCACAAGACATGCTTGAAAAAAACATGTGTTCCTTACTATTTTCTTACTATTTGTCAGCATATTTTCTATTAGCCATTAACTTTTTAGTATAATGTAGTACAGTTATCCTTAATGTGCATTCACATGAGCGTGTGCATATGCGTGCAGAGGTGCGAACAAAACCGCGCACCCACTTACATGCACAAACACACGTGAATGCAGGTCCGTGCCCATTCCCTTCAATGGGGCCGTGGCTGCTGCCAGCGTTCCCATTAAAAACAATGGGCTGCTGGCAACCCCTGCAGTAAGTTTTGGGGAAGGGCTTGAAATATAAGCACTTCCCTGAAAATCATCACTGGTTTGTGCAAAAAAAAAAAAAATATATATATATATACTCACCTCTCCGCCACTGCCATTTAAATTTTCCCCGCGGGGAGTAAAGAACTCCGTGCCACAACTGTGACAGCTGTGGCAGAGGATTTCTGCGGGGATCTCTGCGGGGAGTACCCTTGTCACTGACAGCACTGTTACAGGGGATTCTTTACTCCCCGTGGGGATGAAAAAATTCTCTGACACAGCTGTGACAGCTGTGGCAGGGGATTCTTTACTTCTTGCGGGGAGTCCCCCTGTCACTGAACACTGTGACAGTGCTGTCACAGTGTTCAATGACAAGTGGACTCCCCGAGGGGAATATTTACATGCACCACGGACCTATGGTGCACGCATGTCCTATCTTTTACAGGTGCATGCGTTTGCATGCCTGTAAAACACATACATTTGAACACACCATAGGGAATTAGTGATGAGCGAGCATACTCGCTAAGGGCAATTGCTGAAGCGAGCATTGCCCTTAGCGAGTACCTGCCCACTTGAGAGAAAAGGTTCGGCTGACGGCGGCGGGCAGGAAGTGGCGGGGGAGAGCAGGGAGAAACGGAGGGGAGATCTCTCTCCCTCTCCCCCCCCCCTGCTCCGCCTGCTCACTGCCGCAACTCATCTGTCACCCGCGCCGGCAGCCGAACCTTTTCTCTCGAGCGGGCAGGTACTCGCTAAGGCCAATGCTCGCTTGAGCAATTGCCCTTAGCGAGTATGCTCGCTCATCTCTATAGGGAACCAATGGTTCCAATAGACTCATGGTTTTGTGCGCACATGAACACGCTCGTCTAAATCCACCCTTAGTCCTAATTGTATACATTGATTTTTACATACACAATACCTTACCATAAATTCCTTCCATGACAAATTCCTGTGCCCATCTCAGTGGCAGAAACATTTCAGGAAAATGTCATAATATATATATATATATATATGTATATATATATATATATATATATATATATATATATATATATATATATATATATATATATATATATAGCCCAAATTTCATGGGATATCTTAATGAATGTGAAGTTTATATCTAAGATCAGAAACAATAGTATAGAGTTTTTGGCCGTCTTGGTAACAGCCTATAACAGCAGTTTGTGCACAGAAGGTTATAGAAAGTCAATAATGAGAAACACTTATCTGCATTAGAATAGCTACCATCCTGATTATGTCAAAAAATCTGTGCCATATGGGCAGTTCATACGTTTGAAAAGATAGGAAACCAGTAATTTTGTTCAGATGTAATACTACATTAAAAAACAAAATTGGTAAAAAGTAAATATAAAGTAAAATCACAATGTTGGTTAGTAGAGATGAGCGAGCATGCTCGTACAAGCTTGATGCTTGCTCGAGCATTAGCATACTCAAAAGTACTTGTTACTCGAGCGAGCACCACGCGGTGCTCGGGTGCTCGAGAAAATTTCACCCTCTCCTCCCCACATGTTTATTTTCTTGCTAAAGTGTATGAAAAATAGTATTTTGCATACACTTTAGCAAAAAATAGACAGGGTAAAATGAGTACAGTCTTATTATATAGTGCAAATGGACAGGACACACACTAAATTGTTTTCAATGGAGCCGCGGCCGCTGAAGACAATGGTCTGCTGACACTCCTATAAGCTCTTCCCTGAAAAACAATAATTTTAGTGTAAAAAACCCTAAAAAACGTACTTGTCCGCCGCTGCCGTGTCTCCCGCGGGGATGCAGAACACATGTGCCGCATGCGGCAGATGTTTTCTTCATCCCCACTAGTAAAAAGAATTTCCTGCTGCTGTACCTGCTACATCTGTGACAGATGCAGCAGAGGAATTCTTCAATTCCCTACCGCAGCTGTCACACATGACAGCTGCAGTAGAGGATCCTGCTGCTGGCTCCCTGACATTGAATTTCAGGGAAGGGCTTTAAATATAAGCCCTTGGCGTGGCTTGGCGATGGCAGCGTGAGCACCTCAGGCATTTAGCTCCCGCCGATCCCGCTACTAAAAACCCGCAAAAAACAGCACACAGCAGCCTAACAGACCCACCGTTACATCTATGGGACGCAGAAGAGTCTCCAGCCGCGCTACGGCGCCCCCAGAAGCAGGTCCGACCGGGATACAGCGCTTCATGCAGCCCTCAGGAGCCGCGGGATCCGGATCCAAGATGGCGCCGGGCCGAGCGCGCAGCCTCTCCTCACCCCCCGACCGCAACAACGGGACTCCCAGACCTGTCAGCCACACCGGAGACAGCTGTTACTCCTGCTCGGCAGGAGAGGAAGATATGGAGGAGGAAGCACAGAGCAGTACACCAGCGCCAGCACAGGAGGTGAGCTCCCCCCACCCACCAGTGTCTCCTGATAACAGAAAGTTACCAACAGCAATCAACTCGAAACCTGTTCTAAAACATAGCCCACTCTGGGTTCTTTCCTTTCTTGTTCTTTTTCAGATCAACATACTTACCTATGTTTAAGTAATTAGTATGCTATTGATAAACGTTATAAGAGTTACATAAAAGTGTTTTTACAGTTAAAACAAGATACCTCAAGAAGAGCGAAATTGTAATCTGAAAAATGAAGACAAATACCTTGTATGTCAACACTGTTTACTTTATACCTAGTTTCACTAAATTGCATTTATTGTATATCACTGATAGACTAAATAAATAAAAATCTATTGAACTAAATATAAGCCCTTCCCTGAAAAACCAGTAAAAGTGTAAAAAACAAAAAAAATTACATGCTTACCTCCCTTCAGCTGCCGGGGCTCTGCCACGTCTTCTCTGCTCTGTTCCCGGCTCAGTAGTGCTCATCTATCAGCAGGCGGGGATATAAAATCCCCGCCTGCTGAAAGAGCTGATTGTGATTGGCTAAGGCGTTCAGCCAATCACAGGCAGCTCTCAACGAATGAATGACAGGTCGCCCCCCAATCTCTCTTTGCACATAGACTGCTGATACAGTCCATCAAAAGGCGAATCGACGGTCGTTAAGGGGCTAAAATTCTACTAGACATGATTTCCTAGTGTGTTGCCAACCATCTGGTGGAAGAAAAATAGTGGTCCCATGAGCTAATAACCCCTAAGTTATCACGTATTGGTGTTTCAGATGTAGGCAAGAAAATGATTCACAGATATGCCAGAAAGGCACGATATCCTGTAATGTGAGGAATGTGCTCGTTTTCACTGAGAAAGTTACTGTGTTACAGTTAAAGGGCAAATAACATTTAAGGTTTGAAACTGTATATGAAAAGTCTGTTGCTATGCATTGTAGAGATTTAAGGGCCGAAAGCCTCGAAGTTGCAGTCACTGTTTATGATAGATTATTTGTGTGGTGGATACGAGACTGTCACTGCTGGTATAGTTTTGCAATGTATGAATCCCTCAAGCAGACAATCTATTGAATGCTAAAATGATTATATGGACATTTGGTGTTAAGGCACTTGCTAAGTACAACAAAAAAGTTTAGTACCGTGTTAGACAGTAGAGCAAACTGTGAATATTCTCAGTAAGAGAAACCTAGTAATTTTGTAGATATGATACCTTTTAATGGCTAATAAAAAGGCATGATCTTATAGCGAGCTTTCAAACCTACTCAGGACTTTTCTTCAGGCTTAATGGAATAGATACAAAGAGGCACATGGTGTAGTCTACTATACTGGATAAGCAGAAAAATTAATTATTTACTATCAATATGCAGGAAATAAAGGACAACTATGCACTCAACAAGGAGATCACCATTAAGCCCATATATAAAGGTGGTACTATAGTCCTCATGAACACATCAGACAACAAGAAAGAAGTAGACAGAAAGCAGATACTACACCAGACTGGATCAAGACCCAACTCAAAAATATCTGGGGGAATTGAAAAGGTGATTAGAAGTCTGTCCGTGGGCTCCACAAAACTTTTGGACTTAAAAAAAACCCTAAATCTTGTTATTTGTAAAGCGTCAACTTATTCCTGAGCATTTCCACGTTTATTTATCTATTACCCCTCCAACAAGCTGGGTACTCATTTTACCAACCTTGTAAGGATAGAAGGCTGAGCTAACCTTAAGATGGCTACCTGAACCAGGACGGGATTAAACTCGCAACCTTCAGGTCGTGAGCGGGAGCCTAGGACTGCATTTCTGCTGCCTTAACACTCTACACCACATGAGGCTCAATACTGGAGAACCCGGGTAGGAACATTCTACATGCTTCCCAAACTACACAAATCTGGCAACCCAGGGAGGACAATTATCTCATGTGTGGGAACCATCACTGAAAGAATCTGAGGATGGATTGAAGGTGTCCTCAAACCACTGGTGGGAAACACAACCAGCTACTTGCAGGAAACCACTGACCTAATGAACAAACTGTCAACCATAGGTCCTCTCCTGGATGGCGCCATCCTAGCCACCATGGATGTGGAATAGTTATATTCCAACATCCCACACAAAGATGGATACCAGATTGGTTTCAAGGTGTACCGCTTGCCACATACACCTTGAAACCAATGGGGTTGCCTATGATTTGGTGTTACAACTCACAAGATTCATCCTCAAGCACAATTATTTCTCTTTTGGCAAAGAGATATTCCTGCTACTCACTGGTACCACCATGGGCAGTAAAATGGCACGAGAATATACCCACCTCTTCATGGCAAAACTGGAGGGTGACTTTCTGGCCTCCTGCTCCATCAAACAATTAGCTTATTTCTACTACATTGATGACACCATAATCATCTGGACCAACTTCGAACAAGAGCTAATAAAATTTCATGAGAGATTCAGTGCATTTCACCCCACCATAAACCTGACATTAAGCTACTCATATACAGAAATCAACTTTTTGGACACCACCATAAAAATTTCAAACAACTCAAAACAGACATCCCGTACCAAAAACCGATTTATTAACCCACATACCTCAGATGGCACAATTTCCATCCCAACAACATCAAAAATTCCATTGTTTACAGCCAGGCCATCAGATACAACCGGATCTTCTCTAACCCAACAGACAGAGATGAACATTTACAGAATCAAAAAGGACCTTTTTAAATCAGGGCTAACATCCCACCTCAATTGATAACCAAATCACCAGAAAAACATATTCTTGGACCCTCCCGTCCTATGTTATTAACTTTATAATCAGTAGTGCATTGCCCTCTGACACACAGGAACTTATCCCTGCAATCTAAGGAGCTATAAAAACTGTTCACAGGTACTGAACATGGACAGGATACCAGTCCCCAACACACAGCAGGACTATAAGATCCCAGGAACATTCACATGTTCCACGTCCAATGTTGTGTACCTGTTCTTGTGCAGTAAATGTCCTGTTGGGGGTCTTTATGTTGAAGAAACAGAACAAAAACTGAAACTGAGGAGGAGGTCTCATCGCCACACAATAAAAGAAAGATAGAAACAATTACCTGTGGATGAGCATTTTTCTAGTCACAGACACAGCATATAATATATGAAAGTTACTTTATTAAAAGGCAACTTGAAATCTCAACATCATAGAAGAATTTGGGAGTTTATAACTATCTTTGACACTCTTAAGACCGGAATTAACACCAGAGGTGATTTCATGCATCACTGGAGATTATAAGAATTCTGTAGCACCGATAAGACACAGACCTGGTGACCCCTTTACACCAATTCAGAGACCATAAAACTTTCACATCCCTTATCAGTTGACTAATTAAGTATTAACTCTTCTGCTCATCCTGTTCTGGTATTGTTTTAAGTGCAAAAAAAAAATACAACACCATATCCATGCCTTTTCATATGTATGTGTATATAAATGTATGTCTCTTCAGATCTATTCCATTAAAGGGGTTCTGTCATGTAGTGTACATTCTCAGCATTCTGCTTCATGCATGTCAGTGTTCGCTATGTCACAAGTGACATAGCGTTCACTGTTGGCAGGGAATGTTGTATCTTCATTAGCATGCTTTAGCATGCAGGCACGATCTATTGCCATGACTGCGCATGGGCAGTGTCTAGCTGTAATTGTTCATACACTTCTCATATACTATATGAACACTAGTGAGGAGACCCCACACCTGCATGCTGGAACACGCTGCCAAAAATTTGGCTTTCTTTGCTAGGCAGTAAATGCTACGTCACCAGTGACGTAACATACACTAAGCTGCACGTAGCAGAATGCAGAAAATGAATGCTACATAAAAGGAAGAAGAGAATCCGGCCGCCTTTGGGTCACGTGACCCAGGGAACTGGAGGAGCCAGAAGAAAATCGTTGAGGAGAATATGTAGTAAGAAGACTGCCTGCAGAGGAATAGGTGAGTATAGATTTTTTTTTTGTAATGACGAGACCTTTTAAGCCTGAAGAAGAACTTTAAATAGGTTTAAAAGCTCGGTACAAGATCATGTCTTTTTGTTAGCCATTAAAAGGTATCATATCACAAGATTATTTGGCTTCTCTTCCTGAGAACATTCACATTTTGGCACTTAGTATATGAAGATCCTCTATAGTTAATAGGCAGATGGCTAGGTACTGTTTTGATGATATGAACACTAAACAACAGTGTGAAGGTTCCTGTGTGTTTATGCAAAAAAAACCCTGGAAAAGCCATTATGTTACTATGCTTTTACTAAAATCTTGTTATGATTACCTAGTGGAGGAATTATGGCAGTCCCTTGACCTATTAACCCCAGGTTTATATACATTCATTATAGGTACACCAATATGATGCTCATTTTGCAAAAAAAACAAGACCTCATATGGCTGTATTCACAAAAAATAAAAAAATTATGTTTTTCAGATTAAAAAAAACATTAATGGCGCCATTAATGCTAAAACTACATTTCATCTTTAACCTGTTAGAGATTGCAACATGTCTTTTTACTTACTGACCTTACTAATGGGATTTAAACTTGCGCAGGCATCTTTTTAAGGTAGTGGGTTGGCTGACTATTGACAGCCAAATTCCTACTCCTACAGGTAGGACTGGAGAAACTTAATATCCTGGCAGTTTAACCCTTTACATGAGACAAAAAATTGCAACTGTAGCATGCAACCAGATTACACTGGAGGGGTTGGAAAGGCTGTTCCTGTCACCCATCAGCAGCCCACAATGCAATCGCCGTGTATCAAAGGGTTCCCATGGCAGCCAGAAGCCTGAAAAAAGGCTATTAGGCACCACCTCCTGAGTCTAATTGGCTGCTTTCATAGGCTTAGTAGCATGCGATATATAAGAAATGCAGAGTACTAGTCTAGCGATCGAACAATTGCATCTTCGGGTCCTTTCCTTCAAAAAAAGGCTCTAAAAATTCAATAACATTTAATTTAAAAAGAAAAGTTCAGTTTAAAAAAAATACAAATGTTTCCCCAGAGAAACCCATTTTAACTGGATAAAATACCCCCCCAAAAATGTTAAACCACCACATGATAGTGGTCATTACCGTGCTCATAATGAATGAACCAGGCAATGAAAATATTTTGTTACTTATCTCGCATGTTGAATGCTGTAAAAATAATTTTAAAAATTAATGCGAGTTACTATTTTTCTCCTTTTTGTCTCCTAAAAAATGAAACACAAAGCAATACAGGAGTCACATGCACCTCAAACTGGTACCAATAAAAAATACAACTCTTTACACAAAAAGAAGACCCTCACATAGCTCCGATGCTGTAAAAATAAAAATGTTATGAGTCTTAAATGTGCCGATGCAGATTAAATTGTTTTTCTTTAGAAATGTGTTTTTATTGTGCAAAAGTAGTGAAAGATAAAAAATAGTTATAAACTTGGTATTGCATTAATCAAGCTGATCTAAAAGTTTTCATGTTGTCTTTACTGAATAGTGAACATCACAAAACAAATCCCCCAAACAATAGTGGAATTTCAGCACATTTTTCACATCTTCCACAACCAAAATGTAATAAAAGTTATATGCATCCTAGAGTGGTGCCATTAAATAATACAACTCATCCCAAAAAAACATCCCTTGTATTGCTGCCAGCAAATTATGGCTTTTGCAATATGATGATAAAAATCACTTGGTCCTTAAGATACAAAATAAGCTGATCTCTAAGGGGTTAATGGGTCAAACAGGAAATTTGAGACATGGCTTGAGCTATAAGCAATCATGGTTACATAAAAAGAAATTACAGAGATTTGAGATATGGCTCAGAAAGATGGTTAGAGCTATAAAAATTTAGTGTTTTAATGCTCCGATTTTTATTAACTTCTCCTGGGTTCTCTTTTGATTAATTCAAGTTTCAGATCATAGGTTTAATTTATATTTGCTCCTAAATCGCTTATAAACTGTCATACAAAACTACAATGATATTTGTTTCTTTCCCCCAATTGTAAGCCATATGGGATAACTCTTTTGTAAAATGTAAAATATTTCTTATGCTATTTTGTATAATTGCTCCCACAGCTACAATTCGGAAAGAGTCAAATCACAGAAAAATTGGAAAAAAAGTAGAGGTCCAAAAAGCATACAATGCAATTTACCAGTTCATAAAACAGCAAAATTAAATCTCTCCTGAAGATTTATTAAATTTTATTTAATAAAATTGTGTGTGGGATGCGTGAGCAAGTGTGAATTAAGTGAAATTATTTCAGGGACAATATATTTTATTACCTGTTGATGATGTGAACTGTTCAAGGCATTTTTTCTTTGTTCTAATTAATTATCTGTAGTAGCTAAGATTATGAAATACAGAATAACACGTGTTTATATTTCCTGCTAACTTTCTCTACTTAGGAAAGTTAACCGTGTGAAAACAATACCACTGTGCAATTACATTGAAAAAAAACAAAACAAATTATTTAATGAAATATGTTGCTTTTTTGCTTAAACTGAATTTTATATGAATGCACTATATTACCTTATATTTGTTAATGATTAGAAAAGAAGCAGAAACATATTCTTTTTTTCACACATCCTTTAATTTTATGAATGTATATGTTTTATTCTATTTCCTTTAACTTAATATGGGGGCAACAATCCTGCCCTAGCTGATTGCCTGAGCTGTGATCATCAGTTCCACAGATTTGCTTTAAAGCAGGCACCTGGACATGTGTAGATGTTAGTGTGCAGGTAGGGAGGAAAGGAAGCTAGCTCCATCACCTCTGCTCAATGCTGTGATACTGTGTTATTTGTCTTCTCTTTAATAACAGAAGTTTAACCTTTCATCACAATTTTGCCTTCTTAGGCCTTAGTCACACGGGCGTAAATACGCGCGTATATACGCGCATAAAAACCCACGGGCGTTTTTACGCGCGTATATACGCGCGTAAAAACGCACCTACAAAAGATAGAACATATTAGTGGCAATGGACATGGTCACGCGTTTTTTTTACGCGCGTATATACGCGCGTATATACGTGCGTATTTATGCCCGTGTGACTAAGGCCTAATGCAGAGGTGTAGCTATAGGGGATATAGAGGTAGTAGTCACACCCAGGCCCTGATATCTGAAGTGAGTTAAAGTATTAAAATGGCACATAATGGTAAGTGGGCCTGTTATAGATTTTCAGATGTACATTCTGATGAAAGATCCTCTGAAAAAATGATGTCTGAATCTATAAGAAATTAAGTATTTATGTACTTAGAATATACGGAAATGTATTGCCCAAATCCTTCAACTGTAAATAATATGATGAATACACCCATTAATGATACATGCAAGGTATCAATATGAATTACATTTGGGATAGCACAACAAATGTTTTAGAATATTTTCAGACATCACTAAAGCTAAAAATACATATTGAAACAAAGAGGAGTAGACTTTCCATATTTTTTTCTATGCCATTTTCCATATAAATTAAAAGCTAGATAATCAGCACTCTAAACTTGCCATGTGCCAATCACTAAGAGTTCTCTGAAGAGCAAGTAGGCAATATAAATACACATTTTGTGCACTTTATTGCTGACAGTTCACTAGAATTTATGTCCTATAACTTTTAATGATAGTTCTGTATATTTCAGGAATGTCTAAGACACATTTTAAGAAAAGGAACTGTCAACTGAAATAATGATAGGCTCCTCAAAATGACATACCTTGTGCTTCATTTGAAAGCTTTTGAGTGACAAGACGTTGCTACTGACAATCATAGTGCATGCTTTGTTGAACCGTTCAGTATGGGTTTCCCCACATTCTCAGGTTCTCTCAGTATTTAAACATACATCATGGATGATATAAAGCAACAAAACTAATTAAGAAATGCAACATATTGTTTAAATTCACATATTTGTTTTATTTATTTTAACTAAAATAATAATTTGATGATTACAATAATGATTGTGAAATATTTATTTTTTAATTTACACCTCTACAAATAAAACTGCCTAAACATAATAGGACAACTCTTCTATTTAAAAAAAAACCCTGAAAAATTAAGCTTTGCTTTATCATTTTTTAGGTCTAGCCCATCAAGGAGAAAAGCCAAAGGATTGAAGTGACCCTCTTGGCCTGAACAAACAAGGATAGCCGCATCACTTCTCTGACTACCTGATGCACACTGTGCATATGGTGCATCAGTAGTCTAAAACACCACATGCTGCTCTGACTGTACAGTACTGCTCATGAAGACAGCCCTGGTTAATCAAAGCAGGTGTGATGTCTTAAGGCCCTTTTACATGGGCTGATAAATCATTCAGATTCCTGCTTTCAGTTGTAGTCTAAACAATTATCATGTAGTGTTAATGCATGAGAATTAGTTTGTTTCTCATTCATCACTCAGTTTCTGCATGCAGAAAACTGAATGAGCGATCAGCCCACGTAAACAGGCAGTTGTTCACTTATAAATGACTGCCTGTTTATTATGAATAGAGGTGGGTGAGCTGGAACGATTCCCGACCCGCTCGCCTCAGTTCACTAATGATAATAATTCCCGTGTAATAGCACAGGAATGGTTATTGCTGGGACGACCTGTAGAGCATCTGTGCCCAATAGGTCGTCCTGTGTAAAATATCCCATAGACTAATGATGGTTACTCGGATGATCACCTGCCCACTCACCTCAATTCACTAGTGATGATGATTCCTAGGTAATAGCACAGGAAGGATTATTTGGATTATTTTTCTGGGACGAACTGTTGGGTATCTGTGCCCAATAGGTTGTCCCATGTAAAAGAGCCCTTAGACAAGGGATGCATACTAATATGCAGTGTACATCAGGCAGTCAAAAAAGCTAATGTGACCATCTTTGTTTCTCCTTGCCTGAAGGCATATATCTATATTCCACAACACTTCTGCTCTATTCACAACCTGATTGGTTGTTTGGGTTGGCCGATTCACATTGATTGGTTGTTTGGGTTGGCTGATTCACAGTGATTGGTTGTGAATAGAGATGAGCGAGCATACTCGTCCGAGCTTGATACTCGTTCGAGTATTAGGGTTTTCGAGATGCTCGTTACTCGTAACGAGTACCACGCGGTGTTCGGGTTACTTTCATTTTCTTCCCTGAGAAATTTGCGCACTTTTCTGGCCAATAGAAAGACAGGGAAGGCATTACAACTTCCCCCTGCAACGTTCAAGCCCTATACCACCCCCTGCAGTGAGTGGCTGGCGAGATTAGGTGTCACCCGAGTATTAAAATCTGCCCTTCTCTATATGCGCTCAATGGGGTCGGCGGCAGCAGCGCCGACCCCATTGAGAACATATAGAAGACAAATCATTCTTCTCTGCCACAGCTCTAACAGCTGTGGCAGAGAAGAACGATGTTTGCCCATTGAATTCAATGGAACCGGCAATACAGCAGGTTCCACTGAAAGCAATGGGCTGCCGGCGATCGCAGGATGAATTGTCGGGAAGGGCTTAAATATATAAGCCCTTCCCTGCAATTCATCCAGAAATGTGTTACAATAAAAATATATACCGGCGTATAAGGCGATGGGGTGTATAAGACGACCCCCCTACTGTCACCTTATACGCCGGGAATACAGTGGAGCAAAGAATAAAAATCATTACTCACTTCTCCTGGCGTTCTGCGGTGCTGCTGCAGGCTGTCGCTCCCTCCTGGTCCCCGGAAGAGCATTGCTTTCTCTACGAAGGGCTTCAAATCCCCGCCTCCAGAAACACACGTGCCTTCAGCCAATCACAGCCAATGACAATGATGTCATTGAATGGCTGTGATTGGCTGAAGGCACGTGTGTTTCTGGAGGCGGGGATTTCAACCACTGCGTCCAGAAAGCAATGCTCTGCCGGGGACCAGGAGGGAGCGACAGCCTGCAGCAGCACCGCAGAACGCCAGGAGAAGTGAGTAATGATTTTTATTCTTTGCTCCGCTGTATTCCCGGCGTATAAGGTGACAGTTGGGGGGTCATCTTATACGCCCCGTCGCCTTATACGCCGGTATATATTTTTATTGTAACACATTTCTGGATGAATTGCAGGGAAGGGCTTATATATTTAAGCCCTTCCCGACAATTCATCCCGCGATCGCCGGCAGCCCATTGCTTCCAGTGGAACCTGCTGTATTGCTGGCTCCCTTGAATTCAATGGGCAAACATCGTTCTTCTCTTCCACAGCTGTTACAGCTATGGCAGAGGAGAACGATCTTTATGCTGACAGTGCGGGGGGGGGGCACTCTTGCCGCTATTGTGGCTTAATAGTGGGACCTGGGAACTTGAGATGCAGCCCAACATGTAGCCCCTCGCCTGCCTTATCTGTTGCTGTGTCGTTCCCATCACTTTCTTGAATTGCCCAGATTTTCACAAACGAAAACCTTAGCGAGCATCGGCGATATACAAAAATGCTCGGGTCGCCCATTGACTTCAATGGGGTTCGTTACTCGAAACGAACCCTCGAGCATCGCGAAAAGTTCGTCCCGAGTAACGAGCACCCGAGCATTTTGGTGCTCGCTCATCTCTAGTTGTGAAGCGTCAGGCACATTTTTAAATTTGCACTTGTTGTTGGTCACACGACAAAATTAGCACATAAAGTGCGGTCCCATCACTATCCCCTGCTGCGGCTGTGACAACTCCAGCAGGGGATTCTTTGGATGTGAAACCCTTGGATGCTATCACATCCAGGGGTTTCACCTTGTGGTCAATGGGGCCGGTGGCAGCAGTGGTGGCCCCCGTTGACAACATGCAGAGAAGATCGCGATCCTCTGCCACAGCTATGACAGCTGTGGCAGAGGATTTCTTCCTCCCTGTGGGGAATCCCCTTGTCACTGAACGCTGTGACAGTGCTGTCACAGTGTTCAGTAATAAGGGGACTCTCCGTGGAGAGGAAGAAATTCTCTTCCACAGCTGTCACAGCAACAGCAGGGAAGAGCGATGCGACCACACTTTATTTTAGTTGCGTTTTGTGATTCGATGTCCTATTTTCTACCGATGCAATTCTTTTGCATATGTATAAACCAGACATGGGACTGCTACCATTGAAAAGCATAAGTTCTAATAGATGCGAATCGCAAACACAAAAAACATGTGCAACAAAAAACGCCTGTCTGACCGAGCCCTAATAGAGAAAGAAAGCATAAAAAATATATTATTATTCACAAGTATCACTATTCCTTTAATAACTGACTTATAATAGTAATAGAGTCCACCTAGCTAAGGCAATTACATATTATAAACATTACTTAATAAAAGCTGAGCGGTAGGTTTGGATGTTATTCAATTTGGCCTTGTTACTATTTGGCAAATTGCCATTTATTTGGTACTATTTTGCATTAGTATTTGCAAACAAACACCAAGAGGAGAGCACAGGACAGAGAAAAGTATTCACACCTTCTCCATGGTTTGGATTTACTCCTAGTTTTGGCTTACAAACACTGATGCAATGCACTAACTAAACTACACCTGTGGTATTGAAGCCTCATTAATAGATTTAAAAGGGTGTATGCACAATCAGGGCTCCGTCACACGGGTGTTTTTTCGCACGATTTTTTGTGCGCATAACTGATGCGCTCAAAAAATCGTGTGACCGAAGCTGGTGTCACAGCGGAAAAAATGGCTCTTCTCCCTGCACTGCTCTCAGTAGTATTCAGCAGGCGGGGATTTCAAATTCTTGGCTGCTGAATGGGCTGCCTCTGATTGGCTGAGCACTGTGACCAATCAGAGGCAGCACTCACTCATTCATGAATTCATGAATGGGTAAGGCCTGCCATTGATTGGCTGAGCACAGGGACTAATCAGAGGCAGCTCTCAGCAGTCATTCAATAGCTGAGAGCTGCCTCTGATTGGTCACAGTGCTCAGCCAATCAGAGGCAGCCCATTCAGCAGGCAGGGATTTTAAATCCCCGCCCACTAAATACTACTAAGAGCAGTGCAGGGAGAAGAGCCGGCTGGGTGCTGAAAAGAGGTGAGTACACATTTTTTTTTACACTTTTTTAGGATGGTTTTCAGGGAAGGGCTTATATTTTAAGCCCTTCCCTGAAAATTACTACAGCGCTGGCCGGCAGACCATTGCTTTCAATGGAGCCGGCTGTATTGCCAGCTCCCCTAAATTCAATGGGAGAACATCATTCTCCTCTACCACAGCTGTCACAGCTGTGGCAGAGGATCAGGATCTTCAGTATATGTTCTCAATGGGGTCGGCGCTGCTGCCGCCGGCCCCATTGAGCGCAAGGTGAAACCCCTAGATGCAACAGCATCCAGGGGTTCCACATACACAGAACACCGTTTTGTCGCAGAACGCAGTTATATGCTTTCTGTGTATCGTTGTGTCCTATAATTTTCGCTGCATGCATTTGTGCGCATGAAAAATTTGCACATGTGACCACTCCCATTGAAAAGCATTGGGTCTATACAGGTGCGGATCTTATAACATCTTCCTACTCTATCAGTAGGCACAGTGGGTGAATTTGATGACTTTGCACCACAATTTTGGCAAAAAGAAGTTGCAGTTTTTTGCAGAAGTTATACTTGCATAAAAATGTGTGACGTCTTTGCCTTCCTATGCCACCCTTTCCACTTTTTAATAAAGTCTAGTGAGACATAGTGGGCGGAGGCATGGGCATTTGTGGCCTAATAGATTTTCTATAATTTCTGCCAGAAATTGACTGAAATTATAGCATAAAATCTACTTCAGCTCAGAAATGTCATAGATTTTTGCATTTGGTGCATGGATGACCCAAGATGCACCAATTATATTAAGAGTTTCATCCCTTGTATAATATTTTCCACATCTTCCTCCAGCAAGCTATAGATTAAAACTGACATATGAGATATCGGTCTCAATAAATTCCCCCCTATATTTTCTTCTAATGTTAACCAGGTATATTTCTGACCTTTTCTTTTTCTGGATCACCTAAAAATGTATTTTTATGTCTGTGATGTATTCCTAGGAGTATTGAATGAATTTTATTGAATTAATGCATGTGATTCTAGTTGTAATAGTAAAAAAAAAGTATACAAGTATGTTATGAATATACTGTAATTATTATTATTGGACCAAACATTTTAGAATGCTACGTATAATACATATAATTTGCAGTAAGGAATGGCTATTTCCTGTCCAGCCGTGTACAAAAAGTTCATGCTTCCTCTATATATTGACAAGTGATGGCCGGTCAGGATGCATTACATATACTGCTGAGCAGCAATTAACTCCTACAGAATATCTTGCTTTTATATGGCATAGAAAATCTCTTTGATAAATGATCACCTTAGAAACATATATTAAACACATAAAATTAAATGCAAACATGGGTATAGCCTGCAACCAGCATGGCAAAAGTTCCATCTAGCCCGAGGTCCACAGGGTCCTTACAAATCCTGTAATTATCCTGAGCCATCAGAAGACCGCCAAGTCTTAAACCTCCTAGATTAATTCTTTGACTGCAACCATGCCATCCTAATCTATATGTAAGCTAGGAAACCAAAAACCAAAATCACGGTCTATCCTGTTAATCACAAATTATATGGTTTACCATGCCTAGTTTTTCTCTATGGTCATGGAACATACTGTAGGGCCACATTCCCACAGCCAAGAAAAGATGCACAAATCTCTCATAAATATAGACCCCACTTTTTTGAATGGGGTCGAACACATGAGCAATTATCAAATATTTTCAAATAATAACAGAATGAAAATTCCTAAATGGAAGTGCCAAGCCGGATGTCAGAACTAATGATAAATGCAGCAGATGAATTCCAGCACCAGTCAAAAAATAAAAGCCACTGCTTTATTGAAAACTCATTAAAAATCCAATGAGCAAATGAATAAAAATTATTCTCCTATGTATTTTGGATCTCTTGGAGCTTTATTCATGGCATACCTTCTCACAACAAATGTAACATCCAAAAGGCTTCCCAAGAGAAAAGAGCATGGAATCAATCCCCTCCACAAGCAAATCTTTACCCTTTCAGGACATCTATAACCTTAAGAGATGATATTTCCACAGTATGGACTTCTAAGAAATGGCAGGCGGCACGAGAAAGAGCATGGTTATTTGGATTTCTATTACACGAATAAATAGACATAAAATGTTCAACTATATGGACTGTTAACTTCTGTGATGTACACCCAACATGTTATAATTGACAATCGGTGCAGACTATTAGATAAACAATGTAACAAAATCTACAATTAATACATGACTGAATATGAAACTGTGAAGAACAGTTTTCTTCCTGCTCTGTGACCCTTCATTGCTGTTAACGACTCTCTATTGAAAAGGTTATCTAAATGGTTGAACAATTTATTGCAGCCTCTTCTGACTTAAGTACCAGGACACATCAAGGATACTAAGTCATGGGCAAACTCAGTTGGACATATAATTCATCATGGATCACATGTGGTGTTCAATTCCTATATTCCGTGATGCCACATGATAAAGTGTTAGTTGCTTTGGGTCATCACTTGGACAGATACAGCAACTTCTCCAGGGATCTGGTTTCCTCCAGTGACATTTTTTTCTTTTGACCCACAATTTCTTTTCATTTAACAACAGTTTTCATTTGCAGGTCTGTGGATGCCCTATAGGCTTTTCTTTTTCACCCTGGTTATCTAATCTATATGCTGCCTGGTGGGAGAAGTGTTATCTGCATACGTCCCATAACCCTTTTTTGACTTATATTGAGAGGTACACAAATGACCCCCTCCTGATTTGTCTACTTCTGTGTTGGCTTTGGATTTTTACAATTACATTAACAAAATCAATAATAATCTAATTTTCTCTCTTAAACATCACAGTAAAGGCCCATTTAGACACAACAATCACTCAAAATTCGCTCATTTTCCATCTTTTGAGCAATAATCGTGTGCATTTACACGACAAGATGACAACATGATCGCTCAATATACAGCAGTTTGAGTGACAGTTTCGAATATTCACTTTGCATAAGCTGTTAAGTAGCTAAGTAACTACTTAACAGCTTATCAGTGTGTAAATAAAGCTCACACTGTATACAGAAGACAAGTGAGACCGCTAACTTCTATATACAGCTGTTCCCTTCTCGGAGTGCTCAGTAGTTATACAGCTGAGCGCTCCGAGCAGGGTATATAGAAGACAAGCGGGGCTGCTTGTCTTCTGTATACAGCAGTTTTCTTCTCAGGGGCATAGCTGGTATACAACTAAGTGCTCCAAGCGGGGTATGCAGAAGCTGGACTGCTTGTAATCTGCATACTTGTAATTTGTTCTCTGAGCAGGATACCAGCTGAAAAAATAGTATCAGCTGTATCCCACTGAGAACTCAGTGCACGGTCCTGATAAGGCTGATCACTGACTTTAGCTTGCAATCAGCAAAAAGTACACAAAAAATGCACGACGGCCACACGTTTAGACACAACGATTATTGCTCAAAAGATGGAAGATGAGAAAATTTTGAATGATAAGTGTCTTAGTGGGCCTTTAATTTAATCCTGTTTTGAATATTTGGCTTTCTGGAAATCATAGTACAAAAAGAATAGAAACCTAATGATTTAGGAAAACGAATGCAGAAACACAATGTTATATTCCATAAATTGCCATTCCTATTTTGTTAATAAATTTGTTTATGAGTATGATTCAGATTACAAATTTATCTCTTTTAGATTTAGGCCCAATGCACACGGGCGTATATTTGCATTGCGGAATCCGGAGCAGGCATCCGCCTGTGAATTCCACAGCAATTACTGCCCATAGACATGCTATAGAAAATCGCTTTTTCATGTCCAAAAGCAGAAATCCGGAATAGTCCCAGATCCCGCATCATCGCCTAGCGATGACGCGGCATTTTATGCACTGTGCATGTGCGCCAGCGCACTGGCCAGCACATCTAATACAGAAGAGACGACTGCGGACAGATATGCAGGGGTCACTGGCCAGACAATGGATTGAATTCCGCTGTGGGATTCCGCATGCAAAATCAGACCCAGCTGTGTACATTCATCCTTAGATAGAAAAATTACTCTAGTGGTGTCATAAATTGAGCTAAATCTTTAACTAATAGCACACCCAGGGATTTTTATTTATCTGATCATTGTAAGGATGAAGATCCACAATGTTCCATTGTATTCTTTACTCCCTACAGTGTTGATTTTTCAGCTATTTCTAAAATTATAAGTAATACTTTGTTTTACTACATCAGGATGATTCAGTAGCCCGCATTATTGAGTCAGGTGTTAGATTTGTCACCAGGAGGTCTTCCACTATTGGTAATAGAGTTTCTCTGAACCTGTATACTTCTCCTCCTGCTAGAAAGAACTGTCTTAGTTGTCAGGGGTGTTTCCACTGTGAATGCAATAGATGTAATTTATGTTCAAAAATTATACAAACCAAATACATTCTATGCCATAACAGTTCTACACAGTTTCATTTTCAGTTATTTATCAACTGTATCTCTTGTTACATTGCTTATCTAATAGTCTGCACCGATTACAATATGCTGGGTGTACATCATGAAGGTTAAAAGTCTGTATAGCTGAACATATTATTTAGTCTATTGTGCGTGTGACAAAAATTCAAATAAATGTGCTCTTTCTGGTGTCGCCCTCTATTTTTTAGAAATCTGGGCGGCGAATGTGTAGTCTCTTAAGCTTATCCGCATCAATAAAGTTTCATGGCCTGCCAATGGAGGGGATTGATTCCATAAACTTCTTGCCAGGGAAGCTGTTTAGATTTTTAAAATTGAATGTGAGGTTTTCTGACGGTTTAAATTATAGTGCAGATCTTCTATATTTCTATTGACCTATTGGATAAGGTGATTATGCATATATTTGGGAGTTATTAATACTTTTCAGCTCACGTCATATCCTTGCACATCTATATAATGTTCATATTTGTTATGAGAAGGTATGCTATGAATAAGGCTCCAAGAGAGCCAAAACGAGTAATTTTCATTCATTCATACATACATTGGATTTTTAATCTCAATAAAGGATGAACTTTTATTTTTTGATTGGTGCTATAATTAGAGATGAGCGAGCACCAAAATGCTCGGGTGCTCGTTACTCGAGTCGAAGTTTCAGTGATGCTCGAGAGTTCGTTTCGAGTAACGAACCCCATTGAAGTCAATGGGCGACTCGAGCATTTTTGTATATGACTGGTGCTCCGCTAAGGTTTTCATTTGTGAAAATCTTAGCAAATCACCAAAGTCATGTAAAAAACACAGAAATGGATAGGGCAGGCGAGGAGCAACATGCAGGGCTGCATTTCGGGCTCCGAGGTCTCACTATTAAGCCATAATAGTGGCAAGAGTGAGACCCCCCCCCCCCCTGCACTGTCAGCATAAAGATCGTTCTCCTCTGCCACAGCTGTTACAGAGAAGAACGGTGTTAGCCCATTGAATTCAATGGAGCCGACAATACAGCCGGCTCCATTGAAAGCAATGGGCTGCCGGCGAGCGCGGGATGAATTTTCGGGAAGGGCTTAAAAATATAAGCCCTTACCTGAAAATCATCCTAAAATGTGTAAAAAAAAATAGAAATGGGCCGGAGCTGTCCAGCGCATTGAATTTAATGTAGCCGGCAATACAGCCAGCTCCATTGAAAGCAATGCGCTGCGGGCGATCTCACGATGAATTTTCGGGAAGGGCTTAAATATATAAGCCCTTCCCTGCAATTCATCCAGAATTGTATAAAAATAAAAATAAAAATATATACTCACCTGGTCCCGGCAGACGGAGTTCAGCTGCGGCTGCTGAATACTACAGAGAGCAGTTCAGGAGAACTGAAGCCGGCCGCGGCTGAACTCCGTCTGCCGGGACCAGGTGAGTATATATATATATTTTATTTTTACACAATTCTGAATGAATTGCAGGGAAGGGCTTATATATTTAAGCCCTTCCCGAAAATTCCTCGTGAGATCGCCCGCAGCGCATTGCTTTCAATGGAGCCGGCTGTATTGCCGGCTCCATTGAATTCAATGTGCTGGACAGCTCCGGCCCGTTTCTATTTTTTTTTTACACATTTTAGGATGATTTTCAGGTAAGGGCTTATATTTTTAAGCCCTTCCCGAAAATTCATCCCGCGCTCGCCGGCAGCCCATTGCTTTCAATGGAGCCGGCTGTATTGCCGGCTCCATTGAATTCAATGGTCAGTGCTCGTTTAATCGAGACGTGTACCGCGTGGTGCTCGTCTCGAGTAACGAGCAT
This sequence comes from Eleutherodactylus coqui, assembly GCF_035609145.1. NCBI lineage: Eukaryota > Metazoa > Chordata > Amphibia > Anura > Eleutherodactylidae > Eleutherodactylus > Eleutherodactylus coqui. Next base: position 251,621,396 of record NC_089837.1, on the reverse strand, counting down.
CTCAAGCACCCTAATACTCGAACGAGCATCAAGCTCGGACCCGTATGCTCGCTCATCTCTAGCTATAATTCATCTGCTTCATAACATAAACACAGTTCATCCAACCTGCAATGTTTCAATGCTTTCAGAGGTTCACAGCACCTGCTTCTTTCCCTAGGCTGAGAAAGACTCACTGCTTTTCAGCCTTTTTCAAATGGCTATCACACCTGACCCTTAATCAACATCCTCAAACTAGGACTGTCTGGATGGAGTGGGCGTCCATCTTTCTTTGCTGGATGTAATACCTGATTGCCATAGATAGGTGAAACTATACATCTTGGATAAATATATACTCTATCTACCACTTCTCCACGTGGTCTATAACATCAGAAAAGCTCAGAATTGTACAGATAATTACACAGATTGAAGCTGGAGCTGCATGGATGGAAAATTAGGCCTTGGTATACCTTGATGCCACTAAGGCATTTGATCCTATTAAATGGCTGTTTCTACTCCATATTCTTTGCAAGTTCAGCTTTGAGCATATATTTATTTAATGGGTTTCTCTCTGTGCACATCATGCTACACAGAAGAACCAGACAGAGATGTCTCCTATCCCCTCTATTGTTTGCTTCAGCTATTGAGCCCTTGGTTATTATTAGGGAGAAATCACTGTTAAGAGAGCAAAACTATTGGTCAGCAGGAAGACTGAATTGCGTCTTTTGTGGATGATTTAATGCTTTTTATTTCAAATTGATACGACAGATAAAATAAACAAATTTGTGGAATTGTCAGGTTTACACATCAGCTAATCCATGTTTTCTATCATGTCCCTCTCACAAAGCCATGAACTGCATTTTATTGAATCATTTTGTGCTCTGTAGTTTAATTATAAATTCAAGTACCTCAGGATTCATAAGAAAAAATGACTCTAGAAATTCACTGGACTAAAAAATGTTGACCCTTTTAAGTCTAAATCTAAGATATAGCGGTCTGCCCCTTCTCCTGCCCAAATATTTGTATACACTACAACAAATCCTTCAATATGTCAAGAGTAAATTTTATCAAACTATAGATTCTCTCATGGTCTCATTCATTTGGGGCCGTTCCCAAATGAAACTCCAATTTATCCCCCCTTCAGCGTTTGGGACAATCCAAGCCTTTCTGAAATCTACACATTGCTGGTTGCTCAACAGTGGAAGCAACTGTATGGATAATAATTTAGGAGATATTTATATTAATAATTTTGTAGTTTCCTTTGACTTTAGATACTTACAAATTAGGCATGCCTTGAATATGTAGTTCTTCACTCCTAGATCATGCATATCTCATTATCCTTTAACCAACATATGACACTCTCAAGGCCCATGAGGTCTCATATCTAGTATTTATTCCCACTTATATTAAAAAATTTGACATGTGACTCCCTCGGCTTTGAACAGATCATGGATACCGCAAATAAATGACAAAACACTTCAAATAATTTAAGCATGACCTTTCAACAGCAGCAAAAAATAGAGTAATCTAATTGTATTTTATACAATAATGTTATCTTAATAGCTGTCCGATTACTAAAAATGGGGAGGGTATCATTTACTGAATGCATAAGATGTGCAGTTGCATGTTCAAACTTGTGGCACATGATTTTGGAGTCCCCAGCTACACAAGGTTACTGGAAGAAGGTCATAGTTTTCCTCTCTGAGATTCTCACTGAAATTGTATTACATAACCTGGTTGTCTGTTTATTTTGTTCCTGATGAGGAGACCTGATAGGAATATTCTTAGTTTATGCTATATGAATCCCCATTTTTGGCTAGAAAGGCAATTTTCCTGTATTGGATGGATTGCATACTCCCATTCCAACCTATGTGGAGAAATGTATCAATTTTATAATTTCCTTTTAAAGAATTGCCTATAAAGGCCAGTGCTACACTAGGGCATTTAAAAAGTGTTTGGCTTATGGTGTAACTTACTTGTCACCCTATATTCTCCAAGATCATTCTTCTCATTTATGTCAAGTTTTTGTAGATATTTCTCTACCTGTGACCTTTCGGCTTGGAGCCTATGACCTCTGGGTTCTACACTAATACTGTTGCGAAATATGTCTACGGAAACCAACTGTTAAATCTCCTTTGTTAATAAGTGTAATTGTTGAAAAACTTTAATATCATTCTTTATATGTCAGTGCTTCACTCTTATATTGTCAATGTACTTTGACATTTGAATTTTAATAATTCTGTACTGTGCTAGCAGTAAGATGAGTTAGAAAAAAATTAAAGGCAGGCATTTAATTAAATATTCCTAAAGCAATATACTGTTCTTAAACTTTGAATGTTGAAAACAGTAATAAATGCTCTTTCTTTACACATACCCTTCAATGCTATGAAATAAAAAAAAGAATACATAGACTCAACATATATTTGTTCATGATATGGCATATATTTACACATCCTGGTTTGACTGGCCCACCAGGTCCCCAATAGGAGAGAAAACTACATTTTTCAAATAACGCTGATAGCCATAGAACGTATACAAAAAGACAAGATAACTAGTATGGTAGCCAACTAGGTCCTAATGTTAGTGCTTACTAGAGCCATCTACTGTTGCCACATCAATATCAGGCATAGTATCTTCACAGATAACAGCTATAGTGACTACAAACATGCGAGCGCAAAGTCCTTAGAAATGTCAGAGTTTCCCTAACATCACAGGAAAGGAATTTTAATAACTTTTACACGCCTTTGTATAGCAGTTGTTAAAGGGCTTTATTCTGAAGCATGTGCCTTTTTTACGGTGCTGCATTGGAAGCCTGGAATGTGTCTCCCGTGACAGGGGGAACAGGAGCTCTGCTGTCTAACACCAACTCTAACAACCTGAGAAACTGCTGATCCCAGCTGTTTAACCCTTTACATGCCACAGTCAATGTGACCACAGCATGTAAAAGGCTGATAGAGGGAGAGGGTTCCCTCTGTAAAGCACTGGCACTTCATGATGTTATTTCAGGCTTCCAATGGGTTGCTATGACACCAGGAGGCTTAAAGATGGATAGCATTGTGGTCCTCTGCCACAGCTGTGACAGCTGTGGCAGGGAATTTTTTCATGCTCGCTAGGAGACCCATCTTCACTGAACACTCTGACAGTGCTGTCACAGTGTTCAGTGAAGAGGGGACCTTCGTGGAGCAGCTATGCTACTACAAGCACAGCTGCTCCAGTGAATGGTATCTGAAACTTTGCTCGTTTAGGGCCTGCACACACTATTTTGGGCACATGTAAAAAAAAAAGCACGGCACTTCGGTCATGTGTATTTTGCACATCCGTGGAGCACATTTTTTGTTTCACATAGGCGTGCAAAAAATACTCGTCTGACCGAGCCCATAGCATGTAAACCACACAAAAAGACGACAAATTTGCTATCAATATCAATATTTTTGCAGTTTGTAATTACCCACATAAAAAAACTTAGTACATTATTTAACCTGCACTGTGTTTGTCATGAAAAAAGTATTAAAAAAGACGTGGTGAAAATTGCTGCTTTTGCATATCTTGCATCACTAAAAACAGAATACAAAGTGATCAAACGTCATATTGATTACCAAATTACCATTAAAAAATATAACTCATCCCCCCCCCCCCCCCCAAAAAAAAAAAAAAACAACCAACACAGCACCATTGATGGAAAAAAATGTGCAAAGTCCTTGAATGTGGTGATAAAAAAATGTGAAAACCTGAACAAAAAAAGGAAAAAAACTATATAATTTGGTACTGATTTAAGCATACTGACCACACAACTATTTTAACATATTATATATATCAAACACATAGTGAATTTTTGTTAAAACTTTTTTTTAAAACATGGCAGAATTGTAGAATTAAATATAAGCCCTTCCCTGATAATCATCCTTAGCATGTGTAAAAAAATAAAAATAATATATACTCACCTCTCCGCCGCTGTTGAATTATGAATGGTTTAGTGCTACCTGTGATTGGCTGAATGCTCAGCCAATCACAGGCGGCGCTCAGTCATTCATTGAATGACAGCTAAGTGCTGCCTGTGATTGTTCACAGCACTCAGCCAATCACAGGTAGCACTCAGCCATTCATAATTCAATGAATGACTGAGCGCTGCCTGTGATTGGCTGAATTCTGTAACCAATCACAGGCAGCGCTCAGCTGTCATTCAATGAATGGCTAAAAGCAATGGGAGAACATCACAATCCTCTGCCACAGCTGTCACGGCTGTCACAGCTGTAGCAGGGGATTCTTTACTCCTCGCAGAGAGTGCCATCATTACTGAACACTGTGACATTGCTGTCACAGTGTTCAGTGATGAGGGAACTCCCCACATGGAATATTTACATTCAACATGGACCTGTGCATTTGCACGCCTGTAAAACATGGACATGTGAACACATCATCGGAAATCAATGCTTCTAATAGACGCACGGTTTTGTGCGCACGATTGTATGCACATAAGCACACTCGTCTGAATGAGCCCTCATAGAGCTTTGTCAATGGTAAAATAAAAATGTTATGGCTCTTGGAATGCAGTAACAAAACAGCAAATTTAAAAAAAGGGGTTTTAGTGTACAGAAATAGCAAAACATACAAAACTGTATGAACTTGGTATTACCATTATTGTGCTGACCCACAGAATAATGTTATTATTTTTTACAGCATGCTGCATACAGAAAAAATGCTGTAAAAATGAAATCCAAAAACAATTGCGTAATTTCTTTTTTTCCCCAAATCTCTCTTAAAAAATTAATAAACATTACACAATCTAGTATATGTAATCCAAAATGGTGCTGTTAAAAAATAGAACTTGTCCCTCAAAAACAAGCCCCTCATATTGCTATGTTGATAGAAAAAAAAAATAATGCCTCTAGGATTGCGATGATGAAAAAAACTGAGGTTGGTAAGACAGGTTCAGTACTAAGGGGTTAAATCAGTTGTGCATTTTAACAGTAAACTAAATTACTTGTATTATTTTTATTGATCTCCTGAAAGGAAAGTTTTTGCAATCTTTTAGAACTTGTTGTGAATTTATTGTTAAAAGCATCAATTCTATAAAGATCATATTTTTTTTTCAGACTGATGCAGCACTGATGTATGATGCAGTACATGTGGTTTCAGTGGCTGTACAACAATTTCCACAAATGACAGTTAGTTCATTACAGTGTAATCGTCATAAACCTTGGAGATTTGGATCACGGTTTATCAGCCTCATAAAAGAGGTAAGTCTACATTTTATGACACATATAAGATTGAACATTCAAATTTGCTGTAAAAACAAGGTGAAATCCATTTATCCTGTAAAAAATATATGGATTGTGAGAAAAACAACCCACAAGGTAAATTCTTTACATTATTATAGTATTCTTATTTTTGAAACATTATTAGGAAAAAACTTTCATACCTTACAGAAGCAAATTGTTATATTCTTTCTTAGGCTCACTGGGAAGGCCTCACAGGCAGAATAACATTCAACAAAACCAATGGCTTACGGACAGACTTTGATTTAGATGTGATCAGTCTCAAAGAAGAAGGTCTTGAAAAGGTACTTGATATGTTCAACCTATGGACACAAAGATTTGCAAAATATTGAATAGTAGAATAATGAGGGCTGCTCTTCATGTTTTAGCTGTTTATACTTTCCTTGAGCTTGGGATAGTAAATTAAATTTAGGCTATTAGCAATACAATAAACCACTAATGAATACACCCAAGAGTGTTTTTAGGAGTTGCAGAAAGTAAACTGCTAACGGTAAATTAAAGAGCCTCATATTCCCAGTGCAAAATTTGCTGATTGTATTTATTATTCAATTGAACAATACAAATAATATATTTCCAAACCTAAATCCCAATGTTGTTGACATAATGAATGTTAAATTTAATTTTCAAAATAATATTAATATTTATAAATTTATTGATTGAGTAGAGTTTATTTTAAAATGTGGGTAGAATGTTTACTAGTTGGCTATAGAACTCTAGAAGTACTTGTTACAACTTTTATTGTAGGGATCTTCAGGGTTAAGGGATCAACTAGATACCGCAGCCCTGTCTTGTATGTTAAAAAAAACCTCAATCCATTGTTATTGACATCACAAAAGATCATAAAGAGAGCTTTTCAAACCTATTGCTTCAAAACTGTAAGCAGACATATTGTATATATTTTAGCATTAAGATTTCATTCACTAAAACTAACAACTAGAGATGAGCGAGCATACTCGTCCGAGCTTGATGCTCGTTCGAGGATTAGGGTGCTCGAGATGCTCGTTACTCGAGACGAGCACCACGCGGTACTCGTCTCGATTAAACGAGCACTGACCATTGAATTCAATGGAGCCGGCAATACAGCCGGCTCCATTCAAAGCAACGCGCTGCCGGCGATCTCAGGATGAATTTTCGGGAAGGGCTTAAAAATATAAACCCTTACCTGAAAATCATCCTAAAATGTGTAAAAATAAAAAAATAAAAATATGTCAGCATAAAGATCATTCTCCTCTGCCATAGCTGTGACAGCTGTGGCAGAGAAGAATGATGTTAGCCCACTGAATTCAATGGAGCCGGCAATACAGCCGGCTCCATTGAAAGCAATGGGCTGCCGGCGAGCGCAGGAGTGAGACCCCCCCCCCCCCCCGCACTGTGAGCATAAAGATCGTTCTCCCCTACCACAGCTGTAACAGCTGTGGCAGAGAAGAACGATGTTAGCCCATTGAATTCAATGGAGCCAGCATTACAGCCAGCTCCATTGAAAGCAATGCGCTGCGGGCGATCGCGGGATGAATTGTCGGAAAGGGGTTAAATATATAAGCCCTTCCCTGCAATTCATCCTGAAATGTGTAAAAATAAAAAATATGTATATACTCATCTTTCCGCTGCAGCCGGAGTTCAGCTGCGGCCGCCGGCAGTTCTCCTGAACTGCTTCTCTATACTATTCAGCAACCGGGGCTTTAAAATCCCCACCTGCTGAATGAGCTGCCTCTAATTGGTCATAGCCTGACCAATAAGAGGCAAGTCTCACTCACACACCCATTCATGAATTCATGAATGGGTGAGTGACTGCTACCTCTCATTGGCTCAGCGGGACCAATCAGATTGGTCCCTGCGCTGAGCTAATGAGAGGCAGCAGTCATTCACCCATTCATGAATTCATGAATGGGTGTGTGAGTGAGAACTGCCTCTGATTGGTCAGGCTGTGACCAATCAGAGGCAGCTCATTCAGCAGGCGGGGATTTTAAATCCCTGGCTGCTGAATACTACAGAGAGCAGTTCAGCGAACTGCCGCCGGCCGCCGCTGAACTCCGTCTGCCGGGACCGGGTGAGTATATATATATTTTTTAATTTTTACACATTTCTGGATGAATTGCAGGGAAGGGCTTATATATTTAAGCCCTTCCCGAAAATTCATCCCGCGATCGCCCGCAGCGCATTGCTTTCAATGGAGCCGGCTGTATTGCTGGCTCCATTGAATTCAATGGGCTATAATCGTTCTTCTCTGCCACAGCTGTTACAGCTGTGGCAGAGGAGAACGATCTTTATGCTGACAGTGCGGGGGGGGGGGGGGGCGCTCTTGCCGCTATTGTGGCTTAATAGTGGGACCTGGGAACTTGAGATGCAGCCCAACATGTAGCCCCTCGCCTGCCCTATCTGTTTCTGTGTCGTTCCCATCACTTTTGTGAATTTCCCAGATTTTCACAAATGAAAACCTTAGCGAGCATCGGCAATATACAAAAATGCCGGTGTCGCCCATTGACTTTAATGGAGTTCGTTACTCGAAACGAACCCTCGAGCATCGCGGGAAGTTCGACTCGAGTAACGAGCACTCAAGCATTTTGGTGCTCGCTCATCTCTACTAACAACCCATTCCAAAACATAAAAAAACTAACTCTATACATTTCATGGAGGCCACCAAAAATATAATTAACAGATTGAGTGCCACAGTAGAAAAAAAATTCCTTGGGCCCAAGGTGATTTATTACAAAAGTAGAATGCAAATTTTAAAAACATAAAAATCCTTTCTAATGTAATGGAAAATTTGTTATTTTGTTATCTGTGTGTGACTTATATGCAGCATGGCGTGCAGTGTAAACATTGATTCTAGTGCCACATGACTTGTCTGTCACTCGCCACATACTTATTGAATTTATTTCTGAGAATTGTCATTCCACATTTAGAGTAGATCCAAGGTATCTCTGCATGACAGCTCTGAATCATACCCCATAAGTATGTGCAACAATGTCATGTACCATGCAACTCCCAAAGTAAAGAAGTATGTCACTTATTTATGCTTCATGAAGCACCAGGCTCAAAACTAGCATGAGTTAAATATAACTCAAATGGTATTTAATATATCAATCAGTCAAACTGCCAAATAGTGAAGTTGGATGTGTTCAGTTATTCATTTTTAGTTTTACACAGTTCATTACTGGTGTTTATACCATTTCAGTTGAAACTGTTCTTGGTGATTTTAAGTTTGCGTGCACTACTTGGCCATATGCACTCAAATAATAAAACCTTTGTTAAAAAAATTGCACTTACATTGTTTCCAGGGGAAGTTTGTAACTGGGTAGTTCTAATATTGATTATTCATTTCTGCTCCTGTTCAATTTAGTACAGTGTAGATTATAGCTTTAAGTCAAAGCTATTGTTTATCCCACTATTAATCTATCAAGCCATGCCTATAGCGGATATTATTGGATAAACGTAACCAATACACACTAAATGGGGTACTGCTAGGGAAAAGTGAGATAGAAAAAGACCTGGGAGTACTAGTGGATTGTAAATTAAACTGGAGTAACGAATGCCAGTCAGCTGCTGCAAAAGCTAATAAAGTATTGGTGTGCATTAAAAGAGGTATAGGGGCGAGGGACGAGAACATTATTCTTCCACTATATAAGGCACTTGTCAGGCCTCACATGGAATACTGTGTACAGTTCTGGTCACCGGTGCTCAGGAAAGATGTTACAGTGCTGGAGGGAGTTCAAAGAAGGGCAACTAAACTAATACATAGAATGAAGGGACTGAAATATCCGGAGAGGCTATCAAAATTGGGATTATTTACCCTGGAAAAAAGACGGCTAAGGGGTAATCAAATAACTATGTATAAATACATGAGGGGACAATACAAGGATCTCTCCCATGATCTGTTTATACCCAGGACTGCGACGGTAACAAGAGGGCATCTGTTATGTCTAGAAGAAAGCAGGTTTTATCGCCAACACAGAAAAGGGTTCTTTACTGTAAGAGCAGTGAGACTGTGAAACTGCCGGAGGATGTGGTGATGGCAAAATCCATAGAGAAGTTTAAAAGGGGACTTGATGTCTTTCTGGAGGGGAAGGATATTACAGGATATAAATCTTTGGTTAATTGTTAATTGAGCTATACAGGCAGTTAGGAACTATTAGAGGTTGATCCAGGGATTAGTCTGATTGCCATTAGGGAGTCGGGAAGGAATTTTTCAACCAAAAGGGCTAATTGGCTCCTGCCTCTTGGTTTTTTTTTTGCCTTCCTCTGGCTCAACCACAAAGGAGGATAAGCAGGCTGGACTAGATCGACTTTGTCTTCATTCGGCCTTACATACTATGTTACTATGCTATTACATCATACTGCAGGAGCGATCAAATTATTGGAGGTTCATATCCCTCATATCCCGCAACTTTGAAAAATGTAAAAATTAGTTTTAAAAAGTTTTATTAATCATTAAAAAATATAAAAGGTAATAGAAGTTGACGAAAAAAAACTTTTGCCTTATAATAAAAAAAAATTTAAATTGAAAACCCCCCAAAACATATTTGGTATCGCTGTGTCCATAAAAGTCAGATTTATCAAAGTAACACATTATTTACCACAGACGGTAAACATCATCAGAAAATAATAAACACCATAATTAGGGTCTTTTTGGTACCCTCATCTCCAGGAAAAAATGTAATAATAAGCAATCAAAAAGTTGGGCAAAATGGCACTGGTAGAAACTACAGCATGTCCTCCAAAAACCAAGCCCTCACACTGCTATGTCGACAGGAAAATAGAAAAGTTATGGCTATCAGAAGATGGCAGCAGAAAATATTTTTTTTTCTCCAAAAATTCTATTTTTTAAAAGTAGTAATAATATTAATCACCCCCCCCAAAAAAAATATTTTTTTAAGTAGTACAAAAAAGAAAAACTATATAAATTTGGTATTTTAGAAATCTTACTGACCGACAGAATAAAGTTATTATGTAATATTTGATGCAATGTGTACACTGTAGAAACAAGACAGCCCTCCTCCCAAAGATGGCAGAATTTTTTTCTTTTTCCACTTCCCTACACTTCGAATTTTTTAAAAGATTTTCATGACATTATATGGCAGATTAAATGGTACCATTGTAAAATACAACTCGTCACACAAAAAACAAGCCCTTAGATATCTATGTTGATGGATAAATAAAAGAGTTAAGATTTTTTAAAAGTAGGGAGGAAAAAAAGCAAAAATGGAAAAAGAAAAAAGGGCTGTGTCCTTAAGGCATCAAGAATACAGTATTATTAAATATCATATGTAAAGATATGGAGCCTACTCTCCATAATTCTATATAGTATATACAACTTTCTATATATATCCCTATGATGTGATTGTATATACTACATGTTTGCTTTTGCATGACAGCAAACCTTTGTGTGTGTGTGTGTGTGTATGCATGTGTTACTTTGTCGTAGCCCAGTCTATTTATGTATTTTTAGAAATCATTATGAAAAGTTATGTTTTAATGAATCAGTCCAGAGAGAGTGTGTTGGGAGGTGCATTATTTTATTAAATAACTTTTTATTGAAATATTTTTATTTAACAGTCCAATCAAAAGCATAGTCATTAGAGATGAGCGAACGTACTCGTCCGAGCTTGATACTCGTTCGAGTATTAGCGTGTTCGAGATGCTCGTTACTCATGACGAGTACCATGCGATGTTCGAGTTACTTTCACTTTCATCTCTGAGACGTTAGCGCGCTTTTCTGGCCAATAGAAAGACAGGAAAGGCATTACAACTTCCCCCTGCGACGTTCAAGCCCTGTACCATCCCCCTGCAGTGAGTGGCTGGCGAGATCAGGTGTCACCCGAGTATAAAAATCGGCCCCTCCCGCGGTTCGCCACAGATTTATTCTGACATAGATGAGGGAAAGTGCTGTTGGTGCCGGAGCTGCTATAGGGAGAGTGTTAGGAGTATTTTAGGCTTCAAGAACCCCAACAGTCCTTCTTAGGGCCACATCTAACCGTGTGCAGTAGTGTGGAGGCTGCTTTTTGCAGTGTTGCACTTTTTTTTTTTGTATATCGGCCGTGCAGAGCATTGCGCCCTGCAGTAATTATACATACTCCAGGGCCAGTAGTGGTGGTGAGGCAGGGACAGAAGACATATATTTATTGAATATAGGCAGTGGGCCTTTCCAAAAACATTTGGGAAAAAAAATCTATTTGGGCTGCCTGTGACTGTCCTCAGTGTACTGGGTCTGTGCTGGGTGTAGTTGTCCTCCTAATTCATACGCAGCCAGCTAAGTGTTACAGCAGGCTTGCGCAAAATTATTTCCTGGCTCTGTGTTGGCTGTTACATCACCGCTGTATTCCAGTCCACAGTGCAACAGTCTGCAGTTATTTTACATACTCCAGGGCCAGTAGTGGTGGTGAGGCAGGGACAGAAGACATATATTTATTGAATATAGGCAGTGGGCCTTTCCAAAAACATTTGGGAAAAAAAATCTATTTGGGCTGCCTGTGACTGTCCTCAGTGTACTGGGTCTGTGCTGGGTGTAGTTGTCCTCCTAATTCATACGCAGCCAGCTAAGTGTTACAGCAGGCTTGCGCAAAATTATTTCCTGGCTCTGTGTTGGCTGTTACATCACCGCTGTATTCCAGTCCACAGTGCAACAGTCTGCAGTTATTATACATACTCCAGGGCCAGTAGTGGTGAGGCAGGGACAGAAGACATATATGTATTGAATATAGGCAGTGGGCCTTTCCAAAAACATTTGGGAAAAAAAATCTATTTGGGCTGCCTGTGACTGTCCTCAGTGTACTGGGTCTGTGCTGGGTGTAGTTGTCCTCCTAATTCATACGCAGCCAGCTAAGTGTTACAGCAGGCTTGCGCAAAATTATTTCCTGGCTCTGCTGTGCGTTCCGTAAACGAAGTCAGCCTCCAACCACAGGCCAATAAGCGGCACATTTAATTACAGCGTTCTGTTTCTGCACTACTGGTGATACACCATGCTGAGGGGTAGGGGTAGGCCTAAAGGACGTGGATGCGGGCGAGGACGCGGAGGCCCAAGTCAGGGTGTGGGCACAGGCCGAGCTCATGATCCAGGTGTATCGCAGCCGACTGCTGCGGGATTAGAAGAGAGGCACGTTTCTGGCGTCCCCACATTCATCTCACAATTAATGGGTCCATGCGGTAGACCTTTATTAGAAAATGAGCAGTGTGAGCAGGTCCTGTCGTGGATGGCAGAAAGTGCATCCAGCAATCTATCGTCCACCCAGAGTTCTGTGCCGTCCACTGCTGCAACTCTGAATCCTCTGGCTGCTGCTCCTCCTTCCTCCCAGCCTTCTCACTCCATTACAATGACACATTCTGAGGAGCAGGCAGACTCCCAGGAACTGTTCCCAGGCCCCTGCCCAGAATGGCCAGCAATGGTTCCTCTCCCACTGGAGGAGTTTGTCATGACCGATGCCCAACCTTTTGAAAGTTCCCGGGGTCCGGGGGATGAGGCTGGGGACTTCCGGCAACTGTCTCAAGAGCTTTCAGTGGGTGAGGAGGACGATGACGATGAGACACAGTTGTCTATCACTCAGGTAGTAGTAATTGGAGTAAGTCCGAGGGAGGAGCGCACAGAGGATTCGGAGGAAGAGCAGCAGGACGATGAGGTGACTGACCCCATCTGGATTGCTACGCCTACTGAGGACAGGTCTTCAGAGGGGGAGGCAAGGGCAGCAGCAGGACAGGTTGGAAGAGGCAGTGCGGTGGCCAGGGGTAGAGGCAGGGACAGACCGAATAATCCACCAACTGTTTCCCAAAGCGCCCCCTCGCGCCATGCCACCCTGCAGAGGCCGAGGTGTTCAAAGGTCTGGCAGTTTTTCACTGAGAGTGCAGACGACCGACGAACAGTGGTGTGCAACCTGTGTCGTGCCAAGATCAGCCGGGGAGCCACCACCACCAGCCTCACCACCACCAGCATGCGCAGACATATGATGGCCAAGCACCCCACAAGGTGGGACGAAGGCCGTTCACCGCCTCCGGTTTGCACCGCTGCCTCTCCCCCTGTGCCCCAACCTGCCACTGAGATCCAACCCCCCTCTCAGGGCACAGGCACTACCGTCTCCTGGCCTGCACCCACACCCTCACCTCCGCTGTCCTCGGCCCCATCCACCAATGTCTGTCAGCGCACCGTCCAGCTGTCGCTAGCGCAAGTGTTGGAGCGCAAGCGCAAGCACGCCGCCACGCACCCGCACGCTCAAGCGTTACACGTGCACATAGCCAAATTTATCAGCCTGGAGATGCTGCCGTATAGGGTTGTGGAAACGGAGGCTTTCAAAAGTATGATGGCGGCGGCGGCCCCGCGCTACTCAGTTCCCAGTCGTCACTACTTTTCCCGATGTGCCGTCCCAGCCCTGCACGACCACGTCTCCCGCAACATTGTACGCGCCCTCACCAACGCGGTTACTGCCAAGGTCCACTTAACAACAGACACGTGGACAAGCACAGGCGGGCAGGGCCACTATATCTCCCTGACGGCACATTGGGTGAATTTAGTGGAGGCTGGGACAGAGTCAGAGCCTGGGACCGCTCACGTCCTACCCACCCCCAGAATTGCGGGCCCCAGCTCGGTGCTGGTATCTGCGGCGGTGTATGCTTCCTCCACTAAACCACCTCCTCCTCCTCCTCCTCCTACGCAACCTCTGTCTCGCAATCAAGATGTGTCAGCAGCAGCACGTCGGCAGCAGTCGGTGTCGCGCGGCGTGGCAGCACAGCGGTGGGCAAGCGTCAGCAGGCCGTGCTGAAACTACTCAGCTTAGGAGATAAGAGGCACACGGCCCACGAACTACTGCAGGGTCTGACAGAGCAGACCGACCGCTGGCTTGCGCCGCTGAGCCTCCAACCGGGCATGGTCGTGTGTGACAACGGCCGTAACCTGGTGGCGGCTCTGCAGCTCGGCAGCCTCACGCACGTGCCATGCCTGGCCCACGTCTTTAATTTGGAGGTTCAGCGCTTTCTGAAAAGCTACCCACGCTTGTCAGACCTGCTCGGAAAGGTGCGTCGGCTCTGCGCACATTTCCGCAAATCCCACACGGACGCTGCCACGCTTCGCTCCCTGCAACATCGGTTTCATCTGCCAGTGCACCGACTGCTGTGCGACGTGCCCACACGGTGGAACTCTACGCTCCACATGTTGGCCAGGCTCTATGAGCATCGTAGAGCTATAGTGAAATACCAACTCCAACATGGGCGGCGCAGTGGGAGTCAGCCTCCTCAATTCCTTACAGAAGAGTGGGCCTGGTTGGCAGACATAGCATGTTTATGGGCAGTATTTGGTGCTAGATCCAGAGGCGAACGCCTGGTCCGGATTACGCAGTGCAAATACGACCAGGTGCATTGGGCCTTAAGAAGAATGCTGACTTTCCTATTTTTTACCTCAGGAGAAGCTGTCTTCATTTTGTAAAAACAATGCCTGAGCATGGATATACAGTTACCTATTTGAAAGCAATGGAGGTAAATTATTAAGACTGTAGAGCACAATTGTAGCATACAAATTTGCAAATTGTGGTAAGTTGTCTAATAATTTGCAAATTTGCCTTTCATTGTGTTTCTCTCACCACTTAAAGAAAAAGTAGATGGGGTTTAGCTAAAAAAGCCTAACAAATTTACAATAATTTACTCCAGAAATGATAAATTATAATAATAATCTCTGTCAGATCATAGCTGCTGTTGATGTAAAATTCTTACTCACAGATAGCAAAATATGCACCAAATATATTATGAGGCAAAACGAAAAAAGTTTAGTACCGCAAAGTATCATATCTAGAGATGAGCGAGCATACTCGTCCAAGCTTGATGCTCGTTCGAGTATTAGGGTGCTCGAGATGCTCGTTACTCGAGATGAGCACCATGCGGTACTCGTCTCGATTAAACGAGCACTGACCATTGAATTCAATGGAGCCGGCAATACAGCTGGCTCCATTGAAAGCAATGGGCTGCCGGCGAGTGCGGGATGAATTTTCGGGAAGGGCTTAAAAATATAAGCCCTTACCTGAAAATCATCCTAAGATGTGTAAAAATAAAAAAATAAAAATGTCAGCATAAAGATCGTTCTCCTCTGCCACAGCTGTAACAGCTGTGGCAGAGAAGAACGATGTTAGCCCATTGAATTCAATGAAGCCGGCAATACAGCCAGCTCCATTGAAAGCAATGGGCTGCCGGCGAGCGCAGGATGAATTTTCGGGAAGGGCTTAAAAATATAAGCCCTTACCTGAAAATTATCCTTAAAGGGGTTGTCTCGCAGCAGCAAGTGGGGTTAAGCACGTCTGTATGGCCATATTAATGCACTTTGTAATATACATCGTGCATTAAATATGAGCCATACAGAAGTTATTCACTTACCTTCCCTGCGCTGGCGTCCCCGTCTCCATGGCTCCGTCTAACTTCAGCGTCTAATCGCCCGATTAGACGCGCTTGCGCACAAGGGTCTTTTCCCTTCGGTTCGGTCCGGCAGCAGCGGCGTTCTGGCTCCACCCCCTTGTGCGCGTCATCGCGGAGCTCCGCCCCGTCACATGTGCCGATTCCAGCCTCCTGATTGAATTCATGAATGGGTGTGAGTGAGAGCTGCCTCTGATTGGTGATGCTGTGACCAATCAGAGGCAGCTCATTCAGCAGGCGGGGATTTTAAATCCCCGGCTGCTGAATACTACTCAGTGCAGTTCAGAAGAACTGCCGGCCAGACGCGGCTGAACTCCGGCTGCAGCGGAAAGGTGAGTATACGTTTTTTGGTTTTTTTTTACACATTTTAGGATGATTGTCAGGTAAGGGCTTATATTTTTAAGCCCTTCCCGAAAATTCATCCCGCGCTCGCCGGCAGCCCATTGCTTTCAATGGAGCCGGCTGTATTGCCGGCTCCATTGAATTCAATGGGCTAACATCATTCTTCTCTGCCACAGCTGTTACAGCTGTGGCAGAGGAGAACGATCTTTATGCTGACATATTTTTTTTTTTATTTTTACACATATTAGGATGATTTTCAGGTAAGGGCTTATATTTTTAAGCCCTTCCCGAAAATTCATCCCGCGCTCGCCTGCAGCCCATTGCTTTCAATGGAGCCGGCTGTATTGCCGGCTCCATTGAATTCAATGGGCTAACATCATTCTTCTCTGCCACAGCTGTTACAGCTGTGGCAGAGGAGAACGATCTTTATGCTGACATATTTTTTTTTTTATTTTTACACATATTAGGATGATTTTCAGGTAAGGGCTTATATTTTTAAGCCCTTCCCGAAAATTCATCCCGCGCTCGCCTGCAGCCCATTGCTTTCAATGGAGCCGGCTGTATTGCCGGCTCCATTGAATTCAATGGGCTAACATCGTTCTTCTCTGCCACAGCTGTTACAGCTGTGGCTGAGGAGAACGATCTTTATGGGGGGGGGGGGGTTCTCACTCTTGCCACTATTGTGGCTTAGTAGTGAGACCTCGGAGCCCGAAATGCAGCCCTGCATGTTGCCCCTCGCCTGCCCTATCCATTTCTGTGTTTTTTACATGACTTTGGTGATTTGCTAAGATTTTCACAAATGAAAACCTTAGCGGAGCACCTGTCATATACAAAAATGCTCGAGTCGCCCATTGACTTCAATAGGGTTCGTTACTCAAAACGAACTCTCGAGCATCACTGAAAGTTCGACTCGAGTAACGAGCACTCGAGCATTTTGGTGCTCGCTCATCTCTAATCATATCTACAAGATTATTTTGTTTCTCTTACTGAGAACAATCATACTTTATTAAGAGGCATGCACTATTAATAATTTTGCTAAAACATCTTCAGTATAGTTTGGATTAAGACTGACATATAAAACGTCAGTCTTAATACATTCTCTGAATGACTTTTTTCTACAGTCATATACCATCATCAGGGACATTCCTATCATCAGCTTGAGCCTTTGGTGGTATTACAAGCTAAGAACTACTGGCTGAATGATCTTTTCAGCAGCTACCCTGCAAGACCGTGCTACTACCTTTAAAAAGTCAATGATCTTCTAGCCTGATGAAGGATCGATATAAGAACAGAAAGCTTGCTGTAAAATCATGTATTTTTGTTAGCCATTAAAAGTTATCATATGTACAAGAATACTTGGTTTCTCTCATTGAGAACAATCACACTACCTTTAAAAAAACAATCAAATAATCAATGTTCTTCCTTAACCTCTTGAAGATCTGACTGATTTTTTTTGTTGTTTCTTTTTCATTTCTTAATTCCTGCCTTTCAAGTACAATAGCTTCCTTATTTTCCTATATAAGGGCTTGTTTTTTGTGGGACATGTTTTATTTTAAGTGGACTAAATAGAGAAAGAGACACAATTGTTTAATAGATTTTTGGGCTTTGTTTTTTGCGGCATACACAACTCACTAAAAAGGGCATGTTCACTTTTATGCATTATTTCTGTAGATCAGTACAGTTACAGTGATTTGAATTTTATACAGGTTTTTAATTTTAAATACCTCTAAAAATAAAAAAAAACCTTTACTCTACTTTTTGCCTCCACATTCTGAGACCTATAATTTTTTTCTTATTTTTCTACAGATGTGGCTGTGTGAGGAAGCATTTTTTGCAAAATAAGGGCACAGTCAGATGAGCGAATTTTTCACACATTATAGGCGCGGGGAAAAAATTGCATATCACATGTAGAAACAATTGCGTGACCGGGTGCATTGGAGCTTACATGTCCTATCTTTTGCAGGTGTGAATTTTATTAACATGTAAAAAATGCACATGTGATTGCTTTCATTGGAAAGCATTGGTTCTTTCACAAAAATGCTTATCTGTTGAGCCCTAAGCTGTAGATTCCATCGATACCGTTTTTGGGTACATACAAATTTTTTATCACTTTTTCATGTCATTGATTTTTATTGAGAGATTTTAAATATACAAATACACATAATATAGTTTTTAAAAATACTGTTACAGAGAAAAAGTGATATGCTTGTATGCAATCAGCATTGTTACATATGATGTAAAGGAACACAATGAACAATATTAAACACTCATGTAACTTCAGTAGATACCAGGTAATACAGAACTAAAACTAACAATTAACAAACTGACAATTACACTGTGACTCAATGTAGTCCAAGTAGGTTTGGTACTATTGAGTCACTAAGGTATGGTACAATGTTTTTTTCCTGAGATTTCTGGTATGAGAAGTCTGTATAAGTTATAGATATCTCATACATATATGTGGAGTTTATTAATGTAATAACTTCTTCAAGTTTAGGAATGGTGGAGCACTTCCAGTGGCAAGTAATCACTAGTTTAGCAAGTAGGAGAATTTTGATGAGTAATATTTTGAGAGGGATAGTGTAAATGAATACCAATAAACAACAAAGCAAGTTGTGGACTTTTGTAGACTTTTTGATGAAGAGACTAGTTTAAAGATTGATTCCCAGAAATTGTTCATCATTGAACATCCCTATAAAATAAGGAGTACATTATCTCTACTGCTACAACCTCTCAAGTATGTTAGGTGGGGAGATATGAAGCCCTTCCCTGAGAAGCCATTGACGGCTGCCGGGGCTCAGAGGCGACTTCTGCTGCTGTCCCCGACTCTGTAGATCTCAGCTGTCAGGATGCAGGGATTTAAAATCCCCAGCTGCTGGTAGCTCTGATTAAGATTGGCTGAAGCGCTCAGCCAATCCCAATCAGTGCTACCAGCAGGCGGAGATTTTAAATCCCCGGCTGCTGATAGCTGAGATCTACAGAGTCGGGGACAGCCAGGAGAAGACACGGCTGAGCCCGGCAGCTGAAGGAAGGTGAGCATTAATTTTTTTTATTTTTTACACTATTTTAAATGGCTTCATAAGCCCTTCATAAGCTCTTCCCTGGAAAGCCATTGACGGGGATGCCTTACAAGGTATAAAAAAAAAGAGGTTTTAAGCTAACTGGAGAGGCAAACAGGTTCTGAATTTGAACCCAGTGAAAATAGATCTCTGCCTTTTACCAAAATGTTAATTGTGAACTTTGCATTGGTAAATAATAACCATATACCTTTCAGGAACCCCCAAGCCCTCTACTCATTTATCCTTTGTTAATAGAGTAAATGAGAGTCTTGGTTTACAGAGTCAACCCATATAAGTTTTGAAATTATTGCTTTAATTGCATAGAAAAAGCTAGTAGGTATTGGGAGTGTTCTCTATAAACAAGGGAGTTTTGGTGAAAGCAGAATCTTAAACACTGCAATTCTACCTAGACAGGACACTTCAAACTTAGAGGATCTTCTGAGATCCTGAGTGTATATTGTACAAGAGGGGTTCATAATTAGGGTTATACAGTTGCTTATACAAGTCAGTAAGAATAATGCCTAAAAATTGAATTCTCTCAGATTGACATTTTTTTTTTCAAAATATATAAGATGTCTTGGGAGAGATTGAAAGGGAGGATCTGGTATTTTGAAGTGTCGAATTTGTAGTAAGTGATATGTCCAAATTGTTTCAATTGATCACGGGTCCATTTCCAGTGACCGCTCTGGGTCACATAGTAACAAAATTACATTATCAGCATATAGGTATATGGCATGGATGTGGTTTCCTATCTGTATGCCTTTTATTTGGCGGTGGTCTCTTAATATTTACATGAGTACCTCGATGGATAGAATAAAAATTAGAGAGAATCCCTGACAAGTTCTGAGCCATTAGTGAAAACTCTTGCTAATGGGTTTTGAGTATAGAGCAGAAGTGGCATTCAACATAATACCTGAGAATCATATTGACCTTAAACCTGAAAAGGCATATTTTCAGTTTATTTTCCACATTTTCCACATATAATGACAGTAAGAGGGAAGGTATTATTGTTTCTGGTCTAGTTGCTAGTAATTTAGCATATATTTTCAAATCAAAGTTTAAAAGCAAAATAGATAGAACAATATCTGGGCTTTTGCTAGGTTTTGGGAGAGTAACTATTAAGGTTCTATAGCAAAAGATCCCTTGCTTATTGCGTATTGAAAGATTTCATACAGATAGGAAGAGGGAATGTGTTGAAATGCCTATAGTAAATATAGGAAAACCCATCAGCACATAGGGATTTTCTTGTCGGGTGAGATTTTTATATGTCAACAATTTTAGTGATAGTGATAGGGGTGTTTATAGAGTTTTGTTGGACTTCAGTTAGCTTAGAGAGCTTTATTTTTATTAAAAAGATTGAGTAGGAAAGAGGTCATCCTGTCATTCATTCGGGGAGAGCTGCCTGTGATTGGCTGAGCACCTCAGCCAATCACATTCAGCTCTTTCAGCAGGCGAGGATTTTAAAT
Source organism: Eleutherodactylus coqui (assembly GCF_035609145.1). Lineage (NCBI taxonomy): Eukaryota > Metazoa > Chordata > Amphibia > Anura > Eleutherodactylidae > Eleutherodactylus > Eleutherodactylus coqui. The sequence continues at coordinate 251,600,900 of NC_089837.1, read as the reverse complement.
CCCCACCAGCTGATAGATCAGCACCACAGTGCAGGGGACAGCAGGAGAAGACATGGCTGAGCCCCGGCAGCTGAAGGGAGGTGAAATCAATTGCCGGCAGCAGAATCCTCTACCGCAGCTGACATGCGTGACAGCTGCGGTAGAGAATTGAAGATTTCTTCTGCTGCATCTGCCACAGATGTGGCAGATGTAGCAGCAGGGAATTCTTTTATCTAGTGGGGATGAAGGAAACATCTGCCGCATGCGGCAGATGTGTTCTTCATCCCCGCGGGGGACACAGCAGCGCCGAACAGGTAATTTTTTTTTTTAAAGCTCTTCCCTGTAAAACAATTCAGGTGTGCCAGCAGACCGTTGTCTTTAATGGAGCCAGCAGCAGCAGCGGCTCCATTGAAGAGAATGACTGCATTTTTTTTTTTTTTAAAACACCAAAATTTTTCTTTTTCAAGGAAGAGCTTATATGTAAAGCCCTTCCCTAAAAAAGAATGCAGGGAGCCGGCAGAATATTGTTCTCAATGGAGCCGCCGGCAGCAGCGGCTGCTCCATTGAAAACAATGCGTGCATTCCCTATGGTGCACGCATGTCCTATCTTTGCAGGCACGCACCTGCAAAGTATGGACATGTGCACACACCATAGGGAATGCAGTGTTGTAAATACAAGCGTGTTTTTGTCACACAAAAACACGCTCGTGTGAACCCACCCTTAGTCTTAGCTGAGGGGGTATTTAAAATTTTCACTATTTAGCAAGGTTGGTGCTGTCTGGGAAACCGCATTTGTATTAAATCTTCTTATCACAATGGGCATATGTAATAGGTGACAGTTGGCGACGTTGTTGCAAACTGGCAACTGACAGGTCTATGTATAATACTATTATTTGGAACAGTTCTGGCAACTTGCTTTTTTTCTGGCAGCTTTCATAATTTTTTCTTCCATGTGAAAAAAAGGGTATTCATGCCAAAACATCTATGGGTGCGCTTTGAGACGTTTTTCAGACTGTGAAACCTCTGGAGTCTGTCAATAATTAATTCCTGAGATGGGAGATCAGGCAGCAGCATTTTTATGAAACACTGCAGATATTACATAAGATAGTGAGCCAAGACATTTTTAGTGATCCCCCTAAATTTTACATTATTCCGCTGGGATCTGTCCTCTAGGTTAGTGACTTCGGCTCTTAATTGATGAAGTTCTGTTTCTAAGTTGTAGTGTGTTTTTATGAGCTCATTGTGATATAAGGCAAATTCACCTATTTTGGATTCCATGTGTAACATATGGTTCTTTACCTTCTGAATAGCCATAATCATAGGGTTTAAGAGTTGGGCATAGTATGTTTGCAGTGACTAGTGTAAAGCTTGTAACATGCTTTTTTTTAATGGACTCTGTAACGGAGTTGTCATAAACAACTTGCATCAGATCAAAGCTATCTGGAATAATCAAGGGAAGCCCAAGTGTCCCATGAGTGTGTGTGTGGCACCAACCTCTGCTCCCTCTGAAATCTGCAGCCTTGATTTCTGCTCAGCAGGGGTAGAGGATGCTGTAACTGTCATAGAGGTAGGTGAGCTGTGAGCATAATGTGGAGTAGGGGTGTCATGTCTATTGTCTGGATGATCCCTTGTGGGGATTTGCATGTCTAGCAGAGAGGTATACTGCTTACTAGAGGGCAGAGGAGAGTTTGTGTTGCTGCTCTGATCAGAGGAAGGTGACTCTTTGTGTTTTCAATCTCCTGTGAAGCCAGTGAACTAGCCTGGGGACTTCATGCAGTGCTGTCTTGCTCCTGCATCTGATGTTGTGTAAAGCAAAAGTTCAGGAATTTCTTTGGTCAACAATTTTATTCTTTTAGGTATCTTGAGGGTAGATTCTATGTCTGGAGGGAATTTTAGAGCTGAAGTTGAAGGTATTAGTTGCTTCAAGCCTTAGTTTAAAAAGTTGCATTAAAACTACAGTGGAGTTTATCTAAAAACATTGTGTTTAAATTAGTCCTTAAATGGGTTATCTGCTTTAAAAAAATAAACATAGATAAAATAAATGTAAGAGACCAAAAAAAGAACCAGTACTAATCTGTTCTATGCTTTGGTGATCCATTGCTGCAACTCCTGCGGTCCCCAGCAGATCTCCTTTTACATGCAAGCTGCAGTGGCATTTCATACTGCTGCTGACTGCTGCAACTAATGAGTGGTGCAACACTCATTTGCTGTACTCGTTACACCATAGCTCCCATCACTGAGAGGTAATGCCAGAAATACAGCATGTTACCACTGCAGCTACTGATTGTCTGCAGCGGCTACATGCTGTCTTTGTGTGAACGAAGCCTGAAAAATCTATGGGACATTGAATGCTGGATCACAGGGAAAAGAAGAAGTGAATATGAGCTCTTTTTTAAAAATTCACACTTGGAGTAATTTTTTTTAATCAAGTTAAACCCTTTAAATACCCTCTCCTCAATTTAACGCTGCCTAATATTCATTAATTTAAACAGTCCATGAATGAAGAGTCTAAATAAGGCCAAATTTACAAGGCCGCAGCCCACATGTTTTAGTGCATTGCACAACGCACAGAACTAGCATGAAAATAGTACCCATTGTTTGCAATGGGTCTATTTACATGGACTTTTATTCTCTTGCAGTGAGGATATGAGATGGAAAAATCACAGAATGCCTTATTTTTGTGCAACTCTCATATAAGTATAGAACATGTAGCTGTGCGATCTCGGGCTCAAATCACTATCAGCCATGTAAATATTGACTGAGGACACTATTATGAAGTGGAATTTTGGGATGTCACATTATGACACCACACATATTATGTCTCAGACAGACATAGCCCAAAATTTGGAATATTTTCAGAGGATTAATGATTGGTGATCTGCAGAAAATAAGACATAAAGATCCTCTAGATACAATTAACACAGTCGCCCCAAATAACAAAATCTCTAGCACACACCTAGTGCATACCAAAGAGTGTATAACAAGCTTTAAAAAACAATACCCTTTGTCGAGACCACTAACTAACTTTGACAAACTATTTAGCAACACTGAAAAGAATGTAAGGAAAATTGCTTTACTAATAAGGAACCATACCACTATCTCAACCCTTAGTAGACCAACTAGGGAGAAGGAATTGTGTATTAGAATATCTGACGCAGAGCTCAAAACAATCTTTAGGGCAGTGTTTCCCAACTCCACTCCTCAAGGCACCCCAACTGTTCATGTTTTCAGGATATCCTATAGTAAGAACACATGTAGCAATGTCTGAAGCTCTGACAATAATTACATCACCTGTGCAATACTGAGGAAATCCAGAAAACATGACCTGTTTGGGTGCCTTGAGGACTGGAATTGGGAAACACTGCTTTAGGGTTATATATGGTGTCTTTCCATGTGTTCAACTGCAAGAAAATCACTATAAACTATTAGCCAGATGGTATAGAATCCCAGAGTGGCTTAATGCATACAAACTTGCCGAGTTAGACAAATGTTGGAGATGCCAGAAACACACTGGCTTATATCTGCATGTTTGGTACAAATGCCCCAAAATTAAACAATTTTGGTCAGATATAGTAAAAGAATTAAAATTAACCCATTAAAAAAGGTTATATTATCACCAGGTATAATCTCCTTAAGTAGACTCAGCACTTCCTTCAGCCAAGTATGAAATTAGCTTCATACCTAATTGTGTCAGCAAAAACTACAATACCTCTCTTGTGTGGAAACCCGGAACCACCTATAGTTCTTCTTTGGAAAAATAAAGTTAAACAAATATGAAGATTTGAAGAGATCCTAAGTTGGACTAATCAATCACAAACAGAATTTTCTAAAATGTAGTCACCATAGTGGAATTATGCAGCCTAAGATGCATAGAAGCTTCACTGCATGACACGATCAAGTAACCAGTAAAGTAAAAAACATCACTCCTTCTTCAAATATGGAGCATGGGATGTACAACAAAATGCAGAAATGGAACTGCTTCACCAAAAAAATGGAAATACGTAAGATCTGAAGACACAGTTTTGGGACAGTGGTATTTACTCAACCTCCTTCCATCCACCCCTTTTTTTTCTTTAACTTCTTTACTAGAGATGAGCAAGCATGCACGTCCAAGCTTGATGCTCGTTTGAGCATTAGCATACTCGAAAGGACTCGTTACTCGAGTGAAAGCATTTGCATAATAGGCCCAAGTGTGTGTATTGTTGATCCACACTATATAACAAGACTGTACACATTTTACACTGTCTGTTTTTGACTTAAAGCGTACATAAAATACCCTTAGTCAGTGTCCTGTCAATCCGCACTATATAACAAAACTGTACACATTTTACACTGTCTATTTTTGGCTTAAAGCATACGTAAAATACCCTTAGTGTGTGTCCTCTCGATCCGCAGTATATAACAAAACTGTACACATTTTACACTGTCTATTTTTGTCTTAAAGAATACACAAAATACCTTGCAGTTTGCGTAGCATTTTGACGCAGTGCATTATACAACATGATCAACACTAGGGGTAAGGGTCGAGGATGTGGACTTGGGTGTCTGAATGAGGGTGTGGGTAGAGTCTGAGGTCCTGGGCGGGGTGAAACCATGCCTGCTGCTGAGGGAGAAGTAGAACGCTGCGCATCTACGCTCCATAGCTTCATCTCACAGTTTTGTTAGTCCCCGTGGTACACAACTATTAATACCACAATTATGCGATCAGGTGCTGACATGGACAGCGGATAATGCATCCAGTAATTTATTCACCATCCAGTCTTACACACAGTCCATTTACGCTAGCCAAGGGACTATTCTGGCCAACACGGATTACTGGGTGTTCACCCTTCTCGACCCACAGTATAAGGAGAACCTTTCCACTCTCATTCCCAAAGAGGAAAGGAGCACGAGAGTGATGTAATACCACAAGGCCCTGGTGGAAAAGCTGATACTAAACTTCCCATCTGACAACGTTAGCAGTAGAGACGTAGTTCAGTAGGCCAACTAGCAGGGGAGACGAGGGGAAAAGGCAGCATGTCCAGCACAGGCAGGGGAACACTCTCCAAGGCCTTTGCCAGTTTTATGGCACCCCAGCCAGACTGTGTCACCACTCTCCAGTCTAGGCTGAGTAGGAGGGAACAGTGTAAAAAGATGGTGAGGGAGTACATAGCCAGCCGTACCAATGTCCTCTATGATCCCTCTGCTCCATACACCTATTGGGTGTCAAAACTGGACAGATGGCACAAACTTGCGCTGTACGCCTTGGAGGTGCTGGCCTGCCCTGCCCCTAGTGTGGTATCAGAGAGGGTGTTTAGTGCTGCTGGGGGGATTATCACAGATAAGCATACCTGCCTGTCAACTGACAGTGCAGACAGGCTTACACTTATTAAGATGAACAAATGCTGGATTTCCCTAGACTTCTCTTCTCCACTGGGGGAAAGCAGCTTAACATAAAGTATCTTTAAGCTAAAACTGGAGAACCATGCACCCTCTATCACCCCAAAAAAGGGTAGAAGTAGCTTGGTCTATCCTTCTCTGATCTTCCTCCTCCCCCTTATCCCTCTCCTCCTCCTAAACCAGTACGTCAGCACGCTGAGCAGCCAATTCTTTAGAGGGCCAAAAGGCTCTGTAAAAACTATTTTTTTCAGAGGGCTGCCTCCAGGCTCTGTCAAAACAATTTTTTCTGAGGGCCGCCTCCAGGTTCTTGCCCCCAATTTTGAAGAGGTTTCCCACTAGAGTTCAGCAAACGTGCTGGTTCCAGCTTCATATGCACACAGATTCCACAAATATATCCCAGCCCAGTGTCCAGCTATCTGACACTGAGACAGAATGAATTGTCCTGGTTTGGCCACTCTAATTTCTTCATAGTACATGCTGTCTTTCCCTGGGGCACTGGTTAAAAAGCCCCTTGGGGAGAGGCAGGGGCTGGGACAGGCGGTAGCTTGCCTGTTAGTGGACCACCACCTGGATCCCATTAAGTACGAGCTCTATGTTAAAAAAATATTTCAAGGGGTTCACCTACATTCTGGGTAAAGAAATCTTTCAAGGATACACCTATACTTTTGGTACACAAATCTTTCAGGGGTTCGCCTATACTCTTAGTAAACAAATCTTACAGCAGTTCACCTATACTCTTGGTAAACAAATGCCCTGCACTCTCGCTCAAAAAATCTTTCAGGTTCTCACCTGCAATCTTGGTAAAAAAAATGTCTTCTTCTTAAAATGGTTTGTTTTCTTCATTAAAAATGTAGAAGTACTGGCATCTGAGTACCCCTATGCTGGCGTTTGTGGCTAATGAAAGGCTGCAATGGAGGTGGCATGGGATGGCACTTACAATCATATATTAATTCGTCTGTGATTTGTCAGCTATGAAGCACAATTTTAAAAGGGTCACATGTCGTACGGAAATGTATCCCATCTTTGGCCACTAATTTCTTTACAGTTCATGCTGCTTTCCCTGGGGCACTGGTTAACAAGCCCCTCAGGAAGAGGCAGGGGCTGGGACAGGTGGTAGCTTGCCTGTCGGTGGATGTCCACCTGAATCCCATTAAGCAAGTACGAGCTTTCGCTCATAAAATCTTTCAGGTTTTTATCTGAACTCTTGGTAAACAAATCTTTCAAGGGTGCACCTTACTCTTGGTAAACAAATCTTTCACAGTTTCACCTGCACTCTTGGTAAACAAATCTTTCAGGGATTCAACTGCACTCTTAATTAACAAACCTTTCTAGGGTTCACCTATACTCTTGGTAAACAAATCTTTTAGGGGTTCACCTGCACTCTGGCATCAGTACTGGCATCTGAGTCCCCTTTGTGCCCACATTTGTGGCTCATGAAAGTTTGTTACGGAGGTGGCATGAGATTGGGATTATGATAATATGTTAATTTATCAGCAATTCTCATCAGCATTGTTGGCTATCGCCCACCATCTGAAGTGTGTGTCTCCTGTTCCTCCTCATCCAATACACACTTATAAATAGACATGAGGGTGGTGTGGTGATTAAGCGACCGTGTGGCATGAGGACAGCTGAACGCTGCACTGGGAAAAATTTCATCACACTGTGGCCTACTGAGTAAGCGAAGGGGTGCGCCTTACCCAGTCTGGGATGGGGACAGCTAGTTGCTGCACTGGGAAAAATTTCAGTACCCTGTGGATGTAGGCTCATGCCTGCGTCCTGGTGGGGATTAGACAGCAATGCCAGCATGTAACACAGGAGAAGAGGCAGTAGTGTCACCTACAGGCAGTGATTGGCCTTCGTTCCACCTAGTGTGGTGCTTAGCTAAGATGTGCCAGCTCATGTGCCTTGCGGATTATGGTCTGTCCCAACTAAATTGTTAGGGGGGTGACCACCAGGCTCTTGCCCACAATTTGGCTTAATAGTGCGACCTGGGAGCCACAGATGCATCCATGCATGCTGCCGCTGCTGTTCCTTATCCATTTCTGTGGTGTTTCCATCACTTTCTGATGTTCTCAGGTGAATCACACACCCTCCCCTATGCAGAGCATGGGTCACCTTGAAAAATGCTCGAGTCTCCCATTGACCTCAATGGGGTTCGTTACTCGAAATGAGCTCTCGAGTATTACAAAAAGTTTGGCTCGAGTAATGAGCACCCGAGCATTTTGGTGCTCGCTCATCTTTATTCTTTACCTCTCCCCTCCCTTTTTTGCCCCCTTTATATCTAGTCGCATGCTTCTACATTTCCTAGAGTATGATAGTTTAATTGAAACATCACAAAGGGATGTGTTAACTTACAAAGACTTTGTTGAAATTGCTTAAATACTAGTCTATAAGTGATTACTTAACTAATTACTACAATGTGTTGCAAGAATTGGAACCCGTTATAAATTTAATGCTGTTAGCATTTCTACTTATTATGCTTTTTAAAAAATGCATTGCTAACACAATTGTTATTGAAATGTTACTATATGAGTCTATAAATGGAAATTTTAATAAAAAGAGATTCAACAAAAAAAAACACAGACGTAGCCCAAAGTTTTATGTCCCCTGTATTACGCGCCTATTTTTTACATGTATCAAAGATGTATGTAAGTGTGTACTTTCTGTTCATGTTAAATCCGAATAGCGTATATTAGTTCATATTTTGCACCAAAATAGGACATGCTGTGTTTTTATTCACATGCATTAAAAAACACAGCTATGAGTGGCCCAGTGGAAATCAATGAACTTTTGAACCTTGTATTATGCCCATGACATCTGCTAAAAGTCTGTTTCAAGCATCTACTACTCTTTCAGTTAAAAATGTTTCCTGAAATTGCTTATTTCCCTCCCAACTAATCTTAGATTATATCCCCTTGTTCTAGTGTTTAGCTTCCCAATAAAAAAAAATACTTTCCTCCTAAACCTTTATTTATACCTGCTGAACATATTTAAGAGTTTTAATCATCCTCCCCCTCCCCTCTTAATATTGGAAACTGGAGATATAGATATGTCCTTCTAAGGGCTCCTTCACATGGCTGTAGGCATTTTTCCTTGTGCCCACCATCGCCTTAAAGATGCGTGAACGGGCACACAAATCTAACGTTTGTGCACCTGTTCAGATGGCACAGGCCCCGCCGCGTACACTCCGAGCCCGCAGCCTGGCCTCCCTCTCGCCGTCTCACCTCCTCTCTCCTCCCGTCTGGCTGTGTACAGCCGATTGTCCACAACCAGCAATGGGAGGGGGCGGACCGAACAGCCAGAGGGGAGGAGAGAAAAGGAGAGAAGAGGGAAGTAGTTAAGCAGTGTGTATTTCGGCACATAAGTTTCAGGACTATCTTTGCAGGCAGGCGTGAAAGCACTCGGTGCTATATTGGTCTGGTTGGGCGCTTTCACGCCACGGGAATACGGCCATGTGATCTGATGCATTGGAATCCAATGCATCAGATCGTAGCGTATATCGACCGGCTGTGAAAACGGCAGCCGATATATACCCGTGTGAAAGAGGCCTAAGGCTGCTTTTACACCTGCATTATGGCTCAGTTTGGGGGTTTCATCTTTCACCTCCAATTTTGGAGGAGAGAAACTAAAGAAAAAAAAAACGGATATTTTTTTTTGTATTGTTTTCCTTTTTTGGACAGGAAAACAGCACAATCTTCAGTGTTATTTTTCGGTAAAAAAAATACGGTAACCTCCGGAATGGAAGCAAATAGAAACCTTTCTAATTGCTTTCTGTTTTTTTAAAACCCCATTAAAAATTAATGGGGGAAAAATGGATCCATTTTATTTTGGTTTCTTTCCTCCAAAAATGGAGCAGAGAGAAGGAAACTCTGAACTGAATCCTAACTAACGCAGGTGTAAAAGCAATCTAACTTTTCTTTTTGCCTGGCATACTGTATCCTGAGATGAGTGCTGCTAGATGACCAGCTGTGAAAAAAACAAGACTTTATGATACTCTTTCAGATGTTTATGTTATAGGTTTCCATATGTGGTCACCTAGTGATCATGATGTGAATTGCAGCCTGTTGAGTGCTTACCAGCATACAGTGATTATTTATTAAACATGTATTGTGTGAAAATGGAATTCTTAATTAAATTTATGAAAGTTAAGAATAGACTCATCTATACAATTACTGTTACGTTCACCCATCTTCCAGAACTCAAGTTAGGGCTTTCACTTCCACTTTAAAATCAGTCATAGCAATCCCTCTGCACTTCCTTCAGTAAGCAGAAAAATGAAACCCTTTACCACAGCATCCAGTGGGCACAAAAGTGGCTCTTTATCTCAGTATTTATTATACTCTCCTTTCAGTCCACTAATATTTGCATGTTGTGCTAAATGTAATAAATACTTAATTGGGTTATTGTAATAACTTTATTTTCTTTTGTTTTCCACAGATTGGTACATGGGACCCTTCTAGTGGCTTAAATATGACAGATAATCAGAAAGAAAAACCTGCAAATATTACAGATTCCTTATCAAATCGGTCACTTATAGTAACCACAATACTGGTAAGATTGTGTTAACATTCTTGAATAAAAGGAATTGGAATCCGATTTTTTTTTAAAGGAACACTTATTTTGCATGTCATACATCACAATACAGAACAAGGGAGAGTCATCAAGAATACTTCACAAAAGTAAAACATTACAGTTTTCTCAATCCCTTCAGAGTTTATAATACCCCTCCCCCCTTTTTTATTTTAAGCAACTTTGGCCTTTATAACAAAGGAGACCAAGACTCCCAACCTGGGGAATCATAACAAATAGAATAAACAACTATAAACTAAACCCACAGCTCCAGTATGAATATTGTGTATACATATTGTCCCTGTGAGTCACAACAACCAATAGAGAAAAGAGGAGTTAGTCAGATACACCCATCTCAGTATTGGGGCAGTCAACCCACTGAACCTATATCTTAGTGAACTTCGCAGGGCATTCCCTAGCTATATATGTCAATTTATATAAAGGAGCAATACTGTTTAACTCATGCAGCGAGGCTGCCCTACTGGGTTTTTTGGGATGTTTCCAATTAAGCAATATTACCTTTTTAGAATAGAAAAAAAGCAGTTTGTATAGGGTGCGTGCTGCAGCATCGACCAGAATGCCCTCCACAAGGCCAAAGTGACAGACCTTAGGGTGTAGAATACATGGTGCTCCCAGATGAGTCTCCATGAACTCAAGTACATCCCTCCAATAAGCCTGTAAAACATGACACTCCCAGAACATATGCATAATTGTGCCTGTATCCATCAAGCACCTTGGGCAGTCTGAACTAGGAGATAAGCCCATTGCATTTAGAAGGCTAGGAGTATAATAGACTCTTTGAAGGAACTTTATTTGTATTAGCCTGTCTCTAGTGCTTATTAGGGGAGGCCCAGAGCCTGCCAAAAGGCCTCTCTGGTCATCCGAGTCCAGGTCCGGTATATCCAAGCCCCATTTTTCAAGAGCTCTGTCTCCCAGTGAAGCAAGGCTACACGTCGGCTGTCTATAGAAACAGGAGAGCAGCTTCAGGATATTAGCCAACTGTGCCAACTCCTTCAGCCGAGTCAAGACAAGGGGGATACTCAGGCCCTTAAATTACGCTCTGAGGGCATGGCGAAGTTGGAAATACCTAAAAATGTGGAATCCGATTTTTAACATAACCAGTTACATTGTTATATTTGTAATACACTTAAAGCTACAGTGTGTGTGTTCCTTACAAGCTGATCTGAGCTGAAAAGAATTGCTCTTGAGCTGAATTATTAAGCAAAATTCTCAAAATGTTGACCTAAATTGCACCCTTCCTTTTTGATACTGTTTGTGCTTCATTAGACATTTTGGAAAGTGTCTAGAAAAATAGAGTGCTTATCAGGATTTCTAAAATGTAGCAGCCTTTACTAATGCGGTTCACTACAGTTTTGTCGCAAAGTAAACCAGCTGAGAGACAGCATAATGAATAGAAAAAATATCTAGCAAGATGAGCCAAATACACAATATCATATAGAGTGCACCATTGGGATAAACTTGTTTCATCTACAGAAGTCCCAATTCAGTACTTATTCGCTGTAATGAGATAAGTAATAAACAAATCATCTTTCTTTACAACATATATAACTTGGTGATAGCAGCTATATATACTTAAGTTTTCCCACTTCTATTTATTGATGACCTATCTTCAGGATAGGTCATCAGTAGCATATCCGTGAGGGGGATTGTAGCAATCAGCTTTTTCCTGGGCTCATGCCTGTGTTCATGGAGTTCTGTACAATGCGCAGTGGCCACAGCTGCTATTATATCCTGAGTCCTATTAACTTTAACAATACCAGCCGGGGCAACTGCACAATATACAGATCTGCATACTTCCAGCGCATCTGCTACTGATGACCTATCCTAAAGATTAGTCATCAATGGCTAGAAGTGGGAGACCCTGTTGAAATGTAAGTAACACTTACAAATAATATCACAATCACCAATTTCTGTGAGTGAGTAAAAATGCTCCATTCATATGGATATATAAACATGTTCTTTATTAAATTACTTTGGAGTTCTATAATTCCTTCCTTTCTATGTGTTTTTGACCCTGGATCAAGGTCAAGATTGCTGGAAACCACACTTTACCTAACAGGAAGTCCAGATACTATATTTATATAAACTGGCAATTTTTTTTTTAATATTCACAGTGTGGGGAGAAAAAGTAAGTGAACATCTGTGTTAATTATTTCTCTGAGTTAATTACAAGTTGAGGCAATAAGATTCAAAGTATGGATTTAAGAGGTGTTTTGCCCATTAAATAAAGGCACAAAAAGCCTAGTTTGTAGGGTACTCCTAAAAAATGTTGAGTTAGTGTAACTACATTTATAACAAGCTGTAAGTTAATAGATTGAGAGATTCCCCTGCCATTTCACAGGTTCATGGGGAAGACTCAAATTAAATGAGTAAACAGGCCCTCGCTCCACTGCTGCACTGATAATACAGGACATTGGTAAGATGCCATCTTGAAGATATGGTGTGCCCCCCACAGTTTGGAGGGGAAAAGTTGTGAGAAAGGTTTCCCACTGTAGCACCTGTTTGTGGCTAGAAGCCAGTAAGGGTATTACATCTTATAGTAGGAGTCCACAGAGAAACTCAGAATTTCTGTAGTGAGCCAATGTGAGCTTACTTACTAGATTCATGCACAGACAACAGGGTTCTCCACTTATCCCATCCTTCATTCACAAACAGCCAAGGTCTGATCATTCCACTCAAGACCAAAGTTAACATGATTGATTCAGAGTTATCCTTATGTTTCAGAGCTCTCTGTATTTCTGAGATGTTTAATGTTTATAATATTTATGGTAAATTGGCAAACAGCAATAATAGGATGAAATACCATTGTGACAGATTTATTAATGCTATCTAAAATTTGGACAGTATAAACCACTGTTACAGTTGTAACCTATGGTAGCACAGGAAGTCCATGCCTCACATATATCCAGGACCACTAAATAAGAGACTTCAGTGTTCCAATGCAGACAGCACAATAATTATACTGCATATCACTCCCTCCATCTACGCCAGAGGAGGACTCTGTACTTGCAAGGTGAGTATAAGCTATTGTACTATTTTTGGGGCACCGGATGGCATTATTACCTTTAAATAGATATCTATACTGAGAAGACCACTATTACACTGTAGGGTATAAGGGAATGACAATATTACTATTGGGGTACAAAAGATGACACTTTTACTACCTGGTGAGATATTACCACCTGGGTCATTATATGGAGTACTACCTAACACAATTACTATAGCACTATTATTTTTAGGGTCACTATCTATCTGGAACTATTGTTTTCCTTGGTGTTGTTTGTGTGTCAATATTTTTTGTGGGCAAATACTTATAGTTATGGCAATATTATTTTTGTAGAACAGTACTTGAGAGTATCGTGCTACATAGTAGGTATAGTAGTAGGGGAAGATGGGGCAGAAAGAGGCACAGAAATGGGAGAGCTTGAAAAATTAGGAGCCAAAGATATCTGTGTTGCAAACCTTGCAGAGACAACTCATGGCTCTAAGGACACTTTTATACAAGACGACTGTCAGTCGCACATGCACCCGACAGTTGTTCCAGCGATGATCACTCCTGGGCTTTTACATAAAAGCATTTATCGCTGAAGGAATGGAGGCAGAGTGGGCCATGGTCATTCTGGCCCACCAGCCTCCATTCTCATTAAAAAGACAGTCGTTCATAGATGAGCGACTGCCTGTTTACATGCAGAAACTGAGTGACAAACGATAACCAAATGGATTATCGTTCATTGCTTAGTAAGTACACGCATTTACACTGAATGATCATCGTTCAGAATCCCACGATCGAGAGAGAAACTGAATGACGATCAGCTCGTGTAAAAGGGCCATAAGGCATGTCAGCAAATTGGATAGAAAAGACATGAAAAGTGAAATACTCCAGAGAGGACATCACCTGTGAGTAAATGTATATAACTATACTTTAATTAAATATACGGTACCCATGTAGAGCATATATCTACAGTGCCACTATATGGACACTTTATGGTAGTAATATTGGTCCTTGTGTAACCATTATGATTAGGATGCACCGTTGCAGTTGTAAAAATATCTTACCTGGCTTGAGGGCCCATGCAGGATGTTTCCCCCCAGTCTCGCGCTCAAAGCCTTAGCTGCATCTCTGACCAACTGTAATGAGATTGAGTTTTCCTGGCTTGGTGTTCCCCCTTACTTGACTAGCCCCTTCAATAGTTGTTTAAGGACTGTTATAATTAGTATAATACACTAAATAAAATGCAATCCCAATTCCATAATAGTTGGGACACTGTGTAAAATATAAATAAGTGTGAAGAAAAAAAGAATGCAATGATTTAGAAATCTCATATAACCATATTTTATTCATAATAGAACACATATCAAAAGTTGAAAGCGAGACATTTTTTCATTTAATTTTTAAAAAATGTACTCATTTAGAAATCGATGGCAGCAACACATCTCAAAAAAGGTGAGACAGCATCATGTTTACCATTGTGTAGCATTCCCTCTTATTTTTACATCAGTCTGTAAATGGCTGGGAAGTGAGAAGACCAATTGTTGGAGATTTGGAAGTGGAGTGTTTTCCCATTCTTGTCTTATGTGGGATTCTAGCTGCTTAAAAGCCCTGGGTCTTCTTTACCAGATTTTTCATTTAAAAAAATGTGCCATATGTTTGCTATTGCTGAAAAGTGTAGACTTCAGGCAGGCAAGTTCAGCACCCAGACTCTTCTTGTTCAAAGCCATACTGATGTGAAGGATGCTATATGTGGTTTACCATTGTCTTGTTGAAATATGCAATGCCATTTGTGAAAGATATCTTGTTTGGATGGGAACATACGTTTTTCTAAATCCTTTATATACTGCTCAACATTGATAGTGCCTTTGAAGATATGAAAGCTGCCCATGCCATAGATGCAGGCTCTTGAACGATGCGTTAACTAGCTAACTAGTCCTTCTTCTCTTAACTCTGCAGAACATGGCATCTGTGGTTTTCAAAAAGAATTTCAAATTTTGATTCATCTGACCACAGAACAGTTTCCCATTTTGCCTCGGTCCATTTTAAATTAACTTTGCCACAGGAAAGACACAGACATTTGTGTGTCATATGGCAGTTGTGTGGATATATGGCTTCTGTTTTGTATGTTACAGCTTAAGGCCTTAGTCAGACGGGCATTTTTAGCCGCGATTTGCGCATGCGCATGCGTCCGGCGATTTTTTAAAACCATTGCTTTGCAATGGTATCGGACACATGAGCGCTTTTTATGCGCTCGTCCGATAAATTATAGAACAAAAAATCGCAGATGGCACCTATCTGCGATTCCTGTTCTCTTCTGTATATGCGCTCAATGGGGCCGGCGGCAGCAGCGCCGACCCCATTGAGAACATATAGAAGACAAATCATTCTTCTCTGCCACAGCTGTAACAGCTGTGGCAGAGAAGAACGATGTTTGCCCATTGAATTCAATGGAGCGGCAATACAGCCGCTCCATTGAAAGCAATGGGCTGCCGGCGTGCGCGGGGTGAATTGTCGGGAAGGGGTTAAATATATAAGCCCTTCCCGGCAATTCATCCTAAAATGTGTTAAAATAGAAAAAAATTGTATACTCACCTTTCCGCTGTAGCCGGAGTCCAGCCGCGGTCGCTGTCAGTTCTCCTGAACTGCTTCTTGGCACTATTCAGCCGGCGGGGCTTTAAAATCCCCGCCTGCTGAATGATCTGCCTCTGATTGGTCACAGCCCTGACCAATCAGAGGCTGAAAACACTCACACACCCATTCATGAATTCATGAATGGGTGAGTGACTGCTGCCTCTCAGCGCTGAGCCAATCAGGGGCAGGTCTGACTCACATCCATTCATGAATTCATGAATGGGTGTGAGTGAGGCATGCCTCTGATTGGCTCAGCGCTGAGCCAATCAGGGGGCAGGTCTGACTCACACCCCCTTCACACCCACTGCAGGACGGCCGTGCGGAGCTCCGGCTGCCGGCAGAAGGTGAGTATACAATTTTTTTTTATTTTTACACATTTTAGGATGAATTGCAGGTAAGGGCTTATATATTTAAGCCCTTACCGACAATTCATCCCGGGCTCGCCCGCAGCGCATTGCTTTCAATGGAGACGGCTCTATTGCCGTCTCCATTGAATGCAATGCGCTGGACAGCTCCGGCCCGTTTCTAATGAAACGCGGCTAGGAGCAGATTTTTGGGCGATTTGCGGGCGACTTGCGCGCACCGGTCACCCGATTTGCGGATGCGCATCTGTCATGCGATCCGCAAATCGCGCGAAAAAACGCCCGTCTGACTAAGGCCTTAACTTGCATTTTTTGATTGTACAGCAAACTGTGTTCACAGACAATGATTTGTAGAAGTATTTCTGAGTCCATGTAGTGATTTGCATTACAGAATCTTGCCTATTTTTAATATGGTGATTCCGGAAGGCCTGCAGATCTCAAGCATCCAATATTGACTGTTGGCCATGTCACTTGTGCACATGAATTTCTACAGATTCTCAGAAGTCATCACAATTTTACATTGAGGAACATTTTTGTGAAACTGCTCCATAGTTTTTAGATGCAGTTTTTCACAGATGGGGGAACCTCTGACCACCTTTGCTTCTGAGGCTCTGCTTTTAGACATGCTCTTTTTATACATAGTCATCTGACTTAATAGAAAACTGATCCTCAATTTGTTTTCCATTAGGATCACTTACTTTTCTAGCCTTTTGTTGACCCGGTCTCAACTTTCTTGAGATATGTTGCTACTATCAATTTCTAAAAAAGTTAATTTATTGAAAATAAATGGAAAAATGTCTTAATTTCAACTTCTACCAGTAATATGTATTCTATGTTCTATTGTGAATAAAATATGGTTATATGAGATTTCTTAACTTTCATTTTCATTTTACGCAGCGTCCCAACTATTTTGGAATTGTGGTTGTATTTGCCTCTTAAACAAGGTAATAAAAAAGGTAACACAGTGAAATACTGACAGTAAGTATTTTTTTACAATGTTGCATGTGTGCATTAAATTGTACAAATGGGCATTTTAATATTCTTTTTTGAGTATAAAAAAATTCCAAGCCTGAGATTCTTTTTTGTCAAATAAAGGAATTGTTTTGTATAAAAACAACTTAAAGCATAGAGAACACTCTAAGAAATAGTTGCTGTAGATACAAGAGAAAAAATAATACAGCACCATTTGAAGGATTTTTCAAATAGTCAATTACAAGTAGGTTATTTGATTATTCCAGTTACCTCTATTCACTGATATTTCTGAAAACCATTTGTGAGTCAACATGAAAAATGTGGGTTTGCAATCTGAAAATCATTGTTATTCATCACCTTACAAAAGAACACTGAAGTGTAAAAACATGGTGTGGACAATGTAAAGATCAAAATTGAACATCAAAGCCAAATAATACATTTTATTCTACAGGAAGAACCTTATGTGATGTTTAAGAAATCTGATAAACCACTCTATGGAAAGGAAAGATTTGAAGGCTATTGTATTGACTTGCTTCAAAAGTTATCTGAAATCCTGGGATTTAAATATGAAATTAGATTAGTGGAAGATGGAAAATATGGAGTCAAGGAGGATACCACACAGCAGTGGAATGGAATGGTTCGTGAGCTTATGGATCATGTAAGTTCTTTATTTGAATATTTCTGCTATATATCTATTTAATGTGTATCTAGAAAAGTACACAATTGTTTATTTTGCTTCTTCATTTTTGCTAAATGACTGAAGCATTTTACATACCTTTCAAGCCTGTTTTCACATTTTGTTTGTTTTTTAACATTGTATTTTAAGAACTATAGTGTACTTGAAGATGAATGCAGTTTCACTTATCATGTTCTCATCGAAGTTGTGGCAATAAAACATTATTTAAGTTTCTATTTTTAAACTTTTTAATTTTTTGTTACATACCTGCGTAGCCAATTTTTAGCTCTAGATCATTAGATAGAGCTATAATCAATGATTCACACTACACTGCATTGTCTATTGAGATCAGAAATCCAACTCTTTACTCACCGATTATGTTATTAACTATGGCTGATGTTCTTCCCTTTCTCTGTTCTTCCCTCAAGCTTTTATGTTGCAGAATTTCCTGTTCTGATAAAATTCTGTATATTAGTACAAACACTTTAGGACTGCAATAAATAGTTAATTCCCAGTATATTCAAAATAAAGAATGATAAACTACACCAAAACAATTAGACAGTGCTTTTCAAATAAACCTCTTCCAAGGCAAATAAGCTAGGCTGCAAGAAGAATGTTAACAAGTTTTTATTGTTTCCTTTGTTGGACATGAAACCAACGCTAGGAAAAAAATATGTAGTTCTTGGAACCATTGCAAGAAAAGTTATTGAGGGCAAAAAGGTTACTACTGGAGATGAGCGAGCACGCTTGGGTAAGTCAGTTACCTTGCTCTTCTCGAGTAACTGCATTCTTGTCTGAGCGTGTTCAGGGCGGCGGCGGGGAGTAGCGGGGAGTAACGAGGAAGAGAGTGAGAGAGATCTCTCTCTCCCCCACCCTACTGCCCCCCCCGAGCACGCTCAGACAAGAATGCAGTTACTCGAGAAGAGCGAGGCTCGCTCAAGTAACTGACCTATCTGAGCATGCTCGCTCATCTCTAGTTACCACCATTTACAGGACTAAAAGTTTACTGTTCCAAAACAAACCCTTTTAACATAATTGGCTCAAATTTTAATGAAAATAAGTTAAATTTAAATGAAAGATATAGTTTTTGTTTATATATTCTGTTTTTCAGATGCATAAATGTCTTCCATTTTTCTTGCCGTCTTTTCTCATTGGATTCTGACATTTAATGTTAGACTAACAAACAGTACCTAATAAAATTATACTTTACTTTAAAGAGCAAATAAACACCAGTAAAAATAATGTAAAACTTTGATTTTACTTCCCAAATTGCTTAGCAAATGTTGTTTCATCTAATTTGTCTTATCTAAGTATCAAGGACTGGAAAGCGGTATATATTCCTAAGAGGGCAATAGTAAATTAAAATTTACATTGAACTGCACTCATAATTATGGCTTTGCATTTCATATGTTTGATTTAAAATAAAAAATGAAAGATTCATCTATTTCTTCAGGCATATTAATTTCATATAGTACATTTAATTATGCTCTTAACAACTTTTTAAAATATCTATTTTAGTAAAAACAACATTGGTAGCCTAAAATTACTATAACAACTCCAACTCCTAGAGAAAGTTCCTTTTTAAATTGACACTAACCTGGCACTCATGAATTCATGAATGGGTGTGAGTGAGGGCTGGCCTCTGATTGGTCAGGCTGTGACCATTCAGAGGCATCTTATTCAGCAGGCGGGGATTTTAAATCCCCGACTGCTGAATACTACTCACAGCTGTTCAGAGCAGTTCAGGAGAACTGCAGCCTGCCGCGCTGAACTCCGTCTGCCGGCACCAGGTGAGTATATATATATTTTTTATTTTTACACATTTCTGGATGAATTGCAGGGAAGGGCTTATATATTTAACCCCTTTCCGACAATTCATCCCGCGATCGCTGGCAGCCCATTGCATTCAGTGGAGTCGGCTGTATTGCCGGTTCCATTGAATTCAATGGGCAAACATCGTTCTTCTCTGTCACAGCTGTTACAGCTGTGGCAGAGAAGAAGGATTTGTCTTCTATATGTTCTCAATGGGGTTGGCGCTGCTGCCGCCGGCCCCATTGAGCGCATATAGAAAAGATTTCTCAGGGAAGAAAGTTAAAGTAACCCGAACATCCGAACATCGTGTGGTGTTCGTTACGAATAACGAACATCCCGAACACCCTAATATTCGCCCGAGCATCAAGCTCGGACGAGTACGTTAGCTCATCTCTACTGTTTATGCCTTAGTGGCCATGCCAAATTTTGAAAAATCTGCATCACTTTAACAGAGAATAACAGTAAAAGCTGCGTGCATTCAAAAAATTCTGACATTGTTATTTCAGAACATATTGCATTTTTTAGGGGGGAAATAGACCTATATGATTTGCATATATTTATTGTAAAAAACAAGTTAAAAAAAGTTCTCAACTGCAGAATATCACATAAGCAGATACATACTGTCCAATATATATATATATATATATATATATATATATATATATATATATACTAGCTGATATACCCGGCTTCGCCCAAGTTAATTTGGTACTGGTGTTTATCTGGTGTTCACACGGAAAATCTTATGAAGTTGTGGTTACTTTAGAGATACCGAGGAAAAAAATATGTTCACCATTTTGCATGGTTCTTTGCGTTACCCAGGAAACACCACGTGGAAGTAACCATGAGACGTTTCCTTTATATAAAATGACATCAGGAAGTGAGAGAATTAGATTACGTACATAAAATTTGGACGCTAATTCTTTTGTGCTAGAATTGAAAAATCAAGTTGGGACCTATTAACCCTTTCCAATCCACTGTCTGACCTGTGAAGACATTATGATTTAAGGCTGTACAGCTCCGATGTTGGTAGACATCCGTCAGGGTTCTCTTACTGTATATTGGCAGCCTCTCTGCTGTCGGAGCCTATCCAACGTGTCACCTCATGCAGTACTGGCTTTAGCCAGCAGATAGCGCCGTTGTATAACGGCAGAAAAAGAGTAAGCCCCCTAGGAAAACCAGGATACAAATTGGACTGGAAAGGGTTAACTTTTCCCATTTATGATAAAATCAATGCTTGTGCCAAATTTCATGTTTCTACGACATCGGGAAGTGAAAGACTAAGATTATGTACGTAACATTTGGACGCTAATTCTTTTACGCTAGAATTGAATAATCGAGTTGAGACCCATTAAATTCTGCTATTTATGACATAATCAATGCTTGTGCCAAATTTCAAGTTTCTATGACATCGGGAAGTGAGAGAATTAGATTCCGTACATAAAATTTGGATGCTAATTCTTTTGTGCTTCGAATTGAATAATCAAGTTGGGACATATTAGCTTTTCATATTTATAACACAATCAATGCTCGTGCCAAATTTCAAGTTTCTATGACATCAGGAAGTGAGAGAATTAGATTCTGTACGTAAAATTTGGACGCTAATTCTTTTGCGCTAGAATTGAATTGAATAATCGAGTTGGGACCCATTAACTTTTCCTATTTATGACATAATAATCAATGCTCGTACCAAATTCCAAGTTTCTATGACATCGAAAAGTGAGAGAATAAGATCACATATGTAAAATTTGGACGCTAATTCTTTTGCGCTAGAATTGAAAAATCGAGTTGGGACCCATTAATTTTTCGGATTTATGACATAATCAATGCTCATGCCAAATTTCAAGTTTCTATGACATCAGGAAGTGAGAGAATTAGATTACGTACATAAAATTTGGACGCTAATTCTTTTGCGATAGAATTGAATAATCGAGTTGGGACCCATTATCTTTTCCTATTTATTACATAATCAATGCTCGTGCCAAATTTCAAGTTTCTATAACATCAGGAAGTGAGAGAATTAGATTCCGTATGTAAAATTTGGACGCTAATTCTTTTGCACTAGAATTGAATAATCGAGTTGGGACCCATTAACTTTTCCTTTTTATGACATTATCAATGCTTCTGCCAAATTTCATGTTTTTATGACTTTGGGAAGTGAGAGAATAAAATTACGTACGTAAAATTTGGACCCTAATTCTTTTGCGCTAGAATTGAGTAATCGAGTTGGGACACATTAACTTTTTCTATTTATGACATAGTGAATGCTCGTGCCAAATTTCAAGTCTCTATGACATCGGGAAGTGAGAGAATTAGATTCCGTACGTAAAATTTGAACGCTAATTATTTTGCGCTAGAATTGAATAATCGAGTTGGGACCCATTAACTTTTCCTATGTATGACATATTCAATGCTCGTGCCAAATATCAAGTTTCTATGACATCGGGAAGTGAGAGAATTAGATTACTTACGTAAAATTTGGACGCTAATTATTTTGCGCTAGAATTGAATAACCGAGTTGAGACCCATTAACTTTTCCTATTTTGGACATAATCTATGCTATATCCTAACTTTACTTAACATTTTTTTTGTAAATATGTAATTTTACAGATAGGTTTATTTGTACAGTGCACATGAAAATGAAGACATGATTGATACCTTTGCTTAATTCTTGTTCAGAAGTATGCCAATTGTGACCCTAATCTTATGTCACACAGCAGGATTCAAAAGGAAAGGTGCACACAATGGCTTTCAGAACACAAATTTTGCTTGAAACAGTTTTAGGCTCCATTGCATACTAGTAGCGGTATTAAGCTGCTGAAACTATAGAAATTGGCAGCAAATAAACACATTTTTAAACTAGTCATTTTACTGCTATCACTGACAAACTCCTTAAAATATAACCTTTAATCAAAAATACTAAAATCTAAGAGTGCGGCTTGTGGACACAGACAACATAAAAAATAGTCTTCACTGATAGGCACTATAGATAGTAACTATATGAAAAAAGCAACTATCTCTAAGGCCGCCTGCAGACGAGCGGGTCGGATCCGGCGGCGAGAATTCTCGCCGCGGGACCCGATCCGAGAGCCTGCAGTGACGAGCGCGTACTCACCCGCGCCTGGCGGCCCCGGCTCTTTCATGTGGCGGCTGCCGCGCAGCCGGCGCATGCGCAGACCGGAGCCGGCGGCCGGGTGAGTGCGAGCCCCACACAAAAATAGGACATGCCGCGGTTTGCTTGCTGCGCGAGATTTCGCGCGACCAAACCGCGGCCGTCTGCATAGGAGTGCGTATTGTAATGCACTCCTATGCAGACTTTCAGTGGCGGAAATCCCACGGGAAATACCGCCGCGGGATTTCCGCCCGTCTGCAGGCGGCCTTAATGTGTGATAGACACAGCACTATTTCATAAGAAATTGTGATAGGAGACGGCAAAAATGCACGTGTTTCCTAACTAATTAGGCAGTGCCTGTCTGCCCGTCACTTATAACATGTAGGCCTGCCCCAACAGAGACAGAAGTGAGGACAAATTGTGGATAGGTACAAGTATGTAGATAAGACCAAAAAGGTAAAAGGTCTGATGCGGAGGAATCAAGTTAGATATAGGGCTCTACATATAGGCCCAACTGTAATGTAATTTGATTACTGAGTGATTCCCCAAAGGTTCACTGAAAACGGTTCTAGTGTATCTCGGAGGAATCAAGTCAGATATAGGGCTCTACATATAGGCCCAACTGTAATGTAATTTGATTACTGAGTGATTCCCCAAAGGTTAACTGAAAACGGTTCTAGTGTGGCTCAACGCGTTTCTGTCAGTAGCCCGACTCATCAGGAGTAGAGATGAGCGAACGTACTCGTCCGAGCTTGATGCTCGCTCGAGTATAAGGGTGCTCGAGATGCTCGTTACTCAAGACGAGCACCACATGTTAAGTGTTTGCCAGCTTTATGGCTCCCCAGCAAGACTCCGTCACCACTCCCCAGTCAAGGGTGAGTCGGAGGGAGCACTGTAAAAAGATGGTGAGGGAGTATGTAGCCGATCGTACCACCATCCTCCGTGATGCCTCAGCTCCATACAACTATTGGGTGTCAAAGCTAGACACGTGGAACGAACTTGCGCTGTATGCCCTTGAGGTGCTGGCTTGCCCGGCCGCTAGCATCTTGTCAGAGGGTGTGTTTAGTGCAGCTGGGGGAATCATCACGGACAAGTGTACCCGCCTGTCAACTGCCAGTGCCCACATGCTTACACTCATAAAGATGAACACAGCCTGGATTTCCCCAGACTTCTCTTCTCCACCGGCGGAGAGCAGCAGAACCTAAAGATTCTTTTAGCTGAAACCGCAGATAAAAGCACTCTTCTCTATCATCGGGAAAACGGGGCATTTCTCTTTGTCAATCTGTCTCTGACATTAGTCCTCCTCCTGCTACTCCTCCTCCAGAAACAACATGTCATCGCGCTGAATGGCCAATTTTTCTGCGGCCCAAAAGGCTCATCTACATCTACCAATGTTTTTACAATTTTGCGATGTTTCAAAAGTATTGAGACTGTAACATGAACCAATTTTTTCAACAGGGCTGCCTCCAGGCTCTGTTGCAAATTAAGCAACAGTGATCTGTATCTTTAAAAAAATGTTTATTGGTTTCACCTGCCTTCTCGGTTGATAAATTTTTCAGAGGTACACTTGTACTCTTGGTACACTAATTTTTGGGGCCCACGCCTACACTCTTATCCAACTAATTTTTCTGGGCTTTGCCTATGCTCATGGTATCCCAATGTTTCAGAGGTAGACCTATACTATTACTAGAGAAATTTTACTGGGGTCTGCCTGCCTGCCTATACTTCTGCTACAAGAAAGTTACAGGGGTCTGCCTATACTGCAGCCACTTACACGTTACAGGGATCTGCCTATACTGCTGCCACAAGGATGTTACTGGGGTCTGTCTATACTGCTGCTCTGTTAATTTTCCAGGGGTTTGCCTATACTGCTGCCACAAGGATGTTACTGGGGTCTGCCAATACTGCTGCCACGTTAATGTTACAGGGGCTACAGAAATGTTACTGGGATCTGTCTATAGTGTTACTACAGAAATGTTTCAGGGGTCTGCGTATACTTCTGCTACAAAAATGTTACTGGGGTCTGCTTATACTGCTGCCACGTACATTTTACAGGGGTCTGCCTATACTTCTACTACAGAAATGGTGCTGGGGTCTGCCTATACTTCTGCCACATAAATGTTACAGGGGTCTGCCGATACTTCTGCCACGTAAATGTTACTGGGGTCTGTCTATACTTCAACAACAGATATGGTGGTGGGGTCTGCCTATACTGCTGCTACAGAAATAATACTGGGGTCTGCCGATACTGCTGCTACATAACTGTTACTGGGGTCTGCCCATACTTCTGCCACATTAATGTTAAAGGGGTCTGCCTATACTGCTGCCACTTAAATGTTACATGAGTCTGCCTATACTTCTGCCACGTAAATGTTACAGGGGGTCTGCGCATACTTCTACTACAAAAATGGTACTGGGATCTGCCTATGCTTCTGCTACAGAAATGTTACAGGGGTCTGCTTATACTGCTGCTACAGAAATGTTACAGGGGTCTGCCTATACTGCTGCTACATAACTGTTACTGGGGTCTACAGATACTTCTGCCACATAAATGTTACTAGGAGATCTGTGTATACTTCTGCTACTAAAATGTTACTGAGGTCTGCCTATACTTCTGCCACGTAAATGTTACAGGGGTCTGCCTATACTTCTGCTACAGAAATGTTACAGCTGTCTCCCTAAACTTCTGCAACATAACTGTTACTGGGGTCAGCTTATACCTTTGCTACAGGAATATTACAGGGGTCTCTGTATACTATGGGTGCACTAAGTCTTCCCATCGCGGTGTTCTACCTATCTGGCCCCCCAAAAAAACACGACTGACTAGGGCATGGATTGTGGGCCGAGGCCAACATGTATTTCCTGTCACGTAACCTCAGCTATCCGGGGCACTGCAATGGGATTTCTTTCTGTACCGTCTGTGTGTTCCTGCTAGCCACCCATGCTGTGGGTGCACACAAACTTGCCATAGCGAAGTTGTACCTGCCTGTCCCTAAAACACTGACAGACTTGGGTAGGGTGTAGAGTGCAGATGGTTTACCCCTTGCGTTGTCGATGAGGTATCCGACACCCAAACAGAAGGAGTAGAGTGTGGACACATGGAGTCCCCATTGCTATGTCACTCGCAGCACCTTGGGCCACACAAGGTGTTTGTTGGGACAGAGTATTGTTGCATTGTGGAGATGTGTAGAAGTGCTGGGCTGGCAGTGGAGTCCCCTTTATGCCCACGTTTGCAGCTCCTAACGGAGGTGGCACAGGATTGGAATGAAGATCGCACGTCAATCTATTATCAATTTTCAACAGCATTGTGGGCTGTCGCCCCCCCCTTTTAAAGAGGGTCGCTGCCTGGCCCTGCCAACCCTCTGCAGTGTGTGCCTCCGGTTTCTCCTCATGGCAGATGCACTTATAAATAGACATGAGGGTGGTGTGGCTATGAGGCCAGCGTGTGGCATGAGGGCAGCTGAAGACTGCACAGGGACACTTTTGTGTGCGCTGCGGATGCAGGGTCGTGTGGGGGGGTTGGGCAGCATGTAACCGAGGAGAAGAGGCAGCGGTGTGTCCTGCAGGCAGTGATTGTGCTTGGTTGGAGGTAGTGTGGTGCTTAGCTAAGGTGTGCTTTGCTAATGAGGGTTTGTCCGAAGTAAAAATTGTTAGGGAGGGGCCCACTCTTGCCGCTATTGTGGCATAGTAGTGAGACCTGGGAACCTAAGATGCAGCCCTTCATGTTGCTCCTCGCCTGCCCTATCCGCTTCTGTGTCGTTTCCATCACTTTCGTAGGTTTTGCGGATTTTCACAAATGAAAACCTTAGCGAGCATCGGCCATATACAAAAATGTTCGAGTCGCCCATTGACTTCAATGGGGTTCGTTACTCGAAACGAACTCTCGAGCATCGCGGAAAGCTCGACTCGAGCAACGAGCACCCGAGCATTTTGGTGCTCGCTCATCTCTAATCATGAGCCTATTTCAGGAGTGAACTGTATAACTATTAAATAATGATGGACCTAGTAAATGTCCTACTAGAAAATCTGGGGGATATCCTCAATGATAAGGATAGTGTCTAGTAGATACTAGAACACCTCAGTATAGAGGATGTATAAAGTGAGGGCAATGCCCTGTGGTGCTAGGAAGGATGGTTCTCAATGGTCAATGTTCACATAGATAAGTTGCGTGTATCACCATATATGCTAGATGGGCCCAGCAGTATCAATTGGTGATAGAAAAGAAATGCCCCAAAGACCCACTTCCTAAACTCAGGTAAATTGCAGAGATAAACTGCTTAGATATGAGTATAGTAATAGCCAGGTATCTAGTCAATACTAGCAGCAAACAAAATGGTGAAATGTTGGTAAGAGAACAAAAAACAATAAATTCAAAAGCCTAGCAGCATCTCCAGCCTGTTCTTCATCCCCGCAGGGACATGGCAGCGGTGGACAGGTAACCATTTTTAAATATTTTTTTTTACGCTAAAATTCTTGTTTTTCGGGAAGAAGCTTGTATGTAAAGCTCTACCCTGAAAAACAATTCAGGGGTGCCGGCAGACCATTGTCTTCAATGGAGCCGCCGGCAGCAGCAACGGCTCCATTGAAGAGAATGCGTGCATTATTATAATTTTTTTTTACCCTAAAATTCAGTTTTTTCAGGGAAGAGCTTATTTTATGTTTCGGTGCTTGAGGGGGTTTAAAGAAGGGCAACTAAACTAATACATGGAATGAAGGAACTGGAATACCCAGAGAGGCTATCAAAATTGGGATTATTTACCCTGGAGAAAAGACGGCTAAGGGGTGATCAAATAACTATGTATAAATACATGAGGGGACAATACAGGGATCTCTCCCACGTTCTGTTTATATCCAGGACTGCGACTGTAACAAGAGGGCATCCGCTACGTCTAGAAGAAAGCAGGTTTCATCGCCCACACAGAAAAGGGTTCTTTACTGTGAGAGCAGTGAGAACTCTCTTAGGGGCTCAGTCACACGGGCGTTTTTATGCGCGTATATACGAGCGTATATACGTGCGTAAAAATACGCGTGACCATGTCCATTGCCACCCATATGTTCTATCTTGTGTAGGTGCAATTATTTTTAACGAAAGCAGTACAAATGGAGTATGAACGTTTTTACGCGCGTATATATGGAAAAATGCCCGTGTGACTGAACCCTGACTGAGGATGTGGTGATGGCAAAATCCATAGAGGAGTTTAAAAGGGGACTTGATGTCTTTCTAGAGGGGAAGGATATTACAGGATATAAATCTTAGGTTATTTGTTAATCCGGTTATACAGGCAGGTAGGAACTATTGGAGGTTGATCCAGGGATTAGTCTGACTGCCATTAGGGAGTCAGGAAGGAATTTTCCCTCAAAAGGGCTAATTGGCTCCTGCCTCTTGGGGTTTTTTGCCTTCCTCTGGATCAACAACATAGGAGGATAAACAGGCTGAACTAGATGGACATTGTCTTCATTCGGCCTTACATACTATGCTACTATGTTATATGTAAAGCTCTTCCCTGAGAAACAATTCAGGGGTGCCGGAAGACCATTGTATTCAATGGAGCCGCCGGCAGCAGCCACAGCTCCATTGAAAAGGAATGCGTGCATTATTTTTTTTTTTACACTAAAATTCTGTTTTTTCAGGGAAGAGCTTCTATGTAAAGCTGCGGCTCCATTGAAGAGAATGCCTGCATTATTTTTTTTATTTTTTTTTACACTAAAATTCTGTTTTTTCAGGGAAGAGCTTCTATGTAAAGCTGCGGCTCCACTGAAGAGAATGCCTGCATTATTTTTTTTTTTTTTTTACACTAAAATTCTGTTTTTTCAGGGAAGAGCTTATATGTAAAGCTCTTCCCTGAAAAACAAATATGGGTTACCGGAAGACCATTGCCTTCAATGGAGCCACCGGCAGCAGCCACGGCTCCATTGAAGGCAAGTCACTGACCGGCATTCACGCTTGTTTTTGCATGTACATGGGTGCGCACTTATGTACGCACAAAAACACACTCGCGTGAAGCCACCCTTAAAGATTAGTTAGTGATCATATCCCAAAATTAGTGGACTGGGAAAGGATATTGAAAAAATTACAGGGGGGTAAACTCTGTTTAACTGTCTAAGAGAAAAAACAACCTACTCGGAGAACACTAATTGTAAAAAGAATAAATTGACTCCTTATAAAGAATTCCCCCAAGCCCCCTTTTGGTGTTCCCTAAATCTTAGATAAAATTAACAATTTACAATTGTGTGAAAAGTCTCAAAACAGGGGTAATAACAAAGACTTGGTCGGGACGGGCACACGGGTATGATAAAACTGGGCATCCTTCCTCCTTCCATGCCTGCTGCAAATCCGGCAACTTTTTTGGGGGTATTTTCATGTCACAGTAGCAGTGACAAGATATAGGAAGTGACACTTTATGTGCCTATATACCTCCCCAGAGTCTTATGATTGCCGAAGTGTGGTGGTCTCAAATAGAAGGTGCTCAATATCTAACTCCTGAAACTGCAAGAATATGAGCATTTTCTGGGATTCACTATATTTTTATTCCAGGCCGTGGTCTTTTGCTTCACTAGATTTTGCTGAAGTACTTGCATTTGCCTCATGGAAGAATTCACATAGTGGCACAATAATGTAGTAATTATATGTACACATGGTAACCCTTATACAAAAATAGCACTAGCAGCTCCTAGTTTTTCCGCTAATGCCAATATTATCTGCAAGTGCAATTATTATGCTCCTGCCAATTCCAATTACTGTTGTATTTAAGTAACTCTACCGTCTACCCTTGCAGGAGCATAGGCATTTCATACATTTTGTAATATAACAAACATGATGCCCTGAAACCTTTTATTGGTTCTTTTGCTTCATAAGGATTCCCATAGCATCATAGTTAGAGATGAGCGAACGCGTTCGTCCGAGCTTGATATTCGTGCGAATATTAGGGTGTTCGGGATGTTCGTTATTCGTGACGAACACCATGCGGTGTTCTGGTTACTTTCACTTCCTTCCCTGAGACGTTAGCGCGCTTTTCTGGCCAATTGAAAGACAGGGAAGGCATTACAACTTCCCCCTGCAACGTTTAAGCCCTATACCACCCCCCTGCTGTGAGTGGCTGGCGAGATCAGGTGTTCGCCTAATATAAAAGTCGGCCCCTCCCGCGGCTCGCCTCAGATGCGGTGTGAGTTAGATGAGGGACAGTGCTGTTTATACCGGAGCTGCTGTAGGGAAAGAATTGGTAGTTAGTGTAGGCTTCAAGACCCCCCAAAGGTCCTTATTAGGGCCACTGATAGCTGTGTGTTGGCTGCTGTTAGCAGTGGGATTTTTTTTTTTCTCAAAGTCGCCTCTGCAGACCGTTGCACCTGGCATTAGGGACAGAAGTGCTGCATAGGCAGGGAGAGTGTTAGGAGTGAGTGTAGCCTTCAAGAACCTCAACGGTCCTTTCTAGGGCCATATTTATCCGTGTGCAGTACTGTCCAGGCTGCTGTTGGCTGTGCTGCATTTTTTTTGGGCTTCTCAAAATCGCCTCTGCAGAGCATTCCACCCTCCATTGATACTGCAGGGAAAGAATTGTATAGGCAGGGCCACAACACAGTTATTATTCATAGAATATACGCAGTGCTGCCTGTTGGTGGGAAAAACCTGAAAACAAATCTATTTGTCCAGCCTCTGTCCGTCCTAACGCCTGTGGACACGTGTGAGCTGCGTGAAAAACATTGCTAAATCATACGCACCCAGCTACGCTTTACTGCTGGCTTCGCCATTTGCTTTCCTTAATTGGGAAAAAAAATACCTGCTCTGCCACAGTTAATAACTCTGCTACCCTCACGTTCTGTGACACATAAGCAGGGACACAGCGCAGTTATTAAACTTCTCAGGTTCATTGAATATACGCAGTGCTGCCTGTTGGTGGGAAAAAACTGAAAAGAAATCTATTTGTCCAGCCTGTGTCCGTCCTTACGCCTGTGGAGACGTGTGAGCTGCGTGAAAAACATTGCTAAATCATACGCAGCCAGCTACGGTTTACTGCTGGGTTCGCCATTTGCTTTCCTTAATTGGGAAAAAAAATACCTGCTCTCCAAGAGTTATAATAACTCTGCTACCCTCACGTTCTGTGACACATAAGCAGGGACACAGCGCAGTTATTAAACTTCGCAGGTTCATTGAATATACGCAGTGCTGCCTGTTGGTGGGAAAAAACTGAAAAGAAATCTATTTGTCCAGCCTGTGTCCGTCCTTACGCCTGTGGAGACGTGTGAGCTGCGTGAAAAACATTGCTAAATCATACGCAGCCAGCTACGGTTTACTGCTGGGTTCGCCATTTGCTTTCCTTAATTGGGAAAAAAAATACCTGCTCTCCAAGAGTTATAATAACTCTGCTACCCTCACGTTCTGTGACACATAAGCAGGGACACAGCGCAGTTATTAAACTTCGCAGGTTCATTGAATATACGCAGTGCTGCCTGTTGGTGGGAAAAAACTGAAAAGAAATCTATTTGTCCAGCCTGTGTCCGTCCTTACGCCTGTGGAGACGTGTGAGCTGCGTGAAAAACATTGCTAAATCATACGCAGCCAGCTACGGTTTACTGCTGGGTTCGCCATTTGCTTTCCTTAATTGGGAAAAAAAATACCTGCTCTCCAAGAGTTATAATAACTCTGCTACCCTCACGTTCTGTGACACATAAGCAGGGACACAGCGCAGTTATTAAACTTCGCAGGTTCATTGAATATACGCAGTGCTGCCTGTTGGTGGGAAAAAACTGAAAACAAATCTATTTGTCCAGCCTGTGTCCGTCCTTACGCCTGTGGAGACGTGTGAGCTGCGTGAAAAACATTGCTAAATCATACGCAGCCAGCTACGCTTTACTGCTGGCTTCGCCATTTGCTTTCCTTAATTGGGAAAAAAAATACCTGCTCTCCAAGAGTTATAATAACTCTGCTACCCTCACGTTCTGTGACACATAAGCAGGGACACAGCGCAGTTATTAAACTTCGCAGGTTCATTGAATATACGCAGTGCTGCCTGTTGGTGGGAAAAAACTGAAAAGAAATCTATTTGTCCAGCCTGTGTCCGTCCTTACGCCTGTGGAGACGTGTGAGCTGCGTGAAAAACATTGCTAAATCATACGCAGCCAGCTACGCTTTACTGCTGGCTTCGCCATTTGCTTTCCTTAATTGGGAAAAAAAATACCTGCTCTCCAAGAGTTATAATAACTCTGCTACCCTCACGTTCTGTGACACATAAGCAGGGACACAGCGCAGTTATTAAACTTCGCAGGTTCATTGAATATACGCAGTGCTGCCTGTTGGTGGGAAAAAACTGAAAAGAAATCTATTTGTCCAGCCTGTGTCCGTCCTTACGCCTGTGGAGACGTGTGAGCTGCGTGAAAAACATTGCTAAATCATACGCAGCCAGCTACGCTTTACTGCTGGCTTCGCCATTTGCTTTCCTTAATTGGGAAAAAAAATACCTGCTCTCCAAGAGTTATAATAACTCTGCTACCCTCACGTTCTGTGACACATAAGCAGGGACACAGCGCAGTTATTAAACTTCGCAGGTTCATTGAATATACGCAGTGCTGCCTGTTGGTGGGAAAAAACTGAAAAGAAATCTATTTGTCCAGCCTGTGTCCGTCCTTACGCCTGTGGAGACGTGTGAGCTGCGTGAAAAACATTGCTAAATCATACGCAGCCAGCTACGCTTTACTGCTGGCTTCGCCATTTGCTTTCCTTAATTGGGAAAAAAAATACCTGCTCTGCCACAGTTAATAACTCTGCTACCCTCACGTTCTGTGACACATAAGCAGGGACACAGCGCAGTTATTAAACTTCGCAGGTTCATTGAATATACGCAGTGCTGCCTGTTGGTGGGAAAAAACTGAAAAGAAATCTATTTGTCCAGCCTGTGTCCGTCCTTACGCCTGTGGAGACGTGTGAGCTGCGTGAAAAACATTGCTAAATCATACGCAGCCAGCTACGCTTTACTGCTGGCTTCGCCATTTGCTTTCCTTAATTGGGAAAAAAAATACCTGCTCTGCCACAGTTAATAACTCTGCTACCCTCACGTTCTGTGACACATAAGCAGGGACACAGCGCAGTTATTAAACTTCGCAGGTTCATTGAATATACGCAGTGCTGCCTGTTGGTGGGAAAAAACTGAAAAGAAATCTATTTGTCCAGCCTGTGTCCGTCCTTACGCCTGTGGAGACGTGTGAGCTGCGTGAAAAACATTGCTAAATCATACGCAGCCAGCTACGCTTTACTGCTGGCTTCGCCATTTGCTTTCCTTAATTGGGAAAAAAAATACCTGCTCTGCCACAGTTAATAACTCTGCTACCCTCACGTTCTGTGACACATAAGCAGGGACACAGCGCAGTTATTAAACTTCGCAGGTTCATTGAATATACGCAGTGCTGCCTGTTGGTGGGAAAAAACTGAAAAGAAATCTATTTGTCCAGCCTGTGTCCGTCCTTACGCCTGTGGAGACGTGTGAGCTGCGTGAAAAACATTGCTAAATCATACGCAGCCAGCTACGCTTTACTGCTGGCTTCGCCATTTGCTTTCCTTAATTGGGAAAAAAAATACCTGCTCTGCCACAGTTAATAACTCTGCTACCCTCACGTTCTGTGACACATAAGCAGGGACACAGCGCAGTTATTAAACTTAGATAATTCATTCACTAGAGGCAGTGGGGCCTTTCGTTTTCCAAAAAGGGCAAAAATTATATTTGGCCTGCAGTCTTGCGCCAATTTATTTCCTGCCTGGGAAATCTAATCACTGGTAATACAGCATGCTGAGGGGTAGGGGTAAGCCTAGAGGACGTGGACGTGGACGTGGCCGAGGACGCGGAGGGCCAAGTGAGGGTGTGGGCACAGGCCAAGCTCCTGATCCAGGTGTGTCGCAGCTGTCTGCTGCGCGATTAGGAGAGAGGCACGTTTCTGGCGTCCCCACATTCATCGCCCAATTAATGGGTCCACGCGGGAGACGGTTATTAGAAAATGAGCAGTGTGAGCAGGTCCTGTCCTGGATGGCAGAAAGTGCTTCGAGCAACCTATCGTCTACCCGCAGTTCTGCGCCGTCCACTGCTGCCAATCCGAATCCTCTGTCTGCTGCTCCTCCTTCCTCCCAGCCTCCTCACTCCACTACAATGACACCTGCTCAGGAGCGGGAACACTCCCAGGAACTGTTCTCGGGCCCCTGCTTAGATTGGGCAGCAGCGGTTCCTCTCCCACCAGAGGAGTTTATCGTCACTGATGCCCAACCATTCGAAAGTTCCCGGGGTCCGGGGGAAGAGGCTGGGGACTTCCGCCAACTGTCTCAACAACTTTCTGTGGGTGAGGAGGACGATGACGATCAGACACAGTTGTCTTGCAGTGAGGTAGTAGTAAGGGCAGTAAGTCCCAGGGAGCAGCGCACAGAGGATTCGGAGGAAGAGCAGCAGGACGATGAGGTGACTGACCCCACCTGGTGTGCAACGCTTACTCAGGAGGACAGGTCTTCAGAGGGGGAGTCAAGGGCATCAGCAGGGCAGGTTGCAAGAGGCAGTGCGGTGGCCAGGGCCAGGGGTAGAGGCAGGGCCAGACCGAATAATCCACCAAGTGTTTCCCAAAGCGCCCCCCCGCGCCATGCCACCCTGCAGAGGCCGAGGTGCTCTAAGGTCTGGCAGTTTTTCACAGAGACGCCTGACGACCGACGAACAGTGGTGTGCAACCTTTGTTGCGCAAAGCTCAGCCGGGGAGCCAACACCAACAGCCTCACCACCACCACCATGCGCAGACATATGATGGCCAAGCACCCCACAAGGTGGGACGAAGGCCGTTCACCGCCTCCGGTTTGCACCCCTGCCTCTCCCCCTGTGCCCCAACCTGCCACTGAGATGCAACCCCCCTCTCAGGACACAGGCACTACCGCCTCATGGCCTGCACCCACACCCTCATCTCCGCTGTCCTCGGCCCCATCCAGCAGTGTAGTTCAGCGCACCGTTCAGCCGTCGCTTGCGCAAGTGTTCGAGCGCAAGCGCAAGTACGCCGCCACGCACCCGCACGCTCAAACGTTAACCGTCCGCATCGCAAAATTCATCAGCCTTGAGATGCTGCCGTATAGGGTTGTGGAAACGGAGTCCTTCAAAAGTATCATGGAGGCGGCGGCCCCGCGCTACTCAGTTCCCAGTCGCCACTACTTTTCCCGATGTGCCGTCCCAGCCCTGCACGACCACGTCTCCCGCAACATTGTGCGCGCCCTCACCAACGCGGTTACTGCCACGGTCCACTTAACTACGGACACGTGGACAAGCACAGGCGGGCAGGGCCACTACATCTCCCTGACGGCACATTGGGTGAATTTAGTGGAGGCTGGGACAGAGTCAGAGCCTGGGACCGCTCACGTCCTACCCACCCCCAGAATTGCGGGCCCCAGCTCGGTGGTGGTATCTGCGGAGGTGTATGCTTCCTCCACTAAAGCACCCTCCTCCTCCTCCTCCTCCTCTGTCTCACAATCAAGATGTGTTAGCAGCAGCATGTCGCCAGCAGTCGGTGTCGCGCGGTGTGGCAGCACAGCGGTGGGCAAGCGTCAGCAGGCCGTGCTGAAACTACTCAGCTTAGGCGATAAGAGGCACACGGCCCACGAACTGCTGCAGGGTCTGACACAGCAGACCGACCGCTGGCTTGCGCCGCTGAGCCTCCAACCGGGCATGGTCGTGTGTGACAACGGCCGTAACCTGGTGGCGGCTCTGCAGCTCGGCAGCCTCACGCACGTGCCATGCCTGGCCCACGTCTTTAATTTGGTGGTTCAGCGGTTTCTGAAAAGCTACCCACGCTTGTCAGACCTGCTCGTAAAGGCGCGCCGGCTCTGCGCACATTTCCGCAAGTCCCACACGGACGCTGCCACCCTGCGCACCCTGCAACATCACTTTAAGCTGCCAGTGCACCGACTGCTGTGCGACGTGCCCACACGGTGGAACTCTACGCTCCACATGTTGGCCAGGCTCTATGAACAGCGTAGAGCTATAGTCGAATACCAACTCCAACATGGGCGGCGCAGTGGGAGTCAGCCTCCTCAATTCCTTTCAGAAGAGTGGGCCTGGTTGGCAGACATCTGCCATGTCCTTGGTAATTTTGAGGAGTCTACCCAGGTGGTGAGCGGCGATGCTACAATCATTAGCGTCACCATTCCTCTGCTATGCATCTTGAGAAATTCCCTGCAAACCATAAAGGCAGCTGCTTTGCGCTCGGAAACGGGGGCGGGGGAAGACAGTATGCCGCTGGATAGTCAGGGCACCCTCCTGTCTATTTCACAGCGCGTACAGGAGGAGGAGGAGGATGAGGAGGAGGGGGAAGAGACAGCTTGGCCCGCTGCTGACGGTACACCGGCTGATTGCCTGTCATCCTTTCAGCGTGTATGGCCTGAGGAGGAGGAGGAGGAGGAGGATCCTGAAAGTGATCTTCCTAGTGAAGACAGCCATGTGTTGCGTACAGGTACCCTGGCACACATGGCTGACTTCATGTTAG
Organism: Eleutherodactylus coqui; assembly: GCF_035609145.1. Taxonomy (NCBI): domain Eukaryota; kingdom Metazoa; phylum Chordata; class Amphibia; order Anura; family Eleutherodactylidae; genus Eleutherodactylus; species Eleutherodactylus coqui. The sequence continues at coordinate 251,564,907 of NC_089837.1, read as the reverse complement.
GATGCCTTTCTCGTGACCCTCGCGTTGCACGCATTCTGGCCACTACGGATTACTGGGTGTACACACTGCTCGATCCACGGTATAAGGAGAACCTGCCCACTCTGATTCCCGAAGAGGAAAGGGGTTCGAGAGTGTTGCTATACCACAGGACCCTTGCGGACAAGCTGATGGTAAAATTCCCAGCCGACAGCGCTAGTGGCAGAAGGCGCAGTTCCGAGGGCCATGTTGCAGGGGATGTGCGTAGATCGAGCAGCATGTACATCCCAGGCAGTGCAACAGTCTTTAAGGGCCTGGCCAGCTTTATGGCTCCCCACCAAGACTGTGTCACCGCTCCCCAGTCACGGCTGAGTCGGCGGGAGCACTGCAAAAGGATGGTGAGGGAGTACGTAGCGGATCGCACGACCATCCTTGGTGACGCCTCTGCCCCCTACAACTACTGGGTGTCGAAGCTGGACACGTGGCCTGAACTAGCCCTGTATGCCCTTGAGGTGCTTGCTTGTCCTGCGGCTAGCGTGTTGTCGGAGAGGGTGTTTAGTGCGGCTGGGGGAATCATCACCGATAAGCGTAGCCGCTTGTCAACCGACAGTGCCGACAGGCTAACACTCATCAAGATGAACAAAGGCTGGATTTCGCCAGACTTCTGTTCTCCACCAGCGGACAGCAGCGATACGTAAGCAATACGTAGGCTGCACCCGCGGATGGAAGCTACGTTCTCTCTCACCATCCAAAACGGGGACATTTGTGCTTCATCAATCTGTGTCTAATATTCCTCCTCCTCCTCCTCCTGCTCCTCCTCCTGAAACCTCACGTAATCACGCTGAACGGGCAATTTTTCTTAGGGCCACAAGGCTCACTCAAATAATTTTTCAGAACAATTTTTATAAGTTTCAATTAGCTTAAAAGCGTTGGAACTTTAACTTGAACCAATTTTTCGTTACACTGGGCTGCCTCCAGGCCTAGTTACCACTTAAGCCACATTAACCAAAGCGATTAATGGGTTTCACCTGCCCTCTTGGCTGGCCATGGCCAATTTTTGGGATGTACATTAGTACTGTTGATACAGCAATTTTTGTGGGCCCTCGCCTACAGTGTAATCAAATTAATTTTTAGCCCACCTGCATTACAGCTGACGTTACCTCAGCTGTGTTGGGCAATGCAATGGGATATTTCTATGTACCGCCGGTGGCTTCCTGGCACCCACCCAGGCAGTGGGTCCACAGGGAGTTAAACCTACATGTGTCCACTTGTAAAGAACCCCAGTCTGACTGGGGCATGCAGTGTGGGCCGAAGCCCACCTGTATTACGCACGACATTACTACCTCAGCTGTGTTGGGCAATGCAATGGGATATTTTTGTGTACCGCCGGTGGGTTCCAGGGAGCCACCCATGCTGTAGGTGCACACTGAGTTTTTAATACATCTGTACACTTCTAAAGAACCCGTCTGACTGGGGCATGCAGTGTGGGCCGAAGCCCACCTGTATTACGCACGACATTACTACCTCAGCTGTGTTGGGCAATGCAATGGGATATTTTTGTGTACCGCCGGTGGGTTCCAGGGAGCCACCCATGCTGTAGGTGCACACTGAGTTTTTAATACATCTGTACACTTCTAAAGAACCCGTCTGACTGGGGCATGCAGTGTGGGCCGAAGCCCACCTGTATTACGCACGACATTACTACCTCAGCTGTGTTGGGCAATGCAATGGGATATTTTTGTGTACCGCCGGTGGGTTCCAGGGAGCCACCCATGCTGTAGGTGCACACTGAGTTTTTAATACATCTGTACACTTCTAAAGAACCCGTCTGACTGGGGCATGCAGTGTGGGCCGAAGCCCACCTGTATTACGCACGACATTACTACCTCAGCTGTGTTGGGCAATGCAATGGGATATTTCTATGTACCGCCGGTGGCTTCCTGGCACCCACCCAGGCAGTGGGTCCACAGGGAGTTAAACCTACATGTGTCCACTTGTAAAGAACCCCAGTCTGACTGGGGCATGCAGTGTGGGCCGAAGCCCACCTGTATTACGCACGACATTACTACCTCAGCTGTGTTGGGCAATGCAATGGGATATTTTTGTGTACCGCCGGTGGGTTCCAGGGAGCCACCCATGCTGTAGGTGCACACTGAGTTTTTAATACATCTGTACACTTCTAAAGAACCCGTCTGACTGGGGCATGCAGTGTGGGCCGAAGCCCACCTGTATTACGCACGACATTACTACCTCAGCTGTGTTGGGCAATGCAATGGGATATTTCTATGTACCGCCGGTGGCTTCCTGGCACCCACCCAGGCAGTGGGTCCACAGGGAGTTAAACCTACATGTGTCCACTTGTAAAGAACCCCAGTCTGACTGGGGCATGCAGTGTGGGCCGAAGCCCACCTGCATTAAGCACGACATTACTACCTCAGCTGTGTTGGGCAATGCAATGGGATATTTCTGTGTACCGCCGGTGGGTTCCAGGGAGCCACCCATGCTGTGGGTCGACAGGGACTTCACAATAGGGAGTTGTACCTGCCTGTGTCTATGAATTAAAAAGCCCGGTCTGACTGGGGCATGCAGACACCTTGACAGAATGAATAGTGTGTGGCACATAGGTTCCCCATTGCTATGCCCACGTGTGCAGCTCCTGATGGCGGTGGCACAGGATTCTATTTCTCATTGCTTCTGTACAGCATTGTGGGCTATCGCTCCGCCACTTTTAAAGAGGGTCGCTGCCTAGCCGTGCCAACCTCTGCAGTGTATGCCTGAGGTCCCTCGTCATGGCAGACGCAATTCTAAATAGACATGAGCGTGGTGTGGCATGAGGGCAGCTGAAGGCTGCGCAGGGACACTTTGGTGTGCGCTGTGGGGGGGAGGGGGTGCGGTTGGGCAGCATGTAACTCAGGAGAAGTGGCAGTGGAGTGTCATGCAGGCAGTGATTGTGCTTTGTTGGAGGTAGTGTGGTGCTTAGCAAAGGTATGCCATGCTAATGAGGGCTTTTCAGAAGTAAAAGTTGTTGGGAGGGGGGGGGGCCCACTCTTGCCGCTATTGTGGCTTAATAGTGGGACCTGTGAACTTAGGATGCAGCCCAACATGTAGCCCCTCGCCTGCCCTATCCGTCACTGTGTCATTCCCATCACTTTCCTGAATTGCCCAGATTTTCACACATGAAAACCTTAGCGAGCATCGGCGAAATACAAAAATGTTCTGGTCGCCCATTGACTTCAATGGGGTTCGTTGTTCGAAATGAACCCTCGAGCATCACGGGAAGTTCGTTACGAATAACGAACACCCGAACATTTTGGTGTTCGCTCATCTCTAATCATAGTGCATATTGCTCAATGCATCTCTGGAAACATTTATATTCACTTTTTTTGGACAAAGTAAAGCCAGTGTCATCAAGAATCTATGTAAAAATGGTCAGTGGGACATTGCTAGACTTAATCATTCCTTTTGATTTGTGAAAAGAAATGGGATGCATATTCACTGAAATTTTTTAAAATGTAGTGCATCTATCATGCTCTTCTGATCATTAGAAGGCTACAAACACTGTACCACTGACAGGATCATTATGCTGTTCTGAAATATCACAACCATCTTAACTTACAGAGACTAGAGATGAGCGAGCACCAAAATTCCCGGCTGCTCGTTGCTCGAGTCGAACTTTTTGGAATGCTCGAGAGCTCGTTTCGAGTAATGAATCCCATTGAAGTCAATGGGGGACTTGAGCATTTTTGTATGGGACCGATGCTCCGCATAGGTGATGACTTGTGAAACACCAGAAAACATCAGAAAGTCAGGGAAACACCACAGAAATGGATAGGGAAGGGCAGGGGCAGCATGTATGGCTGCGCTTCTGAGGCTCCCAGGTCCCACTATTAAGCCAAATAGGGGCAAGAGCCTGGTGGTCACCCCACTAACAATTTACTTGGGACAAACCCTCATTAGCAAGGCACACACGCTGGCACATCTTAGCTAAGCACCACACTACCTGCAACCATTGACAATCACTGCCTGCGGGTGACACCGCTGCCTCTACTCCTGGGTTACATGCTGGCATTGCTGTCCAACACCCCCCCCCCCCCCCCCCGCACGACCCTGCATCCACAGCGTACCCAAAATTTTCCCTGCGCAGCGTTTAGTTGGCCTCATGCCACGCGCTCGCTTCATGGCCACACCACCCTAATGTCTATTTATAAGTGCCTACCCAATGAGGAGGAATCGGAGACACACACTGCAGAGGGTTGGCAGGGCTAGGCAGCAACCCTCTTTGAAAATGTGGGCGATATCCCACAATGCTCTTGAGAATTGTCAGGAGCCGCAAACGTAGGCATAAAGGGGACTCAGGTGCCAGCACTTCTACACATCTCCACTATGCACCCTACCCAAGTCAGTCAGTGACTTTGTGCCGGACAGGTAAATCACCGCTATGGGAAGTCTTTGCGCACCCACAGCGTAGGCAAGCCGAAGGAACCCAAAGACAGTAATAAACATGAAGAAATGATAGTGTCCAAACATGCCAGACTCTCACTGTGCCGAGTACATAGGTCTCTGCACACACCCTCAGCAATCGTGGGCATAGAGCAGACTCCGATGCTAGTACAGCTGTGAAGGTCTCATCAATGCAGTAACGCTCCTCTTCTTTGGCCCAAACCAGTGTCTCAGATAACTGCGGTAGCACGGGAAAAAATACATGATGCCCAGTGCTGATCCCCTGACCCCAAGCAGGAGGAGGAGGTGGCATTACAAGCCCAAGACACCATGACCAGGACCCGCAATACGTGTGGGAAGCACTTGAGCTGGCCCAGGGTCAGGCTCGGTCCCAGCCTCCACCTTGTGTGACCCAAGGTGCTGCGAGCTACATAGCAATGGGAAATCCATGTGTCTCCACACAATTCATTCCGTGTAGGTGTCAGATAGCTCAATACCGCAATGGGAAGTCTTTGAGTTTCTTGGACTCGCCTATGCTGTCGGTGCACAAAGATGGTATTACACAAGAAGAAATCAGAGTGCCCAAACATGGCAGAGTTTCACTCCGCCAAGGACCTCGGCCTTGGCCCACATTTCTGCCCTAGTCAGTCAGTGTATTTGTGCCAGACAGGTAAAACACTGCGATGGGAAGTCTTTGTGCACCCACAGCATAGGCGAGCCCAAGGAACTCAAACATGGATTACACATGAGGTAATCAAACTGCCCAAACATGGCAGAGCCTCACCCTGCCAAGGGCCTCGGCCTTAGCCCACATTTCTGCCCAATTCAGATAGCTGATCACTGAACAATGCAATGGGGAAGCCTTTGTTCACTCACAGTATAGTCGAGCCCCTGGAACCCCGGGACAGTATTAAAGAGGAAGAAAAGAGAGTGCCCAAACATGGCAGAGTTTCACCCCACCCAGGACCTCGGCCCACACTTCTGCGCTAGTCATTCAGTGTATTTGTGCCAGATAGATAAAACACAGCAATGGGAAAGCCGTCTGCACCCTAGCCATGTCAGCCCCTGGAACTGAAGGAAAGTATTACACATAAAGAAATCAGAGCACCCAAACAAGGCAGTTTCACGCCGCCAAGGACCTCGGCTCACACCCTCAGTGATCGTGGGCATAAAGCGGACTCGAATGCTAGTGCAGCTGTGAACGTCTCATTAATGCAGTAACGCTCCTTTTGTTTGGCCCAAACCACTGTCTCAGATAACTGTGGTAACACGAGAGAAAATACATGTTGCCCAGCACTGATCCCCAGACCCCAAGCAGATGGAGGAGGTGGCATAATAAGGCCGAGAAACCATGACCAAGATTGGACCTGCAATACCCTGTGTGGGAAGTACGTGAGCGGGTACGTGATTCATCCTGATTTCTGGATGAATTGCAGGGAAGGGCTTATATATTTAACCCCTTCCCGACAATTCATCCCGCGATCGTCGGCAGCCCATTGCTTTCAATGGAGTCGGCTGTATTGCCGGCTCCATTGAATTCAATGGGCTAACATCGTTCTTCTCTGCCACAGCTGTTACAGCTGTGGCAGAGGAGAACGATCTTTACGCTGACAGTGGGGGGGGGGGGGGTGTCTCACTCTTGCCGCTATTGTGGCTTAATAGTGGGACCTGGGAACTTGAGATGCAGCCCAAAATGTAGCTCCTCGCCTGCCCTATTCGTTTCTGTGTCGTTTCCATCACTTCCTTGTGTTTTGCAGATTTTCACAAATGAAAACCTTAGCGAGCATCGGCGATATACAAAAATGCTCGAGTCACCCATTGACTTCAATGGGGTTCGTTACTCGAAACGAACTCTCGAGCATCACTGAAAGTTCGACTCGACTAACGAGCACCCGAGCATTTTGGTGCTCGCTCATCTCTAGTCAATATGCATATGTGACCTTAATTTAATGTTTGGATTTATATTCTTAAAGGGGTTGTCCCGCGCCGAAACGGGTTTTTTTTTTTCACCCCCCACCCCCCCCCCCCGTTCGGCGCGAGACAACCCCGATGGCGGGACTGAAAAAAAGAACAGCACAGCGCTTACCTGAATCCACGCGCTCCGGTGACTTCTATACTTACCGGTGAAGATGGCCGCCGGGATCCTCTACCTCCGTGGACCGCAGCTCTTCTGTGCGGTCCATTGCCGATTCCAGCCTCCTGATTGGCTGGAATCGGCACGTGACGGGGCGGAGCTACACGGAGCCCCATAGAGAACAGGAGAAGACCTGGACTGCGCAAGCGCGTCTAATTTGGCCATTAGGCCATTTTAGACGGCGAAAATTAGACGGCAACCATGGGAACGAGGACGCCAGCAGCGGAGCAGGTAAGTGAAAAACTTTTTATAACTTCTGTATGGCTCATAATTAATGCACAATGTACATTACAAAGTGCATTATTATGGCCATACAGAAGTGTATAGACCCACTTGCTGCCGCGGGACAACCCCTTTAAGCATTGAAAAATTTGAAAAATTAAACTAAACTGCTTCTGTACTCCAAAATAACAATGGGCATACATATGTACACAGCTGAGTATATAGTTATATCAACCCCAAAAAGATAGTCTCAATACACAGATAAGGAATATATAAAAAGATTATTTATTTACCAATCATATTAAAATATTACTATTTAAAATGTATACGTTTCACAAAAGACTGCAGCCCTCACACAAAAACGATACATCATCAGTGGAGATGAGCGAGCACCAAAATGCTCGGGTGCTCGTTACTCGGGACGAAATTTTCGCGATGCTCGAGGGTTCGTTTCGAGTTACGAACCCCATTAAAGTCAATGGGCGACCCGAGCATTTTTGTATATCGCCGATGCTCGCTAAGGTTTCCATTTGTGAAAATCTGGGCAATTCAAGAAAGTGATGGTAACGACACAGCAACGGATAGGGCAGGCGAGGGGCTACATGTTGGGCTGCATCTCAAGTTCCCAGTTGCCACTATTAAGCCACAATAGTGGCAAGAGTGAGACTCCCCCCCCCCCCCCCCGCACTGTCAGCATGAAGATCGTTCTCCTGTTACAGCTGTGGCAGAGAAGAACGATGTTAGCCCATTGAATTCAATGGAGCCGGCAATACAGCCGACTCCATTGAAAGCAATGGGCTGCCGACGATCGCGGGATGAATTGTCGGGAAGGGGTTAAATATATAAGCCCTTCCCTGCAATTCATCCAGAAATGTGTAAAAATAAAAAATATATATATACTTACCTGGTCCCGGCAGACGGAGTTCAGCGCGGCCAGCGGCAGTCCTCCTGAACTGCTCTGAACAGCTGTGAGTAGTATTCAGCAGCCGGGGATTTAAAATTCCCGCCTGCTGAATGAGCTGCCTCTAATTGGTCACAGCCTGACCAATCAGAGGCAGATTACACTCACACACCCATTCATGAATTTATGAATGGGTGTGTGACTGCTGCCTCGTCTGCCGGGACCAGGTGAGTATATATATATATATATATATATATATATATATATATTTTTTTTTTTTACACATTTCTGGATGAATTGCAGGGAAGGGCTTATATATTTAACCCCTTCCCGACAGTTCATCCCGCGATCGCCGGCAGCCCATTGCTTTTAATGGAGCCGGTTGTATTGCCGGCTCCATTGAATTCAATGGGCTAACATCGTTCTGCCAGGACAAGGTGAGTATATATATATATATATATTTTTTACACATTTCTGGATGAATTGCAGGGAAGGGCTTATATATTTAAGCCCTTCCCGACAATTCATCCCGCGCTTGCCGGCAGGCCATTGCTTTCAATGGAGTCGGCTGTATTGCCGGCTCCATTGAATTCAATGGTCAGTGCTCGTTTAATCGAGACGAGTACCGCGTGGTGCTCGTCTCGAGTAACGAGCATCTCGAGCACCCTAATACTCGAACGAGCATCAAGCTCGGACGAGTATGCTCTTTCATCTCTAATCATCAGTCAAATATGCATTAGTATAATGGTTGATGTCCCATATGCCTGTTACAATGTATAACCAGCATCATATCACAATACAGTAATAGTAGTCACATGTTACCATGCAAAATAAATAAACATACTTATCTATATACAGTATATAAAATTGAATGTATGCGTGTCTGTTTGTCCTTTATGCGCTACTACACCATTCATCCGATCGCCATGAAACTCTGGGAAGTTGTTGAGTACACTCCTTGGAAGATTATAGGCATAGTACATTTATGCTATGATAAATGGCGCGCGTGCGTGCGTCGTCGACAGTTATGACCCCCCCCACGTAGATCGTTCGATTTCCATCATTGCCACTAATTTTCTCGCTTCCCAATGTCATAGAAACTTGAAATTTGGCACGAGCATTGATTATGTGAGAAATAGGAAAAGCTAATGGGTCCCAACTCGATTATTCAATTCTATGCGCAAAAGAATTAGCGTCCAAATTTTACGTACGGAATGTAATTTTCTCACATAGAAACTTGAAATTTGGCACAAACATTGAATATGTCATAAATAGAAAACGCTAATGGGTCCCAACTCAATTATTCAATTCTATGCGTCAAAGAATTAGTGTCCAAATTTTACGTACGGAATGTAATTTTCTCACATAGAAACTTGAAATTTGGCACGGCATTGAATATGTCATAAATAGGAAACGGTAATGGGTCCCAACTCGATTATTCAATTCTATGCGCAAAAGAATTAGCGTCCAAATTTTACGTACGGAATGTAATTTTCTCACATAGAAACTTGAAATTTGGCACGGGCATTGAATATGTCATAAATAGGAAAAGCTAATGGGTCCCAACTCAATTATTCAATTCTATGCGCAAAAGAATTAGCGTCCAAATTTTACGTACGGAATGTAATTTTCTCACATAGAAACTTGAAATTTGGCACGGGCATTGATTATGCCATAAATAGGAAAAGCTAATGGGTCCCAACTCCATTATTTAATTCTATGCGCAAAAGAATTAGCATCCAAATTTTACGTACGGAATCTAATTCTCTCACTTCCTGATATATATAAATGAATGTATGTCTGTCTGTCTGTCTGTCCTTTATGCATTACTACACCATTCATCCAATTGCCATGAGACTTTGGGAAGTTGTTGAGTACACTTCTGGGAAAATTACTGCCATAGTACAACTATCCTACGATAGGTGGCGCGCGTGCGAGCATCGTTGAGAGTTATGCCCCCCAGACAAAGATCGTTTCATTTCCATCTCAAGCACGAAAGCAAAAGGCATTACGAGCAACGGGATGAGTGTTCAACCAGAAAATGATGCATCCGCCGAACGTATCGCAAGACAATTGCTGCATATTGAGAATGCTGAGGTAAAATGAAAGCTGTGCTGTGATTGGTTGCTATTTCTTATACTGCTGAGGTAACATGAAAGCTGTGCTGTGATTGGTGGCTACTTCTTATACTAATGAGGTTGCATGAAAGCTGTGCTGCGATTCGTTGTTATATATTATACCACTGAGGTAACATGAAAGCTATGCTGTGATTCGTTGCTCTATATAATACCGCAGAGGTAACATGAAAGCTGCGCTGTGATTGGTTGCTATTTTTTATATTGCTGAGGCAGAATAAAAGTTGCGCTGTGATTGGTTGTTATTTCTCTTACTGCTGAGGTAACATGAAAGCTGCGCTATGATTGGGTGTTATATTTTATACTGCTAAGGTAACATGAAAGCTGCGCTGTGATTAGTTGTTATATATTATACCACTGAGGTAACATGAAAGCTGCGCTGTGATTGGTTGTTATCTAAAAATATAAAAACGAATGAATGTATGTCTGTCTGTCTGTCTTCACAGCAACGCGCGACGGGTAAGCTAGTCTATATATATAAAATTGAATGTATGCGTGTGTCTGTCTGCGTGCGTGTCTGTCTGTCTTTGTCCTTTATGCGCTACTACACCATTCATCCGATCGCCATGAAACTTTGGGAAGTTGTTGAGTACACTCCTGGGAAGATTATAGGCATAGTACATTTATGCTATGATAAATGGTGCGCGGGCGTGCGTCGTCGACAGTTACGACCCCCCCCCCACGTAGATCGTTTGATTTCCATCATTGCCACTAATTCTCTCACTTCCCGATGTTGTAGAAACATGAAATTTGGCACAGCCATTGATTATGTCATAAATAGGAAAAGTTAATGGGTCCCAACTCGATTATTCAATTGTAAGTGCCAAAGAATTAGCGTCCAAATTTTACGTACGGAATCTAATTTTCTCGCTTCCCAATGTCATAGAAACTTGAAATTTGGCACAAGCATTGATTATGTCATAAATAGGAAACGTTAATGGGTCCCAACTCGATTATTCAATTGTAAGCGCCAAAGAATTAGCGTCCAAATTTTACGTACGGAATCTAATTTTCTCGCTTCCCAATGTCATAGAAACTTGAAATTTGGCACGAACATTGATTATGTCATAAATAGGAAAAGCTAATGGGTCCCAACTCGATTATTCAATTCTATACGCCAAAGAATTAGCGTCCAAATTTTACGTACGGAATGTAATTTTCTCACATAGAAACATGAAATTTGGCACGGGCATTGAATATGTCATAAATAGGAAACGCTAATGGGTCCCAACTCAATTATTCAATTCTATGCGCCAAAGAATTAGCGTCCAAATTTTACGTACGGAATCTAATTTTCTCGCTTCCCAATGTCATAGAAACTTGAAATTTTTCACGAGCATTGATTATGTCATAAATAGGAAAAGCTAATGGGTCCCAACTCGATTATTCAATTCTATACGCCAAAGAATTAGCGTCCAAATTTTACGTACGGAATGTAATTTTCTCACATAGAAACATGAAATTTGGCACGGGCATTGAATATGTCATAAATAGGAAACGCTAATGGGTCCCAACTCGATTATTCAATTCTATGCGCAAAAGAATTAGCGTCTAAATTTTACGTACGGAATGTAATTTTCTCACATAGAAACATTAAATTTGGCACGGGCATTGAATATGTCATAAATAGGAAAAGCTAATGGGTCCCAACTCGATTATTCAATTCAATGCGCAAAACAATTAGCGTCCAAATTTTACGTACGGAATCTAATTCTCTCACTTCCTGATATGTATAAATGAATGTCTGTCTGTCTGTCCTTTATGCATTACTACACCATTCATCCAATTGCCATGAGACTTTGGGAAGTTGTTGAGTACACTCCTGGGAAGATTATAGGCATAGTACAACTATCCTACGATAGGTGGCGCGCGTGCGAGCGTCGTCGACAGCTATGCCCCCCAGACAAAGATCGTTTGATTTCCATCTCAAGCACAAAAGCAAAAGGCATTACGAGCAACGGGAGGCGTGTTCAACCAGAAAATGATGCATCCGCCGAACGTTTCGCAAGACAATTGCTGGATATTGAGAATGCTGAGGTAAAATGAAAGCTGTGCTGTGATTGGTTGCTATTTCTTATACTGCTGAGGTAACATGAAAGCTGTGCTGTGATTGGTGGCTACTTCTTATACTACTGAGGTTGCATGAAAGCTGTGCTGCGATTCGTTGTTATATATTATACCACTGAGGTAACATGAAAGCTGCGCTGGATTGGTTGCTATATATAATACCACAGAGGTAACATGAAAGCTGTGCTGAGATTGGTTGCTATTTTTTATATTGCTGAGGCACAATAAAAGTTGCGCTGTGATTGGTTGTTATTTCTCTTACTGCTGAGGTAACATGAAAGCTGCGCTGTGATTGGTTGTTATATTTTATACTGCTAAGGTAACATGAAAGCTGCGCTGTGATTGGTTGTTATATATTATACCACTGAGGTAACATGAAAGCTGCGCTGTGATTGGTTGTTATCTAGATATATAAAAACGAATGAATGAAGGTCTGTCTGTCTTCGCAGCAACGCGCGACGGGTAAGCTAGTACCATATAAAGCACAGACCTAGATGCACACACATTATACTAATGCATATTTGATTGATGATGTACTGTTTTTGTGTGAGGGCTGCACTCTTTTGTGAAACTTATACATTTTAAACTGCTTCTGTGATTTATATTCTTAAACACATTCATGCAAATTAATGTATATTGTATATGCAGATTACATAAAAAACAATTTATTGTGCAGTTTTCTTCACTGCTAGATTTACATATGTTCAGTACCGCACAACTTTTTTCTGGTCTGAGGGTCACATTGCCATAGTGAACCACTTTAAAGGGCCTCAAGGGTATTCTCATCTGAGACATTTATGGCATATCCTAAGAATATGCCATAATAAATTGAATTATGTTTCACTTCAGAACTCCCTGCTATTAGGAGAATCGGAGTCAACTCTCCCCCAATCACCACTTTAGAGAGGAGAAGACAATGCAGTGGCTCTCTAAATTGTATATGATTGATGTTGAAGTAGTGGCCTGGCATTTCATGTCCTATAAACTACATTGGAAAGAGCTGCATGCATATACGATGCTTCTAACCCATATACTCATTTCTGGAGTAGCAAATGGTTCAAGAGACTTTATTCTAATACTAGCTGATATACCCGGCTTTACCCGAGTTAATTTGGTACAGCTGTTTACGATGTTGTGGTTACTTTAGAGTAACCGAGTAATAGAATATGTATATGCAAAGAGGAGCATTAGATTCTACTCAGGCTGCATCTGCACCGATGTTCCACTGCAGAATGTGCAACCCCTCCCATTAATGTCACTTAGGACCTAAAGCATGCTCGCACCAAATTTCATGCTTGTATGACTCCAGGAAGTTACATTATATAGGGGTGCACTTACTTTTGCAATTAGCATTGAATAATTGAGTTATGATGCCTTTACCTTTCCTATTATTAAGGACATTACTTATCCTATGTAGGACCTAAAGAATGCTTGTGCCATATTTCACCATTGTACGACAACAAGAAGTTACATTACATAGGCGTGCCAATACTTTTACACTTAGCTTAGCTTTACTTTTCTTATTTAGGACCTAATGAATGGTCATGCCATATTTCATGTTTCTACGACACTGGAAAGTTACAGAATTAGTTTAGGTACATTACACAGGGGTGCCAATATTTTTGCAATTAGCATTGAATAATCGAGTTGTGACCCCTTTACTTTTCCTATTTATGACCTAAAGAATAATTGTGCAAATTTCTTGTTTGTATGACGCTGAGAAGTTAGAGAATCAGATTAGGTACATTACATAAAGGGGCCGAAACTTTTGCACTTAGCATTGATTGATTGAGTTGCAACCCCTTTACTTTTCATACTTAGGGCTTAAAGAATGTTCATGCCAAATTTCATGCTTGTATGACATCAGGACGTTAGAGAATTAGTGGAGAGTCAGTCAGTCAGTGAGTCTGTGAGTCAAGTGAATAAGTGTGTCAGTCGGTCAGTGAAGGATTTCACCTTCATATATATAGAATATACAGGACACAGACAGTGGTACACAGTGCACCCTTAGGCCTCGGTCAGACGGGCGTTTTTTCGCGCAATTTGCGCATGCGTCCGGCGATTTTATAGAACCATTGCTTTGCAATGGTATCGGACACATGAGCGCTTTTCATGCGCTCATCCGATTAATTATAGAATGCTGAATGACAGCTGAAAGCTGCCCCTGATTGGTCCCAGCGCTGAGCCAATCAGAGGCAGCACTCACTCACCCATTCATGAATTCATGAATGGGTGAGTGAGAGCTGCCTCTGATTGGTGAGGGCTGTGACCAATCAGAGGCAGCTCATTCAGCAGGCGGGGATTTTAAATCCCCGACTGCTGAATACTACTCACAGCAGTTCAGGAGAACTGCCGGCCGGCCGCGGCTGAACTCCGTCTGCCGGGACAAGGTGAGTATATATATTTTTTTACTTTTTACACAGTTTTGGATGATTTTCAGGGAAGGGCTTATATTTTTAAGCCCTTCCCGAAAATTCATCCTGAGATCGCCCGCAGCCCATTGCTTTCAATGGAGCCGGCTGTATTGCCGGCTCCATTGAATTCAATGCGCTGGACAGCGCTGCACTGCTCCGGCCTGTTTCTAATGAAACGCGGCTAGGAGAAGATTTTTCGGGCGATTTTTCGGCCCTGGTCACGCGATTTGCGGATGTGCATCCGTCATGCGATCCGCAAATCGCGGCAAAAAATGCCCGTGTGACCGAGGCCTTAGCATTTGTCCATTTCTGTTTCCCTGCTATCTTGCATTCCTCTTCATATAGAAACTAAAAACAACCACAAATAGATATTTCTGTGCTCAGATGATAAGGACTACACAGAATGGCATTGAGAGTCACATGTTGTGCACCCCTGCATATGTTTATCCTTTGCAAGAACCTGGATTTAGAGTAGGAAGAATATTTATCTTCATAATTAATCCTAGCACCATGGATTTTTTACTAGATAATTGTTCTGGTCCTTTTCAATCTAGTCTTGCTTGTGTAAACAATACATAATTACAACTGCATCCAATAAATTTAATGTTGTATCATAATAGTAGGAATTAAGTGATGTGTTTAACACATTCTGACTTCTAGCTTTCTGTTACTAGAAATGAAGGATTTTCTTTTCTGGTGCAATGATGTATTGAATTTTTTCATTGAATGATTAATAATAGTGTTATTCTACATGCTATTAATATCATTCTAATACTGTTTACTTGAGATTATCAATCAATCTATCTATCTATTTATGTATCTGGCTATCTCCTTAATAATTTGGATTAGGCAAGGAGCTTATAAAGTTCTCTGCCTGATTACTTATCTGCCTGTTTATGCTGACCACTGTGGTAAAGTGGAAATATCCACTGTAGGCTAGGGTTGCCCCAAAAACTCAACTTTCAATTACAAAGCAAGACACCCCCTACTTTTTTCCTTTTAACAAACCTTCAAACCGTTATTTGGGGCAGAGTTTCACGTTCTTACGTCTATGACAAGGTTGTTCTCAAAGACCATGAATTTTTAGACTTTTTACTAATGATGAAAAAGAAAAACAACATTCAAGTCATAGAAGGAAATCACAGAACTGTTCCAACACAGGTTTCCAAGAAGTCTACTGTCCAGTCCTTAAGCGCTGACTGACAAGGATTTTTGTAATACTTTTGACTAGTTTCATATATTTGGAGGTATTTTTGTAGGTACAGCACAAATGTATAGATTGTCAGGACCAAAGCCATTGTAAATACCTAATGTTTTACAGTATAGTGATTCTTTTGCAAAAGCAAATTGTTAATATTAATGCTGTGGCTTGTGTAATTTGAAATCTTGTGTGTAAGCGCCATTTCTTATACTATACACCAGTTTTTAGCACCATCTTGCAGTTGAAATTCAAAGATAAAACTTTACCCTAACTTTTCTATTAGCAGATGTAACAAATTGGGAAGGTATCTTGCTGTATAGCTGTCACTTCATTTTTTGCCATAAATCTATGGGCCACCCTACTGTAGGGTTTTGCCAGGCTCTTCTGCTCTTGCAGCTGATCCTGAGTGATCACACAGCCCTTATGGCTGCTAATCTTGTCTGCATCATCTGTGAGCTCCTACCAGCTTGCTCTGCCCTCCTGGCTGACTGATGATACAGCCTGAATGATGTGCCTGTCTATTGCTGCAGTGTGTGATATGTCAGTAAGACCTATTTGCAGTTTATCAATTGACCGAGCATTGGAGTGGGGCAATCAGTGTGTCAGTGTGGACACTGCTCTGTGCATGCCTACGTGTACTTGTAAAAAGTGCCTATCTTTCTCTGTGAGGCCTTAGTCACACGGGCGTTTTTTCGCACGATTTGCGGATCGCATGACGGATGCGCATCTGCAAATCGCGTGACCGGGGCCAAAAAAATCGCGTGAAAAATCTGCTCCTAGCCGCGTTTCATTAGAAACGGGCTGGAGCTGTCCAGCGCATTGAATTCAATGGAGCCGGCAATACAGCCGGCTCTATTGAAAGCAATGCACTGCGGGCGAGCGCAGGATGAATTGTCGGGAAGGGCTTAAATATATAAGCCCTTCCCTGCAATTCATCCAGAAAAGTGTAAAAATAAAAAAAATCTATATACTCACCTTGTCCCGGCAGACGGAGTTCAGAGCGGCCGGCCTGCAGTGGGTGTGAAGGGGGTGTGAGTCAGACTTGCCTCTGATTGGCTCAGCGCTGTCCAGGAAATGAGTTATGTTAGGAAAGCTTATGCCAAGGAGCTAGATTATGTATGTAAATTATTTTTTCAGCTGCACGCAGAACAGTTTAAGTATGAATATAGGTACATGTACAGGTAAGAAAGGGAAGCCCAAAATGGACTTTTGCACGCGGGCCTCTGAGCTACATGTGCTGGCTCTCATTGTAGAGCTTCTATAGGGCATTTTGCAAAAGCATAATGATTAGCCACACACAGAAAGGATGTCACAGGAATGGCCCCAAGCTAGAAGTGTCCCAACAGAGTGCTAGAGCCTCCCTTTAAGTGTTCCATTTTCTGCTCTCTCTCTCTCTCTCTCTCTCTCTCTCTCTCTCTCTCTCTTACTTAGGGTAACCTGCTTCTTCTTATATTGTTTGATTGCTTTTATTGTATCCAGTTTTTCCTCAGCCTGTATGTCTTTTGAAACTTCTTGTGGGTAGGGAAAATGTTGTGAGGCCTACTTTAGCTGTGCAGCCAAAGAAAGTTTCATATGATGTTCTCTTAATCCCATAATGAAAAGCCCTGTTCTTCATAAGTTGGACACTATCTAGCCCCTCGCTCTAGCGGTCAGTTTTTTTTTTGTTTTTTTTTTAATCTTGCATTCAAGTACAAAGCATATTTTTAATGTTCTGATTAGTTCTTTTGACACTACCCTGGCTTTGTAAATGGCAAGGCTTGCCATGGACTATCTGCAAAGTCAGCTAGTATTCCTTTTGGCTGCCAACCACATTTTTCGCAAATTTCCTGCAGTTGTCGAACTGTAGAATCGATGGAGTTTGCAGAACTATTTTTTCTGCTAGCTTTCATGTCAGAGCCCTGAGAACCACAAACTCGGGGAATTATCTTGGTACACCATTATAAACTTGTATTCCCTATCAGATTGAGACTGAAAATTGATAAGATCAACCTGATAATGGGAATTGAAATGGAAAAAAAACCCTAAGCTTAACCACAGCTTTTTGTTTTTCTGGCACGGCTCACAATGGTGAATGTACCATTTAATATCATGATGAGTAACATTTTTGTACTTGAGTGAAAGTTCTTTCGACTTTTTTTCGTCTTCCCTAGCCAATGGCCAGATGCGCCTAATATAGTAAGTTAAATAACTCAGAGTCCAAGAGACAAAACTGGATATCACTGATGCTTTTTTAGGAGGATAAATCAACTTACCTTTGTTTTCTACTGCCATGATTTCATAGCAATTTAGTAGCCAATAGTCCCATAGTTCCTACTTAATAGTCATCATAGCCTTTTTCACATCACTTGCTAATGTGTGGTAGATGGTTTCGGATAGAAAAACGCTGTTTTTAGCATCATTGGCTTGCACTTTAGATAGTTCATCAAAGAATCAATGTTGCATGACAACATGCTGTGATTCATGTCTGAACACTACTGCCTCACATGGCTTGATTCTTGCTACCTTGTCATATGACAATAAAAATATCAATGGCGGGCAAGGACATAACAATTATGATTGCAGAGTATAAGGTAATGGGTTACTTTTTCAAGGGGTGCAATTTTGCTGTGCACTTTAAGCTTGTGATCTGAGGTGAAACAACAGCAGAAGTAGGAAGTGTTGCATAGTACCTGAATCTTTGAGTCAAGGCCCATGGCAGTAAGCCCTCCATTGTCTCTCCCTTTGACTAAGTAAGTCAAATTTCAAATCAGTGACGGAAAATGGACTCTGAATGAGGAGTGCTGAAAAGGGCCTATCGTAATATCATGTAGAAGCATCATGCTAACAGAGACCTAGACCTGTCCATTAAAAGCAGTGTTGGCCAGTGGGCATTGAATGGAAAGATCCAAAAAGGACACTTGCTGACATCTTGCGGCAGTTTTATTCTGAGAGAAGGAGAACCAGACCTATCTTGCCTTGCATGCAGCGTGGAGGCGGTGTGGCCTCTGGAGTCTGAACTGTCAGCATGAGTGTAGTGGAGACGCAAGAGGCCTTGGTGGGCTCTGTCAGTAGTGACTTTGGATTGTAGCAGTAGGGTGGCACATTGAAAGATGATGGAGGATGATATTATGAAAGCTGGAATAATATATATATATATATATATATATATATATATATATATATATATATATATATGTTGTCTCACAGGATCACTGTCTTTGGAGTAAGATGGTTGGCACACTGAGAAATATTCATCCAAACATAAGATTTTTGTTCAAAACGGTCCTCAGACAGTCTTACTCTTGACATATGCTGCCAAAACAATTCAGACTACCATCTCAAAATAAACTCTTTGCCATCTTGCCTCTAGCTAAACATTTATATTGTCTCTCACTCTCAGCAATCTATCCTGCATCTCAAATATCAGTTTCCATACTTGTCATCATGATGTTGACACCTCTAGACTTCACGATGCCTGTCCTTCCCTAGACTAGGAGTCATACATGAAGGAACTCCCTGAACTGTCTACTAATAAGATTAATGGCTTCTAATTAGGCTCTTTAATAGCAAAGAGATGAGAATCTTTAGAATTTAACCTGCTGCAAATTATATTAATGAATCCATGCATTGTAGTGTTAATATCTATATCTATCTACCTGTGGGCTCTTTTACACAGGCTTCTGTGTTTTTACGCTCGCCAGCTGGTGCCGTAAAAATGCATGAGCAGGTGCACAAAGCTAATGTTTGTGCACCCGTTCAGATGGCACAAGCCTGGTGCATATACAGTGAGCCTGCAATGCTGTTGGGTGGGGGGAGACAGTTTAGTTCTGCTAAGCTGTCTCCCCCTTCCCTTAGCTTCCCTTAGTTTCCTGCCCAATGCTATATTGGCCAGCTGGGCACTTTTACGCCGTGGGAATATGCCTGTGTCATCTCATACATTGGAATCCAATGCATAAGATGGTAGCGTATATCGTCCGGCTGTGAAAACGGCGGCCGATATACGCTCGTGTGAATAAGCCCTAAAGTATATAAAACCTTTTCTTCTTGCTAGAAATCCTAAACTTATGAGTAGTTGATAAACAAAAATCTTCCAATTCCACAGAGTAAAAGGAATGCTCCAAGCAAAGCTTATGTACCATGCAATGTATTTTCCAGGGCCTAAGCAAGTGGTCCCTGCATAGGGATTGAAATAACACTAAAGAGAGAACACTGGTGCTTTCCTCGGTGTATTGGGTTTATCCAGAGTGTTCTGCAAAGAAAAGCAAACTAGTATTCCAAAACAGCAGCATGAAAGACTGAGTTTACAATCCAGAAGCAATAGATAGTAGGTGGTATAACGGGTTAATAAGTTAAAAGACGCCTATCAGAAAATTAAAAACAATTTCCTTAGTGTACATGAAATATGTAGATAAAGTTACACATCTAAAGATTTAAAAGATGTGATGACAGCATGTTTATAACAAAAGCCATAATGCTCTATTGAATCCATTGAATGACAGACAGCAGTGGCCTCTGACAGACCTTACTGACATAATGTGAATATAGGAAAACTCACTGAAAAAAAGATAAATAATGGGGCAGCAATAAACTGATAGCGACTCTATAACAGCTACTACCTAGAAATAATATTAGAGTCAAAACAACAATATGAAATAATATGAAAATAGGCAGGAATCCCTAGAATACCTACAGAAGGGTGGCTTCACATGAGCGTGTTTTTGTGCGAGCATTGTGCGAGCTTGTGAAGCAGGGAATTCTTTTTCCCCAAGTGGATGAAGGAAACATCTGCCTCATGTGGGGGGAGACTCCAATTACAACAAGGGGGTGCAAGTTTGTGCAGAATAAGCACATGCAGTAGATTATCTTCTCTGATTCTCTGAAAATGATCTCAATCTGGGGGTCCCTGAAATGAAGGGGTCTCTTTCAAGATTGCAATAAAAAGGCTTTGCCTTCCCGACCTAATGACTGTGTCTGATCAATGATTGGAGGTCACTATTCCACATATTGTATAAAGGCTCATCATAGTCGTTTAGTGCTCGGTATCCATTGGATAGCGTGGTCTCTGGGATACGGGTTTCTACTGTGGAACTTAGGGATATATCTATAAACTAAAACCCCTAAGGTCCCTATTCACACTATATATGTTTTGTTCTGTCTACTTCAGATTTTAAATTTTCTAATAAAGTTAGTAAGTTTTATTAATAAAAATTCTTCTTTGATGATTGTTTTGAGACAAACTTGAAGGATTACTGCTTTGGTGATAAACCCTTTTGCTCCTGCATCTACAACTTCTGCTCCTATACCTTCAGCAGAAAAGAACTATCTTCTCCACTGACATAGTCTTGAATCACTGTACTCTGCCTGGCTGCTAGTTGGGCACAGCATAACTCTTCCCCCATCAATTTTCTTTAAGATAAGACTAGGAGTTTAGTAAGCTGACCCTGTATTCAAAAATTGAAGTCGGAAACTTTATTTTCCTAAATACACGAATTCCATATCTGTATTGTTTCATTCTTTACTCATTTAGCACAAATATTTTTTTTAAGTGCCTTCAGGTTCCATACTTATATGATAGAGACTGTCAGTCACTGCTTGATTTTATTTAGAAAAGGTACACCTGGGTGACTAGATGAAGCATAAACTAATCTCAGTTTTCTGCCTTAAAGGCAGATGGAAAAGGATAAGTTCACTTGGATCCTCAGGACATACTAGTTGAAGATTACTCTTGTGTATCATTGCTAGTTTTTATGCTTCAAGCACTGTATAAAATTCTTTCAAGTTCTGAACATCTATCCAGAAAAGAAAGAAAATTTCACAGCTGTAGATGTAAAGTTATTTTCTAAAAGTTACTTCAGTCATTTTTCATGTAGTAAATGTATGTTTTAAGGCATACTGTCACTCTTTATATAAAACACTGTTAAATGCCCACATATTAAATATTCCCCCTCATGGACAGCATTACTTATATATGTTCACAGGGATTCTAACTGTACTGCTTTTCATTTGTCTTTTGCTTCATAGAAAGCCAGTTAATAAAGCGATTTTAGGTTATTTAGGTTCTATTCACACTCTCGTCATAGACTTGGAATTCTTAGGATCCATGACAGATCCATTATGATTCTTAATAATTGCTATGATCCATTGGCAGATTTATCATGTCACTAGTTTTTTCACTCCTATTAAATTAGGAAGGGATTGTCAGGTTTTTTTTTTAAATCACGTATTTAATGTTTTTATTGCAGAAAATACCACAGCATTCTGTAGTATTCTAACTGTCAAGGAGCAATGAACACCTGATGGAAAACTCATAAGCTTATTCAGTTTTCATTCATACACTCTACTATGCGGACCTACATTATTTTTGTGTATAAATTCAGAGATAGGATTTTAGCATATATAAAGCATACTTAAAGAAACATTCTGTGTCATACAGGTTGAAGTCAAAAAGACTGATCCAGCACTATATCTCAATATTGGTGTCCTATACTGAAATAACAATTACGTTCTTGAATAGGAAGACATGGATGCACTACATGATGGTATGGTGCATGGGCTCATGGGGGCACCAGAATTCAATTTTGTGCTGTCGCACCTGTAAGGAATAGATTTAAACCCCAATGGCACCCATGGGCAGGGACCAGAGAAAGATTTAAACAGGCCCTTTGAAGATGAGATTGGAATTGTGGGTTTCACAGGTGCTATGTACATTAAGTAGAGTCACTGAAAGTCTGGTTACCAACAAAATCATTACTCTCAAGATACTGGTTACTGTGAATCATGTGAACATATTTCAGGTAACCTCAGAAAATGTCTTATAGAGATGCATGAAGCTGGAAAAGGCTACCAAATTATTTCTAAAGACCGGTGTGTGCATCAGTGCAGGACTAGACAATCATGTACAAATTCCTGTTAATATCATTCCAAGGGTATAATGGGCAATCCTGAAAAGATGAGAAAGAATCCAAAGTTGACAGTAAAAGACCCTAGTAGTAGACTCTACAAACTGTAAAAACTTATTTTCAAGTCTCCGCTATTCACAGGAAGGAATGTTCCAAATCTGCTCCTCAGCACTGTGTGAATCGTGTTCTCATTACATTGGTAGAGTTAATGGCTACTGAAATGAAAGCTACAGGTTATTAAATAAAATGGTTATACTCTAAATGTTTACTCAATGTGCCTAATAAAAGAAATTAATAGTACAACTTTGTATTAAGTTAGTTTGTGCTTGTCTATAATTGTGGCTTACTGTAGATAATGAAAAGATTGTATTTTCTAAATAGTAGTCAATAAAGAAATCTAGGTAATTCCAAAGGGTTCACTTATGTTATCTTGCAACTCTAAGTTAGGTCTTCATCAATATATAGTTCAAGTTGATTAGAAGGCAGCTTTCTTAAGTCAGCGTCCAACCTTTTAATAGGTCTTGTAACATGACTGGGAATATAAGTTAAAATTTGAATTTTCTTCAGAAGACACCTATAACTATGTACAGACAGGTTGTTTCAAGGTTTTTACCCCTCATCAGGTTATTGGAGGTTTCTGTCCAGCTCGGTGAGTGAACTAACATGTGGGTAGCAGGCTACAGTTTCACCTTGTGAAGACCATCAAGAATGCATAGGAGACTTAGAGGGCATGCAATTCTCTTCTGAGAAATTTGGTATGCAAATGGCAGATGTTATAATTAGAGATGAGCGAACACCAAAATGTTCGGGTGTTCGTTATTCGGAACGAACTTCCCGTGATGCTCGAGGGTTCGTTTCGAACAACGAACCCCATTGAAGTCAATGGGCGACCAGAACATTTTTGTATTTCGCCGATGCTCGCTAAGGTTTTCATGTGTGAAAATCTGGGCAATTCAACAAAGTGATGGGAATCACACAGAAACGGATAGGGCAGGCGAGGGGCTACATGTTGGGCTGCATCTCAAGTTCACAGGTCCCACTATTAAGCCACAATACCGGCAAGAGTGGGCCCCCCCCCCTCCCAACAACTTTTACTTCTGAAAAGCCCTCATTAGCATGGCATACCTTTGCTAAGCACCACACTACCTCCAACAAAGCACAATCACTGCCTGCATGACACTCCACTGACACTTCTCCTGGGTTACATGCTGCCCAACCGCCCCCCCCTCCCCTCCACAGCGCACACCAAAGTGTCCCTGGGCAGCCTTCAGCTGCCCTCATGCCACACCACGCTCATGTCTATTTAGAATTGCGTCTGCCATGACGAGGGACCGCAGGCACACACTGCAGAGGTTGGCACGGCTAGGCAGCGACCCTCTTTAAAAGTGGCGGAGCGATAGCCCACAATGCTGTACAGAAGCAATGAGAAATAGAATCTTGTGCCACCGCCATCAGGAGCTGCACACGTGGGCATAGCAATGGGGAACCTATGTGCCACACACTATTCATTCTGTCAAGGTGTCTGCATGCCCCAGTCAGACCGGGCTTTTTAATTCATAGACACAGGCAGGTACAACTCCCTATTGTGAAGTCCCTGTCGACCCACAGCATGGGTGGCTCCCTGGAACCCACCGGCGGTACACAGAAATATCCCATTGCATTGCCCAACACAGCTGAGGTAGTAATGTTGTGCTTAACCCTTTCCAATCCAATTTGTATATGGTTTTCCTAGGGGGCTTACTCTTTTTCTGCCGTTATACAACGGCGTTATATGCTGGCTAAAGCCAGTACTGCATGAGCTGACACGTAGGATAGGCTCCGACAGCAGAGAGGCTGGCAATATACAGTAAGAGAACCCCGACGGACGTCTACCAACAACGGAGCTGTACAGCCTTAAACCCTAATGTCTTCACAGGTCACACAGTGGACTGGAAAGGGTTAATGCAGGTGGGTTTCGGCCCACACTGCATGCCCCAGTCAGACTGGGGTTCTTTACAAGTGGACACATGTAGGTTAAACTCCCTGTGGACCCACTGCCTAGGTGGGTGCCAGGAAGCCACCGGCGGTACATAGAAATATCCCATTGCATTGCCCAACACAGCTGAGGTAGTAATGTCGTGCGTAATACAGGTGGGCTTCGGCCCACACTGCATGGCCCAGTCAGACGGGTTCTTTAGAAGTGTACAGATGTATTAAAAACTCAGTGTGCACCTACAGCATGGGTGGCTCCCTGGAACCCACCGGCGGTACATAAAAATATCCCATTGCATTGCCCAACACAGCTGAGGTAACGTCAGCTGTAATGCAGGTGGGCTAAAAATTAATTTGATTACACTGTAGGCGAGGGCCCACAAAAATTGCTGTATCAACAGTACTAATGTACATCCCAAAAATTGGCCATGGCCAGCCAAGAGGGCAGGTGAAACCCATTAATCGCTTTGGTTAATGTGGCTTAAGTGGTAACTAGGCCTGGAGGCAGCCCAGTGTAACGAAAAATTGGTTCAAGTTAAAGTTCCAATGCTTTTAAGCGCATTGAAACTTATAAAAATTGTTCTGAAAAATTATTTGAGTGAGCCTTGTGGCCCTAAGAAAAATTGCCCGTTCAGCGTGATTACGTGATGTTTCAGGAGGAGGAGCAGGAGGAGGAGGAGGAGGAATATTAGACACAGATTGATGAAGCAGAAATGTCCCCGTTTTGGATGGTGAGAGAGAACGTAGCTTCCATCCGTGGGTGCAGCCTACGTATTGCTTACGTATCGCTGCTGTCCGCTGGTGGAGAACAGAAGTCTGGGGAAATCCAGCCTTTGTTCATCTTGATGAGTGTTAGCCTGTCGGCACTGTCGGTTGACAAGCGGCTACGCTTATCTGTGATGATTCCCCCAGCCGCACTAAACACCCTTTCCGACAAGACGCTAGCCGCAGGACAAGCAAGCACCTCAAGGGCATACAGGGCTAGTTCAGGCCACGTGTCCAGCTTCGACACCCAGTAGTTGTAGGGGGCAGAGGCGTCACCAAGGATGGTCGTGCGATCCGCTACGTACTCCCTCACCATCCTTTTACAGTGCTCCCGCCGACTCAGCCGTGACTGGGGAGCGGTGACACAGTCTTGGTGGGGAGCCATAAAGCTGGCCAGGCCCTTAAAGACTGTTGCACTGCCTGGGATGTACATGCTGCTCGATCTACGCACATCCCCTGCTACCTTGCCCTCGGTACTGCGCCTTCTGCCACTAGCGCTGTCGGCTGGGAATTTTACCATCAGCTTGTCCGCAAGGGTCCTGTGGTATAGCAACACTCTCGAACCCCTTTCCTCTTCGGGAATCAGAGTGGCCAGGTTCTCCTTATACCGTGGATCGAGCAGTGTGTACACCCAGTAATCCGTCGTGGCCAGAATGCGTGCAACGCGAGGGTCACGAGAAAGGCATCCTAACATGAAGTCAGCCATGTGTGCCAGGGTACCAGTACGCAACACATGGCTGTCCTCACTAGGAAGATCACTTTCAGGATCCTCCTCCTCCTCCTCCTCCTCCTCAGGCCATACACGCTGAAAGGATGACAGGCAATCAGCCGGTGTACCGTCAGCAGCGGCCCAAGCCGTCTCTTCCCCCTCCTCCTCATCCTCCTCATGCTCCTCCTCCTCCTCCTGTACGCGCTGAGAAATAGACAGGAGGGTGCCCTGACTATCCAGCGGCATACTGTCTTCCCCCGCCCCCGTTTCCGAGCGCAAAGCAGCTGCCTTTATGGTTTGCAGGGAATTTCTCAAGATGCATAGCAGAGGAATGGTGACGCTAATGATTGTAGCATCGCCGCTCACCACCTGGGTAGACTCCTCAAAATTACCAAGGACATGGCAGATGTCTGCCAACCAGGCCCACTCTTCTGAAAGGAATTGAGGAGGCTGACTCCCACTGCGCCGCCCATGTTGGAGTTGGTATTCGACTATAGCTCTCCGTTGTTCATAGAGCCTGGCCAACATGTGGAGCGTAGAGTTCCACCGTGTGGGCACGTCGCACAGCAGTCGGTGCACTGGCAGCTTAAAGTGATGTTGCAGGGTGCGCAGGGTGGCAGCGTCCGTGTGGGACTTGCGGAAATGTGCACAGAGCCGGCGCGCCTTTACGAGCAGGTCTGACAAGCGTGGGTAGCTTTTCAGAAAGCGCTGAACCACCAAATTAAAGACGTGGGCCAGGCATGGCACGTGCGTGAGGCTGCCGAGCTGCAGAGCCGCCACCAGGTTACGGCCGTTGTCACACACGACCATGCCCGGTTGGAGGCTCAGCGGCGCAAGCCAGCGGTCGGTCTGCTGTGTCAGACCCTGCAGCAGTTCGTGGGCCGTGTGCCTCTTATCGCCTAAGCTGAGTAGTTTCAGCACGGCCTGCTGACGCTTGCCCACCGCTGTGCTGCCACGCCGCGCGACACCGACTGCTGGCGACATGCTGCTGCTAACACATCTTGATTGTGAGACAGAGGAGGAGGAGGGTGCTTTAGTGGAGGAAGCATACACCTCCGCAGATACCAGCACCGAGCTGGGGCCCGCAATTCTGGGGGTGGGTAGGACGTGAGCGGTCCCAGGCTCTGACTCTGTCCCAGCCTCCACTAAATTCACCCAATGTGCCGTCAGGGAGATGTAGTGGCCCTGCCCGCCTGTGCTTGTCCACGTGTCCGTAGTTAAGTGGACCGTGGCAGTAACCGCGTTGGTGAGGGCGCGCACAATGTTGCGGGAGACGTGGTCGTGCAGGGCTGGGACGGCACATCGGGAAAAGTAGTGGCGACTGGGAACTGAGTAGCGCGGGGCCGCCGCCTCCATGATACTTTTGAAGGACTCAGTTTCCACAACCCTATACGGCAGCATCTCAAGGCTGATGAATTTTGCTATGCGGACGGTTAACGTTTGAGCGTGCGGGTGCGTGGCGGCGTACTTGCGCTTGCGCTCGAACACTTGCGCAAGCGACGGCTGAACGGTGCGCTGAACTACACTGCTGGATGGGGCCGAGGACAGCGGAGATGAGGGTGTGGGTGCAGGCCATGAGGCGGTAGTGCCTGTGTCCTGAGAGGGGGGTTGCATCTCAGTGGCAGGTTGGGGCACAGGGGGAGAGGCAGGGGTGCAAACCGGAGGCGGTGAACGGCCTTTGTCCCACCTTGCGGGGTGCTTGGCCATCATATGTCTGCGCATGGTGGTGGTGGTGAGGCTGTTGGTGTTGGCTCCCCGGCTGAGCTTTGCGCGACAAAGGTTGCACACCACTGTTCGTCGGTCGTCAGGCGTCTCTGTGAAAAACTGCCAGACCTTAGAGCACCTCGGCCTCCGCAGGGTGGCATGGCGCGAGGGGGCGCTTTGGGAAACACTTGGTGGATTATTCGGTCTGGCCCTGCCTCTACCCCTGGCCACTGCACTGCCTCTTGCAACCTGCCCTGCTGATGCCCTTGACTCCCCCTCTGAAGACCTGTCCTCCTGAGTAAGCGTTGCACACCAGGTGGGGTCAGTCACCTCATCGTCCTGCTGCTCTTCCTCCGAATCCTCTGTGCGCTGCTCCCTGGGACTTACTGCCCTTACTACTACCTCACTGCAAGACAACTGTGTCTGATCGTCATCGTCCTCCTCACCCACAGAAAGTTGTTGAGACAGTTGGCGGAAGTCCCCAGCCTCTTCCCCCGGACCCCGGGAACTTTCGAATGGTTGGGCATCAGTGACGATAAACTCCTCTGGTGGGAGAGGAACCGCTGCTGCCCAATCTAAGCAGGGGCCCGAGAACAGTTCCTGGGAGTGCTCCCGCTCCTGAGCAGGTGTTATTGTAGTGGAGTGAGGAGGCTGGGAGGAAGGAGGAGCAGCAGACAGAGGATTCGGATTGGCAGCAGTGGACGGCGCAGAACTGCGGGTAGACGATAGGTTGCTCGAAGCACTTTCTGCCATCCAGGACAGGACCTGCTCACACTGCTCATTTTCTAATAACCGTCTCCCGCGTGGACCCATTAATTGGGCGATGAATGTGGGGACGCCAGAAACGTGCCTCTCTCCTAATCGCGCAGCAGTCGGCTGCGACACACCTGGATCAGGAGCTTGGCCTGTGCCCACACCCTGACTTGGCCCTCCGCGTCCTCGGCCGCGTCCACGTCCTCTAGGCCTACCCCTACCCCTCAGCATGCTGTATTACCAGTGATTTGATTTCACAGGCAGGAAATAAATTGGCGCAAGACTGCAGGCCAAATATAATTTTTGCCCTTTTTGGAAAACGAAAGGCCCCACTGCCTCTAGTGAATGAATTATCTAAGTTTAATAACTGTGCTGTGTCCCTGCTTATGTGTCACAGAACGTGAGGGTAGCAGAGTTATTATAACTCTGGCAGAGCAGGTATTTTTTTTCCCAATTAAGGAAAGCAAATGGCGAAGCCAGCAGTAAAGCGTAGCTGGGTGCGTATGATTTAGCACTGTTCTTCACGCAGCTCACACGTCTCCACCGCCCGTAAGGACGGACAGAGGCTGGACAAATAGATTTGTTTTCACTTGTTTTTCCACCAAAAGGCAGCACTGCGTATATTCTATGAATAATAACTGTGTTGTGGCCCTGCCTATACAATTCTTTCCCTGCAGTATCAATGGAGGGTGGAATGCTCTGCAGAGGCGATTTTGAGAAGCCCAAAAAAAATGCAGCACAGCTAACAGCAGCCTGGACAGTACTGCACACGGATAAATATGGCCCTAGAAAGGACCGTTGAGGTTCTTGAAGGCTACACTCACTCCTAACACTCTCCCTGCCTATGCAGCACTTCTGTCCCTAATGCCAGGTGCAACGGTCTGCAGAGGCGATTTTGAGAAAAAAAAAAATGCCACTGCTAACAGCAGCCAACACACAGCTATCAGTGGCCCTAATAAGGACCTTTGGGGGGTCTTGAAGCCTACACTAACTACCAATTCTTTCCCTACAGCAGCTCCGGTATAAACAGCACTGTCCCTCATCTAACTCACACCGCATCTGAGGCGAGCCGCGGGAGGGGCCGACTTTTATATTAGGCGAACACCTGATCTCGCCAGCCACTCACAGCAGGGGGGTGGTATAGGGCTTAAACGTTGCAGGGGGAAGTTGTAATGCCTTCCCTGTCTTTCAATTGGCCAGAAAAGCGCGCTAACGTCTCAGGGAAGGAAGTGAAAGTAACCAGAACACCGCATGGTGTTCGTTACGAATAACGAACATCCCGAACACCCTAATATTCGCACGAATATCAAGCTCGGACGAACGCGTTCGCTCATCTCTAGTTATAATGCTTTGACAGTGCCACCTATTAAAAGGTAGTTTTTAAATAGGCTTTGTAACATTACTAAGAATATAAGTCCAAACCAAAATCTTTTCCAGAAGGATAACCATTGTTAGACATTGACTTTAAGGAAAGCTACCTTCTAATAGGTATCTTCTGAAGAAGATAACCATGGTCAGAAATTTATTAATAGGTGGCGTAATATATTCCATTTACAGACTAAATTCCCCATATGAGAATTGCACTGCCTTTTAAGTCTCCTCAAACATATTAGGTGTCTACACAAGGAGAAACTCTACCCCTTCCTAACCTACATCATAGACATTTTAACCAGCCAGCCAGCAACCTACTGTACACTGATGAGAGGCGACCCCCCATCCCCATAAAAACAGGCTATCATTTTTATTCGGGAAAATACTATGGTTTAGTTTTGTATTCCCTATAGGGAAGTTACCTTCTAATAGGTGGCACTGCTGAGGCATTGTAACACCTTGCATTTGCATACCAAGTTTCCCAGATAAGCACTGTATAGCTTTTCGAGTCTCCTCATACCTACTAGGCAGTCTGTACATTGATTGATTCTCATTTTTTTTTTAGCATGCTTTGCTTCTGCTGCACTGTACAACCTCTAATATTTTTATGGATAACAAAAAACAACAACCTTTAGAAACGTAATAAAATTTTAAGAAATAAATAAATAGATCAATGCTGAAATGAGTGTGTACAAACCATATAGCTAGTATGTATGAATGACCTTGACATTTCCTATTACATTTGCTTTAGGCAATTTTTTGTCTGTGAACTGCAAGTATTGATATTTTTATTACAAATATAACATGTTAGAAATATCACATCTTTTATTTTTGTGTTTCTTTCCTTGACTGTTTACTTCAAAGTTTAGCATTTATCTACAGAGATACTGTATTTCCTAAGGATATAGAAGCAGGAGAACAAGGTGCAACAACTACATTCTACCAGTTTTACCAGAAATGAAGTTGTACGGCTATATATATATATATATATATATATATATATATATATATATATATATATATATATATCTATCTCAGAGTAATTGAAGAAAAACACCTTCTTCTGCGCTCGTGTTGTAGTCTTTTGAAATGGTTCAACAAGAATTAGTTTTCGTTGAACAGAATATTAGGTTCCAGCTTATCGTTTAATGCACAAAATTCAGTGTTACATCAGGTAACAAGTGACAAGACAGGTTCAATATGGTGCAACGCGTTTCAGCGTCTAACTGATGCCCTTATCAAACATTACAAACGGGTCAAACATTGCCTTTATATATGTAATTCATGCTCGCTTACTTGCCTCATGTTCGCCAAGTCAGGACAGCGCATGCGCGCTGCTTCCTGAATCGCATCTGCGCTCCATTCTGACGTCTATCTAACGCATGCATAGTCCTCCTTGGAACGCATCTGCGGTCAAGATCGGTATAAACCCTGCACTGCGCTCCATTACGTGCTCCTTCTAGCACATGCGTGATCTATATATATAAAATTGAATGTATGCGTGTCTGTGTGTAT
This sequence comes from Eleutherodactylus coqui, assembly GCF_035609145.1. Taxonomy (NCBI): domain Eukaryota; kingdom Metazoa; phylum Chordata; class Amphibia; order Anura; family Eleutherodactylidae; genus Eleutherodactylus; species Eleutherodactylus coqui. The sequence goes on along the minus strand of NC_089837.1, from coordinate 251,533,751 downwards.
GTCTGTCTGTCTGTGTGTGTGTCTGTTTGTCCTTTATGCGCTACTACACCATTCATCCGATCGCCATGAAACTTTGGGAAGTTGTTGAGTACACTCCTGGGAAGATTATAGGCAAAATAAAACTATCCTACGATAAATGGCGCGCGTGCGAGCGTCATCGACAGTTGCGCCCCCCCCACGTAGATCGTTTGATTTCCATCACTGCCACTAATTCTCTCACTTCGCGATGTCATAGAAACTTGAAATTTGGCACGAGCATTGATTATGTCATAAATAGGAAAAGTTAATAGGTCTCAACTCAATTATTCAATTCTAAGCGCCAAAGAATTAGCATCCAAATTTTACGTACGGAATCTAATTCTCTCACTTCCCAATGTCATGGAAACTTGAAATTTGGCACAAGCATTTATTATGTCATAAATAGGAAAAGTTAATGGGTCCCAACTCGATTATTCAATTGTAAGTGCCAAAGAATTAGCGTCCAAATTTTACGCACGGAATCTAATTTTCTCGCTTCCCAATGTCATAGAAACTTGAAATTTGGCACGGGCATTGAATATGTCATAAATAGGAAATGCTAATGGGTCCCAACTCGATTATTCAATTCTATGCGCCAAACAATTAGCGTCCAAATTTTACGTACGGAATGTAATTTTCTCACATAGAAACATGAAATTTGGCACAAGCATTGATTATGTAGTAAATAGGAAAAGCTAATGGGTCCCAACTCGATTATTCAATTCTATGCGCAAAAGAATTAGCGTCCAAATTTTACGTACGGAATCTAATTTTCTCGCTTCCCAATGTCATAGAAACTTGAAATTTGGCACGAACATTGATTATGTCATAAATAGGAAAAGCTAATGGGTCCCAACTCGATTATTCAATTCTATACGCCAAAGAATTGGCGTCCAAATTTTACGTACGGAATGTAATTTTCTCACATAGAAACATGAAATTTGGTACGGGCATTGAATATGTCATAAATAGGAAACACTAATGGGTCCCAAGTCGATTATTCAATTCTATGCGCCAAAGAATTAGCGTCCAAATTTTACGTACGTAATCTAATTCTCTCACTTCCTGATATATATAAATGCATGTATGTCTGTCTGTTTGTCCTTTATGCATTACTACACCATTCATCTAATTGCCATGAGACTTTGGGAAGTTGTTGAGTACACTCCTGGGAAGATTATAGGCATAGTACAACTATCCTACGATAGGTGGCACGCGTACGAGCATCGTCGACAGTTATGCCCCCCAGACAAAGATCGTTTGATTTCCATCTCAAGCACGAAAGCAAAAGGCATTACGAGCAACGGGATGAGTGTTCAACCAGAAAATGATGCATCCGCCGAACGTTTCGCAAGACAATTGCTGGATATTGAGAATGCTGAGGTAAAATGAAAGCTGTGCTGTGATTGGTTGCTATTTCTTATACAGCTGAGGTAACATGAAAGCTGTGCTGTGATTGGTGGCTACTTCTTATACTACTGAGATTGCATGAAAGCTGTGCTGCGATTCGTTGTTATATATTATACCACTGAGGTAACATGAAAGCTGTGCTGTGATTGGTTGCTATATATAATACCGCAGAGGTAACATGAAAGCTGCGCTGTGATTGGTTGCTATTTTTTATATTGCTGAGGCAGAATAAAAGTTGCGCTGTGATTGGTTGTTATTTCTCTTACTGCTGAGGTAACATGAAAGCTGCGCTGTGATTGGTTGTTATATTTTATACTGCTAAGGTAACATGAAAGCTGCGCTGTGATTGGTTGTTATATATTATACCACTGAGGTAACATGAAAGCTGCGCTGTGATTGGTTGTTATCTAGATATATAAAAACGAATGAATGTATGTCTGTCTGTCTTCGCAGCAACGCGCGATGGGTAAGCTAGTCTTAAATAAAATACGTCTCTGGTCCATGTGAAACATGAATCAAGCGCATGCGCACTTGCTCATGGAGCGTTACCTGCACTGCATAGCATAGATAACATATTCTACCAATTCTTATTGCACTATATAGATGGGAGGTTGTGTAATCATACTCAGTCTCCACAATGAATTTAACTCACCAATCATATTTTAAAACATAGGATTATACATACATACAATTATACAGAATTCATTTTCATTTCAATACAAAATATACAATATAAAAATCTGTGTAAGGCCTTAGTCAGACGGGCGTTTTTAGCCGCGATTTGCGCATGCGTCCGGTGATTTTTTAAAACCATTGCTTTGCAATGGTATCGGACACATGAGCGCTTTTTATGCGCTCGTCCGATAAATTATAGAACAGAAATCGCAGATCGCGCCTATCTGCGATCTGCGATTCCTGTTCTCTTCTCTATATGCGCTCAATGGGGCCGACGGCAGCAGCGCCGACCCCATTGAGAACATATAGAAGACAAATCATTCTTGAGAGAAGAATGATGTTTGCCCATTGAATTTAATGGAGCCGGCAATACAGCCGGCTCCATTGAAAACAATGGGCTGCCGGCGTGCGCGGGATGAATTGTCGGGAAGGGCTTAAATATATATGTATTGCCGACTCCATTGAATGCAATGCGCTGGACAGCTCCGGCCCGTTTCTAATGAAACGCGGCTAGGAGCAGATTTTCGGGCGATTTTCGGGCACCGGTCACGCGATTTGCGGATGCGCATCCGTCATGCGATCCGCAAATTGCGCGAAAAAACGCCCCTCTGCCTAAGGCCTAAATGAGTAAAAACTCATATAGATACTATAGCTCAACTCTATAACAGGATGCAATCATAATGCGATCAAATAAAATCCTATAAATATAATGCATATATATATATATATATATATATATATATATATATATATAAGCTATTAAAAATCTCCATAAAAATCAATTCATTAAAGCATATCTTTTCCAGACCAAGCCTTCTATTAATTTATTCCATTTGAAATACATATTTTCGTTTTTGCTAATTTATTAAAATTATATTAATTACATTTAAATAAAATTATATATTTATATTTTTTCAAAAATGTCATTCAGACCATAAGGGACCAAAGTATTCATTCTATAGATCCAGAACATTTCTCTTGCATGCACTTGAGAAAAGGAATGTGAAGTGATGCATTCTACGGATGCATTCACACGAGCGTGTTTTTGTGAGTGCATACGCAGGCACAAAAACATGCTTGTACTTACAACAATGCATTCCCTATGGTGTGTTCACATGTCCATACTTTGCAGGTGCGTGCCTGCAAAGATAGGACATGCGTGCACCATAGGGAATGCATGCATTGTTTTAAATGGAGCCGCGGTTGCTGCTTTACATATAAGCCCTTCCCTGAAAAATAAACATTTCAGTGCAAAAAAAAAAAAATTCACCCCCGCTAGTTAAAAGAATTCGCTGCTGCTACATCAGATGCAGCAGAGGAATTCTTCAATTCTCAACCGCAGCTGTCACACATGACAACTGCAGTAGAGAATCCTGCTGCTGGCATCCCATCAATGGCCTTTCAGGGAAGGGCTTTATAAGCCCTTCCCTGAAAAGCCTTTTAATATAGTGTGAAAAAAAAATTATACTCACCTGCCGGGGCTCGGCTGCGACTTCTGCCGCAGTCCCCATCTCTGTAGTACTGAACTATCAGCAGCTGGGGATTTAAAATCCCTGCCTGCTGGAAGCGCTCAGCCAATCACAATTAGAGTCAGGGACAGCTGCAGATGCCGCGGCTGAGCCCCGGCAGGTGAGTATTTTTTTTTACGTTTTTCACACTATTTTGAAAGGCTTTTCTGGGAAGGGCTTATGAAGCCCTTCCCTGAAAAGCCATTGACAGCTGCTGGGGCTCAGCAGCGACTTCTGCTCTGTGGCGCTGCTGAGCTATCAGCAACTGGGGATTTTAAATCCCTGGCTGCTGATAGCTCAGTACTACAGAGCCGGGGACAGCGGCAGAAGTCGCGGCTGAGCCCCGGAAGGTAAGTATAGATTTTTTTTTGTCACACTATATTAAAAGGTTTTTCGGGGAAGGGCTTATGAAGCCCTTCCCTGAAAAGCAATTGACGGCTGCCGAGGCTCAGACTTCTGCCGCTGTCCCCGGCTCTATAGTTCTCAGCTAGCAGCATGCGGGGAATTAAAATTCCCACCTGCTGTTAGGTCTGATTGTGATTGGCTTATGAAGCCCTTCCCTGAAAAGCCATTGACGGGGATGCTGGCAGCAGGATTCTCTACCGCAGCTGTCATGTATGACAGCTTTGTTTGAGAATTAAATAATTCCTCTGCTGCATCTGCCACAGATGTGGCAGATGTAGCAGCAGCGAATTCATTAACTAGCGGGGGTGAAGGAAACATCTGCCGCATGCGGCAGATGTGTTCTTCATGCCCAGGGGGCCACGGCAGCAGCGGAGAGGTAAGTTGTTTTTTTTTGCACTAAAATGTTTCTTTTTCAGGGAAGTGCTTATATGTAAAGCCCTTCCCTGAAAAAGAATGCAGGGTGCAGGCAGAGCATTGTTTTCAATGGAGCCACTGGCAGCAGCTGTGGCTCCATTGACAGCAAGCATGCAGCTGTGTTCACGCGTGTTTTTGCTCGTACCTAGGTGCGGACATATGTACGCACCTAAGTACGCACAAAAACACGCTCGTGTGAACGCATCCTAAGGGGGTAACTTTCAACTTTGTACAATCTTTGTGGTGTTTTTTTCCAAAAAATGCTGTGTGGTGTATCCAGTAGAGATGTGAAATCTATGCTGATTCATGCGGGAATTCAGGGCATTAGTGGTGCGCCCAATGTACTACAATCCATAGGGGCATTTGACAAGATAAATCACATACTGTGAGCTGCATTTTAAAAACTGTTTAATTTAATCGTTCTCTGCTACTGATTTATAAAAACTTCTCTTTTCCACTGTGTTATTATTGGGCAACACTTACAGCGTTTTCGGCCACATCTATAGACACCCACCGGGAATTTTGTTCCTGAAAATTTCACCAGAAATTTTTATTATAGGATTAGATGGTGCAAGGGTGTTCTGTAAGGTCTTATTTCTATGATAGATTATTCTTAGTTTCTCCTGAATTTCTTTCTGCAAAAACGGGTCCCTTTTTAAAATATCCCAATTTTTCTTTCAAATTCCTTCAATTTGGCTAAACTGAGAGTTATATTTAGTTATAAAAAGGATATTTTCATTAAAATCATTGTTGGTCTTTTTTTGACCATTTTTTTAATCAATATCTATTCTTGTACTCTTTTGGCTTGGTTAAGTAAGAGCTTTATTGTAGGCTGACTCAGTCAGACTTGGCGGATAACCTTTTTCCGTAAAACATTCTTTTAATATCAATGATTGTGTTTTGTGCATCCCAACAGAGGAGCAGCTTCTCTTAATACGCCTAAACTGCCCAAAGGGAATGTTAGTTTTCCAATTTTTCTTATGGCAACTTGAATAATTTCAAAAACTATTACAGTCTATGTTTAAAATGGGTTCTAGTCCGTATTTTGCCATCCATCGATGATAATACCAAATATTTTCGAGTTGCCATAAGAAAAATGACACCAGGTGAGTTCATCCTTATCCATTTTTCAGGTTCATATATCTAGGCGCTGACCTTTATACTGTGTCTTATATATTTAATCAGCTGTGCATGATAATGAGAAGTACAATTGTTGTCAGTACTATTGGTAAACACGAGTATAAAGTACACCATGTATGATATTATGTTTCTAGATGACAAAATGAAGCTTATAAAGAAAAGTGAACCCTACTTATGGGAAAATATGGTGGGAGGCAAATTATGTTTTGGGGTTGCTTTGCTCTGTCTGGAACTAGCAGTTTTGAACATGTTACAGGAACAATAAAATTAGAAGATTATCAGAGCATTTTAGAGTGAAGTGTATCCTAAGTGTAAGAAAACTAGTTTAAGGGGCATAGCCTGGACAAGCAGCAAGGTGGATGCACTCACTTTGAGCCCCCGCTCTCCGACCCTCCAAAAGGCCATATAGACTGGGAATTCAGCACATAACTTTCACAGGGACCTTACATCTGGACACTATCCTGCATCAGCCACCCCAATGATTGGACATCCTGAAGGCCCTATTCTCCTTTGACTTTACTGTGACTTACTGTATTAAATGCACTAGCCAGCACCCACTGTCCTGGTGGACGTTTGCTCCGGACCTTTTCCAACCTCTTCTGTACAGTGCTGCCTCATGTGTTAGTGGACACACTACCCACGGGATACTTCCCTACATCCTAGAGGGTCCTCCTGAATTCAAATCTGTATTGCATTGTATAGCCTGCCCAGATCATGAAGCCAGTAGGCAGGAGATCCACACAGCTGCCCATGGTTTCTTGCCTTCAGCATTATACAACTTTTCCTCTCCCCTAGCTCTGAGGCTCTACTATTCATCCACCCCATTATTAGCACCAGAGGGTAGCCTCCTTCATGAGAGACCATGCTGTACACAGTCAGTGTGTACCAACTGCTCTATGGAAGCCTACGTGCATGTTTGTTACAGAACCCTACCTTCCTACATTTGAGAACTCTGATAGAGGTAACTTTTTTCTGCACTGTAGCTTTGGGAAAATTTTTGGACATTCCACCTCTGCATTAAGATCCCTACACACAGGGGAGTTATATGGAGTGTTATATCCAATTGACACCTTTTAGGGACATTAAACTTGCTATATACTGGTTCTTACACATACACTTGTTTATCCAGACCTTCAGTCCAAGCCTGTTCCCATTTGAACTAATTTGCCTAATTCAACAGTGTCTATAGGTCACCTGTACAGCGCATTCAACTCCAGCTCATTCTTGTGTGTCTACCCTACCTGTTACCACTGCCTGCAGGTTAATATGTATCACCATAAGTTATAGTCCACAACATTATAAGCGGTGCCTGATGCCTCTCACTACAGTGCAGTGGCTTTATTTGTTCCTGCACTGTTGTCTGGGCTTGCTAACATGGCTCCTACAGAAGTTAATCTTAAAGTGTGGATAAAGAGGCCAAATTTCGCAGATCAGAGCAGGTAACTAGTTCAATTTGATTCTTCATTCCCTGAGATTCCACTACAAATGTGCAATGCTAAGGAAATGGATTCCCCTGCTCATAATCCTGACACCAAGAAAATACTGGCTGTGATTCACGCTTGTCAGGTTTTGATCATGACCTGCATAGGAAAATTAAGGTGGATATTTTTTTCCTCCATCAGGATGCATGACGTACCCCTGAATGACATATCCAACTCTCTTGAAGACTAAACTACTCCATTGTCTGGCTGTGTGAATGAAATAAAGTGTTTCTAGACTATACCAACACTTAGATGGCCAGGAAAATAGACTCAGAAGATGTAATTTGCACTATGTGAATCCTGCATTGAGCAGGGGGTTGGACCCGATGAGCTTGGAAGTTACTTCCAACTTTACCATTTTATGATTCTCTAATTTGCCTTCAAAACACTGCTGGAGTCTTAATCCTTTCTGGCTAAAAATTCTGTCTCTGCGATCATGCTTTCGAATGGATTACACTTTTTCCTGCTTTGAATTCTCTGCTTTCTAATGCAGTGGCAAAAATTTTTGGAGGACAAAGCAGGTAGCTCTTTAGCCTTTGTAGTGTGGGATGCTTTTAAGGCATTTGCGCTTTATACTATGTTCCTAGCTATCAATGGTCTTAAGAAGGGGCTAGCTCATGCCAAATTAAAACTAGCCAATAACATGCTCACTGAGGAATTGCAGTACATTAATAACTAGAGAGTATAAGCCAGATTCGTTATATCAGACCCTTGTAAATGAAGCAAACTTGCTTAGTAGTGCCCCAAAAAAGCTTTTTTCTCTAATCATGAGCATGGGGACAAGTGCGTCAGACTCCTGGAATGACTTGTTAAAGGGAATAATGCCCCTCTTGTGGTTTCCCTTAGGCAGACCTCAGATCCCCCAGAAATATTGTATGCATTCTGAATTTATTGATAAACAAATATTTTGCTAATGGGACAAAAACATGTTATTTACATGAAATTGAGTGTGCTGAATCTGAATTTGCAGTCAAAATTCACATAGGATGTCTAGAATCTTAAGTTATAGGCCAACTAGAGTTTTGTGACAGCTTAGTAGATTAGCCCATGTACCGATGCATGGTAACATTATAATTGCTGCACCATTACCTGCATCATGCCTTAGGGCTTAGTCAGACGGCCGTTTTTAGCCGCGATTTGCGCATGCGCATGCGTCCGGCGATTTTATAAAACCATTGCTTTGCAATGGTATCGGACACATGAGCGCTTTTTATGCGCTCGTCCGATAAATTATAGAACAGAAATCGCAGATCGCACCTATGTGCGATCTGTGATTCCTGTTCTCTTCTCTATATGCGCTCAATGGGGCCGGCGGCAGCAGCGCCGACCCCATTGAGAACATAAAGAAGACAAATCATTCTTCTCTGCCACAGCTGTAACAGCTGTGGCAGAGAAGAACGATGTTTGCCCATTGAATTCAATGGAGCCGGCAATACAACCGTCTCCATTGAAAGCAATGGGCTGCCGGTGAGCGCTGGATGAATTGTCGGGAAGGGCTTAAATATATAAGCCCTTCCCTGCAATTCATCCTAAAATGTGTTAAAATAAAAAAAAATTGTATACTCACCTTTCCGCTGCAGCCGGAGTTCTGCCGCGGCCGCTGTCAGTTCTCCTGAACTGCTTCTCAGCACTATTCAGCCGGCGGGGCTTTAAAATCCCCGCCTGCTGAATGATCTGCCTCTGATTGGTCACAGCCTGACCAATCAGAGGCAGGTTTCACTCACACACCCATTCATGAATTCATGAATGGGTGAGTGACTGCTGCCTCTCATTGGCTCAGCGGGAGCTGCCCCTGATTGGTCCCGCTGAGCCAATGAGAGGCAGCAGTCACTCACCCATTCATGAATTCATCTTGTGCTTCTGAAAGTAACAGTCCTGATAGGGATCATGAGGATGATGTTGCTTCTGACGAATATTTTGAACCAAAATCTGAACAGGGTAAGCCCCACCTGCTGATTCAATGTGATTTAGATGATTGTCTTCATCAAAAGAGAAGTCTGAATTGTTAGCCTCCAGATTACAGAAATAGACAGGAATGTACATATTTTCATGATCGTCATGCAAACTTAGTATCATATTATAAACTGGAAAATGACATTTGTTTCTATACTGACGTAAATGGCCTTATGCTGGCGCTAGATTGCATCTATGTGCCTGAGCAGTGGAGAGTATGTATAGACTCTATATTGCTGCACAATCGCAACAAAAAGCCTTCTGTTCCCATTGCTCATGCTGGGGGAATGAAAGAGATATATGAGTCAATAGAACTCCTTTGAAGCTTATCAACTATACTATTCAAATTATAACTGGAAAATTTGTGGTGACCTGAAGGTTGTGGCACTCCTGTTGGATCTACAGTTGGTGTACACAAAACACATGTGCTTTTTGTGACTATGGAACAGTCGCGATGGCAGCAATCGTTACAAAGTGACGCAGTGGCCATCCAGAGTGGAGCACACTGTTGGCAGATACAATGTGCTACATGCATCACTGGTTGATTCAATGAAAGTTTAACTTCCACCACTTTACATTAAGCTGGACCTAATGAAAACTTTGTCATGGCTCTCGATCATAATGAAAATGGTTTCCAGTATCTGAAGGATGAGTTTGGAAAAAACAAAATGGAAGCCAAACTAAAAGCAGAAATTTTTGTTGGTCATAAAATCTGCAAATTAATATGTGATGCAACATTCAGATCCGATTTGAACTCGCCACTTCAGATGCATTTGTGCTAGTTGTGCAAAAACTTTTTTGGCAATCATCTGGCTGACAACCATGCTGAACTTGTAAGTAAAATGTTAGCAGTGTATCAGCAACTTGGCTGTCGAATGTCATTCAAAATTAATTTCTTACATTCTCTTCTGGATTTTTTCCCTACAAATTTGGCTGACGTGAGTGATAAACATGGGGAAAGATTCCAGCAGGATATTGCCACCATGGAAAAAAGATACCCAGGCCACTTCAACCCCAACATGATGGGTGACTATTACTGATTTCTGCAGCGGTCAATAACAGACACTCACAAACTACTTTTGAACAGTGCATGTGTGTTGCAGAAAGACTCAAGTGAACTTGTTATTTACATGCTTGTTACATCTCAGTTTTGAAGCACAATTTAGCTATGTACAGTGGCTGTACAATGACAATAAAATCAGTTTCTTGCATCTGTATGAATAGCCAATGATACCATGTATGACTTCAGAACCCAACGTCCTAGGCAAATGCGTCTACAGATTTGGACTCTACACACTCTGTTTAGTATAGAATACATGAAATACCTCAAGTAACAGACAAATATTTTTTTTCTGTGATCCAGTGTTATCAATTCTTATTGTCTTCATATATTACTGCTACACTCGCTCAAATAGCGGCATACCTTTCTGACGTCCCTCTGCCTAACCTTTCTGTGAAAGACATGCCTTTCTTGATAGTCCCATTACTGCTGAGGAGATACTCAAAGCTATGGCATCCTTCCAAACTGCCCAATCTCTGCTAATGATGGTATCCCCATTAAGTTTTATAGCAAATACGCAGAATGCCTGGCCCCAGGTCTTGTCTGAAGCATTGGAAGCCTCATTTTTGTCCAAATCCATGATGGCCCCAGGTCTTGTCTGAAGCATTGGAAGCCTCATTTTTGTCCAAATCCATGATGGACGCCACCATTATAGTTCCCCCAAGCCTGGGAAAAACCTTCAATTTTGTGCCTTTTATCAACCCATCTCAGTCCTCCAAAAAGCTGTTAAGATACTGGGTAAGTTATTAACTATAAGACTGAACTCCGTTATTCTTTCCCTCATACACTCAGAATACATTTGTTTTCTGCTGGGTAAAACGGTGCCCTTAACCTCCACAGACTCTTTTATAACTTACAGGTCACGCATGAAGAGGTGGGTATTAAAAAAAATAGTCTCTCTCAACACTACTAAAGTACTCAGCATGATAAAGTGGGATTATATTTTTGAGACCTTACTTCAGTTTGGTTTTGGCCCATCATTTAATAAATGGATCTGTCTACTATACTCCACACCACAATCCAGGGTCAAAATTAATTGTTGGATCTTCCTTCCCTTCTCATTATTTAGGAGTACATGCAAAGGCTGCTCCCTATCTTCCCTTTTTTTATTTGCTTTTGCTATTGAGCCTCTGATGATATGTTTCAGGCAGGAACTGGGATTAAGGGCTTTGTTCTCTCTAATATGCATGAAAAGGTTAGTTTACATGCAGATGAAATCTTGTTATACCTGACGGACCCAGAGGAGTACCTCCATATCACTTTAACAGTTTTGATCCAGTTTGGGGATATGTCAGACCTTACCATCCATTGAGCTAAGCCCATATATTATGGGTGGATAGTTATGCCCCTATGAAGGCACTACTGTGGTGATCTTCCATCACTTACTAAGGAATAAAGTCTTTCCAGATTTTAGTCCTAAAAGCTACTCATTTCTAGGCTCTTTTTTACACCTGATATGGTCCTGCCTAAAAATTCAGTTTTTTGGGGTGCAAGTTATTCAATTCCTGAATGATGAAATGGGGTCTCCTGTCCCACTAAATTGGTATTTTCCTGCTACCAACTTACATTTCTAACAGAAGTGCTATGCTATGCTAAAAAAGTTATCGCCCAAGGGGCAAGGCTTGGCGAGCTAAGAGTGAGGAAGCATGCTGCTGAGCTCTGCCATTAGAAACAGACTTTTTTGCTCAGATCCAGGTTTCCAGAAGGAAAAGGGACACAGCACACCAGCCAGCAGTTCTGTGGACACCTTCAAGGGACTTTTTGGAGCATCCTTGCTGCTGTACAGAGGGTGAGGGGGCTGTGGTCCAGCACAGCCTGTACTGCTGCACACATCCTTGACCTGGATCGATGGAACCTGCGCCCGGAGGCGTCTAGCACTGTCAGCCCACAGTGTCCATAACTTTTGCACCAGGTAACTTCTAGACCTGTCAGAGGGGAGGTGGCACCGCTCTGTGAGGTCCTGGAGCTGTGTCTCCTGTCATTCTCACCGCAGCTGGTGGCCCGCGGCTCAGTTCATATCTCCCCTGGGTCCTCTGTTACCTCTGCCAGGATCTCTGGTGTTAAGCATGTCCCTGCTGCCCGTTGGAGCCAGCGCTAGTGAGGTGCTGCAGACAGGGTTCTTCTCAGGGAACGTCAGCAGCTCCTACTCCCCTGCAGAACAACTGCTATTTTAGGCTGCAGACAAAGGGGTCAATCACACTGCCCCTGAACAGATAGGGGGAGGGAGCGAAGAGAAGCAACAGTACATATATATAACTCCCTAACAAAAGTGCAGGGAGAGGAAGACTGCCGGGACACCTCCACTCCAGCACAACTGCACACATCTGGAGAATCATCAGAAGAGCCTGGACATCAGGGACACTGCGCAAGTCCAAGAAGTTTTGTACCCTTGACATGGACTCATTTAAATCTCCTAGAAGAGGGTTACCTAATCATAATGCTTGATTGTTACTTCCTTTTTCTAACCACATTGCACTGTCTAGCAGCATCACTTTCCCTCAATTTCTTCATCTTACTCTTTCTTTGCCATATGTTTGTTTGCTTCTGCTTTTATTTAATAATTTCTCTACAGATAGCAGTCTATGCTGGGAGTCACGGATTCTCTGTGCCTTTTCACGTCCCCATAACTTTCTGATTTTTGCTTGATAACCTGGTTCCGGATAGGACATCGTCCTTAAAATCTGGTCCAGCAGCAAAAGGTCATACTGTGTTTGTCTATTGTTGGCCTAACAACAGCTAGTTGTGATAGATTTGTGGTTCTATTTTTGTGTTCTTAATTTTGTTGACAGTACTGCTGATGTCGTATGCTTAGAAAGTACTTCCCCTAATTCTATTTATGGCTGATTTACACCTAGCTTCATTCAACATAAAGGGTATTAACATTCCACAAAAAAGGTCTAATTTTAAAAAAAAACTACACCCCTATTTTCAAAAATAACATCTTCACTAAATGGTTCAACACCTGTATGTCATTGAAAAGGCATAGAGGTGTAGCTATAGTTTTACATATTGCAAATTATAAACACCTTAACTGATCCTGAGGGTTTATTTTTGTTAAGGGTACGATTGGTGACAGAACATTTACCTTGGCTAACATATACGCCCCAATTTACTATCAAGAGTCCATTTTTACTAAAGTAACTAATAGAGTTGAGCAAACATACTCTTCCGAGCTTGATGCTCGTTCGAGTATTACCGTACTCGATGGTGTTCATTACTCGAACGAGCATCAACCCGTGTTCGATCCCGCCCCAGTTTTTGGCTCCTCCCCGCTGTGACATGCCTGTTTTGGCCCCTTCCCACTGCGAAGGAGAAAAAAAAAGCTCGGCACCTGGTGTCCCACATACAAAAATGCTCGAGTCTACCATTGTAGTCAATAGGGTTTGTTACTCGAGTAGAGCTCTCGAATTTTACAAAAAGCTCGACTCGAGTAACGCGGACACGAGCATTTGGGTGCTCACTCATTTCTAGTAACTAACCAATTGCATGAATTTTCTGAGAGCGATCTCATCTTGGGTGGAGATTTCAATGTTTCACTCAACCCCACCTTAGATACCTGGAATGGCTCCTCAGTGGTCTCCTTTCCCAAATTAAAAAAATAAAAATAAAAATTGCTAGTGGATCTCCATCTAGTGGACCTGTGGAGAGTTCTTAACCCAGAGACAAAAGATTTCTCCTTCTACTACCCAGTTCATAAAAAATATTCAAGAATAGATTATCTATACACTACGCACTCTTTGTTAGATTCAATCACCAAAACGTTCTCTAAACCAATTCTCTATTCAGATAATGTCCCTATTTTTATGAGGATGACTATTTCCCCCAAGAGGAAATGACAATCTGTTGAAAAGCAAGGAGAATATTGAATATATAGAAAGAGGCCTACAGCATTATTTCAGCGAAAACGCCTTGGAGCCATGTGATTCTATGATTATATGGGAGGCCCATAAGGCTGTAATAAGAGGATTATTTACTGAACTGGGTGGAAGAAGGAAAAAAGAAAAAGATAGAGATCATTTCTCTCATTGAGCAGATCCTGTAATAAGAAAACTTTCTCACTCTATCACGAAAAACAACTGTTCAACTTGTGCATCAATTTAAAAGAGCTTTGAAATCAAAAGTCTGAAAAGTACCTCTTCTTCGCAAAATACAAACACTACGCTTTTTCTGACAAATGCTTTAAAAAGCTTGCAGCTCTAATTAAAATTCAGAATGCTAAAGCATTCATCCGCAAAATAAAGGATAAAAGTGATAAAATACACCACAAAACCGCAGACATTTCCAAGAATTCTACTCTATTTTATATAATATCCAAAGCCCTATAGATTCATTAACAGTTAAGTGTCAAAAGATCCGCAATTTTTTAGACTCAGTTAACCTCCCTAGCATACCCACAAGCCAACTACAATCTCTCCTCAAACTGATTTTCCCTCAGGAAGTGGAGGAAAATATCCAGTCAGCCCCGAATCAAAAAAGCCCAGGTCCCGATGGCTTTGGCTCCCTATACTTTAAAGCTTTCAAAAAAATTCTTTCTCCACATCTAGTTCATTATTTCAACTCCATTAACGCTGGTAATCCTTTCCAAAAAGGAGCGTTGACAGCACATATAACCCTAATCCCTAAAGAGGGAAAGGATGCTACCTTATGCAGTAGTTACAGACCCATATCTTTAATTAATACCAATGTTAAATTATATGCTAAGATTTTAGCCAACAGAATAAAATAAATCTTGTCTGAACTAATCAACCCTGAACAAGTGGGCTTTATACCAAATAGAGAAGCAAAGGACAACACTTCAAAACTTCTTAACCTAATTCCCCTAGCCCTTCATAACAAATCTCCATTAGCCCTCTTCACCATAGATGCTGAAAAGGCCTTGATTGGTTATTTCTCAGAATGTCTCTTCAGAAATTTGGTTCCCCAGAAATATTTATAGACAAGATTATGGTGCCTTATTCCCTTCCCTCAGCTAGGATCAAAATTAATTCTGAAATTTTCCCCAGAGTCCAGATTAACAATGGAACCAGACAGGAATGCCCCATGTCCCCTTTATTATTTGTTCTAACTATAGAAACTTTTTTGGAAAAAATCAGACAGAATAACAAAATCACGGGTATGAAGTGTGGCTCCAGGGAACAAAAATCAGCCTCCTATGCAGACGACATGCTGTTCTTCCTCATGAATCCCAAAACTTAAATTCCGTATATTTTACAATATTTAAGATTTTAAGGAAATTTGTTTGATAATATTATATAATTTACCGTCTAGGTGGGATACATCTTTTCTTATTAGCAAAATAACATATGTAATACATAACTCTAGTTGCCGGGAGTTCTAAAATAGGGATGGGAAAGGGGAGGGAAAGGGAAGTCGGAATGAGAGGGTTGCGGGTGGGGAGGGACAGAATCAACTAGGAAATCAACGTTTAAAGACATCATGATAGAAACTTGTTGCTCCAAGAAGTCCACACTGAATCATATATTGAAATGGCCTTATTTTTAAAGGCTAGAACTTTCTCATAAATGCTATGTTCAGACACAATTTGTATTACTTCCCTCACTTGGGGCATCTCTGCCATTTGCCACCTTCTAGCTATAAGCAGCTCTGACCCTAACAACATATGGCTTATCAATTGTCTGGTCAGAAGTTTCATTATTTTTAAGACTAGGAGAAGAAGGGCTGTACTCGGAACCTCGGATGTTAATCTCTGAAAATGTGTTTATCATGGAGAATATGTCATTCCAGTAGGATGAAATCAGTAGGCATGACCAAAATATATGTAGAAAGGATCCCTCTTGTCCACATCCTCTCCAAAAAAGGCCTCCGAGATCAAGCGTCTGTTTCCTAGTTGTAAGGGTGTTAGTATTTTTAAATGCGTTTCTATCATATTAGCACAGTTAGTAGCTTGCTTTGCTTGTCTAAAAGATTCCTTCCAACTTTCTATTAAGACCATTATTCTCAGATCCTTTTCCCAATTTAGGAGACAGCATTTTTTCCCCAGTCTCAAGTCTCCTACCATGGAGTCGTAAAAAACCTTTTTTTTTTTTTTTTTTAATTACCGTTTGAATGTTGTTAGACTTTGTGATTATAGTTGAGCGAACATACTCTGCCGAGCTTGATGCTCGTTCAAGTATTAGCATACTCGATGGTGCTCGCTACTCGACCCCGCCCCAGTTTTGGCCCCTCCCCACTGTAACGCTGCACACGTCATTGCTAGTTTGTGGGTTTGTGGCTGGAGAGAGAGAGAGAGAGAGAGAGAAGAAAAAAAAAAGGCTCTACAACCGGACGGTCACATACAAAAATGCTCGAGTCTCCTATTAAAGTCAATGGGGTTTGTTACTCGAATAGAGCTCTCGAACTTTACAAAAAGCTCAACTCGAATAACGAGGACCCGAACATTTTGGTGCGCACTCATCTCTATTAGTGATACTTATTTGGGGAAAATTATTCTCTGTAGGTGGGTTGCTTGAAAAATCGATTGTATCTGAAAGTATTTAAACATCTCAATTTTAGGTATACCGTAGTTCTCAAGTAATATCGGGAAAGGTTTAAGAGTGTCATTGTTAAAGAGATTAGAGATAAATTTTATTCCCTTCTTAGACCAGGAGGTTTGTTGTAATCCAGGGATAAAATACTTTAGGGTATTAATAGGAATCTGTTTAACTTTAAAAGTTATAGTTTTCTCTGAAAGTTGTGTGAATTTAGTCCAAGCTTCCAACGTTGCTTTCAAAGGAAGTGAAATGGGAGGAATGTGTAATTTCAAGCTTAGAGAAGCATATCGAGCAGTTAGAATTTTTGCATAGATCAAGGAATTTAAAGACTTCAAATTAGGTATTTCTGATTCTAAGTTGGGCTGACTGACCGATGTAGATTGAGTTAACCGGGATTCCGATTGGTTGAGTAGTAAGGCTTATCGGTATGCCTCTAAGTTAGGAAGATCAACTCCTCCTTTATGATATATGGAGGGACAAAATAGAACGCACCACTTTGGGAGGTTTCACAGCCCAGACATAGACAGTAGAGATGAGCGAGCACCAAAATGCTCGAGTGCTCGTTACTTGAGTCGAACTTTCAGTGATGCTCGAGAGTTCGTTTCGAGTAACGAACCCCATTGAAGTCAATGGGCAACTCCAGCATTTTTGTATATGACTGGTGCTCCGCTAAGGTTTTCATTTGTGAAAATCTTAGCAAATCACCAAAGTCATGTAAAAAAACACAGAAATGGATAGGGCAGGCGAGAAGCAAGATGCAGGGCTGCATTTCGGGCTCCAAGGTCTCACTATTAAGCCACAATAGTGGGAAGAGTGAGACACCCCCCCCCCGCACTGTCAGCATAACGATCGTTCTCCTCTGCCACAGCTGTAACAGCTGTGGCAGACAAGAACGATGTTAGCCCATTGAATTCAATGGAGCCAGCAATACAGCCGGCTCTATTGAAAGCAATGGGTTGCCGGCGTACGCGGGATGAATTGTCGGGAAGGGCTTAAATATATCAGCCCTTCCCTACAATTCATCCAGAAATGTGTAAAAATAAAAAATATATATATACTTACCTGGTCCCGGCAGAACGATGTTAGCCCATTGAATTCAATGGAGCCGGCAATACAGCCGACTCCATTAAAAGCAATGGGCTGCCGGCGATCGCGGGATGAATTGTCGGGAAGGGGTTAAATATATAAGCCCTTCCCTGCAATTCATCCAGAAATGTGTAAAAATAAAAAATATATATATACTTACCTGGTCCCGGCAGACGGAGTTCAGCGCGGCAGGCTGCAGTTCTCCTGAACTGCTCTGAACAGCTGTGTGTAGTCTTCAGCAGCCGGGGATTTAAAATCCCCGCCTGCTGAATGAGATGCCTCTGATTGGTCACGGCCTGAAAATATAAGCCCTTACCTGAAAATCATCCTAAAATGTGTAAAAAGTAAAAAAAAAAATATATACTCAACTTGTCTCGGCAGAACGATGTTAGCCCATTGAATTCAATGGAGCCGGCAATACAGCTGGCTCCATTGAAAGCAATGGGCTGCCGGCGATCGCACAATGAATTTTCGGGAAGGGCTTAAAGATATAAGCCCTTCCCTGCAATTCATCCAGAAATGTGTAAAAATAAAAAAAATATATATATACTCACCTCGTCCCGGCAGACGGAGTTCAGCTGCGGCCAGCTGGCAGTTCTCCTGAACTGCTCTCTGTAGTATTCAGCAGACGGGGATTTAAAATCCCCGCCTGCTGAATGAGCTGCCTCTGATTGGTCACAGCCTGACCAATCAGAGGCAGCTCTCACTCACACCCATTCATGAATTCATGAATGGGTGAGTGAGTGCTGCCTCTGATTGGCTCAGCGCAGCTCTCAGCTGAACTCCGTCTGCTGGGACCAGGTGAGTATATATTTTTTTTCTTTATTTTTACACATTTCTGGATGAATTGCAGGGAAGGGCTTATATATTTAAGCCCTTCCCGAAAATTCATCCCGTGCTCGCCGGCAGCCCATTGCTTTCAATGGAGCCGGCTGTATTGCCGGCTCCATTGAATTCAATGGTCAGTGCTCGTTTAATTGAGACGAGCACCGCGTGGTGCTCGTCTCGAGTAATGAGCATCTCGAGCACCCTAATACTCGAACGAGCATCAAGCTCGGACGAGTATGCTCGGTCATCTCTAATAGACAGTCAATTGACTTAGAAATTTTTGAATTATTGATTGAGGAACTGGTAGTGGTAAAATTCTGAAATAATATAATATTTTTGGGAGGATCAACATCTTGTACAGTATTATGCGGCCAATCTACGTGGATTGATGTTTTTAAAGTTGTTTAATTATTCTTGTAAAGTTTTCAGTAGGGGAAGATATTTAACTGACACTATATCTCTAAGCAGAGATGGATTCCAAGACAAGGGATACTTTTGGATTGCCATCGAAAGGAAAATTCTTGTTTTATTTCTCTTTTTTCGTCTTCATTTATATGTATGCCTAAAATGAAGAATGCCAGAAATGCATGTTTTCAGTCACCCTGTCTCCAAGAAAAAATGCAATAAAAGCGATCAAACTACAGGATGTCCC
Source organism: Eleutherodactylus coqui (assembly GCF_035609145.1). NCBI lineage: Eukaryota > Metazoa > Chordata > Amphibia > Anura > Eleutherodactylidae > Eleutherodactylus > Eleutherodactylus coqui. Next base: position 251,514,630 of record NC_089837.1, on the reverse strand, counting down.
GCAAAAAAATGAGACCTCGCACAGCTATGTGGATGGAAAAATTAAAAAGTTATTGCGGTCAGAAGATGGCGGCAGAAAATAATTTATAAAAATTAAATATCTTTTTTTTTAAAAAAAAAAAGTAGTACAGCAAAAAAAACGATATCAGTTTGGTATCGTAGTAATTGTACTGGCCCATAGAATCAATGCATCATGTCATATTTGTTGTAGTTTGTAGAAACAAGATGCATCCAAAAATGGTGTAATTTTGTTTTTTTATTACTCTACTTAGAATTTTTTAGAAGTTTTTCAGTACTTTATATGGCACCATTGAAAAAAAAAAAAGTTGTCCCAAAGAAAACAAGCCCTCAGACATCTATGTCGATAAAAAAAAGAGTTACAATTTTTACAAGGGGGGAGGAAAAGTCGAAAATGGAAAAAAAGAGTAATGCCCTTAAGGTGTTAAATAATGCAGAGTGCCAATAATGTTGACCACAAGCTTTAACCTTAGAAATGTTGCATGCAGTCATTTTAGGACTATCATATTTCAATGCTGTAAAATAGTTAAAGTTTAAAGACAGTAAATTGTAGATTTTATTTAGGTATAAAAAATGCAAAAAAGGGAGCATTTCAGCTGTGCAGGGTTCTTTTCAAACCAGTATAAATAATTTCAAGACATATTCCATCTATTTATATTTATATTTAAATCCATCTTTAACATTGGAATAGCCATGCCATTTGCTGTATTTACCTGAATAATAAAGCAACAGATATATGTGGCAGTAATGATGAAACCATGTTTGCAAAGCTATGTACAGTAGCAAATAAGAAAAGACATCCACAAATGAAGTTTGTGAATAAAATTAACCAACTGACAAATGCAGAGCTTTATCACCTAGGTCTTGTTGACCGTATGTGAATCCAAGTCTTCATCTGCATCAATATGCACATCCTTTAACTAGCACCGAAACCCATCATTACTTGATGGCACACGCTGTGTTGTGTAATCCTTTCCAGAGATAAGAAAAGTTGCAGTATAACAGGAAAATAAGTTGGATATGCCTCTGCTTCAGAAGTCCTGTTCATTTTTATTTAAAGTACTTTTACAATCCATTTCCTACTGATGAGAAAGTAAATCTCCTTCTGACTAGTCTAGAAAGGAAACAAAGTTTTAGGATTTTGGAAAATAATTAAAGAGCATAGAAGGGCTGTGTTGTAGTTTACCAGCATTAAAAAGTCCCAAATGTTTGTATGAGTGGGGTTTTCTCTAAAAATGTTCAAACTTTTTATGCTTCTTTACTTTTAAATCATGGATAGAAAGGAGGTCATGATTTGTGTGGTGGGAAGTTTGTAGATAGATTTAAAAGCTATGAGGGTGGCAATTGGGGACAATTTTTCCACTTAAATGCATGTATTTTGGGCTGATGATCATTTTTGCAATACAGTTTAAATATAAATTTTGCACATTTTGTCATTTGCAGTTTCTACATATTACTGTATATAAACTTTGCAGTCTAAGTTTAGGAGGACAGCAACCTCTGTTAACGAGGTTGGACATACTGCTAAGGGTCCTTTTACACAGAACAATTATCATTTAATTAATAGCTGGATCATGCAAAACTGAACAATAATCCTTCAATATAAACACAGCCATCAACTAAACAAAGCAGGCATAAAAAACTGCCAATATTGGTCCTTGTAAACAGGTAGCCATTCATCTAAAACGACTGCCTGTTAAATCTTAATGGAGGTGGAAGTCTGAAAGAGATCTCCATCATTCTCTGCCTCCATTCCATGAACAGTTATCGCTCCTGTGTGTAAACGCTTGCAGTGGCATGTTAATGACTGTACCAACATAGTGGCCCCACTATTTACTGTTCATTCTATCTATCTATCTATCTATCTATCTATCTATCTATCTATCTATCTATCTATCTATCTTTATCTTCTCCCTGCCCCTTCCTATCACATTGCAGCCACTTTCTGTTCAGTGCTCTCTCAGAAAATTTTAGCTGACTGCCCACTTTAACAAGACACAGCATGGTGGAGGGATAAAGCTCAGGCTACACAGTGACTTTGGCTGTTACACATGTCAAATCACCAAACAACACAATACAGCCCTACAAAATTGTAAACTTATAAAAGTCAATGCGATCATTTTGCAGCTTGCAAGCTACCATTTCTGAAAATTGCAATAAATTCTGAGAATTTGTAATTCATGCAATTGGTTTTGGTCACAGTAACCTGAGAAGAGCAATATGAACCCATTGCCTTCCATTACTTTGCAATATCACAGGACAACTCTGCAATCTTTGGATATATGACTTGTGTCATGGTCAAAGTCACCATATAGCCCTAGATAAACAGCTCACAGAGATGAAAATAACCCTGCAAGTGTCAGTCAAGCAGCAAGCTTCTGAGAAGTCTCTCCCTTCCAGTTCCACTCCAAAGAGCTATGTAAATAAACTATATTTGTAAAGTTCCCTCCGTGGGGAAGTATAACTTTCCCCAGATTGCATGGCAGATGTAAACCATCAAGACTCACAGGGGTTTGTAGTTTTATCCAGAAAGAAAAGTAGCTTTGCCATTTACAGTTTGTATCATAAACACTACCTATGGAATGTTCATGTAGCATATTCTGACAATGGGTTTGGTATAGAGGCACGGGTGCAGTTAACATGCAGGTCTAGAGAGTAGTCAGAAGGGAAGCTTGGGGTCAGCATTTGGAGGTCTCAGTTTGCAGTACAGGTGGATAAGGTGAGTAGTGCAGTCAGAAGGTAAGCCAGGAGTCAGCAGTGGGAGGTTTCAGTAGAATTGCAAAGGAGCAGGTGGTAGAGGAGCTAGATCAAGAGCTAGCGGAGCACAATAGTCATCCACTGATGCAGTAGCAGGGTCAGTCTTTTATGATGAGCCTAATCAGGGACAGAGGTGGGATCTGGACGAGAAGGCAGGAACCAGGATCATGAAACAAGGCTGATAGTAACGTAAGGTACTGTCTACAGACTGGATGGCTCAGTAGTGAAAGCCACTAACTGGAGAGCAGGAAGTCACTGCTTCGATTCCTGACAGCTAAACTACAGCATCAAGAGACAGGAGTACACTGACTCCACTGCCTCCTGAATTCCTGCTTGCTGCAATCTCAATATATGTTCCAGTGGAGATGTAGCCTCACACAAGTGTAACCACTTTTTCATTAAATTGTATAGAGAAGCTGAGGATTCCTTAAGTGAGAAATATATTTCCTATGTATATTCCATAGGAAGACAACTTTAAAGGAAATGTATTGATTATATAGGGCATTTTTCAGTTACTTTTAATATTTTTCTATACAAAATTCTATTTATTTATAAAAATTGCTAACATACATTATGTACTGTGGCTTATTTCTTTTCTGCTTGCAATTATTATGTCAGCACATTTGTGTAGTATATTTTACTACTACCCTGTTCCGCTAAAGATAAGATCTGCACCGAATATAAGCCCTAGCCTAATTTTCAGGGAGGCTTGAAATATAGCCCCTAACCTGAAAATAAGCCCTGTTACATGACATTAAAAAAAAGAATATAAAACCTAGCAGGCTTGGTCCAGGTCTCTCCCACTGTTCTCTAAAGGCTCAGCGCAGTTCCCACAGTCCTCAGCCACTTGTGCAATATCACTTCCTGGTTACGAGATTCATAAATCCCAGCTCCAGGAAGCAATGGCTGCTCAGCCAATCAATGCAACACTGGATGAACCAATTTAACCCATTCCCACTGCAGGGCGTAAGTTTACGTCCTGGGAGCGGGGTACTTCCCGCAACAGGGCGTAAACTTACATCCTGGAGATAGCGCGGGATCACATATGATCCAGCGCTATCCTGCAGCGGGAGACGGCTGTCAGTCACAGCCGGCGTCTCGCTGCAACAGCGGGGGGACATCGGAGATGCGCCCGCCACTGTTAACCCCTTCCCTGCCGCAATCTAAGTAGATCGCGGCAGGGAAAGAGTTCACAGCGGGAGCGCGGCTCCCTCTGTGTCTCCGGCCGGAACTCGCGATGTCATCGCGAGAGCCCGGCCTGTCACCATGGCAACAGGACGCCAAACACTGGCGTCCTGTATTGCCTATGCCTGAGATCGCTGTATGAGCGATAAGGCATGGGAGAGCAGTAGCTCTGCCATGCCTTATGACAGCGATCATGAGGGCAGTGGTTAAAGTCCCTCAGAGGGACACAAACAGTGTAAAAAAAAGAAAGATTTAAAAAATGAATTAAAAAAATGTAAAAAAAAAGAGTAAAAAAAACATTTTTTATGCTTTTTCTCAGATTAGCATAAAAAAAGGTAAAAAAAAAATAAAACCCCACATATTTGGTATTGTCGCGTCCGTAACGATGCGTACAATAAGTTGCACATGCTTTTGACTGTGCACGGAAAAAACCGCTAAAAAAAAAGCTAAAAAAGTGAGGCAAAATGCTCATTTTTAGCATTTTGCCTCACTAAAAACGCAATAAAAGTGATCAAAAAAGTCGTATGTATGCCAAAATGGTACCAATAAAATCTACAGCTCGTCTCGCAAAAAATAAGCCCTCATAGAGCTCTGTACATCAAAAAATAAAAAAGTTCCGTGACTTTGAATGCAGCAATTTAGAATAGAAAAAAGATTTTAAAAAAAAAGGGTTTTTATTGCAGAAAAGTGGGAAAACCTAAAAAAAATGTTAGAATTTTGGTATCGTTGTAACCGTACCGGTCTGCAGAAAATATGGAAAGTCTCATTTATGCTGCATGATTAACGGTGTAAAAAATAAATAAAAAAATCTATGGCAGAATTGATGCGTTTTCTCTCTCTGCTATCATTTAAAAAAAAAATAATAATTTTACAATATAGTCTATGTACCCAAAATTGGCATCGATAAAAACTACAGTTCGCCACGCAAAAAACAAGCCCTCATACGGCCGCGTCGACGGAAAAATAAAAAAGTTATGGCTTTTGATAAACGGAGAAGAAAATCCGCCAAAAATTGTTGCGTCCTTAAGCCCAAAATGGGCCATGTCATGAAGGGGTTAATGGCTGTGATTGGCCACAGCTCAGCCAATTAATAAATTCCACTTCTAAAATGTGATGGCTGTTTGGTTCTTCCACTGCTGCTCGGTCAATCAATGCAGTGCTGGATAAACCAATCACAGCCATCGCATTGGTTCATCCAGCACTGCATTGATTGGCTGAGCAGCAGTTGAAAAACCAATCACAGCCATCATTTCCTAGAGGCTTGTATTACAGGGGCAACACGTTGAGAAATTCTTTCCACAAATTCTCTGTAAGCCTGGCCGGAATAGCTTGCCATTCCTTGTGCAAGGCTGTGAGAGGAGATTGTTGCGAAGATGGGTGTGGGTGGCGGTGTCGTACCAATCACTCCAGTTTGTCGCGCAAGTGCTCAATCGGATAAATGAATAGTTATTATAAAATGAGCAGCTTTTTATTTTACCCATGCCCTTCTCAGCAAACCATTTGGCAAAATCAGTATTTGCATATTTGCTGATTTTCTGCAGTGTCCAAATACTTTTGTCCATATAGTGTATGTCTTTCTATGTCAACATATTATTGTTTGTTGTTTAATAGTGAATTTGGCACAGATTTTGGCTTAGATTCCATGTCTAAATCCTTACAAAAATCCATGTCTCATTCCTTTAAAGAGAAAATCAGATTTTTCCACCATAGATTTCAAATCTGCATTGTGGAAAATGTTAATGACATCTTAGGGCTCATGTCCACGGGGAAAAGAAGAATTAAAATCCGCAGCGGATTTTAACTCTTCTCCCGCGCGCGGATCCGCACTCCATAGGGATGCATTGACCACCCGCGGGTAGATAAATACCCGCGGATCGTCAATAAAAGTGATTTTAAAAAAAATGGAGCATGAAAAAATCCGGACCATGCTCCATTTTCATGCGGGTCTCCCGCGGGGACGGCTCCCGCGGGCTTCTATTGAAGCCTATGGAAGCTGTCCGGATCCGCGGGACACAAAAATCACATTTTACTTACCCGCTCCGGTTTTTCTCTTCGGCGCCGCGCCATCCTCTCTCAGCCGCGGCCGGATCATTTTGCTTCGGCCCGGCGCATGCGCGGGGCACGTCACCGACGTCATCGTGCACATCCGCCGAGCCGAAGAATGAAGATCCGGCCGCGACGAGAGAAGATGACGCCGCCGCGAAGAGAAGAAACGGAGCGGATCGGAGGTAAGTTTATTCTCATTTATTTGCATTTTCAGCTCTCATGTCCGCGGGGCAGGAGGGACCCGCTGCAGATTCTACATGTAGAATCCGTAGCGGGCCCGATTTTCCCCGTGGACATGAGGCCTTAATGTTTAATGTGGATTTGCATTGGAATTTCTGCATGTGGATTTTGCGGAAAAATAAGCAGCAGAAATAGGCAACTTGAGGGCTTAGTCAGACGGGCGTTTTTTCGCCCGATTTGCGCATGCGCATGCGTCCGGCAATTTTTTAAAACCATTGCTTTGCAATGGTATCAGACACATGAGCGCTTTTGATGCGCTCGTCCGATAAATTATAGAACAGAAATCGCAGATTGCACCTATCTGCGATCTGCGATTCCTGTTCTCTTCTCTATATGCGCTCAATGGGGCCGGCAGCAGCAGCGCCGACCCCATTGAGAACATATAGTAGACAAATCTTTCTCCTCTGCCACAGCTGTAACAGCTGTAGCAGAGAAGAATGATGTTTGCCCATTGAATTCAATGGAGCCGGCAATACAGCCGGCTCCATTGAAAGCAATGGGCTGCCGGCGATCGCGGAATGAATTTTCGGGAAGGGCTTAAATATATAAGCCCTTCCCTGCAATTCATCCAGAAATGTGTAAAAATAAAAAAAATATATATACTCACCTTGTCCCGGCAGACGGAGTTCAGCGCGGCCGGCCGGTAGTTCTCCTGAACTGCTCTCTGTAGTATACAGCAGCCGGCGATTTAAAATCCCTGCCTGCTGAATGAACTGCCTCTGATTGGTCACAGCCTGACCAATCAGAGGCAGCTCTCACTCACACCCATTCATGAATTCATGAATGGGTGAGTGACTGCTGCCTCTGATTGGCTCAGCGCAGGGACCAATCAGGGGCAGCTCTCACTCACACTCATTCATGAATTCATGAATGGGTGTGAGTGAGAGCTGCCTCTGATTGGTCAGGCTGTGAGCAATGAGAGGTAGTTCATTCAGCAGGCCTGGATTTTAAATCCCCGGCGCTGAGTACTACAGAGAGCAGTTCAGGAGAACGGCCGGCCGGCCGCGCTGAACTCCGTCTGCCGGGACAAGGTGAGTATATAATTTTTTTTTTTTTTTTTACACATTTCTGGATGAATTTCAGGGAAGGGCTTATATATTTAAGCCCTTCCCGACAATTCATCGTGAGATCGCCTGCAGCGCATTGCTTTCAATGGAGCCGGCTGTATTGCCGGCTCCATTGAATTCAATGCGCTGGGCAGCTCCGGCCCGTTTCTATTGAAACGCGGCTAGGAGCAGTTTTTTCGAGCGATTTTTCGGCCCCGGTCACGCAATTTGCGGATGCGCATCCGTCATGCGATCCGCAAATCGCGGCAAAAAACGCCCGTGTGACTAAGGCCTGACTGTGAATTCCTGCCATGATTTTGGAGGCGGCATCGATTCTGAAAAATCTGCATCAGATTCTGTCATGCATACATATAACCTAAAGGCATCATAATTTTATATAACTGACTAATATGCTTAACATTAAAAAAATTTTGATCACAGATATTTACATACATATATAGTGGCACACTACACATTAGCCTACTATACTGTTTGATAAGTTTTAGGCCTCCTGCACACGGGAGGGGCAGAACCCGCATGCGGGATTCCCACAGCAGGGTTCGACCCGGTGCCCAACCGGTCATCCCAGCTTACCTGTCCGGTGGCTTATACACACGCTGCAGATGTGCTGGCCGTCGCACATGTGCAGTAGCCAACAGTGCTGGGGGGTGACACGTATCCCACAATACTTCCGCAGTATTCACTGCGGAAGTGCCGTGAGACGGATGGCTTCCATTGACTTGCGTAACCCGCACAAAATTGCAACATGCTGCGATTTAGGCCGGCTGTCCACGGGCGATGTGGTATCCCGCGGTGAAGCTCTGCCACAGGAGCCGCCGGTGAATCTCCACAGGTCAGCCCTATCTAATAGATAGGCTGACCGCGGAGAATCGTGGCAATTCGCAGCATGCCGCGACCAGAGAATTGCAATGATTCTCCACTCGTGGACAGGTGCCCGTGCTTTCCATAGCAATGCTATAAACTGCCGTGGACAGGGGGCCTTATTCTCTACAAGCGGAAAATAGCAATCGATTTCTGCTTGTGGAGATGAAATGGTATTTTGCCATTGAATACTATGGGCTGTATTTGCGGCAGAGTCCGGAACCAAACTCCGCAATGCAAATATGCCTGTGTTAACGCTAAAGGTTTTCTATTTTTTAGCTGGACTTCTTAAATAATCAATATACCTATTTTCTTTTTTAACTTATAAGTAATTTGTGTTTCTTTTTGTCTCTCTTAACAGAAAGCTGATCTTGCAGTTGCTCCACTGGCTATCACATATGTTAGAGAGCAAGTCATCGACTTCACCAAACCATTTATGACTCTTGGAATAAGTATTCTGTACCGAAAACCTAATGGTACAAACCCAGGCGTCTTCTCCTTCCTGAATCCTCTTTCCCCTGATATCTGGATGTATATTCTGCTGGCTTACTTGGGTGTCAGTTGTGTGCTCTTTGTCATAGCCAGGTAACATATCTACTTTGTGATTGTTTGACAATTATGTCATTTATTCTTCTTATCTGTAATTGTCAAAGGTCACATGTTGTATTCTGTGCTTACTTTTTTGTTATTCTTTATGCATTAGTCATAATCAAGGCTCTCACTAATAACTGTTATTTTAAGTACATATAGGTTACACAGTGTTAGCCACATAACAGACCTGTAAATTATCAGCAAGTAGGGAAAAGCACTTAATATGCATTTTAAGATTGCTGCAATCCCATTTTGCTATTCATGAGCAAGCATTTTGTTTAAGACACATAACTTTGACTTCAATTCACAGGATATCATTATCAGGCATAATGATTTCTGCACTTTTTAATATATAAGAAGCAAAGGTAACCATACACTTTAGAATAAAGTTGATGAAAGCAGACAATTTCAAACAAAATGATAGTTTTTTGGTTGAAATTTAAAAAATGTATGATCATATCAGTTGATATGTGACACATTGTGAGTACCTAGATAGAAGTTGGGCATTTTTGAAACTTTAAGCCAATTGTCAAACGAAAGAGCTTTCATTCACAAAAGAGCTTTCCTTGAAATAACATTACTAGAAACATCATTCATTGTAACTAAAAACTCAGTAGCTGACATTCTTTGTTACTGTATATTATGCAATATATTGATTTATTTGTTGAGATACCACATGTATTATGGATTCAAATCTCTGTGGCTGCATTATGAAAAACATTGCAATGCAGCCTGGCATATCCCACTAGTAGAATAGCTCTGTTCCTCTGATGATAGGTTCATTGTGCATATTATTTAAAGTTATTTAAAATGTGCAAAGAATCAAGTTCATACAATTATACAGTAACAAGAAATATGTTTGAGATTATTATTCATTGGAATTTGTAGGCTATACTGGTTCAGAAGATCAAAATGTGAAATTTGAATAGCCTAAATTTGCTGCATATATGAAAACCTATTAGTCCTTATTAAATATTTCTCCATGGTGTGGCTTATTTTTAGCTCCTTAATGCTACGGAATGTACATTTACAGGATTTGTTTGAAGGGGTATTGGGAATCGATCTTCCTGCATAAAATGTGGGTGTCGGCTGTTTCTTACAGCTGACACCCACCCACAACAGCTCAGATCAGCACCACCACTGACCAGAGCTGTTAACCCTTTACATGCTAGCATAAATTCTGACAGTGATATGTAAATATCACAATCAATGAGATCGCGGGATGCTGTGCGGCTGCCATTGCAGATTGTCTTTCAAGCCATGCCTGACAGTTTGAGGACATGTCCTTATCTCCTGAAGAAAATCTAGGAATAGCAATCTATGGGTGCTTTCACATGTGACCAAATATTCTGCAAGATGCTGCGGGATATTCCTTTGTGCTGAAAAATCCACTCCAAAATCGGCATGTCTAATGTGTAGTTGATGCAGAATTGAAAATGTAAAAATTTTGTTGGCACTTCCACATCAAAAACCACATTTCAACTTGCAGAATATTTAATCTCATGGGAAGGTACCCTATCAGTGCAGGTCATGATACTATATAGCTAAATAATAGATTAACCTAATTTTAGTTCCTATGTTTATTTAATAGAATTTACAATTTACTCTGAATGGTATTAACTTGGTATTAGAAGACTATATTACCAAATTACTTTATAGCATTTTATTTTCTAGCCTCTAAAGAGCATATTAACTTAATTACATTATGTAAAATGTCAATAATCAATATGCAAAATGACAATAATCCATATGTATATCAGTAAGCCCTTCAAAGGACAAATTGATTTATTGCTAGTTTTTCATAGATTCTAAGTTTTATACGCTACTACTGCTTCTAGTACTACAAATAGCAATAATGATAAGATGCACATTCTACAAAGGCTACCTCTTTTGTCTCTTAATACTAGATACAATCAAATTTAACATGTATTCCAACTCTTCTTTTAGAAATATGGTCATCAAAGACTCATCCTATTTATCTACTATTCTGTATACTCGCTTATGTAACACAATTTGCCTTACGAGGTCAATTTTAAATCCAGTTTTTTTCCCCTTCCTGTATGCAATGTAATATTGCTTCACATTATACTTATTTGAAATGCCTTATAGTACACTACAACAAATCAAGTATACATCCTGCATTTGTTACTGTACTATAAATCTGCCAGCTATGTTAATCTTCATTTCTAGTGCATTTTTTGTCAGTATTAGCTTCCCACACTTCTGCCTGCTCAGCTTTTTTTCGAGACCTCTTGTGTATTGCTTCCTTCAGAGCTGATTCAGAGTTACAATAAGTAGAACAGATCAACAAATGAAGATTAAAAGACCAGTGAATTCCAAGGGGAAACAAAGGCATTGCATAGATCCGTTTCAACAGTCACCTTAAAAAAAATCTTGCTTTCACCAATAAAATTAAGTAAATAAGAAAGAAAGACACTACATTTTTACTGTCTAATTCCAAATATAACTGCCCGAAAACATTTGAGTACATTTATAAAACTGTCACAAAGAGCATTTTGAAGTCTATCCTATGTATAAAATATACCCTATTTATATAGTGTCTGGCCACCATACTTGCACTGTAGGTATTAGTGTGCATGCCTTAAAATATGCTACCTATAGCATTCTGATACTTGTCAAACCAATTAAATGACTTTGACACACAACACATAAATTGTATGCCACTCTGGTCTATGGAAAATTGTTGTCAAAATGGCACTTTTTATAAATATGCTCAAAGGACATTCAGTACAAAACATAAAAGCAGGCTATGTAGATGCCATTGGGCTCCAGTAGAGAGAACTTGTCTTCTCTACAGGTCCTAGTAACCTAAAGCTTATTAAAAGCAGATTTAGGGCAAGATAAGCAACTCTTTTCCAAGGTGATTACCACTTACCATAAGGGGCCTCATTTTGATGTTTGATATGGGTTCACCTTACATCTATACACATTATATATGTTTTTCTCATGCTGGATCCAACACGGTAAACAGTTACTGGTGAGAGCCTTAAGTATTATGCAGTGTTTTAGATGTGTAACACTGCATTTGTAAACTATACAATGCTATAAGTAAATAGTATTATACTGCTGATATGTTCTGTATTTATTGGTCATCAAATATCGATTGCCTTATTTTACCATTCATTATATTTTGGTCTATTTGTATTGAATTTTTATATTTATTTTTTGTTATAAAGAATCAACTTTTACTGAGGCTAAGAGAGTTAAAGTCTGTGATCAATGTGCCCTTTCTTTCTGAAGAATATTTGTTTTAGATTTTTGACCTTGCTTCAAATACTTCACATGATACATTATATGGAAGAACAGTCTTAAAGGAACCATTATTAGTTAATAGTAGACACAGAATTCAGTTTTTACTTTAACTAATGTAATAAGCACAACAAATTAAAATATAGATTCATTTTATATTTAAACGTTTATCATATGATTCATTTTCATTCAAAAAGTCCTGGGGATCTGATAAAGCGGTTTTAATAGTGGTATCTGGACAGAATAAGGCCAGATAGTGTTCTTCTCTGTTCAGTCTTTGGTGATATACTTTCTTTACAGAAGGAGTCTTTCTAGCAACACAGCCTTACTACTGCAGAAGCTCAGTCTACTGCATAGCAACACACTAAGCATCAAATACTAGTGTAAGCATAGTGGAGGGGGCTAAATTATGAGTATTGTCACATGCCCCTCCACATGCAACAATTTCATTCATGGGGGAGATGTCAGGATGGAAGAAGGAGATCAGATAAGCGGGGGCATGGCTTTGGTCTTTCAGAAGAGTAGATATTATTATGTATGTATATTAGTAGAATATTAAACCCTTCAAGTTGTACAAATCAAGTAACCACATTCCTTTATATATTAGCCTATGTTTCACTTCAATCATCACAGTGGTCATGCCATAAAAAAAACAACTGTGTAGCCCCTAGCCTAATTAATCTGGCAATAAAATGAATAGTTATTAGACTGCATTAATCTCTCAGGGCCAGACTTATTTTGGCCTTCAGGAATACTGGAACGTTTTGTATTTTGCATTGTAGCTTTAGGAGAATTTTTTATTTTTGTATTGATTTGGCTGAATAAGGACTGTTTCAGTGGAATGAGATTTACTTGTCAAAGGTTACATTTTGGGTTATATATAACTGATTGATTAACTTTTATTATCTTTGTGTGCGGTATAATGCTAACCCCTTAGTGACCCTCAACACACCTTTTGGTGGTAAATAAAGAGCCTTATTCCCTCTTCATGGCACATTGGAATAAGAATGGCACAGATCTCCAATGCTGGTAGTAGTGGGGTTTCAGCGGTCTGATATTATCCAGGCTCCAGCAGTAAACCTCCGATTCCAGTCATTTAACATTACACATGCCAAGGCCAATGTCACATTAACATGCTAAACTCTAAGAGAATGAGGGGCCTCCCTCTGTCACCTATCAGACCTCCCTGCATAATGATTGCAGGGTGCCAGTGGCCTGCTATGGCATTTTGAGGCTTTGAGAATGGCCACCAGGTCTACCATCTATGGTGGCCTATGAGGCTTTCCCAGGGGAAAAACACTGCTGTACTGAAGTATTGTTCCAGTTGTTCCTAATAAAATTCAAAGCCCCTAGTGGAACAAAAGTAAAAAAAAGTGTTAGTAAATAGTAAAAAATATAAAACAAAATAAATGGTCAAAATTCCACCTTCTCCTCTTTCTATGTAAATAAAACAAAAGTACACTGATCCACATAGATAGGGCATTAGTTAACCTGCACAGCAAAAACCTTGAAAATATTAAGCTAAAAATAATTTTGCATATCTTGCCTTACAAAAAGTGAAATAGATAGCGATTAAAAATTCATCTCCGTAAGGGAAAGTGTCCCAACAGCACATAGCCTCCGTGATATATCCTCAATCAATAATAAGCATGGCAGCAACCATGGGTGTACTAAATCACAACGCGTTTATTCTCCCATAGTAAGGGCTCATGTCCACGGGCAAAATGAGATTTAAAATCCGCAGCGGATCTCCCGCGCACGGATCCGCACCCCATAGGGATGCATTGACCACCCGCGGGTAGATAAATACCCGCGGATCGTCAATAAAAGTGATTTAAAAAAAAATGGAGCATGAAAAAATCTGGACCATGCTCCATTTTCATGCGGGTCTCCCGCGGGGACAGCTCCCGCGGGCTTCTATTGAAGCCTATGGAAGCCGTCCGGATCCGCGGGAGACCTAAAATAGGAATTAAAAGCATTTACTCACCCGCAGCGGGCCGCGAAGCTCTGCTCTTCCTCACGGCCGCATCTCCCTTGCTTCGGCTCGGCGGATGTGCCCGGCGCATGCGCGCGGCACGTCGACGACGTGCCGGCGACGTGCCGCCGGCGTCAGGAATTCATCCGCCGGCCGAAAATGAAGATCCGGCCGTGAGGAACAGCTGACCTTCCCCGCCCGCTACGGATAGGTAAATGCTTTTAAATTTCTATTTTCGGCGCTCATGTCCGCGGGGCAGGAGGGACCCGCTGCAGATTCTCCATGTAGAATCTGCAGCGGATCTGATTTTCCCCGTGGACATGAGGCCTAAAGTGAAGCGATGTTTCAGTCAGCAATTTGACCTTTGTATGCTTGACAAAGGTCAAATTGCTGACCGAAACATCACTTCACTTTACTATGGGAGAATAAATGCGTTGTGATTTAGTACACCCATGGATGCTGCCACATTTATTATTGATTAAAAATTCATATTCATCACCAAATAATACCATTAAGGGTGCAATATAGTAACATAGTAACATAGTAACATAGTATGTAAGGCCGAATGAAGACATTGTCCATCTAGTCCAGCCTGTCTATCCTACTGTGTTGATCCAGAGGAAGGCAAAAAACCCCAGGGCCAGAAGCCAATTAGCCCTTTTGGGGGAAAAATTCCTTCCCGACTCCCTAATGGCAATCAGACTGTTCCCTGGATCAACCCCTAATAGTTCCTACCTGCCAGTATACCAGGATTGACCCTTAACCTAATATTTATATCCTGTAATATACTTCTTCTCCAGAAAGACATCAAGTCCCCTTTTAAACTCCTCTATCGATTTTGCCATCACCACTTCCTCCGGTAGAGAGTTCCACAGTCTAACTGCTCTTACAGTAAAGAACCCCTTTCTATGTTGGTGATGAAACCTACTTTCCTCTAATCGTAGCGGATGTCCTCTTGTTACCGTCGTGGTCCTGGGTGTAAACAGATCGCGGGAGAGATCCATGTGTTGTCCCCTCATGTACTTATACATGGTTATTTGGTCGCCTCTTAACCTTCTTTTTTCTAGAGTAAATAGTCCCAATTTGGATAGCCTCTGTGGGTATTCCAGTCCCGTCATTCCATGTATTAGTTTAGTTGCCCTTCTTTGAACCCCTTCAAGCACTGTGACATCTTTCCTGAGCACTGGTGACCAGAATTGTACGCAGTATTCCATGTGAGGCCTGACAAGTGCCTTATATAATGGAAGGATAATGTTCTCGTCCTTCGCCCCTATACCTCTTTTAATGCACCCCAAGACTTTATTTGCCTTTGCAGCAGCTGACTGGCATTGGTTACTCCAGTTTAGTCTATTATCCACTAATACCCCTAGATCCTTTTCCATATCACTTTTCCCCAGCGGTACCCCATTAAGTAAATATTTGTGACATCCGTTCCTCCTGCCCATGTGCATAGTCTTACATTTTTCAACATTGAACTTCATTTGCCATTTTTCTGCCCAAGCCCCCATCTTATCCAGGTCCGTTTGTAGCCGCACATTGTCCTCCGTTGCATTAATTATATTGTATAATTTTGTGTCATCTGCAAATATTGATATTTTGCTGTGCAGCCCCTCTATCAGGTCATTAATAAATATGTTGAACAGAGTGGGGCCTAATACTGAACCCTGTGGCACCCCGCTAGCGACTGTGGTCCAATCAGAGTACGAACCATTTATTACCACCCTCTGCTTTCTATCGTTGAGCCAATTTTTTACCCACTTACACACGTTTTCGCCCAGTCCGAGCTGCCTCATTTTGTATATTAGCCTATTATGTGGCACGGTGTCAAAGGCTTTAGAGAAATAGTTCCTGGGTCTGGCAGGGAGCAGACACAATGTTAGGAGGAGAAGTGAAAAACAGCACAGGATGTCTTCACTCCACATAGTGCCCACAGCCAGACTGGAGGATTAGAAAAGCATGTAATGATGGAAATATGTGAATAATTTCATGAAAAAATGCAGAAATTATGAATAAACCACTTTATGTAAAATGCTCTGCCTGCAATACAGATGACTGTAAAAGCACAGTAAATAACAGATTTCCCTGTATTCGTTCTCCCAATACAGCTAGTTGAATGCAGATTTCCCTGGCAGCTATTCTGATAGCTGAATGAGGAGCTTTTCCTACTAAAAATGTCCAGCATAGACTGATTCTTTACATTTTTGCATATTGTAAAATGCTTATAGTCACCTGCTCATTAACTTGTTAAAGACTAACCACAGTAACTATACGGTTACTAAAAGTTAGTCAACTTTTTAAAATTAAGCAGTATACTTTAAAAAAAATCTTTTATTTTTAGTTATTGCACACATTACCCCTTATAAAATAAATAAATCTGTTAAAAAAATATTAAAATAGCCCTATATGTTATTTTAAAAAGCCAGCAAAAATAAGCGTCATAAAACAACCACATGCGTAAAATCACTAAAATGTGTCTGGTCCTTGAGGACTGAAACACTCTGGTCTTAAAGGGATTAAAAAATGTAAATGACAGAAACACTTCAAAGGGTAGCTGTGATTTACTACACATATTAAGGGTATGCTCCCACAAAACTGATTCCCATGGATTAACTCCAGCATAAAATCTGCATCTGCATCGTGAATTACAATTTGAAATTCAGCAGATTTCCTGAAGATTTTTCCCTTTGTATAGCATTTAAAAATTCTGACCACATAAACATCCAGATGCATGTCAACTCTGTTGTGGGTTTTGCACAGATTCTTCCACACCATATGGATGACATTTGTTAAAATCTGATATACAAGTGGACTGTACCGTAAATGTTTCCATGCTGAAATTCTACACTGAAAATCTGCAGCATTTACACCAAATTGGAACATACTCAAAGTATTAACTGCTTTTCTGAGATATTCATATATCTGCTGTTCCAGTTGCAATTAGTGCTAACAAGATTTATCTAGACAGTGACTTTAATTTACAGGGTAGACAATGTGCTTTTGGATTTCAAATATAAAAGCATCGAAGATTGATGGCAGAAAAAGACCACATCATCCATCTAGTCTGCCCCTATATTATTTCCTTTTTTTTCTTTCTTACAATAGATATATGTTTATCCCTGGCATACTTGAGTTCACTTACTGTTAACTTTTCAGTCACATCACTTAAAGTTTATTTCAAACATTTACTACTATTTCAGTAAAATATTTTCTGACATTTAGTTTCTGAATAAAAAATTTCTGCCTTAAAACCTTATTTATACCTTTAAAATATTTAAAGTTTCAATAAAGACTCCCTTTCCCTTCTTTCCTCTGTGTCATAAAAAATTAAGTGCTTTAAGTCAGGCTGCTTTCACACTTAGGGCTCAGTTTAGGCTTTCCATCTCTCTACTCTGTTTAGGAGAGAAAATGGAATAAAACTGATGAACATGGATCCGTTTCTTTTCACCATTGATTTCAGTGGGGTTTAAAAAAAAAAACCAAAAAAAAAAAACAGAAAGGCTTTTGTTTGCTTCCATTTGTCAGGTTTCTATTTTTTGGGATGGAAAAATAGCGCAGTCTTTAACCTTATTTTTCTATCCAAAAAAAATGAAACCCTGAACTGAACCCTAATACAGAGGTTAAAGCAGCGTCAGTGCTAGTCTATAATTGCTAATACAATCTTTTCATGTACACACAATCAGCAAAACAATATTCTCTATTATCAGAAAGTTACAGATACTTTCCATTTTTACAGTTGTCATAGTATAATGGGATGATTTTATAGATCAAATTATTTACTAAAGCATACATCCATTCCTGTGGTGACCAGTTAGACATTAGGGCTGTGCATGTAAGCCAATAGTCAGAAGCTGCCCACAGCTCCTTTGCTAATTCAAAAATACCAATAAGTAAACCCAGTACTACTTTCATTCAGGATTTAAATTAAAATCCTTATCAACAACAGAGCTACATGGAGCAGTTTTGTTTAAAGTGTTGAGCTCATATTATTGAACTTTCATATGCAGTATATTCTTTACATATAGAGCAATTTCATTAAACAATACTAAAGTTGAATACAAAAAATTGCCCCTTTTAAAAATACAGTTTGAAAAGACATTCTTAAATGAATCTTTATGCTGATTTAAAAAAAAAAAAAAGATTCAGAGAAAGTACTCAAATAGACTGCAACATAACCACATAAGATACTTTGACATTTTCATATGTAAAATGGAGAAGCTTAGTACAAATGAGGTCATTTAACATACATGAAGGAAGAAATAATCTTCAAAAGATATCCTGTAACTTTGACTATCCAGCAAATATGAAGAACCACAAACACAAATTCATTACACAAATTCCTGTATCGTTCATTTGTACATATGTGTGTGTGTGTGCAAACTGTATTTGAAGTAAGGACAAAAAAATCTGTCTTATTGTTTGTTACTGGCATTTTCAAGATTATAATGGGGAAAGGGCAACAACTGTCATCTAAGTTGGTTCAGAATATGCATCAACTGTTTTATCATCTAAAAATGAAGATGTTGGTAAGTTAAAACAATGTTTAGCACTGCTTATGCATTTTATAAGGTATAATCTTTCCAAATGAATGCTAGTTATGACTTTGAGGTGAGGTATTATGGGCTTACTCTTGGCAAGGTATGGTAATACTTTTACCAGATGTATATAAACTTTCATTTCTTGTGCGTATATATGTATTTCTGTACATTTTCATCTATGTAAGGCAACTTACATTTGCTATGAAAACTGGTTTTGCTATAGTTGAGTTTTACACTGGCTAAATACAGTAAATATATCACCGTAGCAGGAGAATCACAATTATATAGATGGCCTTCACAGGTAAGATTCTAAAATATAACTTTTAATGGATCAGGTTAAAATTATATAAATGGCCACAAAGACAGACAAACACAAAAGTGCATGATATGGTATAGACAATGGTCACCCCAAAGTACAGGTGACCCAGCTTATGATAGCCTGGGGCAGCGCCCGAACAGGAAATATTTTGGCTACTTGCAATATATTAAAATAAACCAGCCTGTATAATGTAGACTTAAGGCCTTAGTCAGACGGGCGTTTTTTCGCCCGATTTGCGCGCATGTGTCCGACGATTTTTTTAAAACCATTGCTTTGCAATAGTATCGGACACATGAGCGCTTTTTATGCGCTCGTCCGATAAATTATAGAACAGAAATCGCAGATCGCACCTATCTGCGATCTGCGATTCCTGTTCTTTTCTCTATATGATCTCAATGGGGCCGGCAGCAGCAGCGCCGACCCCATTGAGAACATATAGAAGACAAATCATTCTTCTCTGCCACAGCTGTAACAGCTGTGGCAGAGAAGAACGATGTATGCCCATTGAATTCAATGGAGCCGGCAATACAGCCGGCTCCATTGAAAGCAGTGGGCTGTCGGCGAGCGCGGGATGAATCGTCAGGAAGGGCTTAAATATATAAGCCCTTCCCTGCAATTCATCCAGAAATGTGGGTGTGAAGGGGGTGTGAGTCAGACTCAGCGCTGAGCCAATCAGGGGCAGGCCTGACTCACACCCCCTTCACACCCACTGCAGGCCGGCCGCGCTGAACTCCGGCTGCCGGGACAAGGTGAGTATATATATATTTTTTTTATTTTAACACATTTCTGGATGAATTGCAGGGAAGGGCTTATATATTTAAGCCCTTCCCGATAATTCATCCCACACTCGCCCGCAGCGCATTGCTTTCAATGGAGCCGGCTCCATTGAATGCAATGCGCTGGACAGCTCCGGCCCGTTTCTAATGAAACGCGGCTAGGAGCAGATTTTCGGGCGATTTTCGGGCCCCGGTCACGCGATTTGCGGATGCGCATCCATCATGCGATCCGCAAATCGCGTGAAAAAACGCCCGTCTGACTAAGGCCTTAGTTTAAAGAAAGGGGTGATACTGTGTCTATATCAATAAAAAAAATGGACGGGTAATCGATAACTTGGAATGTTTTTAGATCCTTGCTTCAATATACATGTGAAGGCTAAATACAGTAATGCCAAAGGATATTTAATAGAATGGCATATGGATCAATGCATAATAAAACATTATAACTTAGGGAAGGAAAAAGGACAAGTAAATTCTGAACATAAAAAAAATATATTACTATGAAACATGTATTCACCCATTTAATACATGCTTAATCTTTAATAATTCAACATCAGACTGAATGTTCATTATAAAACTATCAATGATGCATGATACAAATATACTATATTGATTTTTTTTGTTACTGTTTTTATGCAATATATGTGTTAAGAAATGACCACCAAATATTATTAATATATTGTAAATATGAATATTACATTAATTTCAAATGCAACATGTTAATATAAGCATTATAAATTTATATTTTTTATAAGGTAAAAATTACAAACCTATATTTTGCTTTGTAATGTTTCCATAATTACTCATGGTTTACCTCATTAAAATAACTCTTATTAGAGTAGGAGTGGGATGTCAAACATTACATGCACATACAGTATCTATCCTGTACATTAATATGAGCAATCAAAATATGTATAGCCTCTCATTGACTGTTCTATAGAAAATTGAAATCCGGAGAAATATACAGCAACTATACATCAAAATCCTAGAGCTGACTACTCTACGAAAGTAACTGTTTGCCAAATATCTCTTTGTTGTTGCTGTTTCCACCAGCCTTCCATTAAATATTTATGATCTCAGTATGCATATTTATTCAATAGTATTAGTTCTTTTGGCCTTATCTTCTGGCAAAATAAAGCATTATGCATGTTAAAAACTCAATTCTCATTCCCCTGAAATTTGCCACACAAATTTCACAAGTCACCATACATATTAGACTATGTGTATAGGCAGCTTTAAATTCCCTATGACTTCCTTGAAGCCAACTGATAAAATAAGGACTTTATTTGCATTGTAGACACTAATGCAATATAACATTTGTAACTGCAGTAGTCTTGTAGAGTGAAAGATTTATTTACTGAGTATATATAAGAGACTTTACCTTATTATTATCCTAATATTTGAAGTAATTTTAGTATAACAGTAGACAGGACATACGGTAGATGTTTATAGTCGTAAACAAATAAGGCATTAAAGTCTTTACATGGGGTTTTTATAGAGAGTATTTTCAAAGAAAATATAGTAAAGTGCTCATTCATTGAGACTCCCAAGAGATTTAGTGGCAGTACATAGCAAAAACCGTGGCAGAATATTGATTGTTCTTGTTTAACCTGATGATGCTGTTAATTATTAACCTTTCCACCTCATTTTGTTCTCTTAAAAGCTGGCAAGAACTGGAACTTTAGATTAGATAACACTAAGTGACTGACATTTGCTGTCAGAACAAAGACCTAACATTCACTTGCACAGAAAAGAGCACTGATTATATAAACTATCTTGTCTTTTTCAAAAGTTCTATGATATCTGGATTATGTGAGGATAAATACATTTTTCTTTATTCTATCTTGTGTAAACATATTCTCAAAATGCTTTTTTCTAACTAACATTCTGTTCTATGTAATAATTGAAAAAGCTACAGTCTATAACAGAGAAATAAAAATAAATAGTATCTAATGTAAATGCAAACCTTCTTTTATGGTACTTCAGACACCATCTAGTTAGTTTCCCTGAAAATAAGCCTTGGCAGGATTTTTCATGATGCTTGAAATATGAGCCCTACTCCAAAATAAGCCCTAGTTATAGTTAATAAAAAAAGTAAATTTAAATTGTTTCCAGGCAGCTATACATGCAAAAAAAGGAAAATATTTGGAGCAAAAATTAATATAAGACCTTGTCTTATTTTAGGGGAAACAGGGTACCTGTTATTGGCGTAAGTTCAGGGTGACCTCACAGAATCAATTCTGGACCACATGATTTACATGGCGGTGAAAAGGGTAGTGCTATTGTCTCCCAGGTGCTATGGGAGAAGCATCTTCCCAGCTGTAAAGTTGCCTAATAGGCTGGCTGGGTGGTCGGTCATCTCATTCACGTGTTTTGATGGGGGGGGGGGGTTAAACAAGAACATTAAACTTTATTTTTTTAAAGACATAAAAATTGCAAAATTACATTTTTTTCTCCAAAATTTGCCATTTGAAACATTAACAATAATAATAGGTTATTGTTTGTTGTTTTTTTTCAAATAAAATGTAAGCAAGTACTACTTTTACTGCTACCAGATGAAAAGCTGCAAATTGCTATGGTTATTTTAGCATTTATGAATTTTTAATTGATACCTGTACCTTGAATTTTACTTTTATTTTATCATTACATTTGATAAACATTATTTTAGAAAGCAATTATAAATGCTGACATTTATGTATGGAATTTACAATATTTTGATGTTTCATATACTAATTATACTCCAATTGAGGTTTTAAATTATTAGACTGTGCTTACAGTTCTAGAATTTACAGTATAATTATGTATAGAGTGGGGTCCAAAAGTCCAGAGACCACAGTAAAAATCTAACATTAGTATAATTGGAAAATAGATATGTTCAAGCTTTGTTTGAAGACAATAGAGAAAGGAAAGTTGTCATCAGCTTTCTTTCATCACCCAACCTCACCCTATTGTATAGTACATTTATGGGAGCATGCAAAGAATGTCAGGCATTCAGTAATATCACACAGTACTCTTTAGAACATTATTAGAGATGAGCGAGCATCGCTCTTCTCGAGTAACTGCATACTGGTCCGAGCAGATTTGGGGGGCGGTGAGGATGTGGCTACCCCCGCCACCGCCTGCTCACCCCCATCACCTCCCCGAATCTGGTAGGACCAGTATGCAGTTACTCGAGAAGAGCGATGCTTGCTCGAGTAACTGCCTCAACCGAGCGTGCTCGCTCATCTCTAAACATTATCTATCATGCAAGAAAAAAAATTATAACATTTTCTTCAAAATAGAGGGCATGCTGTCATGAAAGCAAAAAAGAGAAAAAACTGAAAACATTTAATAAATTCTATTTCTTACATAAAATGTTGATAATATAATTGTGAACACATTCTGGAGTAAATCCTAAAATAATACAAGCTGTAAGAATGTATTCTTGTTGAGTTTTTGGAACCATCTGCTTATAAACAGTATTATGCAAATGTTTGGGCGACCCTTGCCAAATAGCATGCTTTTGCTGCAAATGTTTCCTGTTTATTAGCTGAACTTATCACAGAAAAAATGAAGCATAAAATTTGACATGCGAGAAATTGTTGACACCTTTCAATTTGATTCAGTTATGGTATTTTCTGTAAGTCATTAGAACTTAATTCTGCAGCCATTCAATACATTTATGTTCTTGTACTTAAACTTAAGAGCTCTAAGCTGTCAACTGTGTGTCTAAAAATATAATTTGCTTTCTCAATATTGATATCAATATACTTGGTATAACCTACAGTAGTTATAATGCCCATTATTTGAAAGGCCATAACAAATATAAGTAAATGCCTTTTTTTAAGTCAAAACAAGAAAAATCTCTGATAGACTCAGGATATGTTTTATATACTCAAAGCAAAATGCCACATATTTACTAGTTACACTATTTGGCTGTTAATTCAGTCATTATGCAGTGTTGCTTGCACAAATATGAACCGCATGTATGATTCATCAGAACAAATACTTACCTGCAGTCTGCTCACAAGTCAGCATTTCACAAATGCTACACAGCATGTACAGATATAAAAAACACTAACTTGACATGGCCATCAGCACAACCCCTGTTTCCATTCCCTTATAGGATATATTGATGTCATACAGTAGAGTTCCTTATGTATGACCCAGAGCATAAAGCCATTCAGAAGAGTAGTTCATATTCTGGCAGATCTTCTGCCAACCTAATATTAGAGGACAGCCATTCATGTAAATGGCTGCCATATACTAATATATTTCCCTTGAAAAAGAGCTGTAAAGTTGGCTGCAGGTTTCCCCCAGCAAAATCAGCTGATTGCCAGGGGACCTCGAGAGTGGTATTTGGGGTGATCAACCAGAGCCTGCATTCTAGGAGCGGTTGTGCATCTTGGCAAAACCCCCTTAAATACATAGCTGCAGCAAATGTTAACTGCATGTTTTCAATTTCTTCTGTTGTGTTAAATATCAGTTTAAAGATTGCTGCATTTAATGCATTTAAGGTCTCATTCACACAAGCGTGTTTATGTGCATACATACCTGCGCACAAAACTGCGTGTCTACATAGAACCATTGGTTCCCTATGCTGTGTGCAGTTGTCTGTGTTTTACAGGCATGCAAATGCACGTACCTGCAAAACATAGGACATGCATGTAGGCATAGGTCCATGCTGCGTGTCAATATTCCCTGTGGGGATTCCCCTTGTCACGGAACACTGTGACAGCACTGTCACAGTGTTCAGTGACAAGGGGACTCCCTGTGGTGAGAAAAGAATCCCCTGCCACAGCTGTGACAGCTGTGACAGAGGATTGCAATGTTCTACCATTCAATGGGGCTGCTGGTGGTGGCCACATTGAAAGCAATGGGCTTCATGAATGGGTGTGAGTGAGACCTGCCTCTGATTGGCTCAGCGCTGAGCCAATCAGGGGCAGGTCTGACTCACACCCCCTTCACACCCACTGCAGGCCGGCCGCGCTGAACTCCATCTGCCGGGACAAGGTGAGTATATATATATATATTTTTTTTACACATTTCTGGATGAATTGCAGGGAAGGACTTATATATGTAAGCCCTTCCCGACAATTCATCCCGCGCTCGCCCGCAGCGCATTGCTTTCAATGGAGCCGGCTGTATTCAATGCACTGGACAGCTCTGGCCCGTTTCTAATGAAACGCGGCTAGGAGCAGATTTTTCAGGCGATTTTTGGGCCCCGGTTACGCGATTTGCGGATGCGCATCCATCATGCGATCCGCAAATCGCGCGAAAAAACGCCCGTGTGACTAAGGCCTTAGGAGAATCTAACGCTCCTCTATGTGTACGTATTTTATTCCTCGGTTTCTTCAAAGTAGCTTTGACTACATAAAACTTTCCTAGCAAACAAATTTTCCTTCAAATTAATTCAGGCGAAGCCGGGTATATCAGCTAGTATATATATATGAGCATAATATAACTTCCCTGATTGACATTCATTCACTGTAGTTTTCCTTATCTATCTAGGCTGAGAATACCATGATAACTTTTTCCAGTTTTATGCACATAAATCCCCCATTCTGCTGCTACCTCCATTTCTCTCACTGCCATCTTCACAGTAATAGTGCCACCCCATTTGCTCCGCAGAGTACAGTGTCCAATTTTGTGCCCCAGAAAGTAAAAGTTTTCCATATAGTAAAAATTTCCCCCATAATGCTCACCATATGCCTCCCTTAGAATCCACATTGTACATTATCTTTGTGCATCTGAGAAGGTGCTATCTGACAAAGACTTGCTCTCCTCCCTGTCTCCTGCTCATACTGAATTGCAATCAGAAGATAGGGAAAGAAGTCTGGCTATTCCTGGAGCTGCAGTCTGTCAAAGAGCAGCAGCTGCATGAGGGTTAAAGTTTGTCCTGCACCCACCACTGGCTAATGGTACACCAATAAGAGGTGTGGAGGCTGCCTAAGGGGGTCATTTCACCATACCCCTCCCCCTCCAAAACTCCTCCAATGTCGAGTATTGGGGTCGATTGGAAGGACAATCTTTTCCTTCCTAGAGCATGACACTTTATTATTCAAGCATACTGTCACCTACCCCTTTTTGACCAGTAGTGACAATGTATAGAAATCTAGAATATAACTCCAACCCAATATGAAGGGCGATACACTAACAGCATCCTTTCATAAGTGATATTACTTCCTGATAGTCACGTAGATACTAAATCTGACCTATGTGATCATCACATAGTCAATTTTGTCCTGCATATTTTAAACTGCAAATCAAACAGTTATTAATGCAATTGGAAAATTTGTATCAAATTCATAGCATTTACAAAACACAATCAGTAACAGCACTATGTAGTGCTTTTTTGGAGGAGGCACGGCTTAGAGGTGTAGCAGATGGAGTTTTTGCAGAGCCAAGTTAGTCTCAGGTTTCTGTTTTTAAGGTAAGACGTAGCAGAGTTGAGATTTAGGCCTCCCTCACACAGGCGCTTTTGTACAGCATTTAATGCTGCATTTTCAATGCTGTGCTGAATTTTCTGTTTTTGGCTGTTTTCAGCTGTGTGTCGGCAATTGAAATGAATGGGCAGCTGTGTGTCTTGGCAGCATTAAATGCAGGTTGCTACCCTTATTTTGGGGGGGAAGGGGTGGGGCTTGGAATATAAGCCCTACTCCGAAAGCCACACTATGTGAAAAACAAAAAACAATACTCACCTAGCAGGCGCCGTCCGGGTCCCTGCTATGGACAGGCTTTCAGGCACTTGTCATTACCTACAGAGCATCTCTTGATGGTAACGGGATTTAAAGACCCCACCTCCAGTAAGACATTGCTCGGATTGGTTCATCGAGCGCTGGCTCAGACGATCAATTTACTGACGAAGAGGGAATCTAAATTAGTATAGCCCTTTCACAGATCGCTAAAATTATAAATTCTTTATTAAATAATTACTAAAAAGTCCTTGCACAGTGGACTGCTAAGAGAAGAAAGACAAATAAGCATCACATAACAATCGCATCCCCGTGTATGGTACTAGTGGTTTCCCACAGAGATGTATATATTGAATTCCTTGGTTCATACCCAATCTCCACTGGTAGATACTTAGATACTAGTCAATTTTATGGGGCATCCCAAAATGAGAGGGTCCCTATAGAAAAAATGTTGCAGCCTTAACACATCGGCCTGCACATATTAGAGTAAAGTCAAGCAAAAGTAACCTGATGTATATAAACCTTCAAGATTTGGTTAATGGACTCGCCCACAATGGGATGTGTCCAACCAAATTCAGTTTACAGATCGGAACCGAACAAGCCTTATTGAAATATTCTAAGTAATGTGTAAACTGAATTTGGTTGGACACATCCCATTGTGAGCGAGTCCATTAAGCCAAATCTACAGCAGATCCATTGCATATGTAAGCACCCTTAAATGTTTGCACTTGACTGAGAGCTTGAAAACATACACACAGAGGCATACAGTAACGTTTAATTTGGCTCTAGTGCGATAACTTACTGTCACACAGTTTATTTACACTTTCAATAGCTTTCCAATGCGGTTGTTGCATGAGTGTAAGAAAACAATAGTTTTTCAATGGCCTGGCATAGGATAAGTTGTTGCAGAAAGTTCTCACAATCAAGTTCAACTTTACTACATCTGTAATTTGATGCTGTTAAGCCCCAATGCAAACTATATTACAGGGACCCCCAACTAGAAGGCCATCTTCACACATGGCGGAAATGCTGAGGAATTTCCACTCCAGAAATTCGGCAGCATTTACAATTCAGGCAATATTGAGCTTTCAAAAATCTGTTTCACACAGTGTGAAAATTTCCCGCAGTGAACCTACAGTTTTTGAAAACTGCATCAAAATCTTAATCCACAGCATTTTTATTTATGCTGCATATTTCAACTCTTGAAATATAAGAGTTAAAATTCACTGCATTTATGTAAATATATTTGCAGCGAAATATGCACCATTTAGGTGTAGATTTGGCCTATGTATATTTACTTCCTAGTTTTCCGTTGCAGAATGTCTACAGTGATTACGATTGGTTGTGAAGATCTAATACTTACTGTATACAGTACTGGTCTCCTGGTATGAGGAAGAGACCTTATGGACACCCTAAGGCTCCATGGCGTGGAAGCAATCATACACTCTGCATCCACTTTAGTTCCAATCTTACGTACATACCAAAGTTCTGGTGATTATATGGAAGTCAAAAGAAGAAAACGTAAAAACATTTTACAGGATGTTTGTCATAACTAAACTTCCTAATAAGATGAATTGGGTTTACACATTGACCAATCAGACAAGTTTGGCTGTGTCTGGCAATTAGTACATTTGGACTTAAAGGGGTTGTCCCGCGCCGAAACGGGTTTTTTTTTTTTTTCAACCCCCCCCCCCGGTCGGCGCGAGACAACCCCGATGCAGGGAGGTAAAGGAAGCTTACCGGAGCGCTTACCTTAATCCCCGCGCTCCGGTGACTTCAATACTTACCGCTGAAGATGGCCGCCGGGATCCTCTGCCTCCGTGGACCGCAGCTCTTCTGTGCGGTCCATTGCCGATTCCAGCCTCCTGATTGGCTGGAATCGGCACGTGACGGGGCGGAGCTACACGGAGCCTGCATTCTGCACGAGCGGCTCCATAGAAGATTGCAGAAGACCCGGACTGCGCAAGCGCGGCTAATTTGGCCATCGGAGGGCGAAAATTAGTCGGCACCATGGAGACGAGGACGCTAGCAACGGAGCAGGTAAGTATAAAACTTTTTATAACTTCTGTATGGCTCATAATTAATGCACAATGTACATTACAAAGTGCATTATTATGGCCATACAGAAGTGTATAGACCCACTTGCTGCCGCGGGACAACCCCTTTAAGCTTCAAGGTAAATACTTAGTTAACATGTTGCAGGTCTTATCAGTTGTCATCATTACAGATTACTATATGCTCTACTAGCCACTTTTTTCTTCTTTAAAGGGTGTGTTCAGTTATCTCACTGGGCTCACTGTAGTAAAATAACAAACTGATCAGTACTTATCTATCCGTTAACTCTAGGATCCAGCACTGCAGCCCCTCCATGATGCCAGTGTCTATTCTGACAGATGAAATCACCGGAAGTCACGTGACCGCTACAGCCCATCACAAGCTGTAACATCACCGCTTGTTTTCCTGGCATCAGAGCTCACATTCTTGGCATGTAATGCCAGGAGAGCCCTACGGTGGTGCTTTAGCTTTTAATTAGCTGCAGCGGTCACCTGACTTCTGGTGAGGTGACATCAGCTGTCACAAAAGACAGCAGGAATATAATGCTGGATTACAGCAGCTGAGGAGGGTTAAGTACTGTTCAGTTCTCAGGCTAAAATCTTAGAAGAAGAAAGAAAAAGCCACCAAAAAGTTTATTTTGAAGTCATATTGAAATCACTTGCGGTGACTAATAAAATATTTAATTTTAATTGAGATACACTTTAGAACAAAAATCAGTAACAATGCAAAGATGGAAGCATAATATATCATTTTTTATAACTTTGCTTGGAAGCTTTTTTTAATGTCAGACCTATTTATAAAGCATTTTTTTTCTTTACGAACAGTACAGAGAACGTTTTGCATATACTGTATGCCAAAGTTTGGCTTCCAATTCCAATAAGGTACTAGATAGATAGATACGGTAGATAGTTTATAAGGTCTATGGATACTAAATATCCATGTTTTGAACAGATAGAAATACGAGTATATGGGCTGCTTGTGCATTTATACATATTTTTACATATTCTGAAACAAACATTCATTAAAAATGTAATTTATAAGACTATCACCTTGTTAGTATTGTAGACTACATAGTGAAAATTGATGTTCAGAAACAGAATCTTGTTATTATATTCTCTTGATTGCATCTAATTTATACAATGCTAATTCAGTGTATCACATGCCACAACAAGTTGTCCATTACTACATGTTTCACTTTCATTGATTTATAATATATTTTTACTTTCAATCAATTTTTAGACATGCTTTAATAGTAGATGTTTTAAATATTACCTTTTTGATTGCTTATAAGGACATTATGTCTGAAATCTCGATGTCTGGTAAGATTCTCTCCATCTTCTACTCTAATTTTTTGCAGCTTCATTAAATGCCAATTCATTTTAACAGTAATGCAAAGACACAATTCCAATTTGCTACAATGACCTTAATTTTGTTAAATAATATCAATGAAAGAGTAAAAAGTTCTAGCTTAACCCTTTCCATCGCAGCCAATTTTTGGTTGCTTTTATTGTCTTTTCTTCATCCCTACCTTTCAAGTACTTTCATTTTTTGTTTTTTTCCATTGATATAACTATATAATAATTTTTTGGGGGCGGGTAAATTGTATTTTTCAATAGTGTCATTTAATGTGCCATATAATATATTAAAATGTTGAAAGTGGAGTGAAATAAAATAATGAAATTCCACAATTGATTTTTTTATTTTATTTTATGGCATTCATCATGCAGTGAAAATAATGTTATCTGTATTGTGAAGGTCAGTATGATTTCCAAATTTATGCAGATTTTGTTTTTACATGTGCACGCTAAAAGTAAAAAGTTGCTGCGATGTTGTGGTTATATTTTTTAAAAACTATGGCACAGACATGTAATATTTAATATCAAGTGCCATATTAATCACTTGTCATGTTATTTACTTTGGTGACTATTACAGCTGTCTATGTCCATCCACTGTCAGCAGAAGAAAGTGTTCCTCAAAGATTGCATTAGCACATCACTTATCTGAAGCATGTACATCTAGAGGCATTGCATGCTGTGCTTGGTGATTTTAATCAATGCAATTCAATCTGTTCTAGTACTATCAACATCTAGCAAAATCAATGAGAGGGATGAAGGTAGTGAATTATCGTCTTACTTCCATGGGGAATGTATTTCGTAGGGTTAGAATTCTGGGTTTGGGGTTGACCCAAGAACTAATGGGAGGGCTAAGTTATTGATCTTTGCTGCCAGAGATATTGATCTATCGTAAAGGCTAATTATGGCCTTTAGGTCCATTTAGACTTGACGATTTTTTGTTTGAACTCTGAATGATATCAGAGTATGCTTGTTTGCTTGGGCAGCTTGCTTATAGAAGCAGATGCATTGTTGGATCATTCAAACAAGAAATTATTAAAGTTGTTCACATTCACTGTATGTTTATTGAACAAGTCAATGATTTTCTTTATGTCTGCATAAAATGAACGATGAATGAAAAGCAAATGATCTATCTTTCATCGTTCGATTGTTAGCAGTGTTTACACTGAACGGTTCACTAGTCAACAAATTTTAACTTCTTTTCTAGTTTGCAAATAGGTTGATTTGCCTAATTTTGGTGTGCTGAATTTAGTGGAAGAATCAGATTCTATGTATCATATCACATTTCCGAGATGCATAGCTCTAATACAGAGACAATAATATAATATTGGCAAATATTGACTGGTTTTAAATCCCCCAAAAAATAAAAATAAGGCTCAAAACTCAGTAATGTTTTTCTGGTAATGTATTTGTGAAAATTATGCAAACAAAAGCATTAAGATTTACATATCGCAATGCTCAAACTGATTTGGTTTGGCAAAATAAGATGATGAAGCTTTTCCCTCGTATGGTGTCTCCTTAACTGGAAACTAACAATAATCCCCCATCACTGAAGAGCTCTAGTATCCTTGATAGTGATGCTCAATACTAAAGATATCTTGGTAAAAGCATTCACGCTGTTCATCACTGAAGGCAACAAAATTTTCCAGGAAGAATTTGAGGTGCAATTGTAAAAAATGTAAATCTGTAAGCAGTGCTACAACTTTTAAACCACAGCATATCTGCCACTCATGATCTTCATGTTTGATTGCCTCCAGTATCAAAGCCATGCTTTCATATGTTTTTCTTATATCCACTGCATATGCCAAAGGCAGTGACTGGAGTTTGCTGCCATTATGCAATACTGCTGCTTTAAGATGGTTTTACTGGAATCAATAAATAGTCACCACTCCTATGTGTTATGCTGAAAACCCAACTCCATAAAACCATTCATGTGTACACACATTGAATTCTACATTTCAAAATATACAGATAAATGGCTACTTCTTTATCTAAAAGCTGAAATCTTTGTCCCTTCAGCTAGGAGATTCCATTATTTCAATCTAGAACCCAATTGTTCAGCTCCCTGTTTGGAAAGCTGTAAATCACGGTTGTGCCTCTCCTGATTAGCTTTCCTCTGATTGGTACGATCCAGTGGTTTGCAAGTTATGGACAGGAATAGACTAGCCTTCTCAATGAGGCACAGGTTTATGCACTGAAGACGCATCTGGGCATTTTATTTTATGTCTGGCCTTACTGCAGTGTCCTGCAATATTCCGGGGCAAAAATAACAATTGGAACAGTAAATGGCATGGCTTGGCGCTTTTCTTTCATCTGTTCTGTAAGAGTAGTTGTGCAGGCTATGCAAGCAATACGAGGTGCAAAGTAGTTATCCTGATCCCCTAGAGCATAATCAAAATACAGTTTAAAAGCCTTCTTAATTAAATCAGTGATTAGCTTCCTGTGGGTATTTGGACTGAAGTTTACCAGTTGCCATAGTACTACCTATAACTCTGTTATGTCAGAATGTTTCGCTAGCTCACACAGGAAACACAAAAAATACAGAAAAAACACAAACTGAGGTAACAGAAACTCAAAAAATACAGATATGCTGAGGTAACAATGAAGAGAAGTCCTTAATGCAGGATACAACATGCACTAAACACCTCTATAGGCTAATGTCAATACTTGATTTAATTTTATAGACATACTTCACCAGAAAAGGAGAGCACAAACACAAAAACCTTTTTTAAAAATAGAAAAAACATCTAAATCACATAAAAACCTTATGTGATGCATCATTTCTAAAGGCCATTCGGATTCTACACCAAAAAAATCCATAAGAATTCATGTATCACATACCAGAAACAAAACGGCTGTTGACTAGTGTTATCGTTCATTTTTGCTGATTTGAATGATATTTTGAACAATCGTTCCTAGTAAAATGGCCTTAAGAATGTTCATTGGTAGGATGAAAGAGGAATAAGTTGTTAAGCTACAGGATATGCTGAATAGTAATGTTGAGGGCATGTAAATGGGTATGTGGGAACTGACTGACAAATGCAGGGTTACATCTGATTCTTTTTGTGTTTAGTCATCTCCTAATGTTGATAACTTGATGCAGCAAGTTATTGTGAAAAAGGCCATTGAAAAGGTATTGATAAGTCAAGAAAAAGTTCTGTGCCACAGGTTAATGCATTAACTATCAAGTTAAGCTTTGCTTCATCTGTATAATGTGCTTTATACAGATGTGTCCACCCGAGGTGTAACTTGAAGCTCCTGGGCCCCGATGCAAAACCTGTAACAGCCCCCCATCTATAATGTTTTATTCATAGTACTGGGCTCCCTATATGGAGAATAGAGGCCTTATGGGCCCCCTAAGGCTCCTGGGCCCGGGTGCAACCGCATCCCCTGCATCCCCTATAGTTACGCCAGTGGTGTCCACCCTTAACCTTTTCTTGAATTCCTTTGATTTATATAATCTGTCATTATACTAATTCTATACAATCTCAAGCCATCCAGTAAAAAAGTATCAGTTAAACATATGTTTGTTTTTTTAACACAGGAGCCTATGATGGATAACTGACAGTTTTCTGGCAGTAGACATCAGTTAACGCATCTATTGGACATATACATTTTTTCTGTTTTTGCTTAATATCTTGCCCATACTTCATGCTATATATTGAGTTATGAAAAAAGTTATAGACACCCTTTTCACCTTTGTCTGAGAAAGGGACTCCTATGAACATGCTTAGTGTACATATCGGAATCTTTCCTAGTATACAAGTTGAAAATATGCCAAAAATTTGATGTCAATGGAGCCATAGTGGGATCAACTTAATGATTTTATCTGAGGTCTGAATCTTTGGGCCCTAGTGGTCCCATAGAGCGATAGGCTGTGGAAGTAGAGTGGTCATTTCAGGTATCTTATAATGAAGTATATGAAGTAAATCACTGATGGAAATGTGCAAAAAAGAAGACTGCAGGAGCAGGTGAAATTCCTCAAAGATTTTTTTATCTGTGTTGCACATGATTTGTCACCAGTTTTTGCTAACATTTTCAACCTGTCTCTTAGAGAGTGGTCCCTAGTTGCCTTTAGACAAGGTTGTTGTGCCAGTTAAGTAAAGGTTTCTATGGAAACTATGGCTGACTATTGTCTGATAGCCTTGACACCTGTAGTGATAAAGCGTTTTGATAAAATAAATATAAATGAAGTGGTAGCAGGTAAAGACATTTGCTATTTGCACACAGGAATGACAAATCAGCAATAGATACTGTAACTTTAAGCTATGTAGAGAATTTTAAATCATGTTAACATGGTTTTGTCTATGTGATAGTATAGTTTTTTTGGGGGGGGGGGGGTCGCAGCTTTTAATATTATGATATTGCATTACTTAAAAAAAAAAGTTTGTTTAAAAATTGCTTTTCTCATCATATTCTGAGTAGTGTTGCTCATTTTGATTGGTTGAGTGATAAAATTGGCCTAATTTTATCAGAATCAAAATGGAAGAAATGGAAATCACTCAACCAATCAAATTGATGATTGTTGGCAAAATTTGCAGAAAAATCTAATTTCCCATAATACTTGCTACAGAGGTCAGCGTGCAGACAATCAGCAGCTAGGGCACATTGATGATGTCACCAAATGTGCCCTCAATCTTGCATATGGGCAGCAGTTTCATTGGCCACTTACATCAAATGACCTGTCAGTAAACATAGGCTCTGTGTAACCAGCAGCCATTTTAAAGTTCAGCACAGGAAGAGAAGCTGCATCACAGTTATATGCCTATGTAAAATGTGCTCTGTTATTAGGGACATATATTCTACAGATGATATATTGCTGCTGGATGTGAAAGCTTGAATGTAAGCAGAGAACTTAAATGGGGTTATCTTGGAGGGACCAGAGAAAGAAGCTGCATCACATGTTTATGCCTACTGCATATGAAACGTGGTCTGTAAATTGGGAGAGGGGATCTTTCTGCTCCTGTCACTGTATATAGCTCCAAAGCAGATAGACAAACTGAGCTTTGATTTAGGGAATACTGCAGCTCACTGTGCCCTTAAAAGTCATTCAAAGTCACAAGTCCAGCCACTGCTATGAATTATTTGAGGATTCTATGCAGCTAGCAGTGTGGTAAGGAAAATTCAATTGCACTCTGCCAAAGGGGGGCATTCGACATATGTGTGGCTTTCTGTTCTCACATATCATGCCGCCCAGGGATTGCAGTTTATTTAGTCTGCAGTGTTTTTTGTCTTACTATGAAAAAAAAGGAACCCAAACAGGAAAACATCAAAGACACACAGTGTGTGTCAGTGACCTCAGCCATTATTCAAAGTCACCAGTCTGGGGCCACTATGACTTTTTGCAGGCCTTACCCGGCTAGCAGTAGGGTGAGGGAATTCATTCATGCTGCGTCAAACAGGGACAGTTCACAAATATACAGGCTGTTCCGTGTGGCCTTCTGTTCTCACATATCATTCCACCCAGGGATTGCAGCTTATTTAGTTGGCAGTGTTTTTTTTTGTTGATATAAAAGAAAAATAAACTGAGACAGGAAAACACCAAGTACACACAATGTGTGCAGCCGCCTCAAACGTTCAGTCATGAGTCCAGCAACTACAAGCTATTTGTAGACTTTATGCCGCTAGCGGTGGTTTTCTGTGAACTGCAAAGTTAGTTGAAAAGCTACATAAACTACAATAAAAAGTAAACAAAAAAGAACTAAGTACAACCTCAATTCCGTAAAAGTTGGAGCACTATGTTAAATGAAAATAAATGCTAAGAAAAATAGAATGCAATGATTTGGAAATTTCATATAACCATATTTTATTCCCAGAAGAACATAGGACACATATCAAAAGATGAAAGTGATATATTTTTCCATTTCATTTTAAAAAATTAACTCATTTAGAAATTGATTGCAGCAACACATCTCGCAAAAGTTGGGAAATGGGTAAAAAAGCCTGACAAAGTAAGTGGTACCAATGAAAAACAGCTAGAAAGTCAGTTTTCTACAAAGTCACTTGTCAGTGTATAGAAAGAGCATACTGAAGAGGCAGAGTCTCTGAGAAACAAGGATGGTCAAAGGTCGACCAATGTTTAAAAAAATGCATTTAAAAAATGTAGTACACTGTCATGACAATGTTCCTCAATTTAAAATTGTGAAGACTTTGAATATCCCGCCATCTACAGTACATAATATCATCAAAAGATTCAAAGAATCTGCAGATATTCAAGTGCATAAGGGACAGGGCCAAAGGTCAATGCTGGATGCTTGAGATCGATGAGTCTTGAGATGTTACTGTATTAAAAACATGCATGATTCTATAATGCAAAAAACGGCATGGATTCAGGCATACTTCCAGAAATCATAGTATGTGAACACAATTCGCCATGCAATCCGTAAATGCAAGTTAAAGCTGTACCATGCAAAAAAGAATCCATATTAACACAATTCAGGAACAAAGGCACGTTCTCTGGGCCAAAGCATATTTAAAATGGTCTGAGCCAAGAAGGAAACATGAAGAAAACAAGGGATAGCTGACGTGTCATGGTAAATAGCGATGTATGTGAGAGTGGGCAAAGTTGGTACCTCAAGTGGCTCTGACTGAAGTAACAACTCCAGGTTCTGCAGTAGCAAGGCAAGCCCACTGTCAATTCTTAGAAGGGATTCTACTTGTGCATTTCACAGCATGCCTCAAATATCACCTCCTCCTCTTCCTCCCAGTCTCAGGCACACAGCAGTCAGTCTGCACCACTCAGCATCCCCCCTCTACTTCACCCCATGCCAAATTCGTCATATTCCCCAAAGCAGTCCATATGGATCAGTCTGAGCTGCTGTTTGATCATGCAATGCAATCAGTGTCAATGGGGCAATCTAAAGAACCAAAGGGAGAAGACCAAGACATTGAATGCACTGATGCCCAACTATTTTTCCCTCTGACAAAGATGAGGATGTGTCAGTGTGTGCATCAGCCTTCTAGAGACAATGTCTACCCAGGGGGTTGCGGAAATGTAGGTGCCAGCTCATGTTACTCACTGTTACATAGAGTACACTCAGGAGGAGAAGGATGATGAGGATGAAGAGGAGGTAGAAAAGAATGAAATACTTCATCAAAGACGGAGATGGAGGAAGAGTCATCATAGTAGTTTGCAGGGGGAAGAGGAAGAAGAGGACATTGTGGTGTAGCTCCCTGCCGAAGACAGCAAGCGCAGTTTTGCAGAAAAACAAAAGGCTAGTGTCACTACCCTCAACTACTACTAGCAATAACAGCAACATCAGGCCCACAGCTAGGTCTGCTCACAGGACTTATGCAGTCTGGGCATTCTTTGTAACCACAGGTGATGACAGAAGATTGGTTGTCTGTTAGATCTGTGTTGCACATTTAAAAAGCAGCAATAATGTAAACAACCTCAACACAGCATGTATAAACAGCCACATGAACTCCCGCCACTGTTTGTCTTGGAGAGCCAACCTGGACCAGAGGGCAAGATTCAGCCTCATCTTATGCCCTCTACCACTGCTCTAGCTGCCTCTTCCCCCCCCCTCCCTATTCCTGCAGTAGCCTCTGAACACAGAGAGGCAGTTTTGTATAGAGGCAGAAGCATGCAAACTTTAGGCCTCTTCCCTGCAATTGATGACCGGGCTGCAGATTTCAGAGCCAGGAGTGAGAAAAGGAGAGCAGAAGTTGAACTACCCCCACCTCCACCTTCAACGACATTGGCATCTACCCCATATTTCAGTATGTCCCAGGTTAGCAGCCAGCCTTCCATCTCCCAGCTATGGGGATGTAAAAAAGTATATACCATTACAACCATCTACGAGCACAAAGTTTGAATGCACATATTGCTCAGCTACTTGCAATAGAAATGCTGCCCTTCAGGCTAGTGTATACAGATGGCTTCCACAATGTGATGTTCTGTGCTAACCCACAGTACCAGATTCCCAGTCACCATTTCATTGCATGAAAAAATGTCCCTGCATTGCCATATGAGCTGTAATGCATCCCTGGCATTGCAGAAAGCTGCAAGTCGCAGGGTACGTGTGACCATGGACATGTCATCCACCAAGCATGGCCAAGTACATTATATATCCTTAACAGCACAAGAGTTCAATGTCCTGCATGTCAGGCATGAAGTTGAAAGTGGTAATACACATTTTATGGTACTCCCAACACTTGCAGGACATTCATCAATGTCTGTTCCCTATTCACTCCCCTTCTCCTTTTCTTCCTCTACCTCTTCATAAGACCTTTCAACACTCTCCACATCGCACATATATCCATGTGGGACAAAATCCAGCCTGCATACAGTGCTGCTCATCGTAAAAGCCAACATGCTGTCCTAAAACCCATATATTTAGGGGAGTACAGCCACATAGCTGGAGAGCTGTTGACAACTTTGCAGGCCAGCCTGACATGTCGCTGACCTGACACATTTTGAAGCCAGGTAGGGTTGTGTGTGACAATGGGGCCAGCCTGCTGACAGGCCTTCACCTTGGAAATTTCACACATGTACCTTGCTTATAGTGCAGAGCTTCATAAACAATTACCTTGGTTTACATCTGCTGTTGGAAAAGGCTGTACTTCCACCTGCTGGAAATACAGCTACAGTTTTGGACTACCATCCAATTGCCTTATCTGTGGCATTCCTACATGGTGGAATTCTACATTGTATAGGTTACAGAGGCTAAGCCAGCAGCAGAAAGCAATCACAGAGATGGTGTATGCCATTAGCAGGCACTATATGGAGGTCAGTAACTCGATGCTTGTACAGTGTTTTGTGTGCCCTTTTAGCATGCTTTGAGGAAGCAACCAAAATGGTCAGTTGTGATGACACACTAATCAGTATTACCATACCTGTTGTTTCTCTGCTGGAGAAGAAGCTACAGGATCTCAGGGACAATGGCACATTTGAGTCACAGGAGGGGATGAAAGAGATACCCACCTTCCAACTGCCGGCTTCTCCAATGTTTTTCTTCACCCATGAGAGAAGTATAGAAGAGGAACAGCAGTGGGAGGAAGAAGAGGTTAGTGATAATATAAGCCAGAGCCAGGTGATAGGGCTACAAAATGTTCCTTCTATTCATCACTAACCTCAGCTATTCTATATGGATCACAGGACCAGCTGAAACAAACTCTTAGGCCTAACCCCCAGGATTATGGGCCATCACTCTTTGGCTATTTAAGGCATATGAATGATTTTATACTGTAGTGTTTGCAGAAGGGCTATTGCTAAGTCAATATCAAAACATCAGATGGCCACCCTCCTTGATCCCCACTTCAAGGCCAAAATGACAAATCTCATTCCGACAGTGGAGAGAAAACTCAAAATGCAGCTATATCAGAACAGACTAATAAGCAACTTGAGCAGAGCATTTTACCATGGCCATGGGGATGCTTCAATAATGAATCACAGCTCTGAAGCTCATGGTTAAATAAGCTGGAAGCCATCACAGCAGCAAAGAAAGTCCTACAGAGGTGTGGCATAGCATTTTCAGCCCTTCACAGCATCCAGCAACAGCTCGGGGTAGAACTCACTGTCACAGGCAGCACTTATCCAAGATGGTTCCAGAGTATGTCAGCTCCTGTGTGGATGTTTTCAGACATGGCATTGGCTCTTTTATTTTCTTTGTGTCTAAGCTTTGATAGTTCCTACCTAAATATAAGACCCGGCACAACAACCCCTCTGGTCACCTAATGTCTATATCCTGTAGTATCCTTCCGCTCGAGAAAGACGTCTAGACCTCTCTTAAACTCCTCTATCGATTTTGCCATCATCATGTGCTCAAGCAGAGAGTTCCACAGTCTCACTGCTCTTACAGTAAAGAGCCCCCTTCTATGTTGGTGATGAAACCTGCTTTCTTCTAGACATAGCGGATGCCCTCTTGTTACTGACACAGTCCTCTGTATAAACAGATCATGGGAGAGATCCTTGTATTCTTATCTGTTTATTTACAAACACACCTGGTTATTCTCTCACACAGTTTTCTGTATGAATATGTTTTGTATCCTATGTGTATGCTTATAAATTGTAAGCTCTAGAGAGCAGGACACTCACCCTCATTGTTCAAGATATGCATTGGTTTACAACTGGATGTTCTTACCTATTTTTTTGTATGTTTGTGCACACTCTATAATAACCCTGCACAATTCAACATCAGTTAATGCCAATTGCTCAAAAGGGTTAAGCTATTGGGGTGTTTTGACTTATGGCATGGCAACAAAGAGTGAGAAATGTCTGTTATGAAAGATGGTTAAGACGATTGGAACTATAATTGGCTGTAATGTCCATTCATTTTTTATGTCATAAATACCTTCTTAAAAATAGAATACTTTATATAATTAAAGCAATTTAACATATTTTCAGCTGCTCTCATTGTAACTACTGTATTACATCCCTTTTCCTGTGTAAATACGTATTCATAAATGACATAGTCACATGCAATATTATTTTGTGTTTTAAAACATAATATTGCAAATGCCCTTCAGAGGGCTTTCATTGCCATCATCCATCTCTACAAAAGAGAATTTTATGTTTCATTTTTTACATGGTTTTTATTTTTGCAAGCGCAAAATATGCCTCAGGGTAAAACAGAAATGTGTCATTCTATCAAAATATGATGTTTTCTCTAACCTTGACTTATATTAGTTCAAAGAGTTTTCTTTTACAGTTCTGTAATATTTAATCTCCATAAACAGTCAGACACAACATACCTATCTTTTTACTGGTAGAAAAAGGCAAAGTAAACACCAAAAGAGATTCTGATGTTCCCTTTTATGTTAATCTACTACACTAAGAATTTTAGGGCACTACAATGTCCCTTGAGTATTAATTTTTTCATTTGTTTATTGGATTGTGTAATAAGGAGAGTTAAGGCCCACTTAGGCACAACGATTATCGCTCAAAATTCATTCAAAAGCCATCTTTTGAGCAAAAATTGTTGCGTGTAAATGTGCTCATCTTTTAGTTTTCTGACAAACGATGGATTTCAGTTTGGCTTGAAATCTGTCATTTATCAGAACAGCTGATAAAATGGACGCAAGCTGTGTTCTGCCTGGGGACTGCTGATAACAGCTGATTACATTGTTCCAGCTGTTCTCAGCTGTCAGCCCCACCAGTAGTACAAAGAGAAATTATTCAGAGAACAGCGGGTGCTCCTCTGAATAAATTCAGCTCCCAGTGGCTCACAGGCTACTAATTGGTACAGGCTACTAATAGGCATTAGTGCCAATTAGTTAGAGTATGCAAAATGATCGCTCAGAAGACATCTTTTGAGCAATCATCTTTGTGTCTAAATGCACCATTATACACTTCTCTAATTACTCAGAGTATTTTAATGTACATATGCTAATGTGATTAAAAATTGCCATCAAGTTAAGAAATTAGGCCTCCAGAAGATCCCATTTTTCTTCACCTTTTTCCATGGCAAAGTTTATGAAGCATTGTGTCTTTCCATAACAGAGGCATCATTAATTAAATATCATAATTCTTATGAGGATGAGGCATTGGGGTGTCTCAACACTTTTACAATACTGCTTTCAGTAAGTATCTTGTGAAAGACAACAACTCTGGCATGGATACATAGATTCTGTGTTTGCAATAGGCAGCTCAGTCTGGATTAGTGGATACGTTTGTAAAAAAAACAACAAATTAATGGCCCTAAATACAGAAGATCAGAAAGGTTTTTGGATACTGCATGACCATCAAGCATGTAGATATATGCCTTTTAAATCACACCCCTATAGTAGGCATCAGGATAATTTGACAGTTGTGTTAGAGTTAAGTGACATCTTAGGATCCATTTCTGGGACAGCTCCCAGTGGTCAACACTACTAGAAATGACTTTAGTTCAAATGAGGACAGAAAGCCATACTTATGTGCCATAAACTTATTGGTAGCCTTCCCTCTATGTACAGTGATTCACAGATAGTTGTCAACCACTGATAGGACCTTCTATTGGAATGTTCAGTCAGAATGTGTATAGGTTTAAATGAATAAAATAGAAGTTATATGGAATATTTAATCATAACACTATATATCAATCTACTCAGAGCCTCCTTCTCTATAACATTATGCCTGTCGTTTGGACAGTATGTTTGAGCTGTCAGATTTCCTATAATAAATATACAACTGGGTATTTCCAATCAGCCATGATTAATTAGTGTCATAGTTTGCAGGAACACCCACCCCCACCCCCAACTGGTAACACCCAGTTATCAATTTATTCATACATTTCTATGAGGAATAACTGAGGAACAAACATTGCCGAGTTCTAAGGAAAGATGCTCCAAATGTGTTATTTTATAGGAAAAAGACATTTCAATAGTGGTGATAGATGCTC
Source organism: Eleutherodactylus coqui (assembly GCF_035609145.1). Lineage (NCBI taxonomy): Eukaryota > Metazoa > Chordata > Amphibia > Anura > Eleutherodactylidae > Eleutherodactylus > Eleutherodactylus coqui. The sequence goes on along the minus strand of NC_089837.1, from coordinate 251,472,587 downwards.
TTTCATGCTTTTGCTAAATTGAAATTGGATTTTATAAAGTATATTAGCAGTATTCAACTTAGATCTCAAATTATATAGATACGGTACTTCTTAAATTGAATTTGCGGTGCACTACATAATTAATGCTGCATGCCTATATTATTTGCATGACCCAACAGTCATTAGCTGGGAATAGCTACACAAAAAGTGCAACGCATCAAATTATTGTTCGGTGTCTTAAATACAGAGATCTCATGCGCCAAATTTTGGTTTGGCAAACACTTCATCTGTAAGTGTGAAAAAGACTCATTTGAAGCATCCCTAAGTAGGAGTACTGTTCAGATCTTTTTTTGTTTGATGTTTGATGTCCTGAAGGAAAATGGAAAAGTTTTTCACCATTTTATACTAAAATATCAATCTCTGTTCTTATATCTATTTCATATGCAAATTATAAAAATGTGGTTTGTTTTTTATAACTTGATTTCCATACATTCATATAAAGCATGTCATTTAATATTCAATTCATTGCACATACTGTTGTCTTTTTCTTTTTTTTGAGTAAGTTTTTTTTAAAAAGATATGTTAAAAAGTGTTCCAATGTGTATGTCATTGCCTTAATGCATAGAATAGACTTAAACCGTAGCAAAGTGTTCCAATTTTTTTTTCCGTCTAGAAAATCACCAGAAAGCATTGAAGCTTCCATGACTTTACAGCATTAACTTGAATTTGAGCATAGTTAGAATAAAATAAACTTCCACAAGCTCTATTGCAATGACAAATAATTTGGGTCATATTGATTGTTATATATTTTTTAATTGTAACCTTCCTAATCAGCCTTATGAACAATATGTCAGTTAATCTGTAGAGTGTGAATGTGACATTCTTTTCTTTTTTTTCAAGTAAAGGCTTTTAAGACAGGAGGTGTTCTAATATTGTATTAGTACAGTGAAAATGGAGTGTTTGATCCTTTGAATATTAATGTGTTGGAAAGAATATAGTAAAGAAAATTGAATTCTCTGAAGTGACAGGAACCTTATTCAAATAGTTTTGATTAAATGAAAGATTTTCACACAATTGAGAGGAATGAATAGCAGTTCATCTCCAAAGTGGCTTTTAAGACTGAAGAAGTTGGGAAAAACAGTATGTCATTAGCAAAGTAATTAGACTTTCAAACATCTTTAATTAGTTGCTGTCTTTAGTCTACTTTTTTTGTAAACTGCTATAATCTGATTAAATTGTTTATTTGTCCTGGCAGAAGTAAACTTACTTTACTGTTTAAACTACACCTAAAGTTTGGAAATTCATGTGACTGTAATTTATATGGGTAGCTATAAATGTGACACCAGGTTTTGGGCAATACAATTGAAGCATTTTTTTTCTCTTTCTAAAAAAATGTAGGTTCGGGAATTTCAGAAACACATGTATGTCTGTCTTTGGCTTAATAAAAAAAAACTTGTACCATAACTTATACATTTTCTATATTATATAGGGTGGTAGAAACCATACAATGATGTTAAGCTGTGTAACATACTATGCCAAAATTACACTGCTTTGACATATGTTGGGCCCTTAGAAAGTCATGGGTAATTTGTAGGATAGTTTGGTTACTTTTCTTCCTATAGTGAAACGTTTTTCTGACATAATGAGTGAACGTAATGTAAACCATGTGTATTTTTGTATAATCATATGACTGTAACAATATTCCTGGAAAATAGCACTCCTCTATATGGAAGAAAAATATACTTGCTTTCAGAGAAGCGCTATTTTTCCTAGATTTAACAGGCAAGAGTCCGTATGTCCAGGAGCTGCTACATGGGCATTTCACCCAACCAACTACAATCCTTCTTTGTACTGATGAAAAGCAAAAAATCAAAACAAGGACTTTCTGCAAATGGGTGTTTCAGTGTTGACTGATGTTGCTAGTCATTTCTCAATAGTCTATAATTGGTTGGATATTGGCGTACAGGGTAGCTACCTAGCGAACCAGAGACAGTTTTCTTTTTCTATTAGAGAGCTATTGTGGTTGCTTTTCCCAGAGATTATTGCCTGTAAGACTCCATACATCAGTTGGATCTAGACAAAAACAATAAGTGCCTTTGAAGAATTATAACAATATATGAGCAATTTATATTGACTTCAAAAGAGACATATAACTGTGCTAGAAGTATAAAAGGAAAAGACACAGTGTATGAACAGTATTAAAAGAGTATACTGTAAATTAGAATAATTAAACCCCATATGTAGAAAATTCACTTTAGGCCTTATTGACACATGCATTAGAGACTTTGCTTTGAGACTCTGGTGCATGTCTAGCACAAAATAACAGAGAAAATAGCATAGCATATTGAGCTATTTTATGTGGAAAAGTTTGTCCTGCATGCTAGAAGCTGAACCTATCTTATAATAGTCAATTGGGTATTCTGGCACTGTTCTGGTTTGACATGTCCTGGAGCTGAAAGTTCCAGTATTTTAGCTATTTGGCTTCCAGAATGGTACCAAATGAGGCCCCAGAGCACATGTGAATTAGGCCTTAGAGTGCCATACGTAAAAAGTAGACATAGGAGAGGTAGCAATAGTCTTAAAACATTTTTTTTCAAAGAAAAACACTGCTGTTCTGGAATTCTGAAGCATGTAAAAAGTCAAATTAAATCTTGTGCTTTTCCCCTAGTATCTCCAAGGATAGAAAACGACGAGTTTGTAGCTTTCATATTTATTAATCTCTATAAAAATAACATAGTAGCATAGTTCCTAAGGCTGAAAAAGACATATATCCATCCATTGAAATATATTTTAATTTGCATAGAGGTAATTGAATATCAGGTTAAGTTATATACCCTGGTCCATAGTTGATAATGCCAAAGGTATTGCACTTCGTTTTCTGTAACCAAATAAGCAAAGTTTTGGCCCCAAAAATGAATTTATATTTTCCAATCAGATTCAATAGTTTTAAATAATGCTGTATTAATTATGTATTTCAGGTTAGAATGTTTCTACTATAACTCAATAATTTGTAGCATATTATTTCAGTTGTATTCTATTTTGTGGTATTTCACAGTTTACTTAATCACTAAACCACTAGAAATTTGTAACCTAGTTATTTTTTCAGTTACTTAAAAATTTTTTGCTAGGTTCTACTCACATCAAACATCCATTATAGACTTAGTTATTAATCACAGAAATTTATAACTTCTAATTTGTATATTTCCAAAAGGGATATATGTTTATAAAAAAGGGGTATATTTGAAAATTGACTCAAAAGGGTGTGAAGGGAAAACATTTTAAATTCTACACAGAATGTCTTTAAAATATGAAACATGGTATTTAACAAAAAACATTTGTGGATATAACCGACAAAGTGATTTAGAACCAGTCACATCTTGGGTTGGGTGTTGCTCTACTAAAAGTAATATTTGGTGTGTCATTTTAACACTCTTTTTATGCCTTTGTTTAAACCAGAAACAATTTATTTTTCTGTATAGAAAAAAAGAAGAAATAAATCTTTAAATAATATATTTTTTCATGGAAATTGAAACTTCAAATTCATACAAATATATGTAGAGGAGAAGTACAATCACAATCACATTTACCCAGAATTTAAATGGAAAGTTCATTATTTGACAATTTCCAAAGTAGCATAAAAGGTTGCACATTTGTTGCATTTTGAATCAAATGTCCAAAGCTGTAATTTTATTGACTTTTGCATAAAAAGAAGACAAAAGCAAATAACATTTAAAATATGCTTCTTACAAAATTTTCTGTGTGTGTTTTACACTAAAGTCAATGGACAATAGATTGGACATTTTGTGTAAGCTCTTTCACATGTAAAACAGAGTTTAGAAATGCTAGTGTGAACCAACAGTGGCAAGTAAAGTACAATATTTGCTCAAGAATGATTAGAGGTCTACTGCTGCTCTAAATTTGCATCTCATTGATTAGTTTTCTTTGACTTTTATATGGTAAATATATCAGATTAATTATATAAACTATTAATTACAATTCTCTACATTATGTAATGTTTTATGAATAATGATAATCTTATGTTTAATATAAAGCTATATTTTCTAAAAATGTTTCTGAACTCCAGTGCTCAAAATATTGTACAGGACTTATAGTAAATGCCTTAGAGATCCAAACAACACCAAAAAGAAAGCACAGTTTTAAATGTAAAAGTTCTAAATTAGGAATACTTTGCTGTATTATCTACTGTTAAAGCGTTTCTCTGAAATATTCCAGTGTTCTATGTTGAACAGTTTTACTGGAATTTAATAAAAAATTAAGAAATTATTCCTTAGGGCTCAGTCAAACGAGGTTTTTTTTAATGCATGAATAAGCACTCTAAAAAAATTGCAATGATGCACGTGTACAAAGCGCGTGATTGTAGCCAAAAATTGCAAATAAATAGTACTTCCCCATTGAAAGCAATGGGAGAGAATCGCTATCCCCTTCTGCAGCAGATGATTCCTTAAATGTGAAACCCTGGATGCTGTTACATCCAGGAGTGTCACCTTGTTGCCAATGGTGCGGCACTGCTAAGGAGAAGATCATACTCCTCTGCCAATGCTTTGACAGCTATGTCAGGGGATTCCTTCATCCCTGCAGGAAGTCCAGTCATCATTGTACACTATAATAGCATTATCACAGTGTTCAGTAATGAGGGGTCTCCCCAGGGAATGAAGTAATCCCATTCCACAACTGTCACAACAGTGGGAAAGGAGCACAATCTGTGACAGCTGTGGCAGGAGATTCCTTCATTTCCAAGGGTAGCCTCCTCATCACTGAACATTGTGACAGCACTGTCACAGTGTTCAGTGATGAGGGGACTCCCCACAGTGAGGATTTTTTTTGGGGGGGGGGCTTTAAATATAAGTCCTACCCCGATAATAAGCCCTAGCTGCATTAAAAAAATATATTAATACATCACCTAGATGTGCTGTCTGGCTCCGTGTGTCTTCTCCCCTGGTCTTTTTCATTTCCACTGATCAGGGATTGAAAAATCCTTACCTCCTAGAGGCGCTACCTCTGATTGGCTGAGCACTGTGACTAATCACAGCTATTCAATCAATGAATGGCTGTGATTGGTCACAGCGCTCAGCTAATCACAGGCAGAATTTCTAGAAGACCAGTGCCGGGGACCCAGAGAGAAGACACGCCGGAGCTGGACAGCACTTTCAGGTGATGTATTATTTTTTTTATTTTTGCTTGCAGCTATAGCTTATTTAACCCCTTGAGTGGCAGGTTTCCTACCACCCTGTCGTGCCCACCAGGGCAGGTTTTTTAAAATGGTCTAATCATTGAATTTCAACTAGTTTTGCAGTTGCGTCTCAAGAGCCATAACTTTTTCATTTTTCCATTGACATAGCCATATGAGGGCTTGTTTTTTGCGGGACAAGTTGTGATTTTTTAAACAGGGAGGAGGAAAAAAAGAAATGGGGAAAAAAGAAAAAAGGGGCCATGTCATTAAGGGGTTAAATAATGTATTAACTTCCTTCTCTGGGTCATTACGACGCACATGGATACCACATGTGTGATTGTATTTTTGATTTTTTACAAAGTAAAGGGAGACAAGTGTTTTTTTAATTTTTTAAATAATTTTTTTACTTTTTTTTTTTTTAATTTTTTTAAAAATTTTTATTTTTTTTTGTCCCTTTAGGGGACTTCCACAGGGACCCATCAGGACCCCTGATCACATTCCAGGGGTCCGATGGTGACAGCCCTTTACATGCTGCAGTGACAGCCCTTTACATGCTGCAGTCACATAGACTGCAGCATGTAAAGGGTTAACACAGCAGAGATCGGAGGTTTTCTCTGATCTCTGCTGTAAGAGCTAGTACCTTGCTGTCCTCTGACAGCTAAGCACCAAGCTCTCCCTGCCACAGAGACCATCGGCTTGCTTCTGACAAGCCGATGGTCTCTATGGCAACCTGTAAACAAAGCAGGACATTGCCGACATGTCGGCAATATCTTCTGCTGGTTTTTCAAAGCCCTTGCTTTGTTCTCTGTGGGACTGTGCAGGCAGAGCACACTGTCACAGCTTGTGGCATTGTGCTCTGCAGCTCCCATAGTGATACATAGCCCGGAAATCTTCCGGGCTATGTCGCTATGAGCAGTGGAGCTCGTCACGGAACTTTTCCGGGCGTGCCACTCAAGGGGTTAAGAGCTTCAACAGTTTTTCTACTGTCAAAGTTGCATGCCATCGTGCGAAAACCACGTTTTCGTGCAATTCGGTGCTCCGCTTTTTTTAAAAGCTGTTCTATCTTTTGCAGGTGCAATTTTTTCGCGCTTGCAAAAATCAGGCATGTGAGCGCTTTCATTGGAAAGCATTGATTCTAATAGATTGGCTTTTTTCACGCACTTATTCATGCACGAAAAAAAACTTGTCTGACCGGGGCCTTAAACAGAACTAATTGATAGATTTGTAAATGTAATAGTACTGCATACACATTGCTCTGAGTCACTTTATACATATTTGCCCAGTTAGTTTTCTGTCTGTATCAGCAGCATGAAAAATATTTGGGTCCTATCAGTACAATATTATCAAAAATACTGACACACACAAAAAAAAAGTGCATTAAAAGAATACTACTGTAAATCCAGTCCTGTTAATCTAGTGCTAGTAGTTATTAACACCTAACAAGCATACTGAGTGGAGTGCACTGGAGTTAGGAAAAAAAATGTACGTGTAAAAGCTATTCTATAGTATTTCTGTCAATATGTATTGTGTGTATATTTTATAGAAGTAATTATATAAAAGTTTGCACTATTTATATATAGTAAAAAGTATTTATTTTGTGTGATACAGTTGATTTGAAGTGGCATTTTTTTAAATAACATAAATCTTTCTGTTCTTTTACAGTGATGGTTGGTGGATATGTCTTCCTCTTGCTGGGTTAATTTTTTTTCCTTCACTTGTCACAGGTTTAGCCCATATGAATGGTATAACCCACATCCTTGCAACCCTGATTCAGACGTGGTGGAAAACAATTTTACCTTGCTAAATAGTTTCTGGTTTGGCGTTGGAGCTCTCATGCAGCAAGGTATACGATTCAGCCTTTTCAATCACTTGGGCACCATGTCCCACTATTTTCTGGGGATATATCTCACTATGGTACAAGATGCTTGCATGGGTGCCTCTGTGCATGTAGCCATATTCAGCTTCACATTCATAATGAAGCATCTAATAATAGGCATCATCTAACTCAACTCAATTAATTACTCTAAGAACATAACAAGTGTTCTTGAATCTTACATTTCCATGACATTTGATTGTAATCAACTTAATAACATTTCATAAATCAACAATATCCCATTAGCAACTGCAAAATATGGCTTTTAACATCTTCACTCCCTGTTATCATTTAAAGTGCTTAATTTATTATGGTAATTTTAAATAAATAATGAAATATTAATTTTTATATTTAATTTGAAAATGTTTAGTTAATTAAATATAGCTATCAAAATAACATGTGATTTGGAAATATAAAATATATCATTGATCTATATTTTTACATCAGACATAAACTAAACAAATTCAACACATAGCTTTTTAAGAAAATAATAAAAATAGATATTTATAATTTAAATGCAGTTGTAGAATTACAATGTAAAGCAATGTAATAAAAATAAAGTAAAAATGTTTCATTAAGTATGTTTGATTTTTAAAAGTTATAGCCTTCTTAAGGTAAAAACTTTCAAAATTTTTAAAGATAAACTAAAAGCATTCTTGCATATGTATAAAGGTATACATGATAGAGGAGACCCGTACATTTCTTGCTGTCACTTCCACTTCAGGAAACGGTGGGATATGGTGCTGGACTTGACGTTACCTTGGGTACATGATAGTCAGCCCCTAACCGGCACTCTGATATAATTTCAGGTCTGTCCAAAATATTTCTAGGATGTAAACTTGTAATAATTGGGGAACTTAGTAAAAATGCTTTCTTACTACAAATAATTATTTCTTCCTTGTCTTTTATTCTGACTATTTAAATTTTGAATGAATAAATAGAAGAAAGAAATGTTATTAAATACTGTATACATCTGAGAAAAATACATTAGCATTAGAAAAATGTTTATATATTACTTGAGCTTTTTATTTTATTTTTGCTTTGTGGCAAAGTTTTTTTTAAGATAAGAACAGCTAGGCTTTCCTTTCAAAAGTGATAACCAACTACTACTATATGGTAAGAAATTGTTTAGATTAAGTTTTTCAACAAGTCAATACCAAAGTTCATTAAAAATATTAACTTCATGATATTTTATACAATGAAATAATTGTATTTACCCCAAACTAAAATGTTGCTTAAAATTAGCCCACAATGCCTTAAATTCATTTTATTAAGTGAATGGCAGGGAGTAGTGATGTAACAGTTACATTTCAAGAAAAAGTAAGTGAACCTTCTGGACTTACCTGGATTTCTTTATTGATTACTAATAAAATGTGGATCTGTTATGACTATAGTTTACCTGCAGCTTGTTGTATCCTTGGAGTGATCTTAGCATGGAACCTGCTCCTAGGGAGAGTAGCAATGGTTCTGAATGTTCTTCATTTGTAGATAGCTATTCTTATCCAGATCTTAAGAAATGTTTGTGTAGCCTTTTACAGCTTCATGTGTCTCTATAACATGTCTTGTGAGGTTTTCTGAAATATTGCAACTGTTTGTGATTACCTTAGGGTCTGTTTACACCAAACAATTAATCATTTGAATGAGAAAACAATGGCAGACTTCATTCGTTCAGGGAGCATTCACACAAGCATGTGCGTACATAGGTGCGCACAAAACCGAGCACCCACACACGTGCACATACATGTGTGAATGCAGGTCCATGCCCATTGCCTTCAATGGGGCTGTAGCTGCTGCCAGCGACCCTATTAAAAACAATGGGCTGCTGGCAACCCCTGCAGTGATTTTCGGAGGAAGGGCCTAAAAATATAAGCTCTTCCGTGAAAATCATCTCTGGTTTATGTAAAAAAAAACAACAACTATATATATATATATATATATATATATATATATATATATATATACTCATCAGTCCCCCTGCGGGGAGTCCCCTTGTCACTGAACACTGTGACAGCTGTGGCAGGGGATTCTTTACTGCCTGCAGGGTGTCCCCTTGTCACTGAATGCTGTCACAGTGCTATCACAGTGTTCAGTGACAAGGGGGCTCCCCACTGGGGAATACTGACATGCACCACTGACCTATGGTGCATGCATGTCCTATGTTTTGCAGGTACATGCGTTTGCACACCTGTAAAACATGGACATGTGAACACACCATGGGGAACCATTGGTTCTAATAGACGCATGGTTTTGTGCGTACCCATGTACGCACACGCACACACTTGTCTGAAAGCACCCTCACTCGTGCAGCCTGTTTATACAAGCATATACATTGTTGGCTTATTCAAATGAAAAATCATTCAGTTGTTCACATTCACTGTATGTAAGTGAATGATAATGAATGAACAATCAGTATTTAAACCGAATGATTAATGAATGAGCCAACAATGATTTTTATGCTTGCATAAAATAAATGATGAACAAAAAGCAAACAATTTATTATTCATTGCTCGATTGTTGACTGTGTTTACACTTAGCGATTACAGTTTATTTTCGCTCATTTAAGTGATTTTTTTTAATGATAATTATTCAGTGTAAAGGGGCCTTTAGTTAGATTGTGGGGTTTTTTTTAAATGTCACTTAAACAACAGCCAGACTTCGTTTTGTAAGTAATGCAGGAATTCCAGCAAGCGGTTCACTTATTTTTTCTTGTACAAACTTACATGAAGATACAACAAAAATTTGAGTTTTGTATTTAATTTACCTTTTAAGTACAGTCTATACCATATAAAGGCTTATTTATTGACCACCCTAAAAATCCTGACATCATGTAATAATTAAACTAAATTAAGTTCATATTAGCAATTGGACAGGCATTAGATTAGAGAATTCTTTATGCAGTACCTTATTTTAAAGCCTTAATGACTGCCCATATGTCTTTTCACAGCAGCCATTAATAGTCTTTATTCTAATGCAATTGACTTTTTATGTGGGCTGCATTAGTAGCCCATGCCAGAAGGAGTAGGTGCTTAGCCAATGGATAACAATCTGGCACCTGCTTGAACAGCAAGGACTGGAGAAACCTTCAATCCCCATTGCTCAACCCTTTACATACGACATTCAATGCGCTTGCAGTATTGATAAGGCCTACAAGGAGGGGTCTCCTTCTGTCACTCATCAGTTTCCCTCCCCATGTGATTGAAGGGTCTCAATGGATTGCTATGTTCAAGCTTCTGGGTTTTTCCACCTACAGTGGTCTACGAGGCTCACCATCTGGCTGAGCTTCACAGGCTTTATAATACAGTTCTATCCTGAATTATAGTAGTGTATTATAAGAATGATAGTATGGTGTTCAAAAATGGGTATTTAAATCCTCAGGCTTGATACTGTCAAGGCTGTTACTGGCATGGATATCAACCAACTAAAAAAAGCAATGCAAAATAGGAAAGCTTTAGGGCTCATTCAGAAGAGCACTGTCCACTGACATTAGAGCCATGCTCAGGATGCACTTCTATAGGAACAAATGGGTTTCTATAGAAGTGTTTACATGAATGATTGTTAGACACACTGAATTAGCTCATCTAACAAAAGATAGGACATGCAAGTGCAAACTCGCATGTCAGCTCTGAGTTGTGCGCAAAGATAGGAGCTGGAGCTGGAAAGCATGCAATTCACATCTTCGATCGTGTGAATTGACTACTTCAAAGGGGTTTGAATTAACCCGCTCATGCAATCTTTAGAGCAGTATAGCTGCGGCTATACTGTGGGCAGACAGCGCTCGTATGAAAGAGTCCTTAGGTTCACCAAGGGTCATGAACAAATGAATGGCTAACAACAACAATGGGACGAAAATAAAAAAAGTTGAAAAACTGCGAAAAATTTTTTAAAAAATAATAAAAATAAAATTCAAAATGTCAAAACCCCCATTATTATGTTAAAAAGAAAAAAAACAACAAAACATCACAAATCATCACAAAGAAAAAAGCTTAATATTCAACCTCCATGGGGCACGCCATAAACAAATGCGCAAAACTAAACAAAAATAGCTAATTTTGCCTATCTCACCTTACATACAACAGAATAGAAATCATTGAAAGCAATAGGATGCCGGTAAATATAAGTCCTTCCCTGGAAATCATTGTGTTAAAAAATTTATGTATTTAAAAAAATAAATAAATAAATAAATAAATAAATATATATATATATATATATATATATATATATATATATATACACACCTCTCCACCACTGTCGTGTAAATATTGCCCGTGGGGGGTCCCTTTTGCACTGAACACTGTGACAGCTGTGGCAGAGGATCGTGATGTTCTCCCATTGAAAACAATCGGCTGCCGACAATCCCTGCAGGGAATTTCGGGGAAGGGCTTCAAATATAAGCGCTTCCCTGAAAATTATTCCTAGAATGTGTTAAAAATAAAAAATATATATATACTCACCTCTCGGCAGCTGAAGGGGCTCTGGCGAGTCCACCCATGTCTTCTCCCTACACTGCTCTGAAGCTTTTTCAGTAAACAGGGATTTAGAATTCCCGCCTGCTTAAATGGCTGTATCTGATTGGCTGAGCACTCAGCCAATCACTGGCAGCACTCAGCCATTCATTGAATAACAGCTGAGTGCTGCCTGTGATTGGTCACGGCACTCAGCCAATCACAGGCAGCGCTTGGCCATTCATTGAATTCAGCTTTGTGACAGCTGTGGCAGGGTATTCTTTACTTCCCGCGGAGATGAAGAAATCCTCTGCCACAGCTGTAACAGCTGTGACAGTTGTGACAAGGAATTCTTTACTCTCCACGGGGATGAAGAAATCCTTTGCCACAGCTGTGACAGTGGATTCTTTATTCCCTGCGGAGATGAAGAAATCCTCTGCCACAGCTATGACAGCTGTGTCAGGGGATTCTTTTCTTCCCACGGGAAGTCCTCTTGCCACTAAACACTGTGACAGTGCTGTCAGTGTTCAGTGACGAGGGGACTCTCCGCTGGGGAATATTGACACGCACCACGTACCTATGGTGCACACATGTCCTATGCTTTGCAGGTACGTGCGTTTGCATGCCTGTAAAACACGGACATGTGAACACCATAAGGAACCAATTGTTCTAATAGACATGTGGTATTGTGCGCACATGCTCGTCTGAAAGCACCCTAAATTTATAAAATGATCGTACTGGCCTGTGGAATTAATTTCATATATTATTTATATTGCACAGTGAATTCTGTAGGAATTAAAAATGCCAGAATTGCAGATTTTGTTAATCTAGACTCTAGAATTAATGTAATTAAAGTCAATAAAAATGTTATATGTTCACAAAAATTAAATAATTAAAGACTAGAGCCCATGCCAAAAAAACCAATCCCTTATAGAGCCCAGTCGATGGAAAAATAAAAATGCTATGGTTCTTGGAATGAGGCAACATACAAGCAAATCTTTTTAGAAAAGTGTTTTTAATGTACAAAAATAGCAAAAAACCCCCAAACTATAAACTTGGTATTTCTGGAATCATGCTGACCTACAGGATTATGGCTCAGTAATATGAGAATTGTTTTGTGCGCACCTATGTGCGCAAAAAAAGCGCATCCATTAGAACCATTGGGTCTCTATGGCACTGGTCAGATGTCCGTCTTTTACAGGTGCGAAATATATGCACCTGTAAAAGATAGGACATCCGTGCCTCTCATGCGCAGAATGGACCTAACTGACGTGCATAAAGAATCCCTATGTGGAGTTTCCTCATTACTGAACACTGTGACAGCACTGATGATTTTCAGTGAAGGGCTTATATTTAAAGCCCCTCTCTGAAAATCACTGCAGGCCTTGCTGTCATCCCATTGCTTTCAATGGGGCTGCAGAAGCGCCAACCCCATAGAAAACAATGGGAGAACATCGTGCTTTGGCGAATTCTTCATCACCGCGGGGAGTCCCCTTGTCACTGAATACTGTGGCAGAGCTGTCACAGTGTTTAGTGATGAGGGGACTCCCCGTGAAGATGAAGAAATCCTCTGCCACAGCTGTCACAGCTGTGGCAGAGGATTGCAATATCTCTGTATGTTCTCAATTGGGTCGGCGCTGCTGCTGGCCCCACTGATCACAAGGTGAAACCCCTGGATGTAACAGCATCCAGGGGTTTAGTAGAAAAGATCAGGTAGCAGCATCAGTAGGTACAAAGAGCACATTCAAGGAATCCCCTGCTGCAGCTGTCACTTTGGGGAACAGTTGGTGGATTATTTGCTTTGGCCACCCCACTGCCTCTTCCAACCTGTTCTGCTGCAGCACTTGCCTCCCCCTTTAAAGCCCTGTCTTCAGTAGGCTTTGCAAGCCAGGTTGGGGCAGGCCCCAGTAGTAATAGCGACCCCTATTGCAGTACAAGTAGTTATAGTGACCCATATTGAGGCCCCAGTAGTAAAAGCATCCCCTATATTGGTCCCAGTAGTAATAGTGACCTCTATTGTTGCCCCTCTTCGGTCCTCCACTGCCTCCACCAATGCATCCCAGCGCAGTATTCAGCTGTCTCTAACCCAATCGTTGGAACGAAAGCGGAAAAACGTGGCCACCCACCCGCATTCACAATCTTTAAACGTGCATATCGCTAAACTACTCAGGCTGGAGATGTTGTTATACAGGCTAGTAGAAACGGAGGCTTTCCGCAACATGATGGTGTGCCGTCCTGGCCCTACACCAGCACATCTCACGCGACATAAACCGTGCCCTCACCAACACGGTTACTGGGAAGGTCCACTTAATGACGGACACATGGACAAGTGCTGGTGGGCAGGGACACTACATCTCCCTGACGGCACATTGGGTGAACTTGGTGGAGGCTGGGACCGAGTCTGACCCTGGGTCCGCTCACGTACTACCCACACCAAGGATTGCGGGTCCTACCTCAGTGAAGGTTTCACTGGTGTATTATGTCACCTCCTCCAAACACCCCCCCCTCCTCCTACACCCCCTCCATCTCTCTATTACCATGTGTGAGCACGTCGCTGGCAGTCGGTAGCTCGAGGAGCTGCAGCACTGAGGTGGGCAAGCGTCAGCAGGCTGTGCTGAAACTACTTAGTTTGGGAGAGAAGAGACACACCGCCCAAGAGCTGCTGCAGGGTTTGACAGAGCAGACCGACCAGTGGCTTTCGCCGCTGAATCTCCAACAAGGCATGGTTGTGTGTGATAATGGGCGTAACTTGGTGGCGGCTCTGCAGCTTGGCAGACTAACACTCGTGCCATGCCTGGCCCACATCCACATGTGCAATCTGGTGGTTCAGCGCTTTCTGAAAAACTACCCCCATTTGTCTGACCTGCTCACCAAGGTGCATCGCGTGTGCGCCCATTTCAGGAAGTCCACCACAGATGCTGCCACCCTCAGGATACTGCAACAGCGCTTCCAGCTGCCAGTACACCGACTGCTGTGCGACACGCACTGGAATTCTACATTGCACATGTTGGCCAGGCTGTATGAGCAGCGTAGAGCCATTGTAGAATACCAGCTGCAACGTGGCCGGCAGAGTGATAGTCAGCCTCCGCAGTTCTTCACAGAGGAATAGGCATGGATGGCAGTCATCTGTCAGTTACTATGAAAATTTGATGAGTCTACACAAATGGTGAGCGACGACACGGTCATTATCAGCGTAACCATCCCGCTGCTTAGCCTGCTGAGAAGTTCGCTGCTAAGCATAAAGGCCAATGCTTTGCAGTTAGAACAGGAGATGGGGGATGACAGTATGTCACTTGATAGCCAGACCACCCTCACGCCTGTTTCTCAGTGCGTATTGAAGGAGGAGGAGGGGGAGGAGGAGAAGGAGGAGGGGGAAGAGATTGCTGCCTACACTGCAGAGGGTACCCATGCTACTTTCCTCACATCTGTTCAGCATGTATGGGCTGAAGAGGAGGATCATGAAAGTTATCCTCCTAGTGAGGACAGCGATGTGTTGCAAACTGGGACTTTGGCACACATGGCTGCCTTTACGTTAAGCTGCCTTTCCCTTGACCCTCGCGTTAGACGCATTCTTGCTAACCAGGATTACTGGCTGTCCACCCTTCTCGACCCACAGTATAAGGAGAACCTTTCCAAAGGAAAGGAGTAAGAGAGTGATGCAATACCACAAGTCCCTTGTGGAAAAGCTGATGCTAAGGTTCTCATCTGGCAATGCTAGCAGTAGAGAACATACTTCAGTGGGCCAAGTAGGGGAGGTGCGGGGATCAGGTAGCATGTCCAGCGCAGGCACGGGAACACTTTCCAAGGCCTTTACCATTTTTCTGGCTTCCCAGCCAGACTGTATCACCACTTCCCAGTCTAGGCTGAGTCACAGGGAACAGTGAGAAAAGATGGTCAGGGAGTACATTGCCGACCGTACCACCGTCCTCCGTGATCCCTCTGCTCCATACAACTATTGGCTGTCAAAGCTGGATACATGGCACAAACTTGCGCTGTACGCCTTGGAGGTGCTGGCCTGCCCTGCCGCTAGCGTCTTATCTGAGAGGGTGTTCAATGCTGCTGGGGGGGATCATCACGGATAAACGTACCCGCCTGTCAACTGACAGCGCCAACAGGCTTACACTCATTAAGATGAACAAAGGCTGGATTTCCCCAGACTTCTCTTCTCCACCGGTGGAAAGCAGTGGAACATAAAGATTTTTTCAGCTGGAACAGGAGAACCATGCATGCTCTATCAAGCCCAAAAAGGGGAGAACTTACTTGGTCTATCCCTCTCTGATCTTCCTCCTCCTCCTCCTAAACCGGCATGTCATCACGCTGAACAGCCAATTTTTCAGAGGGCCAAAAGGCTCTGTTAGCAAATTAAGCAACTACGAGCTCTATCTTTAAAAAATGTTTCTGTGTTTCACCTGCACCGTAGATAAACCAATTTTTGGGGGGTACACCTGCACTCTTGGTACACACATTTTTGCATGCTTCGCCTATACTCAAAGCAAACCAATTTTTCAGGCCTTTGCCTATACTCATAGCAAACCAATTTTTCCGGGCTTCGCCTACACTCTTAGTAAATAAATGTTTGAAGTGTTTGCCTATACTCTTGGTACACCAATTTTTCAGGGGTTCACCTATACTCTTGGTACACCAATTTTTCCAGGCTTTGTCCAAACTCATGGCAAACTAATTTTTCTGGGCTTTGCCTATACTCACAGCAAACCAATTTTTCAGGCCTTCGCCTATACTCTTAGTAAATAAATGTTTGAGGTGTTTGCCTATACTCTTGGTACACCAATTTTTCAGGGGCTCACCTATACTCTTGGTACACCAATTTTTCCAGGAGTCAGCTATACTCTTTGTACAGAAAGGTTTCAGGGGTTCACCTATACTCTGGCTGCAGAAAGGTTTAAGGGGTTTGCCTATACTCTGGGTACAGAAATGGGTACACAAGGGTTTTTCCATAGCGGTGTTCACTCAGCTATCTGACACATACACAGAATGAATTGTGTGGGTACACAAGGGTTTCCCATTGTGGTGTTCAGCTATCTGACACATACACAGAATGAATTGTATGGGTACACAAAGGTTTCCCAGCGTGGTGTTCAGCTATCTGACACATACAGAATGAATTGTGTGGATACACAAGGGTTTCCCAGCGCGGTGTTCAGCTATCTGACACATACACAGAATGAATTGTCCTGCTTTGCCCACGCCAATTTCTTCACGGTTCATGCAGTCTTTGGAGTGATCAAAGGAACCGTAACTGATTTAATGAGACTTTCACAGGGTCACTGTATTGCTGTGCTGACAACTTTGGGAACACCTCCTGCCTAAAAGAAATCTTCCATTTTAGAAAGGGTTGCTGAATTTTGCTGATCCTTGGAAGTGCTAGCATTCGAGTCCGCTTTATGCCCACGTCAGTTCAGGGTGTGGGCAGAGGCCAAGGTCCTGGGCGAGGTGCAACTCTGCCATGTTTGGCCCCTCTAATTTCTTCATACTTCATGCTGTCAATGGAGCTATCAAAGGAACCGTAACTGATTTAATGAGACTTTTACAGGATCACTGTATTGCTATGGTGACAACTCTAGGAACCCCTCCTGCTTAAAAGAAATCTTCCATTTTAGAAAGGATTGTGGAATTTTGCTGATGCTTGGAAGTACTAGCATCTGAGTCCTCTTTATGCCCGTGTTAGTTGAGGGTGTGGGCAGAGGCCAAGGTCCTGGGTGGGTTGCAACTGTTCCGAGTTTGGCCAGTGGAATTTCTTTGTGGTTCATCCAGTCTTTGGGGCGATGAAAGGAACCGTAACTGACGGCACATTGGGTCAACCAGGTGGAGACTGGGACCGAGTCTGACCCTGGGCCCACTCTCATGCTTCCCACATAGAGGATTGCAGGTCCTACCTCGGTCACGGTTTCTCGGGCTTATTATGTCACCTCCTCCTCCTTGGGGTCTGGGGATCAGTGCTAGTCGACATGCACTTGTTCTCGTGTTCCCACAGTTATCTGAGACACTGGTTTGGACCAATCAAAAGAAGCGTAACTGCTTTAATGAGACGTTCACAGCAGTACAAGCATCCAAGTCCTCTTTATGCCCGTGTTAGTTGAGGGTGTGGGCAGAGGCCAAGGTCCTGGGTGGGTTGTAACTGTGCCAGGTTTGGCCAGTGGAATTTCTTCGTGGTTCATCCAGTCTTAGGGGTGATGAAATGAACCGTAACTGACGGCATATTGGGTCAACCAGGTGGAGGCTGGGACCGAGTCTGACCCTGGGCCCGCTCACGTGCTTTCCACACAGAGGATTGCGGGTCCTACCTCTGTCACGGTTTCTCGGGCTTATTATGCCACCTCTTCCTCCTCCTTGGAGTCTGGGGATCAGCGCTGGTCAACATGCATTTGCTCTCGTGTTACCACAGTTATCTGAGGCACTGGTTTGGACCAATCAAAAGAAGTGTAACTGATTTTAATCAGATGTTCACAGCAGTACTAGCATCTGAGTCCGCTTTATGCCCACGTTTGTTGTGCATAGTAGTGCGCACTAGGCTTTGGCAAGCATTCTGGCTGTATAACAGGTCAACTCATTATACACTGCCTGTTTTTGTATGTCTGCAGATGTATAATGCCCTGAGTGGTAAACAGCCGGATTGGTGTAGGTGTGGTAAACACACGCATTCCTCTGGGTCAGCGCTAGTCGGCATGTATTATCTCTCGTGTTACAACTTACCACAGTTATCCGAGATACTGGATTGGAGCGTTCACAGGAAGCGTAACTGATTCAATGAGACTTTTACAGGGTCACAATATACCTGTAGTGGCTAATTTTGTGACACCTCCTGCTTCAAACCAATCTTTGGTGTTAGTATGGGCTGCTGCATTGTGGAGATGTGTAGAAGTACTGACATCTGAGTCCCCTTTATGCCCACGTTTGCGACTCATGACAAATTTGTGACGGAGGTGGCATGGGATTGGAATTATGATTGTATGTTAATTTATCAGCAATTCTCATCAGCATTGTGGCCTATCACCCACAATTTCAAAGAGGGTCACTGCCAGGCCCTGCCAACCCTCTGCAGTTTGTGTCTCCAGTTCCTCCTCATCCAAGCCGCACTTATAAATAGACATGAGGGTGGTGTGGCTATCAAGTGAGCGTGTGGAATATGGACAGCTGAACGCTGCGCAGTGAAAATTTTGTGTGCGCTGTGGACTCAGGCTTTTGCAGGGGATTGGACAGCAATGCCAGCATGTAACACAGGAGAAGAGGCAGTGGTGTCACCCGAAAGCAGTGATTGTCCTTTGTTGCACCAAGTGTGGTGCTTAGCTAAGATGTGCCAGCGCGTGTGCCTTGCTGCTTATGCTCTGCCCCATGTAAATGGTTAGGGGGTGACCGCCAGGTTCTTGCCCACAATTTGGCTTAATAGTGTGACCTGGGAGCCTCAGATGCACCCATGCATGCTGCCCCTGCCATTCCCTATCAGTTTCTGTGGTGTTTCCATGAATTTTTGATGTTTTCAGGTGATTCACACAACCTCCCCTATGCGGAGCATCGATCACCTTGAAAAATGCTTGAGTCTCCCATTGACTTCAATGGGGTTCGTTACTCGAAACAAGCTCTCGAGCATTAGAAAAAGTTTGACTCAAGCAACGAGCATCCGAGCATTTTGGTGCTCGCTCATCTCTAATCTTAATAAATCTTGTGTATTCAAAATTGGCTAATTGAATTTCTGACTGAATTTGGTTTATCTGATATATCTGTTATATTATTTTTCTATAATATAGCTGTCATACAGAAACTTAATTTTTATAAGACATTAAGCCTTTTCTAATGCCTAACACTAGTAAGATATGAATAGTAAATTTACAACAAAAGAAGTTGTTAGTTCAGCAGTTAAAGTCCTTTCTTATTATGAAGTAATGATACTAATAAGGGCATATTTAGATAGATTGCATATCAACAATCTACAAAAAAACACAGTACAATAAATTTGAGTGTCAATTTCTAAGTCTCCTTCATATGCAGGTTTAAGAGCATGCTGTCAATTTTCAAATTTTCAATGTGCCTACTATGTTAAGACATGCCAAAAATTTTCTTGATGGATTCTAACCTTTGCAATACAAAGTATGAAATATATGGAAAATCTGCAGCACGGTGTATTTCAAAATCTGATTGAAGTGTGATTGTTCTTAGTGAGGCCTCAGTCACACGGGTGCATCGGCACCCGTACACCGGCGCCGATGCGCCCGATTGACTGCAGGAAGGAGATGGACGTACCTGCAGACGGCCGTCTCTCTGCAGTGCTGGAGGAAAGAACACATGACCGGCAATGAAGCCGGTCACATGTTCTTTCCTCCAGCGCTGCAGAGAGACGGCCGTCTGCAGGTACGTCCGTCTGCTGGTGTCAGTCACACGGGCGCATCGGTGCCGGTGTACGGATGCCGATGCGCCCGTGTGACTGAGGCCTAAGAGAAACCAAGTAATCTTGTAGATATGATACCTTTTAATGGCTAACAAAAATACATGCTGTTAATGCGAGCTTTCGGGCCTCTCTGTGTTTTTCATCATTGTAATGCATATAGATTCTGCTGCTGATTTCCTGTGCAACTGCCGTATTTGAACTCAAAATACTTGTTGCCTTAGTTTTTTAGGTCTTAAACGCATGGACATGTTTTTCTCCCCTTATACATATGTGATAATCATGGACGTATGAGGGTACAAAACAAAACCACTTTTCAATGGTTTAGTGGTTTTGTTTTCACTACTAGAATTTCTTGGCCATGAATACTATGGCCAAGAAAAGATAGGATATGCCCTATCTTTCCAAGACATCTTGAATACATTGTGTGGGAAAGATCAGGCAGCCCCTTTCCTCCAGCTGTTTTCAAATACCTGCGCTCTGCCACGGAGTTTGAGCTTTCAGCGAGAGGGAGAAAATTTCCTTTGTTTAGGCACAACTACACTCCATACTGCCAAGCATAGTTGCACCCATGACAGTGTTTTAAGGTCTTAGATTTAGTTTTTCATTATAAACTTGTAATAAAAAGGCCATGTTCAGACTATTTGTTGCTGACTGCACACCAAAATCCAAAAATAAGTAAGCATAATCCATTCACATTGTAGTGGATTTTTGTACTGCAGATTTGAGGGCATGGTGTGTTTTTTCAAATCCATACTTAGGATGGATTCATATGAACGCATTTGCAAAGGCATTTCCTTACATGAAAATTTTGTCCATATAACATGACAAAGCGATGCCTTTGATTTCAATAAATTTGTTCAGGAGAACGTGTTTTTTCAAAATATTTTTTTAAAATCTTCATACGCGAAAAGATAGGAGCTACTCTATCTTTGTCAGTTATTATGCTGAAAGTCAAAAAAGGGAGGGGAGAGAGTTACCCTCCATTCAACGCAGGGAAAAAAAGACAGCTGGCCCTAATTTGACATTTAATTGCCATTCTATTCACCGGGAAGGGTGTAACACATGAGCATGTGAGCTGGCATTTCAATCGCAAAAAAAAAAACAATCTATCTGCTAGCACAGACATATCAGCCTGCTTCTTGCCATCTTCTAACTTTGTTCATGCAAAAATACGTTCTGTACCGGTGAACACATTTGTGCATACACTCGTCTGAATAAGCCCTTATACTACAAATTTTCACAAAGGATTTCTCCATTTACAATTGTAAACAAATTCTGCTACAAGATCTGCATGTTTCATAGCACTCATTCACACCAGCATTCAGCTTACACTAAGACTTCCCTTCTCTTTGTTCAATTTTTGGAACAAAAAGATAGGATTAAAACAGAATTCAATGGCTTTATCTTTTTTACCCATTGATTTCAATAGTTTTTTTTTTTTATTATTAAAAAAAAACTAAATGGAAAGCTTTCACTTTGCTACCATTCTGTTAGGTTTCTGTTTTTTAACCCCTTAATGACACGGCCTATTTTGGCGTTGAGGACCAAGCGATTTTTTGGTATTTTTCCATCTCCATTTTTCAAAAGCCATAACTTTTTTATTTTTCCGTGGACGCGGCCGTATAAGGGCTTGTTTTTTGCGTGGCGATCTGTAGTTTTTATCGGTGCCACTTTTGGGTATATAGACAATATCGTAAAATTTTTTTTTTTTTTTTTTTATGATAACAGGGAGAGAAAACGCATCAATTCTGCCATAGATTTTTTTTTTTTTTTACAGCGTTAATCATGCAGCATAAATGACACACTAAATTTTTTCTGCGGGTCGGTATGGTAACAACGATACCAAAATTGTTATATTTTTTTTAGGTTTTTACACTTTTTTGCAATAAAACCCCCTTTTTTTGGAAATCTTTTTTTTTTCTCTATAGCTGCATTCAAAGTCATGTAACTTTTTTATTTTTCTATGTACGGAGCTCTTTAAGGGCTTATTTTTTGCGAGACGAGCTGTAGTTTTTATTGGTACCATTTTGGGAAATGTACGGCTTTTTTGATCACTTTTATTGCATTTTTTGTGAGGCAAAATGCTAAAAATTAGCATTTTGCCTCTGTTTTTTAGCGTTTTTTTTTACGCTTTTTGTCGTACAAAATAAAAAGTGTGTTCAACTTTTTGTACACGTCGTTACGGACGCGTCAATATCCAATATGTGGGGTTTTAGTTTTTTTTCCCTTTTTTTATGCTAATATTAGAAAAAGCATAAAAAAGGGGTTTTTTACATTTTTTTTTTTTACATTTTTCTTTTGTTTACACTTTTCTTTTCTTTTTTTTATACTATTTGAGTCCCTCTGAGGGACTTACATCACTGTGCCTATGATCGCTGTCATAAGGCATGGCAAAGCTACTGCTCTGCCATGCCTTATCGCTTGTACAGCGATTATAGGCACAGGCAATACAGGACGCCAGTGTCTGGCGTCCTGTTGCCATGGTGACAGACCGGGCTCTCGCGATAACATTGCGAGAGCCGGCCGGAGACACCGAGGGAGCGCGATCTCTCTGTCAACTCTTTCCCTGTCGCGATCTACTTAGATCGCGGCAGGGAAGGGGTTAACAGCGGTGGGCGCATCTCCGATGTCCCCCCGCTGTTGGAGCGGGACGCCGGCTGTGACTGACAGCCGGCTCCCGCTGCGGGATAGCGCGGGATCTTATGTGATCCCGTGCTATCTCCAGGACGTACCAGGTACGTCATGTTGCGGGAAGTACCAGGCTGCCATGACGTACCAGGTACGTCCAGGAGCGGGAAGGAGTTAAATAGAACAAGTAGAGCTGCAGACTGCGCTATTTGTTCCTTTAAAAAACAGAGACCTAATGGAATGGAGTAAACATCATTGGCAAAGCTGTATCTCTAAATGCCTTTGATTTCATACTAAGGGCTCATGCCCACAGTCATGTGTGTAAAATGCAGTGTTTTACACTTACAGAGCCTGTATGTAATGCCAGCATAGAGCTGGGTGTATGGGGTGAGTATGGCACTGTACATGCCTGGGAATCTGATAACCCTGGCATGCGCAGTGTGTTTTTTTTTTAATTCCCCACTCTGTTCAGAGCGCGGATGTGTATCGAATTGCTGCCCGTGTGCAATGTATTGTTGCTATTTTTTATGCTGTATGGGAGGCTATGAACAAAGCATGCCACTGTGTATCTACAGGGTGGCATCTGTCTGATGAATATATTGTAGGTATTGGTATAGAAATTAGACAAGGAAAGTCTCTTATCACTGTTAATAATTAAAAACACTCAAATTTATTTGTAATAAGAGGTTACAAATAAAAGACTTAAGCAGAGAAAGTAAGTAGTGAGAATAATAATCTCCCTATTACCCCGGTGCCAGGGGGTTTAAAGTGAATTTCTGTCTAACTGCTACCAGGAATCTTCCTTACAGGTTTAAGATGTTAAACCTTGATTAATGTACACAGGGAGAGGGGAAGGGAGTACATTTTGTTTGTATTCAGATTATATGAAGAACTTCTCTTACTGAAGTCATAGTTTATAGGGGTGAACATATTTTATAAGGAAAAGATATGTATTGGCATTTGATTAATCAGTATACATTGGTATACCATTCCTATTTATACTTTCAATGTTCACTTCAAAATGCAGTGTGAATATACCCTAACTCAAAATTTGAGCTTGATGTGGGTAAAAGGAGTGAAGAAAGCTAAGGTCTATGGTTTAGTATGTTAGTGTCCTTAAAAAAATGCAGCTTGAAAAATACAAGTTTGTGTACCTAGGGTCCAACAAGACTACATACTTAGGGGGTCGAAAATATGTGAGGGTGGAAACATGGATATGCTAGAAGACACAGCATTCAGATGATTGTTTTTACCAGCTATCTAAATACAGATTTGTAATACTTAAACCATGGGCAATTTGAGGAAAATGGAAGAAAAATCTTCCAACCCACCAACATAACCTTAGTAGACTTTTTTTTTAACTCAAAATGCATGTGGAGGAACACTTGCTACTCAATAGGTCAGAAAAATGCTTGTCTTTGTCAGCACTGTTGTTGACTGCATAACAGAACATTGATGTTTCATGCCTACAAGAATGTCACATGGCATGGGAATCTCAAACACATAATTCTCACAGAAATGCACTATTTAATGCTCTTGGATGTTCATTTATGTCAACTTAAGTTGACCATTAACAACGTTTTCAGAGTACCTTGACTAAGGAATATAAATTTTAAAAAAGAGGATGGTATATTAAATACCGCAATAGTTAAAATCAAATAAATTACTCTGCTTTGAATACTTTCTGTACTGATCCATTGACAGAAATAATCAAAGGATAAAAAGCCATCCCCTGAATAAATGTAAATGAGGATCCCCCAATTTGATGCTGGTGCATCAAAAGGGGCAACTTATATTAAACCACCTACTAAAACTGTTCACATTCTGCTCAGATCTTGTTTTTTCTGATGTACAAATACCAGACTAAAGAGATTTGATTTGCGAGGGTTGGCATCTACAGATTTAGCAAAGTTTAACTTAAAACATAACATTGACAAACAGTTCTGTACCACAGTTCTCGACACGAATTATCTAACTTCCCGGTGTCGTACACGCATGAAATACGGCAGGAGCATTCTTTAGATCCTAAATAAGATTACAACTCGATTATTCAATGTTAAGTGCAAACGTATTGGCACCCCTGTTTAATGTACGTAATCTAATTCTCTAACTTCCGGTGTTGAACAAACATGAAATTTGGCATGACCATTCTTTAGGTCCTAAATAGGAAAAGTAAAGGGGTCACAACTCGATTAATCAATGCTAAGTGCAAAAGTATTGAAACCGCTATTTAATGTAGCTTCCCGTTGTCGTGCAAACGTAAAATTTGGAGCAAGCATTCTTTAGGTCCTAATTTGGAAAAGTAAAGGGGTCACAACTCGATTATTGAATGCTAATTGAAAAAAGCAAGTGCTCCCCTATGTAATGTGACTTCCCGGTGATGTACAAACATGAAATTTGGAACTAGCATTCTTTAGTCCTACATAGGAAAAGTAAAAGGGTCACAACTCGATTATTCAATGTTAAGTGCAAAAGTATTAGCACCCCTATGAAATGTAAATTCCCAGTGTCGTACAAGTGTGAAATTTGGCACGAGCATTCTTTAGGTCCTAGATAGGAAAGGTTAAAGGGCCACAACTCGATTATTAATGGTAAGTGCAAAAGTATTAGCACCCCAGTATAATTTACCTAATCTAATTCTCTAACTTCCCGGTGTCGTACAAGCATGAAATTTGGCACCACCATTCTATTGGTTCTAAATAGGAAAAGTAAAGGGTGTCACAGAACGATTATTCAATGCTAATTGCAAAAGTATTGGCACACCTGTGTAATATACCTAATCTAAATATCTAACTTCCTGGTGTCTTACAAACATGGAATTTGGCAGAAGCATTCTTTAGGTCCTAAATAGGAAAAGTAAAAGGGTCACTGCTCAATTATTCAATGCTAATTTCAAAAGTAAGAGCACCCCTATGTAATGTAACTTCCTGGTGTGGTACAAGTATGAAATTCAGCAGGAGCTTTCTTTAGGCCTTAAATACAAAACTTAATGGGGTCACAACTCGAGTATTCATTGCTAATTGCAAACACCCATACGTAATGTAACTTCCCAGTGTCGTTTAAGCATGACATTTTACACAAGCATTCTTTACATTCTAAATAGGAAAAGTAAAGTGGACACAACTCGATTATTCAATGCTAATCACAAAGTAAATGTAACCCTATGTAATGTCACTTCTCTGTGTCGTACAAGCGTGAAATTTGGCACAAGCATTCTTTAGGTCCTAAATAGGAAAATAAAAGTGGTCACAACTTGATTATGCAATGCCAAATGCAAAAGTATTGGCACCCCTATGTAATGTACCTAATCTAATTCTCTAACTTCCTGGTGTCGTACAAAAATGAAATTTGGCACAACCATTCTTTAGTTCCTAAATAGAAATAGTAAAGTGGTCACAACTTGATTAGTCAATATTAATTGCAAAAGTAAGTGCATCCCTATGTAATGAAAGTACGCGGTGTCGTACAAATGTAAAATTTGGCATGAGCATTCTTTAGGTCCTAATATGGAAAAGTAAAGGGGTCACAACTTGATTATTCAATGCTAATTACAAAAGTAAGTGCATCCCTTTGTAATTTGACTTCCCAGTGTCGTACAGGCATTCTTTAGGTCCTGAATAGGAAAAGTAAAGTGGTCACAACTCGATTATTCAATACTAATTGCAAAAGTAAGTGCACCTTTATGTAATGTAACTTCACGGTGTTTTACAAACGTGAAATTTGCCTCAGCATTCTTTAGTTCCTAAATAGAAAAAGTAAAGGGGTCACAATTTGATTATTTAATTCTAATTGCAAAAGTAAGTGCACCCCTATGTAATGTAATTTCCCAGTGTTGTACAAGCATGACATTTGGTATGAGCATTCTTTAGGTCCTAAATAGGAAAAGTAAAGGAGTTACAACTCAATTATTTAATGCTTGTTGCAAAAGTAAGTGCACTCCATGTAAGGTAATTTCCCAGTGTCATACAAATGTGAAATTTGGCACGAGCATTTATTAGGTCCTAAGTGAGGAGAGTAGGAGGGGTGGCACATTCTGAAAAGGGACTTTGGTACATGCAGCCTGAGGAAAATCTAATGCTCCTCTATGTGTATACATATTTTTTTCCTCGGTTCCTCTGAATTAACCAAACCTTCATGAAAATTTTCCTTGCGAACAATAGGTAAACACCTGTACCAAATTAACTTGGGTTAATCCGGATATATTAGCTTGTCCACAATATAGGGAGCCTTCTTAGTTCTTGATATTCATTATAGGTAAGCTAACCCTGCCTTCTGCCACTGATGCAAAATTTACTTTCTATATTGTGTATGACAAGAAAGCTACAAATCAATGGTGAGTGGATGTTGAAATACTTAAATGATGAATACTGTGGGCTGCACTGCATATGCACATCATGATGAGGACTACCTTATTTAGCTTGCACTGTAGCAGAAAAGCAGTGAATTTATGAAAAGTACAGCAAGTTTTCTAAATGAATGCAAAAATCTACTTAATGGTGGACACTTCTCGAACACTTCTCTAAGCATACTCTGGAAACCCACATTCTGCTAATCCCAAAAGAAGGGAAGGATATGAAATTTTGTGGAAGCTACTGCCTTATTTCCTTGTGTAACACAGATGTAAAATTGTGTGCTAAATTTTACTCCCTAGTAGATTTCAACATATTTACCTTACTTAATTGGCCCTGATCAGGTATGCTTTGTTAAATATTTTGAAGGTAAGCACAAAACCTCTAGTCTTATTAGTTTAATACGCCACACAGGGTACTTTTAGTCCTTCTCGGCACTGATGCCTAGAAGGCATTAAACACAGTTCACTGGGCATACATCTATGCCACATAATATAAATTAGACTCCCTTCCCATTTATTTTGGCCACTTTCTCTTTATATAAGTCTCCTAGAGCAAGATTGCAAATTAATGGCACCTTTGACATCTTCAGTGGCACAAGGTAGGGCTGCTCCCTCCCCCAGCATGTGCAGATAACCTACTTTTGATCATGCCGAACCCTGAATCTGCTTTATCGCACATTCTAAACATCTTTAAACAATTTGGAGCTGTATTTAATTTCAAGATAAACCGCTCAAAATCCGAGGTACGTAATATCTCAACACCACCTGCCATGATTAAAGATCTCCATAAACTTGCCCTTTTAAGTGGCCAGAATTACATTAAAAATATAGGATTTCTTACAAAATTCCTTTCTGATCTCTCTTCAGTTAATTATATCCCACTGATCTAAAAAAATTGAACCGAATTAAATATGCTTAATATCTCTACTTTCTTGGGTAGTAAGTAGAGATGAGCGAACGTGTTCGTCCGAACTTGATATCCGTGCGGATATTAGGGTGTTCGGGATGTTCGTTATTCGTAACGAACACCATGTGGTGTTCGGGTTACTTTCACTTCCTTCCCTGAGACGTTAGCGCGCTTTTCTGGCCAATTGAAAGACAGGGAAGGCATTACAACTCCCCCCTGCGTCGTTCAAGCCCTATACCACCCCCCTGCAGTGAGTGGCTGGGGAGATCAGGTGTCCGCCTAATATAAAAGTCGGCCACTCCCGCGGCTCGCCTCAGATGCCTTGTGAGTTAGATGAGGGACAGTGCTGTTTGTACCGGAGCTGCTGTAGGGAAAGAATTGGTAGTTAGTGTAGGCTTCAAGACCCCCAAAGGTCCTTATTAGGGCCACTGATAGCTGTGTGTTGGCTGCTGTTAGCAGTGGCAATTTTTTTTCTTCTCAAAATCGGCTCTGCAGAGCGTTGCACCCGGCATTAGGGACAGAAGTGTTGCATAGGCAGGGAGAGTGTTAGGAGTGAGTGTAGCCTTCAAGAACCTCAACGGTCCTTTCTAGGGCCATATTTAACCGTGTGCAGTACTGTGCTGGCTGCTGTTAGCTGTGCTGCATATTTTTTTTCTTCTCAAAATCGCCTCTGCAGAGCATTGCACCCTCCATTGATACTGCAGGGAAAGAATTGTGTACGCAGGGCCACAACACAGTTATTATTCATTGAATATACGCAGTGCGGCCTTTTGCTTGTAAAACAAGTGAAAACAATTCTATTTGACCTGCCTCTGTCCGTCCTAAGGGCTGTGGACACGTGTCGGCTGCGTGTGCAACGTTTAAAAATCAGACGCACCCAGCTACGTTTTACTCCTGGCTTCGCCATTTGCTTTCCTTAATTGGGAAAAAAATACCAGCTCTGCCAGAGTTATAATAACTCTGCTACCCTCACGTTCTGTGACACATTAGCAGGGCCACAGCACAGTTATTAAACTTAGATTATTCATTCACTAGAGGCAGTGGGGCCTTTCGTTTTCAAAAAAGGGAAAAAATTATATTTGGCCTGCAGTCTTGCGCCAATTTATTTCCTGCCTGTGAAATCAAATCACTGGTAATACAGCATGCTGAGGGGTAGGGGTACGCCTAGAGGACGTGGACGCGGCCGAGGACGCGGAGGGCCAAGTCAGGGTGTGGGCACAGGCCGAGCTCCTGATCCCGGTGTGTCGCAGCCGACTGCTGCGCGATTAGGAGAGAGGCACGTTTCTGGCGTCCCCACATTCATCGCCCAATTAATGGGTCCACGCGGGAGACGGTTATTAGAAAATGAGCAGTGTGAGCAGGTCCTGTCCTGGATGGTAGAAAGTGCTTCGAGCAACCTATCGTCAACCCGCAGTTCTGCGCCGTCCACTGCTGCAAATCCGAATCCTCTGTCTGCTGCTCCTCCTTCCTCCCAGCCTCCTCACTCCACTACAATGACACCTGCTCAGGAGCGGGAAGACTCCCAGGAACTGTTCTCGGGCCCCTGCTTAGATTGGGCAGCAGCAGTTCCTCTCCCACCAGAGGAGTTTATCGTCACTGATGCCCAACCATTCGAAAGTTCCAGAGGCTGGGGACTTCCGCCAACTGTCTCAACAACTTTCTGTGGGTGAGGAGGACGATGACGATCAGACACAGTTGTCTTGCAGTGAGGTAGTAGTAAGGGCAGTAAGTCCAAGGGAGCAGCGCACAGAGGATTCGGAGGAAGAGCAGCAGGACGATGAGGTGACTGACCCCACCTGGTGTGCAACGCTTACTCAGGAGGACAGGTCTTCAGAGGGGGAGTCAAGGGCATCAGCAGGGCAGGTTGCAAGAGGCAGTGCGGTGGCCAGGGGTAGAGGCAGGGCCAGACCGAATAATCCACCAACTGTTTCCCAAAGCACCCCCTCGCACCATGCCACCCTGCAGAGGCCGAAGTGCTCTAAGGTCTGGCAGTTTTTCACAGAGACGCCTGACGAACGACGAACAGTGGTGTGCAACCTTTGTCGCGCAAAGCTCAGCCGGGGAGCCAACACCAACAGCCTCACCACCACCAGCATGCGCAGACATATGATGGCCAAGCACCCCACAA
The DNA here is from genome assembly GCF_035609145.1 of Eleutherodactylus coqui. NCBI lineage: Eukaryota > Metazoa > Chordata > Amphibia > Anura > Eleutherodactylidae > Eleutherodactylus > Eleutherodactylus coqui. The sequence continues at coordinate 251,442,687 of NC_089837.1, read as the reverse complement.
GGTGGGACGAAGGCCGTTCAGCGCCTCCGGTTTGCACCCCTGCCTCTCCCCCTGTGCCCCAACCTGCCACTGAGATGCAACCCCCCTCTCAGGACACAGGCACTACCGCCTCATGGCCTGCACCCACACCCTCATCTCCGCTGTCCTCGGCCCCATCCAGCAGTGTAGTTCAGCGCACCGTCCAGCCGTCGCTTGCGCAACTGTTGGAGCGCAAGTACGCCGCCACGCACCCGCACGCTCAAACGTTAACCGTCCGCATAGCAAAATTCATCAGCCTTGAGATGCTGCCGTATAGGGTTGTGGAAACGGAGTCCTTCAAAAGTATCATGGAGGCGGGGGCCCCGCGCTACTCAGTTCCCAGTCGCCACTACTTTTCCCGATGTGCCGTCCCAGCCCTGCACGACCACGTCTCCCGCAACATTGTACGCGCCCTCACCAACGCGGTTACTGCCACGGTCCACTTAACAACGGACACGTGGACAAGCACAGGCGGGCAGGGCCACTACATCTCCCTGACGGCACATTGGGTGAATTTAGTGGAGGCTGGGACAGAGTCAGAGCCTGGGACCGCTCACGTCCTACCCACCCCCAGAATTGCGGGCCCCAGCTCGGTGGTGGTATCTGCGGAGGTGTATGCTTCCTCCACTAAAGCACCCTCCTCCTCCTCCTCCTCCTCTGTCTCGCAATCAAGATGTGTTAGCAGCAGCATGTCGCCAGCAGTCGGTGTCGCGCGGTGTGGCAGCACAGCGGTGGGCAAGCGTCAGCAGGCCGTGCTGAAACTACTCAGCTTAGGCGATAAGAGGCACACGGCCCACGAACTGCTGCAGGGTCTGACACAGCAGACCGACCGCTGGCTTGCGCCGCTGAGCCTCCAACCGGGCATGGTCGTGTGTGACAACGGCCGTAACCTGGTGGCTGCTCTGCAGCTCGGCAGCCTCACGCACGAGCCATGCCTGGCCCACGTCTTTAATTTGGTGGTTCAGCGCTTTCTGAAAAGCTACCCACGCTTGTCAGACCTGCTCGTAAAGGCGCGCCGGCTCTGCGCATATTTCCGCAAGTCCCACACGGACGCTGCCACCCTGCGCACCCTGCAACATCACTTTAAGCTGCCAGTGCACCGACTGCTGTGCGACGTGCCCACACGGTGGAACTCTACGCTCCACATGTTGGCCAGGCTCTATGAACAGCGTAGAGCTATAGTCGAATACCAACTCCAACATGGGCGGCGCAGTGGGAGTCAGCCTCCTCAATTCCTTTCAGAAGAGTGGGCCTGGTTGGCAGACATCTGCCATGTCCTTGGTAATTTTGAGGAGTCTACCCAGGTGGTGAGCGGCGATGCTACAATCATTAGCGTCACCATTCCTCTGCTATGCATCTTGAGAAATTCCCTGCAAACCATAAAGGCAGCTGCTTTGCGCTCGGAAACGGGGGCGGTGGAAGACAGTATGCCGCTGGATAGTCAGGGCACCCTCCTGTCTATTTCTCAGCGCGTACAGGAGGAGGAGGAGGAGCATGAGGAGGAGGGGGAAGAGACAGCTTGGCCCGCTGCTGACGGTACACCGGCTGATTGCCTGTCATCCTTTCAGCGTGTATGGCCTGAGGAGGAGGAGGAGGAGGAGGATCCTGGCAGTGATCTTCCTAGTGAAGACAGCCATGTGTTGCGTACAGGTACCCTGGCACACATGGCTGACTTCATGTTAGGATGCCTTTCTCGTGACCCTCGCGTTGCACGCATTCTGGCCACGACGGATTACTGGGTGTACACACTGCTCGACCCATGCTATAAGGAGAACCTGCCCACTCTCATTCCCGAAGAGGAAAGGGGTTCGAGAGTGTTGCTATACCACAGGACCCTTGCGGACAAGCTGATGGTAAAATTCCCAGCCGACAGCGCTAGTGGCAGAAGGCGCAGTTCCGAGGGCAAGGTAGCAGGGGAGGTGCGGAGATCAAGCAGCATGTACATCCCAGGCAGTGCAACAGTCTTTAAGGGCCTGGCCAGCTTTATGGCTCCCCACCAAGACTGTGTCACCGCTCCCCAGTCAAGGCTGAGTCGGCGGGAGCACTGTAAAAGGATGGTGAGGGAGTACGTAGCCGATCGCACGACCATCCTCGGTGACGCCTCTGCCCCCTACAACTACTGGGTGTCGAAGCTGGACACGTGGCCTGAACTAGCGCTGTATGCCCTGGAGGTGCTTGCTTGTCCTGCGGCTAGCGTCTTGTCGGAGAGGGTGTTTAGTGCGGCTGGGGGAATCATCACAGATAAGCGTAGTCGCTTGTCAACCGACAGTGCCGACAGGCTAACACTCATCAAGATGAACAAAGGCTGGATTTCCCCAGACTTCTGTTCTCCACCAGCGGACAGCAGCGATACGTAAGCAATACGTAGGCTGCACCCGCGGATGGAAGCTACGTTCTCTCTCACCATCCAAAACGGGGACATTTCTGCTTCATCAATCTGTGTCTAATATTCCTCCTCCTCCTCCTGAAACCTCACGTAATCACGCCGAACGGGCAATTTTTCTTAGGGCCACAAGGCTCACTCAAATAATTTTTCTGAACAATTTTTATAAGTTTCAATGCGCTTAAAAGCGTTGGAACTTTAACTTGAACCAATTTTTCGTTACACTGGGCTGCCTCCAGGCCTAGTTACCACTTAAGCCACATTAACCAAAGCGATTCACCTGCCATCTTGGTTGGGCATGGCCAATTTTTACTGAGGTACATTAGTACTGTTGGTACACCAATTTTTTGGGGCCCTCACCTACAGTGTAATCATAGCAATTTGTATGTTCTTCGCCTGCACTCATGGTACAGAAAGGTGTGTGGGGTTGGCCTACACTTTAGCTACCTAAATGTAACTTGGGCCTTGGCTATACTAAGGCTACTGAAATGGAACTAAGACTGCGCTCCCACTATACTGCTGCTTCGGAATTGTTACTGGGGCCTGTCTTGAGTGCTACTATTGCTGACATGGAACGAAGACTGCGCTCCCGCTATACTGCTGCTTCAGAATTGTTACTGGGGCCTGTCTTGAGTGCTACTATTGCTGACATGGAACGAAGACTGCGCTCCTCCTATAATGCTGCTACTGATATGTTAGTGGGGCCTGTCCTAATGCTACGGCTGAAATGTTACGAATTCTGGGCTCTGCCTATACCGCTGCTAATGGTATGTCTCTGGGGTGTGGAAACAGAGGCTTCCCAAAGACATGATGGCGGCGAGGCCATTTCCCACCAACGCGGTTACTGTTAAGGTGCATATAACCACGGACACGTGGAGAGGACACGTAGTGCCTCAAAAACATCCCCCTCCTCCTCCAACAGGGAAAACATTCTTGGCAAATGCCTTTGCATTGGTTCGTCTGGTGGCAGTCCAAGAATTTCACCTTTACCGACACAACAAGAGAGCCCCCACACCATCCCCCCGCCACGGCCCACTTAATCCTGGCCGCATTCCGAAAACCAACAAAATACAACCGTGCTACTAGGTCCGCAGTCACCACCACATTACCACCAACGCGGTTACTGTTAAGGTACATATTACCAGTCTGACTGGGGCATGCAGACACCTTGACAGAATGAATAGTGTGTGGCACATAGGTTCCCCATTGCTATGCCCACGTGTGCAGCTCCTGATGGCGGTGGCACAGGATTATATTTCTCATTGCTTCTGTACAGCATTGTGGGCTATCGCCCCGCCCCTTTTAAAGAGGGTCGCTGCCTAGCCGTGCCAACCCTCTGCAGTGTGTGCCTGCGGTTCCTCCTCATGGCAGACGCACTTCTAAATAGACATGAGGGTGGTGTGGCATGAGGGCAGCTGAAGGCTGCGCAGGGACACTTTGGTGTGCGCTGTGGGGGGGAGGGGGGGCGGTTGGTCAGCATGTAACCCAGGAGAAGTGGCAGCGGAGTGTCATCCAGGCAGTGATTGTGCTTTGTTGTAGCTAGTGTGGTGCTTAGCAAAGGTATGCCATGCTAATGAGGGCTTTTCAGAAGTAAAAGTTGTTGGGAGGGGGGGGGGGCCCACTCTTGCCGGTATTGTGGCTTAATAGTGGGACCTGTGAACTTGAGATGCATCCCAACATGTAGCCCCTCGCCTGCCCTATCCGTTTCTGTGTCATTCCCATCACTTTCTTGAATTGCCCAGATTTTCACACATGAAAACCTTAGCGAGCATCGGCGAAATACAAAAATGCTCTGGTCGCCCATTGACTTCAATGGGGTTCGTTATTCGAAACGAACCCTCGAACATCGCGGGAAGTTCGTTTCGAATAACGAACACCCGAACATTTTGGTGTTCGCTCATCTCTAGTAGTAAGTAAAAACTTCCTGAAATCCCACAGCTGCAAAATGTCTGCAAACAGTCCCCATGTATATTTTGCAATCCTTTTCCCCCACGATGCAACAGATTTTTACCTGTTTCCTTTAGAATAGTAAAAAGCCAAGATTACCCCATAGATTATTGATACTCAAACCTCAAAATGGCAGCCTGGGAATTCTGGGCTCTCTCTACTATTACAAGTCAATTATTAAGTGTACATGGTTGCACTAGGATGAAAGATAGTTCTTTTATATAGAAAGAAGTATGCTGAGCCCTCAGCACTTGGGTTGTCTGTGATTGTTAAATTAAAAGCCCCTGACACAGAACATTGGTACTCTGAGGGAACAATGAACGTTTTCCACTGGTATTTAGCTTCTTTAAACCCCATTAGAACAATCTCCTTGCTGGTGCCTTTAAGCTCTCCCCCACTAAATTTAACCCCTTAAGGACCAGGCTGTTTTGTACCTGAAGGGCCAGACAATTTGTAAGGATTTTACCCATGTGGGGGTTTAACTGCCTCATTTTTTTTCTTCAACTACCAAAATAATTTTTGCTGCATTTTTTTCCATGACATACAGTGCTATTTTTTATATCTTTTTCACTGACTTTTTCCCTCTTTTTTAGCTTTATTGGGGGGTAAAAAGCTAAATAAAATGTTTTGATATATAATATGTATGGTTTTGGATTACAGGATGCATATGCTGACTGTTTTGTTTTGCTTTGGCTATGGCTTATTTTCTTTTTTATATAAATATTTTTATTTTATTCTGTAATTTTGTTTTACCTATTTATGTTTTTTTTTTTTTTTACTATCTATGTCCCCCATGGCGTCATATAAGACCTCTGGGGGACATTCACATGTTTTGTTTTTTTATGACACACTTTTCCACTGTAGCTGGAGCATCCATAGGAGCCCTAGATACAGGGGAAAATATCGCCCTGTAGTGACAATAGACACTGGCAGAGCTAATCAGGGTCTACTAAGACCCTGTAGATCTGCTGTGTCAGGGGATCCCAGCAGTCACGTGACCACAGGCTTGCATAGTGGAAGAACCACTTCCACTTTACTTCATAGTACATAGCGCTCATTGAGAACTTTGTACTAGGGAAAGGAGAAGGCAGAAGTGGTAATACCCACTTTTTCTTTGGGTTCTCAGCTGTGACTAACAGCTGACAACCTGACCTACTTCTGATTGATTGCAGAACAGGGGGTTTAATCCCCCACCATATTTTTACTATCAGCCAGGATTAAAGCCCAGGACCAAGCACCATAAATAAACTGTGCTTGCCCCTTAATGGGTTAAACAATTCCCTCACTTTTCTAGATAACTGGAGACTGGTTTCACATCACGATCAACAAATTTTTCAAAGACAGGGTAGTCCTACAAATACACTTTCTGTCCCTAATGCCCCTTTTACTTTGGGCGATAATCAAGCAATCCTCATTTACCTGAACTATCACCAGCTAATTGGTGCTGGGGCAGTATGTTTAGAGTGCATGATTCTGAAAATCATGCAGTTCTCATTCACTAATCATTCAGTGTTTCACGTTCCTGTGAATCCTTTCATTTTTAGTGTTTAAACTGCACAATAATTACATGAGCAAGCACCGATTTTTAGGCTGGCTGAAACTGAATGATGAATGAGAAGCGCGTGGTTCTAATTAATCACTCAATTGTTAGCGTATATTCAAATTAAACAATTATCATACAGTTTTGCTCATTTGAATGATTTTCTGAATAATAATGGTTCCATGTAAATGCAGCATTAGACCTACATGCTACCTTCTTAACTTGCTACAGCTCACATTTCAAGGAATGAGCAAACACTTTTTAGCCAAATTCACTACTAATTATGAGCCTTCTTGGTCAGAAATACATTTGATACTTCCATGCCCTCATGTTTGATCTCTAAATTATATGTGGGCCTCATACAACAAAAGTAACTTTTTAAAGCAAGCATTATATTCACCTCGGAAAAAGGGAATTTGGTATCTCCTTCTCAAAAGAAACAACCTCTTTTATCCTCCACACTCCCATGGTTATTCCAGGTGTAAAGATCCAAGAGAATTCTTATAAAACCTTGACTAGGAGGTACCTATACAACCCTAACCTCATACCTTCTGACAAATGCTGGCATTGCGATACTTTCACTGATACAATAACCTACATTTGGGTGGACTGCCCTAAGATTCACGGTTTAAAGTCTCTGACCTTATTGAACAAATTACAAGTATAATAATTTCACACACATCGTCACTATCTATTACTCCGGGCTCTCTCAAGCACTTTTCACCCTAAGCTAGATGATTTAACCACACAAATGATTACAACAGTGTAACTATTAATCCCATAGAACTTGTCCGTAAATACAGCTGCTGATATCTAAATTACCAACTACTGGCACACAGGGAGAACTGTGTAAATAGTATTGTTTACTATAATTTTATTAAAACTTCTCCAAGGTTTTGTTATCATACACCTTTTCCAGGTCTACTATGCCCTATACAACGTTTTTTTTTTGTTATCTTAACTTGTGTTTATTGACCTTATACAAGTGACTGTTTGAGTAATTTGAATAACATTTGGTTCCAGTGGTGAAAGTTTCAGAATGTCTATATATATAAAAATAATTATTTACATAAAGACATGAGAATAGAGATGAGCGAGCACCAAAATGTTCGGGTGCTCGTTACTCAGGACGAAATTTTCGCGATGCTCGAGGGTTCGTTTCGAGTAACGAACCCCATTGAAGTCAATGGGCGACTCGAGCATTTTTGTATATCGCCGATGCTCGCTAAGGTTTCCATTTGTGAAAATCTGGGCAATTCAAGAAAGTGATGGGAACGACACAGCGACGGATAGGGCAGGCGAGGGGCTACATGTTGGGCTGCATCTCAAGTTCCCAGGTCCCACTATTAAGCCACAATAGCGGCAAGAGTGGGCCCCCCCTCCCAACAACTTTTACTTCTGAAAAGCCCTCATTAGCAATGCATACCTTAGCTAAGCACCACACTACCTCCAACAAAGCACAATCACTGCCTGCATGACACTCCGCTGCCAGTTCTCCTGGGTTACATGCTGCCCAACCCCCCCCCCCCCCCCCGCACGACGCAGTGTCCACAGCGCACACCAAAGTGTCCCTGCGCAGCCTTCAGCTGCACTCATGCCACACCACCCTCATGTCTATTTATAAGTGCGTCTGCCATGAGGAGGAACCACAGGCACACACTGCAGAGGGTAGGCATGGCTAGGCAGCGACCCTCTTTAAAAGGGGTGGGGCGATAGCCCACAATGCTGTACAGAAGCAATGAGAAATATAATCCTGTGCCACCGCCATCAGGAGCTGCACACGTGGGCATAGCAATAGGGAACCTATATGCCACACACTATTCATTCTGTCAAGGTGTCTGCATGCCCCAGTCAGACCACGGTTTTTTATAAATAGTCACAGGCAGGTACAACTCCGCAATGGGAATTCCGTGTGCACCCACAGCATGGGTGGCTCCCTGGAACCCACCGGCTGTACATAAATGTATCCCATTGCAGTGCCCTGGACAGCAGAGCTAACGTCAGATTAAATGCAAGAGGGCTTCGGCCCACACTGCATGCCCCAGTCAGACTGGGGTTCTTTAGAAGTGGACACATGCAGTTACAACTCCCTGTGGATCCACAGTGGTGGCAGCGTCCGTGTGGGACTTGCGGAAATGTGCGCAGAGCCGGCGCACCTTTCCGAGCAGGTCTGACAAGCGTGGGTAGCTTTTCAGAAAGCGCTGAACCACCAAATTAAAGACGTGAGCCAGGCATGGCACGTGCGTGAGGCTGCCGAGCTGCAGAGCCGCCACCAGGTTACGGCCGTTGTCACACACGACCATGCCCGGTTGGAGACTCAGCCAGCGGTCGGTCTGCTCTGTCAGACCCTGCAGCAGTTCGTGGGCCGTGTGCCTCTTTTAAGCTGAGTAGTTTCAGCACGGCCTGCTGACGCTTGCCCACCACTGTGCTGCCACGCCGCGCGACACCGACTGCTGGCGACGTGCTGCTGCTGACACATCTTGATTGCGAGACAGAGGTTGCGTAGGAGGAGGAGGAGGAGGGTGGTTGAGTGGAGGAAGCATACACCGCCGCAGATACCACCACCGAGCTGGGGCCCGCAATTCTGGGGGTGGGTAGGACGTGAGCGGTCCCAGGCTCTGACTCTGTCCCAGCCTCCACTAAATTCACCCAATGTGCCATCAGGGAGATATAGTGGCCCTGCCCGCCTGTGCTTGTCCACGTGTCCGTTGTTAAGTGGACCTTGCCAGTAACCGCGTTGGTGAAGGCGCGTACAATGTTGCGGGAGACGTGGTCATGCAGGGCTGGGACGGCACATCGGGAAAAGTAGTGGCGACTGGGAACTGAGTAGCGCGGGGCCGCCGCCGCCATCATAGCTTTGAAAGCCTCCGTTTCCACAACCCTGTACGGCAGCTTCTCCAGGCTGATAAATTTGGCTATGTGCACGTTTAACGCTTGAGCGTGCGGGTGCGTAGTGGCGTACTTGCGCTAGCGACGGCTGGACGGTGCGCTGAGAGACATTGGTGGATGGGGCCGAGGACAGCGGAGGTGAGGGTGTGGGTGCAGGCCAGGAGACAGTAGTGCCTGTGTCCTGAGAGGGGGGTTGGATCTCAGTGGCAGGTTGGGGCACAGGGGGAGAGGCAGCGGTGCAAACCAGAGGCGGTGAACGGCCTTCGTCCCACCTTGTGGGGTGCTTGGCCATCATATGTCTGCGCATGCTGGTGGTGGTGAGGCTGGTGGTGGTGGCTCCTCGGCTGATCTTGGCGCGACAAAGGTTGCACACCACTGTTCGTCGGTCGTCTGCACTCTCAGTGAAAAACTGCCAGACCTTTGAGCACCTCGGCCTCTGCAGGGTGGCATGGCGCGAGGGGGCACTTTGGGAAACAGTTGGTGGATTATTCGGTCTGCCCCTGCCTCTACCCCTGGCCACCGCACTGCCTCTTCCAACCTGCCCTGCTGCTGCACTTGCCTACCCCTCTGAAGACCTGTCCTCAATAGGCGTAGCAAACCAGGTGGGGTCAGTCACCTCATCGTCCTGCTGCTCTTCCTCCGAATCCTCTGTGCGCTCCTCCCTCGGACTTACTCCAATTACTACTACCTGAGTGATAGACAACTGTGTCTCATCGTCATCGTCCTCCTCACCCACTGAAAGCTCTTGAGACAGTTGCCGGAAGTCCCCAGCCTCATCCCCCGGACCCCGGGAACTTTCCAAAGGTTGGGCATCGGTCACGACAAACTCCTCCAGTGGGAGAGGATTCGGAACCATTGCTGCCCATTCTGTTCAGGGGCCCGAGAACAGTTCCTGGGAGTCTGCCTGCTCCTCAGAATGTGTCATTGTAATGGAGTGAGGAGGCTGGGAGGAAGGAGGAGCAGCAGCCAGAGGATTCAGAGTTGCAGCAGTGGACGGCGCAGAATTCTGGGTGGTCGATAGATTGCTGGATGCACTTTCTGCCATCCACGACAGGACCTGCTCACACTGCTCATTTTCTAATAAAGGTCTACCGCGTGGACCCATTAATTGTGAGATGAATGTGGGGACGCCAGAAACGTGCCTCTCTCCTAATCCCGCAGCAGTCGGCTGCGATACACCTGGATCAGGAGCTCGGCCTGTGCCCACACCCTGACTTGGGCCTCTGCGTCCTCGCCCGCGTCCATGTCCTCTAGGCCTACCCCTACCCCTCAGCATGCTGTATTACCAGTAGTGCAGAAACAGAACGCTGTAATTAAATGTGCCGCTTATTGGCCTGTGGTTGGAGGCTGACTTCCCTTACAGAACGCACAGCAGAGCCAGGAAACAATTTTGCGCACGCCTGTAGTGAGACGTAGGTGCATATGACTGAGCTAGTGGAATTCACAGCGCAGAAGCAGTCAAGTGGCCAAAGGCCAGTAGTAGGCCTTAAGTATTTTGCTTCTATTTTTTTAAAATGCTGAGCTGATACAGCAGACAGATACTGTAGGCAGCGTATAATATTATGTATACTCTTTCCCTCTGGCGGGATGACGGCGATCATGTAACAGAGACAGCAGATCCAGGAAACAATTTTGCGCAAGCCTACTGTAACGCTTAGCTGCGTATTAATTAGGACTACTACCCCCAGCAGATAGATACTGTAGGCAGCGTATAATATTATGTATACTGTTTCCCTCTGGCGAGATGACAGCGCTGAAGTAACAGAGACAGCAGATCCAGGAAACAATTTTGCGCAAGCCTGCTGTAACGCTTAGCTGCGTATTAATTAGGACTAGTACCCCCAGCAGATAGATACTGTAGGCAGCGTATAATATTATGTATACTCTTTCCCTCTGGCGGGATGACAGCGCTGATATAACAGAGACAGCAGATCCAGGAAACAATTTTGCGCAAGCATGCTGTAACGCTTAGCTGCGTATTAATTAGGACTACTACACCCAGCAGATAGATACTGTAGGCAGCGTATAATATTATGTATACTCTTTCCCTCTGGCGGGATGACGGCGATCATGTAACAGAGACAGCAGATCCAGGAAACAATTTTGCGCAAGCCTGCTGTAACGCTTAGCTGCGTATTAATTAGGACTACTACCCCCAGCAGATAGATATTGTAGGCAGCGTATAATATTATGTATACTCTTTCCCTCTGGCAGGATGACGGCGCTGATGTAACAGAGACAGCAGATCCAGGAAACAATTTTGCGCAAGCCTGCTGTAACGCTTAGCTGCGTATTAATTAGGACTACTACCCCCAGCAGACACGCAGTAAACTGAAGACGGTCACAGGCAGCCCAAATATAGCATTTTTCCCCAATTTTTTGGAAAAAGCGCACTGCCTATATAGCCTGAATATCTCTTTCCCTGCCTCACCAGTACTGGCCCTATACTCTGTACAATGACTGCAGACTGCGGAGGCAATGCTCTGCACGCCCGATATACAAAAAAAAAAATTGTGCAACACTGCTAAAAGCAGCCTCAACAGTACTGCACACGGTCAGCTGTGGCCCTAAGAAGGACCGTTGGGGTTCTTGAAGCCTAAAATAACTCCTAACGCTCTCCCTATAGCAGCTCCGGCACCAGCAGCACTTTCCCTGATCTCTGTCAGAATGCATCTGTGGCGAGCCGCGGGAGGGGCCGATTTATATACTCGGGTGACACCTGATCTCGCCAGCCACTCACTGCAGGGGGGTGGTATAGGGCTTGAACGTCGCAGGGGGAAGTTGTAATGCCTTCCCTGTCTTTCTATTGGCCAGAAAAGCGAAATAACGTCTCAGAGATGAAAGTGAAAGTAACTCGAACATCGCGTGGTACTTGTCACGAGTAACGAGCATCTCGAACACGCTAATACTCGAACGATTATCAAGCTCAGACGAGTACGTTCGCTCATCTCTACATGACAACTAAAGCTTAACACCAGTCAAAAATAAAAATTGAATATTGCTGCAGAATTCATACTCATCGTAAGTGCATGAAACCTTGTTTCAAAATGTCAGTAACATTTTCTACAGACCTTGTACGATACTGTGCAAACGTTTTAGACAGCTGTAGACAAAATGCTGTCAAGTAAGGATGCTTACAAAAATAGAGGTGGTTTTTTTGTCAACAAAATGCAAAGCGCATATACAAAGTTGAACTCTAAATTAAAACAATAATTGTTGTAACCTCCATTTGCCTTCAAAACAGCATCAATTCTTCTAGGTACATTTACACAGCTTTTGAAGGAACTCAGCATGAAGGTTGTTCCAAACATCATGAAAAACTGACCACAGATTTTTTGTGGATATAGGTTTGCTCAAATGCTTCCGTCTCTTTATGTAATCCTAGGGAGACTCGATGATGTTGAGATCAGGGCTCATTGAGGCCATATCATTAATTCTATGACTCCTTCTTCTTTGCACTGAAGATAGTTCTTGATGATATTAGCTGTATGTTTGTTGTCTGCACACCAGTTCCTATGTTTTAGCACATAGGTGAGTTGCTTAGCCGTGTTTCTATGTCAAAAGTATTGCTGCTTGGTCTTCCATGAAGACCACTTATAGCCAGTAAATTGGTGTACTTGAGTCCTACTGGTTTCTGCCAGTTCTGAGCTGATGGCACTGCTGGACATCTTCCAGTTTTAAAGAAAAGAAAGTATGATGTCTTTCATCTGCTGCACTAAGTTTCCTTGACTGACCACTGCGTTTATGGTCCTCATCATTGCCTATTTCTTTGTGCTTCTTCAAAAAAAAATTGAATATCACATTTTGAAACTCCAGTTTGTTTTGAAATCTTTGCTTGCAAGAGACCCTACTGATGCAGTATAACTAACTTATGCCTCATTGCTATGCTCAGTCATGCCATTGTGTATGACCTGTGACATGAAACTCTCTTCTACAACCTCACCTCTGTAACAGAGTAAGGCTGTTCCTTGTCCCATTTTAAGCCTCCTATATAGTTATTTTGTTTCAGTTAATGAATGTGTTTCAACCCACATATGAAAATGAACATCATATCACCTATTTGATATAATTAGTTAATCCTATACCTAAGTATAACCTTACAAAATCCCTGACTTTGTGCAAGTGTACCTTAAAAGATTTGATGCTGCTTTGAAGGCAAAGGGTGGCCACACAAAATATTGATTTGATTCAGATCTCCCCTTTCTTCATTCCCTTTGCATTTTGTTCACGGAAAAAAATAAACTATTAACACTTGTATTTTTTAAAGCATTCTTATTTTGTAGTGTTTTTTCCCCACATCTGCCTAAAACATTTGAGGTTGGATCCCAGGAATGCAGCAATGACCCTCCACTGCCCTCCATCAAGGATCTTAAAATGAACCATTTTACTGCCCTAGACCACCAGGGCTTTTATGACTTAAACAATGATATGTATTGGTGTTTAGGACTAGTATTGAGCAAACCAGTAGAATCCTGTCTATGGTAGAACTTTGCTAAAAGTTGTGCCAAACTGAACTTTTAGCAAAGTTCTACCCAAATTAGGATTCTACTGGTTCAGTTCAGTCAACACTACATAACTGTGTGATGGTATCAGATAACATAAACCACATTAATGTTCAATGGGCATGGACTGTTCTTGGGATAAAAGGGGAAGAGGGGAAAGGTTCATACTTAGTATTCAAACGGTAGACATAATGAGGACATAACAAGCTTTTTGTTAGAACAGTAAAATGAAACCTTAATTCAATAAGTGAGTACATTAAAGATTTAGGTCAAATCATGGTTTTCAGCTGTAAATATAAACACAATGAAATAATACCACCTACTAGATTTTCCCAAATTTTAATGGAATACTGTTTTTTTATTATTTGAATTTTGGCTGATTTGTAAAAATACTACACAAATACAAGTAAAAATACTTTTGCCCCAGTTAAAAAAAAAATTTCAGTCCTTATTTGTTTACGTATTGCCTGTTTTACATATGCTTCCATATGAACTATGAAATATAAATATATTATTAATTAACTATTGTAATCCATGTCATTGTTAGGTTCACACACCATACTATTGTATGTAGAGATTGATAAAGGGTTTGGCAAATAGAATCCACTACAAATAACAATTTTGGATTACTGCTTCTTTTTTACATTTCTTTATAAACTAAAGTTGACCATGAGTGTTAAAGCATTAGGATTATGAACATTCTGCAGTAAAAATGGAATAACATCACATTCATGTTGCTAAAGTTTGGCTGCAGAATGCACACCAAATTTCTGCAACTTAGCACAGCAGAATGTAAGTGTAAGGGCTTCAAAAGACAAGTGCATGTGCAAATACGCTCGGTGCTATGGAGTGTATTTGCACATGAACCAGTCTAAAGTTTTTTTTCCGTTCAAACTTTGTGCTATTGCACGCTGAAGAAGAAAAAGCAGAAAAGAAGGGCAGTACTTATCTTTTCAAACACATATAAAACATACATACGAGAAAGATAGTGCAAGTTCTATCATTTCTCGCATGTATGATTATTATGCAAGATACATGCATTTGAAAACTAAACCATTGAAATAAATGGCTTCACTTCATCACATTTTGCAGGCATAATTTGGACGCCTAAAAACTTTCAGAAAATACGATTGTCTGTTTAAGCCCAAAGGGGATTTAATGAGCTTTATTCACTCACAGTGCACACAGCAATCTACAGCTGATTCTGCTTATGCTATGGATTCTTGAATCTTCAGCATGCCCTATCAGTGGCATATATTTAATGCATTACTAGTGATGAGCAAAAGTTTGAAAGATTTCGTTCAGCCGCTTTGCTAAACTTTTGTAAAAAATTCATTTTAGTTCAACCAAATCAGAAGTTCACTGAAACCCCTAAAACTGCTGTTTAACGCTCTTAGCTCTCCTTCGCACGACTGTATGCATTTTTTGAGTTCGGCTGTACGCAGCATTTATTTGCATGAATGAATATTTGACCTAACATTATTCACTTATTTAATGTCATTCACACAGGGCGCTGCTGCATGAATGTAAAAAAATATGCTGAAGCTCCTGCGCTATCTTTCTTTTTTTTTGCACACACAATAGCGCTGGGATTGAACAGTAAAAAAATGAAGACTTGTTCATGGTCAAATATGCTCCGTTGCGGCGAGCACATTTGCGCACATGTTTGCCTGTTTAATCCCTTAAGGCTTTGTCACACAACCATGTTTGCACAGGTATTTGCACTAAACAAAGAGAATATTATACATTGATTTTAATAGTTACAGTGTCATAAGCGCATTTTGTACAGAAAAAAGTAGTACCTACTCTATTTTACTATGTTTTGTGCAGAAAAAGTCTGATAGAAGTCTGTAGATGGTGCACAAGGGGAAGGGTGTGACACTGCACAAAATGCAGGCATAAGAACACAGAAAAGGTCTGTCAAGTGCACATGTGAACTAGTCTTGCATGCTCAAAAGCACAGTACTATTTGCATACATGCACACAACAATGTACCCCTTCAAGCCTTATTCATACGCGAATATGCGTTATTGCAGCAAGCATTTTGGCACATAGCCTTCTGTGAAGCTACCCCTAGGACTCCTTTACATGGGAGATTTTGAGTGCAATTTTGCATGCACTAAATCACTTGTGCAAACTGCATTAATTCAAACCCAATGATTTCAATGGGTTTACTCTCCTAGAGCATTTTTGCAGGCAAAATTCGGTCTTGCCAAGAAGTAGGCAACATGCCCTATTTTTATGCTCATTTACGCACCCAAGGCCCCATAGGAGTCTATGGGGTGCCAAATGCATACTTTCCTTGAACAAATTCACACACCGCATTTTGCTGTGTTAATTGATAACATTGGGTACTAATTAGGCTGGCTTGCTTAATAAGTTTGAGGGCCTGGTAACTAAGTCGGTTGGATCGCCAATTAATTCAGCTAGCCTGCCAACTAAGTTGGTTGGACCGCCTACTAAGTAGGCTTCCTCACCTGTTCAAACATAGCATGGTTGTGTCCCATACCAATGTAAACAAGCCCAGCAGCAAAAAAAAGTACTGTAAAGGGGCACGTATACGCTTGTAAAAGGACGTGATAGCGCTTCATTCAGAGTGCAATCACATCATGCTCTAGCGAGCATGAATACGTCAAGCTTGTGTGAAGGAGCCCTTACACAGTGTTTGGAATTAAACAGATGAATGTATGTGCAAATATGCTTGCTGCAATGGAGTGTATTTGCACATGAGCAAGTCTTAATTTTTTTACTGTTCAAACCAAGCGCCATTGTACGCGCAAAAAAAAACCAAAAACAGAAAGATAGGGCAGGACCTATCTTTTCTCGCATGTATGAAAAATACATGAGAGAAAGTTAGGACAAGGCCTATGTATTCTCGTGCGTAGGAATTGCGCATGAGAAACATGCTTGTGAGAATGAAACCATTGAAAACAATGGTTTTGCTTTGTCAAGTTTTGTGGGTGGGATTTACATGTGCGGAAAAACATGAGCAAACATGTTCATCTGTTTAAACTCTTATACACCAGTGTTCAGAACTAGTGTTGAAGAATCCAAACCAGTAGAATTGTGTTTCTATATAGCCTTTCCCGAAAACTAGTTTGGATGGCGCAACGTGATTTAATACAATGAAATCTACAGCTCAATTCCCACCAAAATCATCAATAAAACCCAGTACAACTCGCAGATTTCATTGCAGATTTTTTTAATGATGATTCCACAGCATAAGGGCTTATCCAGATGGCCATAGGCACAACTACTATCGACAATACAGAGCATAGTTGTGTCTGAATGAAGGAGATGTATTTTCCCTCCCCAGCAGTTCAAACTCCACACCTGAGTGCAGGAATTGGAACAAAAGGCAGGAAAACAGGTGGTGAAAATGAAAGCACTAAAATCCTATAGATAGCAGTGGTTTTGTTTTGTCCTATTATACTGCCGTGATTATCACGGCATTATGAGGGCCAATTCAGACAAACATATTTGTGAGGCATTTCTGCCGCACTACCATATCACCACCCTGCTGCCCCCCATATTGTTTAAGCAGTATATTCTACTATATTCTAAGCTATCAAACAATCACTAGTTCAAGTGCCTTATTGGGCCAAAAAGTAACAATGGGTTGAAAAAGTTTTTACTTATTATAAAAATAAATCTAAACTTTTTTCCCCCCATATTTAAAAGTCTTACAAATTGAAAAATTATTTAATTTGTCCAGTATGTTTTGCCAGAAAAAAAATTCAGAGCATTTAATAAAAAGCTATCATACCTCGTATGGCTACGTTTTGCATTATACATGCCCGCGTATCACATGTAGACAGACATGCACAGTGGAACTTTATTTTTTTAATTCCCCACTCCAATGCACCAATGCATTGCGTATCGATTGTGTATTATATGCAGGCTATACAAATGTATTTAAATGATCATGCTGTGTACATACGCAAAGAAATAGAGCATGCTGCAATTTATTTCTCTTGTGTATCAATATGCAGTGTCTACATGCTGGTGTGCACAGATCAATAAAAGTCCATTGACTTTCATTGATTCCATTTGCTGCGTATCATGTGTCTGTGCAACGTACACGTAAAATGCAGTGAAAACATGGTATTGGACATGACCCCTAACTACTGTCAGTCAAGTTAGTAGAAAGTAGTTTTCCTAAAAAAAGTTGCTCCCATCTCAAACATGTATGGGGTATTTACACTATATGATATCAATGTCTGACACATGTGGATTACACCTCTGAGACGCACAACTATGTAAAGGATTGGGGTTTCCTTGACTTCAATCCTACCTGTGTAGTGTAGTTAAAGACACCACTGCTATCTTGTGTATAATTGCAAACAAATAATGAAAATTTGTACCAATTCTTCTACTGTACCCTGACCTTTTACTGCAGATTATAGGTGTATTTCTTAAAACTAATGTGAAGATTTAGGCCGCCTGCACACGGGCGGAAATCCCGCGGCGGTATTTCCCGCGGGATTTCCACCACTGAAAGTTTGCATAGGAGTGCATTACAATACGCACTCCTATGCAGACGGCCGCGGCATGTCCTATTTTTGTGCGGGGCACGCACTCACCCAGCCGCGGCTCCGGTCTGCGCATGCGCCGGCTGCACCGCAGCCGACACATGAAAGAGCCGGGGCCGCCAGGCGCGGGTGAGTACGCGCTCGTCCCTGCAGGCTCTCGGGTCAGGTCCCGCGGTGAGAATTCTCACTGCCGGATCCGACCCGCTCATCTGCAGGCGGCCTTACTGTATTTATTTTATGTTTACATACACATTGGTTTGTTTGCTAATATTAGTTTCTTTATGGTTTGGAAATTATTACAAATGTGCCCTTACTTAACTTTCCTCCTTTATTGTCACATCCAAAAATGTCAGGCAAGAGATATTTGTCAGTGAATGGCTACCCAGTGGTGTGTTGTGAGATTTGTTGAGGGTTTTCCTAGCATGCCACAATAATGTATTAAATGTCTATTGTGAGAAATTGGAATCCTTAATTCTTTAGTGGAATAGGGAAAGGGACTTATTTGTATAGTGCTTTCAGGTAATTTATTTATTATCCCCCAGCATGCTGGGAAGGATGGAAGACTGAGTCAACCTTAAGCCATGCGGGTATTGAACTCACAACCTTTAGCTCTTGAGAAGGAGCTTAGGACTGAATACTGCTGCCTTAACACTATGCGCCAACAGAACAGAGTTAAACCTGTCCATAAACATTTTAATATGGCACAGTAGGTGAAGCCCAATACAGGTGTCCCATACCTAGTATAGTTGGAGCATAGCTGTCTGATGACAGCAGGGCTCCTGCTTTAATGGCTAGGATTAAAGAGACCCATCAATAGTAACAGTGGAATCAAAGTGTTTTCGGAGGGAGTGTGCCTTCTTAGTCACACAACAAACCTCCCAGCAATGTGATTGTAGGTGTCATTGAGTTATCATGGTAGCTAGAGTCTTAAAAATGATACTTGAATCTGCTATGTATTTTAAAGTCACCTTGTTGCACTAATTAAGTTTTATGAAAAAAAAAGGTCAATTCCAAGCAAAAGAAAAAATCCATGTGTTTCCCTTAGAAAATGCTTTTATTACAAAAATTATACAAAATAAAATCCACATAAATGTCATTACTGTATTTGTAATAACTTAAACTATAAAAAGATTACATTATTGAGTCATGGTGAATTCTAAAAAAAAAAAATTCTTAGAAAAGTGCCCTTAACTGCTAGTTTTTGTTCATTAGCCTCCCAAAAAACAGAAAAAAAATCTAACTCTTGTATAAACTCTAAAATGTAACTAATAAAAACTAATACTCATCCTGTCAGAAAGACCTTCGTGCAGCTCCATCAGCTGAAAAATGAAAATGTTATGAGCCTTGAAATGTGGCAGTGCAAATATTTTTTACATTTATTTCATTGTGCAAAAGTAGTGAAGTGTAAAAAAAAGTATACAAATTTGGTATTGCCAGAATTGTTTTGCCACATATATTAAATTATTATTTATACTGCATGGTGAATGCAATAATAATGGCAAGATTGCAGTTTTTTTACCCCCTGCTAGAAAGACAATAACATTAATATACTATATGTAGGCCAAAAAAAAAACAAGTCATCATATGGCTTGGTTGGCTGAAACAGGCCTACCACTAAAAGGTTTGTAAAGATTGAGGAAAATTAACAATAGACATCTGTATTTTGTTGAGGTAATCATATAAAGCAAAAGTTGTCCTATCTTGTGTTGTATTTCCCTTTGTTGGTACTCAATGTATTAAAGGGGTTGTCCAGGTAGAATACACCTTTTAAAATAAAAGCCAAAAGGGTTAAAAA
Source organism: Eleutherodactylus coqui (assembly GCF_035609145.1). NCBI lineage: Eukaryota > Metazoa > Chordata > Amphibia > Anura > Eleutherodactylidae > Eleutherodactylus > Eleutherodactylus coqui. The sequence continues at coordinate 251,423,081 of NC_089837.1, read as the reverse complement.
CAACAAAACAAAAGGTGCTAACCTGTCCTCAGCCCCAGTGATCCAGTGCTGCAGCCCTGTGATTCCTTCTGCGCCTGTTGCAATTCAGAGTCCGCAGCATTACCGTGCATTCTCCTGCCATCAGCAGTCGCAGCCTATGCACCATGATGCCAGGAGTTCAGAATGGTGATACTGAGGCCTCTGATTGGCAGACAGTGGTCTGTCACGGGGCTGCAGCGCTAAATGTTTGGGACTGAAGATGGGTTAGTACTACTTATTTTTTGGTTTTAACCCTTATGACTCTGATTTTAAAAAGTTAGCTCTTAAAAGGACAACCCTTTTAAAAGGTGCCTCTTCATATATTTGGGGTATCTTTGGAACATCCATGCATCAAATTTGAAAAATACGTCAGCTACAAGCCAACATAGATTTCAGCAATAATTTACATGTGTTTATGGCACAACCTATAGTAAATATGACGGCTTATGAGTGGTCATGCCCCGGAATTCTAATCCCTACTTACTTTTTTAAGAACTATAAAGGCCAGTGTTAAATTGCATAAAGTCACATATTTTGGTGCAAAAAATGACATGTGCCAAAATTATACAATAAATTATCATTTTGGGATTGCTAAAATGCGATTTTTACATATATTGCTTTATTACAGTTAATTTATTAATAAACGGATTTACAATATCTCCCTTGATTTCCACCAGGTTCTGAACTTATGCCTAAGGCTCTCTCTACAAGGATAGTGGGAGGAATATGGTGGTTTTTCACACTCATCATCATTTCCTCATATACTGCCAACTTAGCTGCCTTTCTCACAGTTGAACGAATGGAGTCCCCTATTGATTCTGCTGATGATTTAGCTAAACAGACTAAAATTGAATATGGTGCTGTTCAAGATGGGGCTACAATGACTTTTTTTAAGGTACGTTGTCGATTACTTGTTATGTCAATGTGACATTGTTATGATGACAAGATAATTATAATATTATGAATGCAATTTTCCTAATAGCACAAAAAAACTAAGTTTAAACTTGCAATGTATCAACTAGACTTTACTTGTTTTCTCTGAGAAATCCTATACACAGATGTAGAATATTCTAATAGTAAAAACTTTATAAGAAATTAGTCAGAAAATGTCATATATATGTGTATGTACATATTATCTGTCGCCTATTTAAGGCTTGATTTTGAAAATCCAGTGTCAAATGTTGTAAGATATAATTTTTATTATGTTTCAATTTATTGCCCCAAATAATCCACAATGTATCTGGAAATAAATTTTACTTTCTGTAATATTTGTATAATTTCAAAATAAATACTTTCAGATGTTGTAGGGCTGCTTTGTCAATAAAGTAGCACTGAGGCCTTAGTCAGACGGGCGTTTTTTGCCGCGATTTGCGGATCGCATGACGGATGCGCATCCGCAAATCGCGTGACCGGTGCGCGCAAGTCGCCCGCAAATCGCCCGAAAATCTGCTCCTAGCCGCGTTTCATTAGAAACGGGCCGGAGCTGTGCAGCGCATTGCATTCAATGGAGACGGCAATACAGCCGTCTCCATTGAAAGCAATGCGCTGCGGGCGAGCCCGGGATGAATTGTCAGTAAGGGCTTAAATATATAAGCCCTTACCTGCAATCCATCCTAAAATGTGTTAAAATAAAAAAAAATTGCATTCTCACCTTCTGCCTGCAGCTCCGGGCAGCCGTCCTGCAGTGGGTGTGAAGGGGGTGTGAGTCAGACCTGCCCCCTGATTGGCTCAGCGCTGAGCCAATCAGAGGCATGCCTCACTCACACCCATTCATGAATTCATGAATGGATGTGAGTCAGACCTGCCCCTGATTGGCTCAGCGCTGAGAGGCAGCAGTCACTCACCCATTCATGAATTCATGAATGGGTGTGTGAGTGAAACCGGCCTCTGATTGGTCAGGCTGTGACCAATCAGAGCAGATCATTCAGCAGGCGGGGATTTTAAAGCCCCGCCGGCTGAATAGTGCCGAGAAGCAGTTCAGGAGAACTGACAGCGGCCGCGGCTGGACTCCGGCTGCAGCGGAAAGGTGAGTATACAATTTTTTTTTATTTTAACACATTTTAGCATGAATTGCAGGGAAGGGTTTATATATTTAACCCCTTCCCGACAATTAACCCCGCGCACGCCGGCAGCCCATTGCTTTCAATGGAGCGGCTGTATTGCCGCTCCATTGAATTCAATGGGCAAACATCGTTCTTCTCTGCCACAGCTGTTACAGCTGTGGCAGAGAAGAATGATTTGTCTTCTATATGTTCTCAATGGGGTCGGCGCTGCTGCCGCCGGCCCCATTGAGCGCATATACAGAAGCGAACAGGAATCGCAGATCGCAGATAGGTGCGATCTGCGATTTTTTGTTCTATAATTTTTCGGACGAGCGCATAAAAAGCGCTCATGTGTCCGATACCATTGCGAAGCAATGGTTTTAAAAAATCGCCGGACGCATGCGCATGCGCAAATCGCGGCAAAAAACGCCCGTCTGACTAAGCCCTGAAATTGTTAATTACTATAATTTATAGTACTATTGCAATGACCTACTCAGTTAGTGATAATTCAGCTACCATTATATATAAACTAGTCAGTCCTATAAATTGATTCATTATAAGGGTTTTCCGGAATATTTAATTAAGTACTAAAAAAAAGCTAACACTAGAACATGAAACAAATTATAATATACCTGTCTTAGTAATTCAGTGTAGTTCCAATAGTAGCTTTGCTGAACTATTCCTTGCACTTTATATTTATCATCCACATGTGATGATGTGGCTTACATAAGATCAATTATTATAAGGTAGGAGGTTATATGTGTTAAAAAAATGCACATATACTGTAGATTCAGAAAGGATAATGATTTGTCTACAGTGCATCTCCTAAATCAAAATATATTAGTTAAGATTCTCATGTGAATTTGTTGACAAATATTATATATATTTTTCTCTTTAATAAATTTTGAATAAGTGTTAAAAATTTGGATTTGAAAGCTTTCTAATGCATCTAGTTCCTCAAATTGATTTGTAGCAAAAATGACTGTTGAGAAGCAAATTATACTATACATGTGACATTTTTGTGCCTTATTGGTTTGTTTATGGCATTATCATTATCGACTTATCAATTACATTTGATAAGAAGCATTTGGTTACTAAAAATAGTTTTTTGTATTTGTTCATCCCAATATATTGCTATTTTCTAGGATTAGGAGCTGTATAAGACTTTACTCAATCTGAGTACCAGCAGGTCAATGTCTTCTACCTTAGTATTTTTCAACTTTTTTAAACCAAGTATTTCCAAGATTATTATTACATATCATGCTATAATTAATAACAGCACATGATGAGGCAGGTACACTGCAGAGTATACACACCACAGGTTACAAATCTAGTCACTTCCAACTAGTGCTTAAATTTTTGGTTCATAAACATTTACTGTGATGACATTAAATATTTATGAAACAAAGATTCATGCAGAGACTTTAGTGATATTTATGGGGATTTGTCAGAGTAGACCAAGTTCTATCCTATGTTCCTCTAACATAAGAGCTTTTTTTAGATGATCATAGCCATATAATTTGGTAAGTTGAAGAAAATACTGGAGCTAGAGTACTTGCTGTTAGCTTGTTCTTTCCATCACAGCTTTGTGCTGCTTAGCCATGCTGAGAACTAGAAACAACAACAGTGATATCACCTCTGACTTTAGAGATGCAAAAGAATTGTTATCCCCTTTGCTATATCACACTGTTACTGTGCTGAGCATAATTACTGTCATTGCTTCCATCCAGTTCTGAAATCATCTTCCCTCCTTTAACAGGACCCAATACCCAGGCTCTTTTATTGCTTCATCATTAGAGATTAGCGAGCACCAAAATGCTCGAGTGCTCGTTACTCGAGTCGAACGTTCAGTGATGCTCGAGAGTTCGTTTCGAGTAACGAACCCCATTGAAGTCAATGGGCGACTCGAGCATTTTTGTATATGACTGGTGCTCCGCTAAGGTTTTCATTTGTGAAAATCTTAGCAAATCACCAAAGTCATGTAAAAAACACAGAAATGGATAGGGCAGGCGAGGAGCAACATGCAGGGCTGCATTTCGGGCTCCGAGGTCTCACTGTTAAGCCACAATAGTGGCAAGAGTGAGACACCCCCCCCCCCCCCCCGCACTGTCAGCATTAAGATCGTTCTCCTCTGCCACAGCTGTAACAGCTGTGGCAGAGAAGAACAATGTTAGCCCATTGAATTCAATGGAGCCGGCAATACAGCCGGCTCCATTGAAAGCAATGGGCTGCCGGCGAGCGCGGGATGAATTTTCGGGAAGGGCTTAAAAATATAAGCCCTTACCTGAAAATCATCCTAAAATGTGTAAAAAAAAAATAAAAAAAAATGTATACTCACCTTTCCGCTGCAGCCGGAGTTCAGCTGCGTCTGGCCGGCAGTTCTCCTGAACTGCTTTCTGTAGTATTCAGCAGGTGGGGATTTAAAATCCCCGCCTGCTGAATGAGCTGCCTCTGATTGGTCACAGCCTCATCAATCAGAGGCAGCTCTCACTCACCCATTCATGAATTCATGACCAATCAGAGGCAGCTCATTCAGCAGGCGGGGATTTTAAATCCCCGGCTGCTGAATACTACTCACAGCAGTTCAGGAGAACTGCCGGCTGGCCGCGGCTGAACTCCGTCTGCCGGGACAAGGTGAGTATATATATTTTTTTTACTTTTTACACATTTCTGGATGAATTTCAGGGAAGGGCTTATATTTTTAAGTCCTTCCCGAAAATTCATCCCGCGCTCGCCGGCAGCCCATTGCTTTCAATGGAGCCGGCTGTATTGCCGGATCCATTGAATTCAATGGTCAGTGCTCGTTTAATCGAGACGAGTACCGCGTGGTGCTCGTCTCGAGTAACGAGCATCTCGAGCACCCTAATACTCGAATGAGCATCAAGCTCGGACGAGTATGCTCGCTCATCTCTATTCATCATCAATCATAATTCTCTATACTGTGAAACTCCTTTAATTTAAATTTAAAAGCACTATACTTTGTCCAGTCTCTTGGTATTAACCCCTTAACCACCGATACACCTTTTAAGGGCTGTATCACCTATCTATGTATAAAGAGAGATCATGCAGCCATCTCTCTGCATACACTGCAGGTGCTGGCTGTTTCTTATAACCAACACCCGGTGGCAACAGCCCCGACAGACTGCACGGCTCATCAGAGCCGTTAACCTTTCAAGCACCCCGAACACTGCTTAGGGGTCCTGTACACCCCTTCAATGAGATTGCAGGGATCCGTGTGGGTGTCATGGTGGCCAGGGGCCTTTTAAAAGACCGCAGGGTTGTCATGGCAGAATGCCTATCAAGCCATCCCTGTGATGGCATTACATCATATTGCAGGAGCGATCAAGGCATTGCAATTTGTTGTCCCCTGTGGGGACTTTAAAAAAAAGTAAAAATAAGAACAATAAAGTTTTATTTAATAAAAGTAAAAAAAAAACCTTTTGCCATATTTGTAATAAAAGAATTTAAATAATAAAAGAAAAAAATGGAAAAAAGCTTGGTCACTAAAAGATTAAAGAAACTGCACCACCAACATTGGCTACTTCATTCTTCCTTTGACCGCAGGCAGCCACCATTGTTATATCAACTGCACTACTACTTGTATCCTCATCCTTTCCAAGTGGTTGCTATTTGAAACCTTCCTGGTCAACTTACAGTATGTTTTTAATGATTAGCTGAAGGTTATGTGTTCTCTCATCACTTAGCTATTTGGCTTCCTGCATGCAATGTACTGCTGACAACCTGGAATTCAGAGACAATATTGTGGACAAAAAAATACTTTTAGCTGCATGTTACTTTAGATACCTTTACATGAAGCAACTATTGTTCAGATAGTTGATCAAAAATAATTAAAGCGTACGATTGACAGGTATTTTCTTGCTTTTAAACACAGTGATGCTTGGCCAATAATTGTTTGCTGAGATATGTTAATAGAGGGGATGTCATACAAGTTTGTTCACAAGTCATTCAAATATAAATGACTGACTTTTCCACACATGACTTTTGATCAACCAATGACTATTTTTTTGGTAAGCAGGAATAAAACGACGAGCGACTTATCAGTCATCACCTACCGTGTTTCCCCGATAGTAAGACACCCCCGATTGTAAGATATATCGGGGGTTTCAGGGGGGTCGGCCAATGTAAGCCGTACCCCGAAAGTAAGACATATGTCTTACTTTTGGGGAAACACGGGGGTATTGCCGCCTCCCTCTCATCTAGCTATCTCCGGTACGTCCTGGAGATAGCGCGGGATCACATAAGATCCCGTGCTATCCCGCAGCGGGAGCCGGCTGTCACTCACAGCCGGCGTCCCGCTGCAACAGCGGGGGGGCATCTAGCTATCTAGCTATCTCCGGTACGTCCTAGAGATAGCGCAGGATCACATAAGATCCCGTGCTATCCCGCAGCGGGAGCCGGCTGTCACTCACAGCCGGCGTCCCGCTGCAACAGCGGGGGGGCATCTAGCTATCTAGCTATCTCCGGTACGTCCTGGAGATAGCGCGGGATCACATAAGATCCCGTGCTATCCCGCAGCGGGAGCCGGCTGTCACTCACAGCCGGCGTCCCGCTGCAACAGCGGGGGGGGCATCAGAGATGCGCCGCCCCGCTGTTAACCCCTTCTCTGCCGCGATCTAAGTAGATCGCGGCAGGGAAAGAGTTCACAGAGGAATCGCGATCCTTCTCTGTCTCCGGCCGGCTTTCGCGATGTCATCGCGAGAGCCCGGCCTGTCGCCATGGCAACAGGATGCCAGACACTGGCGTCCTGTATTGCCTGTGCCTATAATCGCTGTATAGGCGATAAGGCATGGGAGAGCAGTAGCTCTGCCATGCCTTATCACAGCGATCATAGGCATACTGCTGCAAGTCCCTTAAGAGGGACTCAAATAGTGTAAAAAAAAAAAAAAGAAAAATGGAAAAAAAAGAAAAATGGAAAAAAAAAATTTATTTTTTCCAATATAAGACATACCCCGAAAGTAAGACATAGTGGGGCTTTTGGGGATAAAAAGAAAGTAAGACACTGTCTTACTTTCGGGGAAACACGGTAGTAAGTAGCCATGTTCACACTGAATGACTGTCATTGAATTCACTTTTTTAAGCAGTTATTTGGTGATAATTTTCCTATATAAAGTTACCTTTAGAAGATTAGAAGAATAATGCCCCCTGTCCATTGCGGAGGCGGAATATTGCTAGCGATATTCCGCCACGGGGGATGAGGGGAAAGAGCTGACAGGTCTCAGCAGTGAGCCTATCTAGTATGCTGTGATTTAAATCCCTTGAGCAGAGAATCGCTATGATTCTCCACTTGTGGACGCCGGCTCTGTGCTTTCCATAGCAACGCTATGGAAAGCTTCACACAGCGTTGACTAATATTACTAATTATATTGAACATTTGACTGTACATAGCAAAATAAATGATGGTACACATTTTTTATTACATTGTGATAAGTGATTAAACTTCTTATTATGGCATAATGTGGTGAAGACCCATCATGCATAATTTCTTCTACAATACGAATAGATATAGTATTTTGTAATATTTCTCATGCGTACTAATACATTTCTCATGTGCTTGTTTATCATTTAGGGCTTGGGCAGACAAGTGTGGTTTACACACTGCTATAGCAACCAATGAGTTGCTATATAAGCGCTCACATAGACCCTTTTTAGAAGCACAGGATCTGCCCTTCTAAAAAATCACAGAGAGCGAGTGCCGACTTGCTTGTATGCTCTGTGGTGCACGCTGTGCAGGGTGCTTTCCATAGGCTCCTATGGGAGTAGTGGAAACATGCAGCCCGCACCGTGGATGTGGGACCAGGCTGCTTCGCGGAGATAGAAGCAGCCTGATCTTGCGATCTTTTTCAGGATGACAGCAGCATGGTGTACACATTGCTTAGCAGCGTGTAAACCACGCTCCTCTGACCTCGGCGTTACTGTTTATCACTTCTCCTACTTGATACCAATACACAAGGTATAAGCACCTTGAAAATGTTCTAAACGGTATAAATGACAATCACCCATAATAGTGTAACAAAGTATTTCTTTATAATTTATTTTATATCATTGTTTGTTCATTTTGAATACTAAAATATTTATTTTAGTATAAAAAAAGTATTTAATGTCTAAATATTTCATTATTCTGTATAAATAAAGAATTTTTTGTTGATTGTTGAAATTGATAGTTGTTTAAAGCACTAAATTGTTTAGTATTACATGGATTTTAAGAATGACACTACAACAATATCCACCAATTTTACAGGTGATTTCATTTAATCATGTCAAAACAATGACAATGACTTGGAACTAAATTTATACTGTAGGTCATAAATTTGAAGCTTTCTCTGATGTTTCCATGGAGCTAAATATCTATGTCATCATGACCTTGATTGCAGTATTCTGTTTCATTTTAACATTTGCAAAAGACAAATAATAAAAATGTCGGATTCTGCAGACTAAGTTTAGAAAAACTTCTTTAATGATTAATGTTTTTGACAGAAAGTAATATATGACTTTAGAAGAGTTATGTGTTGCATTTTTACCATTTTAATGACATTCATTTTTGAACACCTAGTAATATTTTGCACTTTATTTTAATGGCTAATTTTGTAGAGAAATCATTAGCATTGCTAAATATTCACATTATTTAATCCACAGAGAAAGTGTACAATTAACCTAAAGGAACAAAACTAAATAGTAGTATTATAAAAAATGAATTAAATGACATTTCAAAATTTGAATAACATTTGTTTTGAAAAATAATTCTGTGGATCTTAACTTTTTTTAATTGAAGAATGCAATGACACCTTAACATGAGTAGAACTGCTTGATCAGTGGTCCTGCATTCATAGAGATAAGTAGATTATGGTATAAAATTAAGAAAGTAAAGGAAATTATTGACCATCATTATGTAAAAGCATTAATAATAAATTTAAAAAGTTCATTATAGAATTAAAGTAATTTTAGAACTAAGAAATAAAGGGGTATTCCAGGATGATCAGTAGGGACCTGTCACTTCGATCCCCGGAGATCAGCTGATTCCTGAGTATACTGTCACTGCATTTACTGTTGAAAGGATAACGCTCTTACTATAGTGCAATGTCCTTGGTTGGTACTGCAGCACAGCTCCCATTGAATTAAATAGTAACTGTGACTGCAATACCATCTCAGGCCACTGCGCTGTGGTCAGCACTTTTTGCTTACTTTTTGATGTATTAATAATACATCATTTAGAAGCACTGTCAGCTCAGACACATGTTCTCCCTGGGTCCGCAGCACTCTTCTTCATTTTCTTCTGGGCGGGGATGGAAAAATCCCCGCCTGCTAGAAGCACTGCCTCTGATTGCTTGTGATTGGTCAAAGCGCTCAGCCAAGGCAGCGCTTCCAAGAGGCGGGGATTTATCAATCCCTGGCCAGAAGAAATGAAGAAGAACAAGGGAGAAGACACACCTGACCTGGACAGCACTTCTAGGTAATGTATTTTTTTTTTCCTGCAGCTATGGGGTTATTTTCAGGCTAAAGCTTGTATTTCAAGTCACCCCCCACCCCTGAAAATCCCTGTAGGGGTTGCCTTCATCCCATTTCTTCTAATGAAGTGGCAGTAGCACCGGCCCCATTGAAAGCAATGGAATAGCATTGTGCTCCTCTGCCACAGCTGTGACAGCTGTGGCAGGGGATTCCTTCATCCCTGTAGGGACTCCCCTCAACACTGAACACTGTGGCAGTGCTGTGACTGTGTTCAGTGATGAGGGGACTCCCTGAGGAGATGAAGGAAATCCCCTGACACAGCTGTCACAGATTGCTCTCCTCTGCCACTGCTGTGACAGCTGTTGCAAGGGATTCCTTCATCCCCGTGGGGAGTACCTCCATCACTCTGACAGTGCTATCACAGTGTTCAGTGATGAGGAGACTCTCTGCAGAGATGAAGGAATCCCCTGCCACAGCTGTCACAGCTGTGACAGAGGAGTGCAATGTTCTCCCATTGCTTTCAATGGGGCTGGCGCTGCTGCCGCTGGGCCCATTGACAACAATGTGAAGCCACTGGATGTGACAGTATCCCAGGGTTTCATATCCAAGGAATCCTCTACTGCAGCTGTCACAGCCGCACAGGTGATAGCGATCCTCTCTTATTACTTTCAATGGGGCCGCACTATTTATGTGCGAAGTTTACTATCGTGTGACCGCACAAGTGCAATTAAGAATGCGTCTGAAGCTTCAGTCACATATTTTTTATACCTATTCATGTGTGAAAATAATGCTTGTCTGACTAAGCCCGAAGTTTAATAAATAGTTTTTAAAAAACTTTTTTTTTTTTACCATTATTAAACTTTATTATGTATTACATGAGGAGTCAAGACACACAAATGAATTGCACATATTTGGTATCACCATAATCATAGCAACATGTAGAGTAAATCTGTACAATTCTTTAGTTTTAGTGAATAGGGTGAAAAAGAGAATTTTTAATTTCCTTCAAAATATAAATCAAAATATTTTTTTTTACCTTTATTTACTCCAAAAGAGTATTAAAATAAAGTATAACCTGTCCAATTTTACATCACCATAAACATGGTAAAGTTATCACTACCAGACTGCCAATATGCAAAAACAAAAAGTGATTCAGCTCTTCAAAGGTGGATTCTGGTTTCACCAAATAATTGTTGTTTTAATATAGTGAAACATCATTTTACCAGCAACAATTTTACTATTATACTTTCCTTATCAAGTCTTTTGCTTGAAGTCATTCACTAACAAGCTTCATTGGTTATTATCAGATGAATAAAAATCGCTCTAGACTATTTAATGGACACACAAGTGCTTGTCTTGTAACAGTTACAGCTGTGTCTTCTTATGAACTTTGTACTTGTGTGTCCATCACGTGACCAGGACTAACTTTTACCACAGGAATAAAATGATGTTTTCTATTAAAAGACAGCAAAGAGAAGTCATGAATTCCAATAGGAATTAATATAGAAAATACAGCTGCAAGAAAAAGTAAGTGAACCCTTTAAAATTACCTTGATTTATGAATTGATTACTAACAAAATGTGGTCTGATTGCTTTCTAAGTTACAATTATAGACACACCCAATCTGAGTAAACTAGTGCACAGTTGTATTGTTTATGTATTTTATTAAGTGCATTGAGTATATATCCACAGTGCAGGGGGAAAAAAACTAAATGAATGTTTCACAATGTTTCTGATAAAATATTCTACAGATGAAAGTGGATTTTTTTAGCAGAAATGCACAGCACTATGTTTAGAGGAAAAGAGCATAGCAACAGCAAAAGCTCATTCTAAGGGCTTATTCCCATGAGCGTATATCAGCCGATATATGCTTCCCTCCCCCTCACTGCCTCGCTCCTCCACTAAGCACCACTCTGTCCCGCCCACTCCCATTGGTGGGTATGGACAAGGGGCCGGAGCTTAGCTCTGCCCCATCCTGCCCACTCCCATTGCAAATCGCTTGGAGCGGAGGAAAGAAGCAGAGAGACGGTGAGTGGGAGGGACAGCGTATATCGGCTGGACAACGCACGTTTGAATAAGCCCTAAATGTGAGGCATAGTAGGAGGAGCATCATAGTTTAGGGCTGTTTTACTGCTACAGGAAACATTTGGTGAAAGTAATTGCTAAAGGGGATCTAAAGCTTATTAAATTTAAGGCTTCATCTACTCTTTCTCCCTGTATGTGAAAGTTTACTCGATCTGCTCAATATAAGACAAGAATGGTACAACTGTAATAATTGAGTACTGTTGCATATTTGTGAGAATCAATTAGTTTTCAGCTCACCAAAAATGCAAGTGATTATTAGCTGTTTACTATTAAGTGATGCAGGTGATCAGAGCGATCTCTGGCCTGCTCCACCTCTATTCACAGAATGACTAGTTATATTTTTTTGTCTTAAGTATTTCTTATGTGACTTTGATAGCGATCAGTACATATTTTATTAGTAATAAGTTCACAAATCTAGGTAATTACAGAGGATTCTCATATACTTTCTTATAATATAAATATATATAATATGTGGTGACTTGGGAACATTCGCTCACATCACAGGTAGACACCAGCAGGATAAAATCCAATTCTTCATTTATTTACACCTTCAAAGCAACATTAGCCTGCTTTAGCACAGCTCTCAGCAATTAATTTAAGTGCTCTTTACTTCAGGCTTTCAATACTACACAGTCCAAGTGCAGCTCTCACCCAGTTTTCTTTAGGACAGGTTCCACACAACTTTCCTCAGGAACACTTCACCCAGTTTTCTAGGGCAATTCACCCAGCTTTACCAAGGCACGCGATCTGTCTTTCAATGTCCAGGTGTCTCCCTGAACCTCTCTCTTTGGCTCTCAGCCAACTTCTCTCCTTGTGGCAGAAACTGACACCTTTATCCTACTTCCTACCACATGCACTCATGTTTTCCCTCATCTCAGGCACCAGAATGCGTGTTCAGAGCCTAGAGACCATTCTGTGTACTGCACCTCTACAATATATATATGAGCCCAATTTTAAAAAAGTTGGGACATTGTGAAAAATGTAAGGGGCCATTTCTACCATTGTGTAGCATCCGCTCTTCTTTTACAACACGCTGTAAATATCGGGGAAGTGAAAAGACCAATTGCTGGAATTTTGGGAGAGGAATGTTGTCTCAACTGTCCTGGGTCTTCTTTGCCAGACTTCTTGTTTTTTAATGAACCAAATGTTTTCTATTGGTGAAAAGTCTATACTGCAGGCAAGGCAGTTCAGCACCCAGACTCTTCTTCTATGAAGCCAGTCTGTGTTTTAACATTACCTTGCTGAAATATGCAAGGCCTTCCCTGAAAAAGATGTTGTCTGGATGGGAGGATATGTTGCTCCTAAACCTCTATACACTGCTCATCATTGATAGTCCCTTTCAAGATGTGTAAGCTGACCATACTATAGATTCTAATCTAACTGCTTACTATCAGAGATGCAGGCTTTTGAACTGTGCACTAATAAATAACAAGCTGGATGGTCCCTCTCCTCTTGAGTACACAAAGAATCTAAAATTTTGATTCGTCTAAACCCAAAACAGTTTTTTATTTTGCCTCAGACCATTTTAAATGAGCTTTGGCCCAGAGAAGTGGTAGCTGTTTTTGGACTGTGTTGATGTATGACTTCTTCTTTGTATGATACATCTTTAATTTGCATTTGTGGATTGCATGGTAAACTGTTTTCACAGACAATGATTTCTGGAAGTATTCCTGAGCCCATGCAGTGATTTGCATAACAGAAACATGCCTGTTTTTAATGCAGTGCCGCATGAGGCCCCATAAATCTCAAGCATCCAGTATTGACCGTCGGCCTTGTCCCTTGTACACATTTTGATGATATTATCTACTGTAAATGGTGGGGTATTCAAAGTCTTCACAATTTTATATTAAAGAATATTTTTCAGAAATCAGTTCTTCACAGATTGGTGAACCTCAGACAATCTTTGCTTTTGAGAAATTTTGCCTTTCTAACATATTCTTTTTAAACACAGACTGTTATTTAGTAGAAAATTGACCCTACCACTTACTTTTACAGCCGTTTGTTAAGCCTGCCCCAACTTTTTTGATATGTATTTGGCCATTAATTTCTAAATGAGTTATTTATTTTGAAATGAAATGAAAAAAAGTCTCACTTCCAACTACTGATTATGTGTTCAATTCTTTATCTATATATATAAAAATGAATGTATGTCTCTCTTGTCCTTTATGCATTACTACACCATTCATCCGATCGCCATGAAACTTTGGGAAGTTGTTGAGTACACTCCTGCGAAGGTTTATGGCATAGTACAACTATCCTACGATAGGTGGCACGCGTGCGAGCATTATCCACAGTTATGCCCCCCAGATGTAGATCATTCGATTTCTATCTCAAGCACAAAAGAAAAAGGCATTATGAGCAACGGGATGCGTGTTCAACTACAAAATGATGCATCCGCCGAACGTTTCGCAGAACAATTGCTGGATATTGAGAATGCTGAGGTAAAATGAAAGCTGCACTGTAATTGGTTGCTATTTCTTATACTGCTGAGGTAACATGAAAGCTGCACTGTGATTTTTTGCTATTTCTTATACTGCTGAGGTAACATGAAAGTTGTGCTGTGATTGGTTGCTATATATTATACCGCTGAGGTCACATGAAAGCTGCGCTGTGATTGGTTGCTATTTCTTATACTGCTGAGGTCACATGAAAGCTGCGCTGTGATTGGTTGCTATTTCTTATACTGCTGAGGTCACATGAAAGCTGCACTGTGATTGGTTGCTATTTCTTATACTGCTGAGGTAAAATAAAAGCTGCACTGTGATTGGTTGCTATTTCTTCTACTGCTGAGGTAACATGAAAGCTGCGATGTGATTGGTTGTTATTTCTTATACTGCTGGGTATACTGAAACCTGTGCTGTAATTGGTTGCTATTTCCTATAGTGCTGAGGTAACATGAAAGCTTTGCTGTGATTGGTTGCTATTCCTTTTATTGCTGAGGTAAAATGAAAGCTGCACTGTGATTGGTTGCTCTTTCTTATACCGCTGAGGTAACATGAAAGCTGTGCTGTGATTGGTTGCTTTTTCTTATACTACTAAGGTTACATGCAAGCTGTGCTGTGATTGGTTGCTATTTCTTATACTGCTGAGGTAACATGAAAGCTGGGGTGTAATTGGTTGTTATATATTATACCGCTGAGGTAAAATGAATGCTGCGCTGTGATTGGTTGCTATTTCTTATATTGCTGAGGCAGAATAAAAGCTGTGCTGTGATTGGTTGCTATTTCTTATACTGCTGAGGTAAAATTAAAGGGGTTGTCTCGCGCCGAACCGTTTTTTTTTTTTTCCATAGGCCCCCCGTTCGGCGCAGGACAACCCCAAGGGATGTGTTAAAAAAAATATATATATTACTTACCCGAATCCCCGCTCTGTGACGTCTTCCTTCTTCCTACTTCTTCCTTTACCAAGATGGCCGCCGGGATCTTCACCCACGATGCACCGCGGGTCTTCTCCCATGGTGCACCGTGGGCTCTGTGCGGTCCATTGCCGATTCCAGCCTCCTGATTGGCTGGAATCGGCACACGTGACGGGGCGGAGCTACGATGACCAACTCTCCGGCACGAGCAGCCCCATTCACCAGGAAGAAGACCGCACAGCGCAAGCGCGTCTAAAAACGCCAGAAGAAAGCGAAATTAGACGGATCCATGGCGACGGGGACGCTAGCAACGGAGCAGGTAAGTGAATAACTTCTGTATGGCTCATATTTAATGCACGATGTACATTACAAAGTGCATTAATATGGCCATACAGAAGTGTATAACCCCACTTGCTGCCGCGAGACAACCCCTTTAAAGCTGTGCTGTGATTGGTTGTTATATATTATACCGCTGAGGTAACATGAAAGCTGTGCTGTGATTGGTTGTTATATATTATATTGCTGAGGTAACATGAAAGCTACCCTGTGATTGGTTGTTATATATTATACCACTGAGGTAACATGAAAGCTGCGCTGTGATTGGTTGTTATCTATATATACAAACAAGTATGTATGTCTGTCTGTCTTCGCAGCAATGCACAACGGGTAAGCTAGTTGTGAATAAAATATGGTAATATGAGATTGGCAAAACATTGCAGTCTCCTTTTCTTAACCTCAATTCTCAACGTTTTGGAAATTGAGGTTAACTATATATATATATATATATATATATATATATATATATATATATATATATGCACATTTTGGGGGAAAAAAGTCAAGCACCTAGAAAGAGTTGCCATTTTGCAGCGAGACTCTTCATGTGGTTACACTTCAGTAGTCAGATATGTAAATGATTGGAATTGTGGCATAATTAGAAGAGTTGGCTTTCCACCTGTGCACCTAATAGTGATTCTAGCCTTGGCCTATAAAAAAGCTCTCAGAGGCTACTTTTGTTGTGGACCTCTTTTCTGCTTTTGTAGAGCTTGTTGACCACTATGATGCACTCAGAGAGATTTCACCCAGTTATCAATGTTTGATATTTATTAGAATGCAAAAAGCTGGATAGTCATATTGATGAATTGCTCACCCCCTGGGATGTTCTGGCTAGACTGTTAGGAGGTGTTGGGACCAGTGGATGGATGAGAGCATGCACACAATGTTACCAGGCTCAGGATGCCCTCAATAGACCACCAGTAGAGAGGATTGTTAGATTGTTTAACAACCACAAGCTGCTCTAATTGTTTAGTTGTCTGCCATCCAGAGGCAGGTGGCACCATCATTACAGGCCCTGGTATTATTACAAATAATAAAATTCGCTTAAACCCTTTTAAGGCCAAAGACCTTGTCTTTGGGTTGCTAAAATAGTAGCTAACCATTTGTATTGATCAATTCAAAAATTGTTCATAAAGAATTTTATTAATAGTGACTTCTATTATTAACTTGTTTTCTTTATGATAGAGATGAATCTCATAACAAAATTTTCTACCAAATCAGTCATCAGTCTCTGTATCTACTGTAAGTACCCTGGCAAAGGCAGAGTAACTTTTTTGGTGCACTCTTTGAACTAACTGTTGCACAGTTGTTGAAGACTGTTAGAAAGTAACACTATTGAGGAAATGATAAAGAATCTAAATTCACTTAATATAACGGTACACGCACACATGCTGAAAGAAAGTTGCACCTGAGATTCTCTGGTGCTACTCGGATCGGACAATACATAGAATCCCTATTCATTTGCATGTACATGTGATATTCGAGTTTGAAAATGGGACAAGAGAAGGACATGCTGCAATTTTTATTTAACTCGGACTATTCATCTGAGTAAGGCCTCGTTCACACGAGCGCTGTTCCGAGCTGCTAGGCAGGGAGAAAACAGAGCTGCCAAAGTCCTGAGAAGATTGCGTGAATGAACTGCTTCAAGCTCTGTGAAGCAGCCCGTTCACACTATCTAAAGTCTTTCAAGCTCCCATGGAAAGCATGAAGCACAGATAGGATATGTCCTATCTTTGCACGCACCTTGAGCCAACATGTGAGTTTGCATTTGCATGTCCTATCTTTGTTAGATGCGCTGATTCAGGGTGTCTAACAATCACCAATGTGAGCGCTTCTATAGGAACCTATAGAAGAGGTTTTTTAGCGCTCCTTAGCAGCGCTAAAAAAATGCTCGTTTAAATGAGGCCTTAAAGAAAGCCCATGTGTATACACCTATTTAAATAAATGGATGTTATTTCTGTCCAATTTTTGGACCGATTTTTTTGTCCAAAAATCGGACAGAAATATCATCCATGTGCAAGTAGCCTTAAGCTGAGAAATTGTTGCATGTATAGTTCCTGAGCAGATATACAGAATGGCTTTATCATACTCTAACATAGCAGGTGTAGTATTTACACAAATGGAATTAAGGATGCTTACATTTTATTTCCTGTAGCTTACGTAGTCAATTTTTTCCCCCATTTATCCTTTTGTAAAACCAATTTCACAATCATACAATATATGCTTGGATGTCATTTCATGAAATATGCTACTAGAAGTCATCGCTGTGTCTATACTATAGGTTTCTCCAGAAAAGACAATGTAAAGTGTAGAAGCTTGTATGTTTTTTAAGCTGATAATTCATTGAAGCAAGAATTAAAAAAAGAAAGACAGTGTTATTGATAAAGATGTTCTTCTAGGTTGCAGCGTTTTCTTTTGTGGCACTATCTAATGAGCTTGTTTCAAATCACAGCATGAGAAAAGTACTTCTCCTGTAGTGTATAATAAGCTGCATCGTAAAATGTTGCATGAGCAGTTCCTACTACTGATTGGATTCTGAGTGGTATAGTTAAATGCAGTCAGATGTAAAAAATGTGCTGTCTTTCTGAGGAAAGTAAACTTTGCCTTAGGCTTTCATGTTAGGTTTACTGCTCAAAAACATTTTAACCCTTCAACTTGTAATCCTGTTTTACATTAGCTTTTTTAAGTGTGGGTAAAGATCCAATACTATGAAACTATGTTATAAATATATTGACTGAACAAAATTGCCTGTTTTTTACAATTAGTAAGAAAAACCTCAGTAACAATTTTTATATAGTTGAGAAGGTTTGAACTGACAGATTTTAGGAGGACTAAATATGCCTTAAAAAATTGTAATAAGCATCTTGAAACCTATATATTTTCATGTATTAAACAATGGAATAACGATAGTTTGCACCAATAGAATTTACAGTCTACATGAGTTCAACATTATGCATTATTTTAGTGTATTATGGGTAACAAATATCACTATTATAACAAAGTAAAGCTAATGCCTTGTTCACATTGGGATCAGAGGCTCAATTTAGTAGCTGATTCTCAAGAAAATCCTGGACAAAATAGCATTACATGCAATGATATTTCATCCAGGAAAATACTGGATTGCATAAAGGTACCTGGATGGAACCCATTATAGTCAATGGGTTTCATCTCGTGTCGTTCCAGTCCAGCATATACCAAATCCGGCAGTTCCACCTTTGCCATTGTTCAGCTCCATCCTATGTTTGGAGACAAAAGACAGTCCTCGTTAGTAGTGTTGCTCATCATCTATGTTCATCATAATCAACTGGGAGATAACATCATATAGATTTATGCATAATTGAATCAAATCACCCTGACCGGATTTTTAGCAAAAATCGCCAGAAAAATATTTTAATAATAGGAACGAGTGAGTTTTTCTCCTATTAATGTGGCTCATTTGTTAACACTGTTGCCTTTCAGTGCTGGGATCCTAGGTTCAAATCCCTTCAAGAGTAACAGCTGCATGGACTTTGAAAAACACCATCCACATGTTGCCCTTGGCCACATTTTAATCTACAGATTCAGCAGCGCAAAGCAGCAGCACTGATATCTGAGCCACCACACTTGTCTGTCCTATGGTAGAGGAGAAGAACAGCAGCAAAAATAAGCACAAAGAGTTTAGAAAAATGCCATCCAGGGGATGCCCTTGGCTAGATTTGAATCTTCACCTCCAGCCCTGCAAAACAGCAGTGCTAACACTGAGCCAACACACTTGTCTAGTCTATTTTAGAGGATACAAACAACAGCAAAAATGAACAGAAAAAGATCATGAAAATTGCATTCAAACTTTATCTTTTGTGAGATTAGAACATAGAACTCTAGCACTGCAAAGCAGCAGTACTAACAACTGAGTAACAGCAGCTCCTCCAGAGGAGGAGAACAGGAAGAAAAAAACACAAAGAGAACATAAAAGTCACCTCCAGATTTAAACCTAGAACTCTAGCACCACAGGTCAGCAATGCTAACAACTGAGCCAACACACTTATTTGCTCTGCCTGCTCCAGAGGACAAGATGGAGAAGAATACGAATAATAAACAGAAATGGAACTTTCAAACTCCATGCAGAAATTAGCAATAATCAGCTGTGGACCTAGAACCCCAGTATTACAAGGCAACAGTGATAGTCACTGAGCCATCAAGCTTCTCCCTCCTGCTGCTTCTTCTGATCTGGAGGAGAAGAAGAAAAAATAAGGAGGAGAAGATCATCTTAGTCTTCTTCATCACTTTCTTCCCTTTCCCTTTCTATATTTCTCTTCAATCTCCTTCTCCTCTTTATTCTCCTTATTATACTGCTTATTCTCATAAGTCTTCTTCTTCCCCTCTGGCTGAGGAGGCAGAATAAAGTGGAAGAAGAGGAAGAAGAAGGGAGAACAAGGAAAAAGGAGCTCAAGCATGATGGCCCAGTCATTAGCACTTTTGTTCTATGTTCAAAAATGACCAAGGGCAATATCTTAGTGTTTATTTTTCCTGTTATTTGTCTCCTCCTTCTGATCAGTACATACAAGTGTAGTGGCTCAAGTGATAGTGCTGCTGCATGATAGTGCTGGAGTTATAGGTTCGAATTTGACAAAGCACAACATTTTGGATGGACTTTTTTTAAGTCCATGTAGATGTTTTCCTTGATGTGCTTTGAAACTAGAATCCCAGCATTGAAAGAAAACAATGCTAGCAACTGAACCATATTCATAGTAAAAGGACACACAGATTATTGAAATCATATTTTTACTACCATTGATTTCAATGTGAGTCAGAATCAGCTATCCTGATTAATGATCATTTTTAGAATATTGGGTTGGACATTCCAGACCCAAATGTTTCATTAATCCTGCAACATTAGTTCACACGAGTGTGAATGAGCCCTAAGTTAGAATTCTACATCAGGTCATACAGAAGATACTGTATGAGAGCTTTTGTGCTAAAGTTGTTACTAAAGCAAACTAAAGTTGCATAAAGCTTTTGACCAATATAGCTTTAAAACATTCGAAGACCCCAATAAGAAAACTAAATGTCTCTTTAGGAGAATAAACATCATTGCATCTACTCCACTTGGGAGTGTTGCATATTCTTCAAGATTAAAAATTTAATTTATAGCCACCAACAAGAAAGAAAAAAATAATTATTACATATTATGGGGGTGGAGCTAGCAATAATTCTACCATTTCAACACTATGTGTTGATACTTCTTAAGCCTTTCCCACCCCAGGATGTAAATTTACATTATTGATTTTATATATATATATATATATATATATATATATATATATATATATATATATATATATATACTTCTTCAGATCTATTCAATTAAAAATTGACTGCCTTGTGTCCCCCATTTCCTCAATAACAGTGTATACAAATACAACATTGAATGTCCCAATAATAAAATCCTCTTGCCATTCAATTTTCTCCAAAATTATGTAAAATATCACTTGTATCACTCAAGTAGGCTGGAAGTTTCTTTACACAATTTTGTTGATGTTTATCTACAAACTCACATATGTATATTTTTTTTTCTTATTTATTCTGTTTTGGTATGGAGGGATGCTGTGGTTGCTTCAGGTACAAGGAGAATAAATTGGAAGGTGAAGAGGGATCTTTCTTGTCAGGCATCTACTGCTTTGTATAGAAACCCTTTAAAGCCACGTGTTGCCTATCCCTGAGGTAGAAACATGTTTGTTTTCACGCACTTTGGATTTAAGCTTTAGTGGTTTCTGTAGCTGCTGTGTGACATCACAAGCCTGTGTATTGCGGACACGTGAGTTAAATACTACTACAAGCTGATGCCCATCGCGCAATATTGTTTCTGCTGATTGCGATCAAGCAATTCAGGTAGCCTATCAATCCTTATAATAGAAGAGTTTTACCTGGCACTGGTTATCCTCACGCATATGGACTGTGCATCTGACATGGCTTTTACTTCATCACTGGTGAGATATATATTGATACCACTGCTTTGAATTTCACCTCTTCTCTTCTAGTTCTGTTATAATTGCTTTTATTTTACCAGCTTGGGGCAGCTTTTTATTCTTTTATGCTACTGTGGCAAACAAAGGAGTAACAGCAGTACTAAAGATAAGAACTCTATAAATCAAAACATTTTTGAGCATGCAAGCTGAGTGAGTGTGTGTAGATGTATTCTAACTGTACTGTGTTCTAAGTATCTTGTGTCTTAAGTGCGTGGTTTGGGATTAGTGACTTTGGATTTAGGGACTTTGAAAGAGTAAGTTATTTAATTACTGCTTATTTATTTGAAATATTTGCATATATGTTTTTTATCTAATCTATGTATATGACCCCCATTTAGAATGTGCTCCATGATTGACAATGCCATCCAGTACTTAAATAGCCATTCAATTGTGCATACTGCTATACAAAATGTGAGCATGTTGTGCATTTAGAAGCCCAGATCCTGGATATAAACTTGCAGCTTGTAACAATTTGATCTATTGGCACCATAGAAAAGAGTTTGCTTCTCACTGAGCAGGCATTCTCTGGGGTAGATGTGGGGGTGGATGTTAGTTTGGGAGTGCAGGATGAGTGGGCAGCTAGCTGCGTGACAGGAGGGGTAGAGGGAAGAGATCCATGGAGGCTAGTCCTGAACTGACATACCCCAACAAGCTTGCAAAGTTGCCAGATGAGGGGGATACCATTACAGGATTAGCTCTGCTGCAGCACGAGATGGCCTCTGACCACCGGGAGGAAGTGGAAGCAGGGCTGGCTAGACAGGTTCTGGTAGTGGAAAACTCAATTATTAGGGGGACAGACATGGCAATCTGCCAAAAAACATGGATCATGGAATGGTGTGTTGTCTTCCTGGCACTCGAGTGCTACACATTGTGGATCAGGTTGACAGATTATTAGGATGGGCTGGTGAGGATCCAGCAGTCATGGTACACATTGAAACTGAATACAAAGTTAAAAGTAGGTGGAAGGTCCTTAAAAACAATTAGAGGGAACTAGGATATAAGCTTAGGGCAAGAACCTCCAAAGTAGTACTTTTTGAAATACAACATGTACCTTGTGCCACACTAGAAAGGCAGATAGAGATTAGGTAGGTAAACATGTGGCTCAAAAGTTGGCATAAAAAAGAGGGATTTGGGTTCCTGGAGAATTAGGCTGACTTTGCTGCAAGATACAAAATCTACCATAGGGATGAACTTCATCTTAAAAGGGGAAGGTGCAGTTGTGTTGAGGGAAAAGATGGCTAGAAGGTTGGAGGAGTTTTTAAACTAGAGACTAGAGCAATCAGAGAGATAGAGGGGAAGAGAGTGTAGACAGTGACCTGTGTGACAATGTAATGAAAATGGAGGTGGAGTAATAGGAGTGGTTAATACAGTAAGAACTGGCAAAACAGTTAGTAGGGATGCACTCAAAATAAAAACCAAAACCTTCTTAACAGTATGATGACTAATGTTAGAAGTCTGCCCAATAAAGTAGACAAAATTCAATTAATAATGTCTGAGGAATAAATAATGAAAGCTGTGACTGGACAGTAAACTTCCCAGGGTAGAGTCTGTTCCGAAGGGATAGTAAAATCCTATTTAAAGCCCACACTACTTAAAAGTATATGTGAGAGAGATGAATATATAGAGTCTTTATGGATAGAAATTAGAGATGAGCGAGCATACTCGTCCGAGCTTGATGCTCGTTCGAGTATTAGGGTGCTCGAGATGCTCGTTACTCGAGACGAGCACCACGCGGTACTCGTCTCGATTAAACGAGCACTGACCATTGAATTCAATGGAGCCGGCAATACAGCCGGCTCTATTGAAAGCAATGGGCTGCCGGCGTACGCGGGATGAATTGTCGGGAAGAGCTTAAATATATAAGCCCTTCCCTGCAATTCATCTAGAAATGTGTAAAAATAAAAAAATATATATATACTCACCTGGTCCCGGCAGAACGATGTTAGCCCATTGAATTCAATGGAGCCGGCAATACAGCCGACTCCATTGAAAGCAATGGGCTGCCGGCGATCGCGGGATGAATTGTCAGGAAGGGGTTAAATATATAAGCCCTTCCCTGCAATTCATCCAGAAATGTGTAAAAATAAAAAATATATATATACTTACCTGGTCCCGGCAGACGGAGTTCAGCGCGGCAGGCTGCAGTTCTCTCAGCTGTCCCTGCGCTGAGCCAATCAGAGGCAGCCCTCACTCACCCATTCATGAATTCATGAATGGGTGTGAGTGAGGGATGCCTCTGATTGGTCAGGCTGTGACCAATCAGAGGCATCTCATTCAGCAGGCGGGGATTTTAAATCCCCGGCTGCTGAAGACTACACACAGCTGTTCAGAGCAGTTCAGGAGAACTGCAGCCTGCCGCGCTGAACTCCGTCTACCGGGACCAGGTAAGTATATATATATTTTTTATTTTTACACATTTCTGGATGAATTGCAGGGAAGGGCTTATATATTTAACCCCTTCCCGACAATTCATCCCGCGATCGCCGGCAGCCCATTGCTTTTAATGGAGTCGGCTGTATTGCCGGCTCCATTGAATTCAATGGGCTAACATCGTTCTGCCGGGACGAGGTAAGTATATATATATTTTTTATTTTTACACATTTCTGGATGAATTGTAGGGAAGGGCTGATATATTTAAGCCCTTCCCGACAATTCATCCCGCGTACGCCGGCAACCCATTGCTTTCAATAGAGCCGGCTGTATTGCCGGCTCCATTGAATTCAATGGGCTAACATCGTTCTTGTCTGCCACAGCTGTTACAGCTGTGGCAGAGGAGAACGATCTTTACGCTGACAGTGGGGGGGGGGGTCTCACTCTTGCCGCTATTGTGGCTTAATAGTGGGACCTGGGAACTTGAGATGCAGCCCAAAATGTAGCTCCTCGCCTGCCCTATTCGTTTCTGTGTCGTTTCCATCACTTTCTTGTGTTTTGCAGATTTTCACAAATGAAAACCTTAGCGAGCATCGGCGATATACAAAAATGCTCGAGTCACCCATTGACTTCAATGGGGTTCGTTACTCGAAACGAACTCTCGAGCATCACTGAAAGTTCGACTCGAGTAACGAGCACCCGAGCATTTTGGTGCTCGCTCATCTCTAATAGAGATATTTGGAAGAAAAAGTCAAAATAAAATCCTCATAGTAGTTCTCTGTAGACCACCAAATAGAACAAAAGCTACTGAAAATCCATTGTTGAAGCAAAAAGATGAAGCAGCAAATCACAGTGTGATAATTATTATGAGGGACTTTAACTATATGGATATAAACTGGGAACTGAAACCTGCAGATCTCTTAAGAGTAACAAGTTTATGCCAATTACTACTAGATTACTAAAGATTACCTTACGCAATTTGTTCAGGATCCAACTAGGGGGACAGCCATTTTAGACTACGTTAGGGATAGGAGAAAACCAATATGGCTCAATAAAGATGTAAACAGTGCAATAAACAGCAAAAATAAAGTGTTAAAACTACTAAAACAAGAAGGCAGCGAAGGAGCATCAAAAACTTAAAGCCAATTTACACGAGAGGATAATCGCTCAAACGACAGTTTGAGCAACAGTTTTGAGCAATTATTTTGCTTAAAAAATAATTGGTATTCAAGTAGCTTCTCAGTTACTTAAATGCCAATTATGTATGTTAATAAAGCCTTTGCTGAGTGCATGCTAATAGCACGAGGCTATTAGCTGTGCTCAGATCCTTTGTTCTCCAAGGGGAAAACAATGCTATCAGCACTCCCCCATGGAGAATGACTGATAAAACTGATTGCTAAAATCAAGCTCACTTAATTTTAATGATCAGCGAAAAGAGCCCGAAATGCTGGTGCCCCGTGCCCATTTACGCGCACCGATTATCGCTAAAACGAACGCCGATGAGCGAAGTTTTAGCAATAATCGTCCAGTGTAAATGTGCCTTTAGAAGGAAAAAAATTAATTATGTAAAAAGCAGATTAAAGAAGCAAAGGAGACCCTAAACTGTTATTCAATTATATAAATAGTAACGATATTAATACTGAAAGTTTGGGCCCTTTAATAACTAATGTTATTGCTGACTTTTCATCAGCATGAAAACTTTCACTGGATCTCTAGCTTCTCGTTCCGTGTAAATGCTCACTGCTCAGTGCTTCACGTAAAAGGTGAAGCACTGAGATAGAAGCCAACAAGAACCCAGCAATCCAGCAGTGAAGTTTGTCTGTCTAAATGCTCTGCGCTAATGACCTTAGCAGTGACATTGGTGCTTGTACAGTCATTTAGCTAACTGTCATCCTATGTAAAAGGGCCATTAAAAAGATTAAAATAGACAAATTGGTTGTTCTGGGTGAGAATGTGTGTAAGTGGGTAAGTAACTGTCTCAGTGGTAGAAAGCAGAGGTTGGTTATTAATGGTGCATACTCTGATTGGCTCACCATTACTAGTGAGGTATCACTGAAGTCAGTATTGGAGGGGTCACTGTTTTTAGTGGGTTACCACAGGGGGCAGTATTGGGCCTATTCTTTTCAATATATTTAATAATGACCTGGTAGAAGAAATGCACAGTAAAATATCAATTTTGTGTTAATTTCTTTACACGGTGATACAATACAGTATAAAGAAATTAACACAAGAAAGTTTGGGACTTGGGCAGAAAAGTGGCAAATGAGGTTTAACACTGATAAATGTAAGGTTATACACATGGGCAAGGGAAATACATGTTACCATTACATACTAAATGGGAAACCACTGGGCAAAGCTGACATGGAAAAGGACTTGGGGATTTTAGTTAATTGTAATCTTAACTGGAGCAACCACTGTCTGGCAGCTGCTGCTAAGGCAAATAGGATCAAGGGGTGCATTAAAGAATTTAGAGGCACATGACAAGAACATTGTTCTTCCTCTTTACAAGTCATGGGTCTAACCACAAGTGGAATATTGTGTACAGTTTTGGACACTGGTACTCAAGGACACATCAGAGTTTGAGCGGTTTCAAAGGCAGACAACTAAAGTAATAAATGGAATTGGCAGACTGCAATACCCAAAGAGGTTATCAAAATTGGGACAATTTAGTTTAGAAAAAAGACAGCTAAGGGATGACCTAATAACTATGTATAAAAATGTAAGAGAAGAAATAAAAAGAAAAAACTATAGACCTGCGCTACTTATCATATAGAGAGCCAATAATAGGTGTCTCAGAAGCCAGCCTCAGATTAGAGACAAAGAGGTTTATTTAAACAAAATAAGGAGGTCGCTTGAGAAAGGCCTTTAATACGCCGAAACGCGTTGCAAGGATTCCGCAAGTATTTTGTCATTTTATGAGGCTGTGACCTCCTTATTTTGTTTAAATAAACCTCTTTGTTTCTAATCTGAGGCTGGCTTCTGAGACACCTATTATTGGCTCTCTATATGATAAGTAGCGCAGGTCTATAGGTTTTTCTTTTTATTTCTTCTTTGATATTATCCAACCTCTTATGAGGAACGGAGCTATGTTATGGCCTGCATCTCTCCAGTGAGCTGGATCATCTCATTATCGATTTTGGTGATTTTTGGATAAAGACCACCTTAGGGTGACATGTCAGGCACCAGGTAAGTTATCACACTACTATTATTGTGATTACTTTTAAGGTGCTTGGCGCTCTCCTTGACCTTGATCTTTCTATAAAAATATAAGGGGTCAGTATAGAGATCTCTCCCATGATCTATTTATACCCAGGACTGTGACGGGACTTCTATCTTCTATGTCTACAGGAAAGAAGGTTACTACACTAATATAGAAGAGGGTTCTTTATTGTTAGAGTAGTGAGACTATGCAACTCTCTGCCTGAGGATATGATGATGGTTAATTTGAATATAGAGTTCAAGAGGGGCCTGGACATCTTTCTTGAGCGTTAAAATGTTACATGTTATAATCACTAATAATTTCAGAAGGGTTGTTGATCCAGGGATTGTGCCAATTGCCAGATTGGAGTCAAGAGGGAATTTTTTTCTGTTACATGGGGAAAATTGGCTTCACCACATTGTTTTTCTCCCCTTCTTCTGGATAAACATTGGGTGGAAGGTAATAGGCTGTACTAGATAGGCATATTTTTGGCATTACATACTATTTTACTGTGCTATGTTATTATAATACTTATGCATAGTGAATGTGTTATTTATTTTATTCCCATCAGTTTTGGACTAGCAGTGTTACTATTGATTACTACTCGCTCCTTTCATCTGTTTGTGCACTGAATTGTTATTGTAATAGCAATTATATTTTGTCGCTGTAAAGTAAATTTTTAAGTGTTAACTGCAACTCAAGCAAAATTGCAACTACCAAGAAGTCTGCAGAAAAAATTATAAAAAAGCTACAATCAGAAAGTCAAAATACATTAGAAAATGGATTATGCACCTAGTTTTAATAAAAGTAAGTGAGGGAAAACAGTTTGTGCTAGAAGAAATTTCTATGTATCAATCAGCAGTGGGTAATATAACATAGAGGCCCAGATAATAAAATTATCTTTAATGACACTGGAAAGTGCAATGGAACATACAGTAAGAATAGGTGGAACATTTTATATCTTATAGGGCTAGGAAATCTAATAGTTTTGTTAAATCTGCTTTAATTTTTATTTACTGCATACAGCCTAGATAAATGTAAAACACAAATATGTACACGTCACATTATGATCCAACTGAATTTCTTAAAACTGATTACAGATCATTTGCTGGAAAAGCCCTTACTGTAGATCAAAATATTTTTCCAGTTGTTTTCGTAGTCCTAGGCCCTATCCTGTTTTCTCACTGTGTCCCTTTTTGAATAAGCTATCATTAAATGTTTCTTTCTGTACCATATTTACGCACATGATTCCCAATTATATGTTTCTTCTAGTTACATTACTCTTGCACTGCTGCATAACAGAAGTGATTGTTTGTCCATTTTCCAATATTATGTCCTCTCTCTATATGAAACTAAATCTTTAAAAAACTGAATTTCTTATAACTGATCTCACTGAGTGGTGCTACCATAAACCATAGGCATCACGCCCACTGTCTTGTGGTTATATTTGACTCAGGTATTTCCTTTGCTCCCTATAATGAATTTTTTGCATGCTCATGTCACCTGCACCTCAGAAACACAGCGAAAACCTGCTCATTTATTACTGTGCAAACAGCTAAAATTTGAATTGTTGCATGGATTCATTCTTGTCTTGACTACTGTAACTCTCAACTAACCGGTCAGATCCACACCAAAATCCACAGCATGTTTTGCACTATGGATTTTTGTGCAAATGTGTACCAAAAAATGTGCAAAATCCACAGTATTTGATGGACACAGTCAGGTTCGCACTGGACCTCATGATTACAGCTCCTGTAGCTGCTTCAACAGCCCCTTTCCCTGACTTTCAACAGAGAAAGTTTTAACTCTTCCAGACACACCCACACAGCTGTGCCACACATCTGATTAGCACACAGGCCATTCTGTGCACCGCCTTGCCACATATCCCCCTTTCTAATAAAGGCCAAGGGCCTAATCACAGCCCTTGACTCTCCAAGGTCAAAACTCCAGGCTCAGGAATCTCTCTTTCTCTCTTAGGGTGGCTGTCCCTTCTCTGACACTTTTCTAGCTGCCACTTCTCGCTTTTAAATCTCTTTTTGAATCTCATCTCTCTCATGCTCTCACTCCATCACTTGTTGATTCCTGAACTATCGTCTCTTCTGTTGCCTCTTTTCAAGTTCTTGTGTAGAGTCTGTTTCTACTGATTCTGTTTTATTATTCTCTGTAACTTATTTTACATTGTTCTTTTCACCTGTAACTTCTTTGACATTATTTTCTTCATACACAGCTTCTGATGCCTCTTTTCCAGTCTCTGCTTCTTTAGTGGCTTCCTCAGTTTTAGCAGCCTCACCTTCTGCCTTTTCCCTGGTCTATTGTACTTCAGAGGATTGTTCACCCCCTATCTGTTGCTCAGCTCTCGCTTTCTCGGTGTCTCCACTGAACCATTTTTCTGCATATTTACTATTATTAATCTTTTCTGCATCAAACAACTTATCAAACTACTGTCTCTTCTCCCAGTTGGACACAATCTGATATTGGTGCCCATGCTCTATAGTCATATCTTCTACTTGCTGCTGAAGACTTGTTTTAAACTTCTCTACTTTATCATAGGCAGCTGCTTTTTCTTCATAGCATTGATTTGTAGCTTCTAATTCTCTTCAAATTTTCCTCTTCCGCGCTTCAACAGAATCCAGGGATGCAGTATTCTTCTCCATTTTCTTTTCCATATCTGACACCTGAGCCTGAAGTGTTGAAATCTACTTTGACAGGTTTTTCTGCATCTTCCTCTAACTGCCTGAGGAACATATTTTTCTCCTATTCCATTCTTGTCAGCTCTGCATTATCTCCAAGCCTCTGGTGCATCTCTTCTTACACCAGTTTCTGAGACTCTTGCATCTGCAATTTCATTCCTACTTGCAGTCTATTTTACTTTTCAGACAGTTCTATCTGTAACCTGTTGCCTTGTGATTTTTATGTGTAGCTCTTGATGTTGCATCAGAGGCGCTCATTCTCATTTAAGACAATCACAATTTCTTTTTTCAACTGAGTGGCTTCTATGAGAGCATTCTCTCTTTAACTCTGGAATCTACCTGTTTCCTCTTCTATCAGTAGCCTTCTGCCTCTTTTGGCCTTAGTCAGACGGGCGTTTTTTCGTGCGATTTGCGCATGCGTCCAGCGATTTTTTAAAACCATTGCTTTGCAATGGTATCGAACACATGAGCTTTTTATGCGCTCGTCCGATAAATTAAAGAACAGAAATTGCAGATTGCACCTATCTGCGATCTGCGATTCCTGTTCTCTTCTCTATATGCGCTCAATGGGGCCGGCGGCAGCAGCGCCGACCCCATTGAGAACATATAGAAGACAAATCATTCTTCTCTGCCAGAGCTGTAACAGCTGTGGTAGAGAAGAACGATGTTTGCCCATTGAATTCAATGGAGCCGGCAATACAGCCGGCTCCATTGAAAGCAATGGGCTGCCGGCGAGCGCAGGATGAATTGTCGGGAAGGGCTTAAATATATAAGCCCTTCCCTGCAATTCATCCAGAAATGTGTAAAAATAAAAATTGTATACTCCCCTTTCCGCTGCAGCCGGAGTTCAGCGGCGGCCGCCGGCAGTTCTCCTGAACTGCTTCTCTATAGTATTCAGCAGCCGGGGCTTTAAAATCCCCGCCTGCTGAATGAGCTGCCTCTAATTGCTCACAGCCTGACCAATCAGAGGCAGCTTTCACTCACACACCCATTCATGAATTCATTCAATCTGATTGGTCCCGCGGAGCCAATGAGAGGTAGCAGTCACTCACCCATTCATAAATTCATGAATGGGTGTGTGAGTGAAAGCTGCCTCTGATTGGTCAGGCTGTGACTAATTAGAGGCAGCTCATTCAGCAGGCGGGGTTTTTAAAGCCCCGGCTGCTGAATACTATAGAGAAGCAGTTCGGGAGAACTGCCGGCGGCCGCCGCTGGACTCCGGCTGCAGAGGAAAGGTGAGTATATATATTTTTTTTATTTTTACACATTTCTGGATGAATTGCAGGGAAGGGCTTATATTTTTAAGCCCTTCCCGACAATTCATCCCTCGCTCGCCTGCAGCGCATTGCTTTCAATGCGCTGGACAGCTCCGGCCCGTTTCTAATGAACGCGGCTAGGAGCAGATTTTTCGGGCGATTTTTTGGCCCCGGTCACGCGATTTGCGGATGCGCATCCGTCATGCGATCCGCAAATCGCGCGAAAAGACGCCCGTGTGACTAAGGCCTTGCAAGTAGACACAAGCTGGCAAATTCTATTTCCAACTGCACATCATATCTTCTATTCACAGCCTGACAGGCTTCTTCTGCATACATATTGGCCTCCAGAAGAATCTCACGTCTGTAGAAGTTCATTTTGAACTCTGAGCAACTGTTCACTTTCTGTCTCATTTTAAGACACCAAGGTCTGCACTGACTACATCTACTGTCATAAGAGAAGCAGCCTTCTTTTTTCCCTTCTTTTTCTTTGTAATTTTACTATCTGCAGTCCAAAGGTACAGTGGGTTGCTATTAACAACTATCTCAGTTTCACAGGAAACTACACTAGCAGCACTTCTTTCTAGTTTGTCTTAACTTTTAGTACTACATACACTAGCAACTACCTGAATTTCACAGTAAACTATTCTGGCAACACCTATCTTTAGTCTGCCTTCAGTCTTAGTACTGCATGCAGTGTTTCCATTATTTCTACCATATCCCACTAGAGGCACATTTGAGCTAACTCCCACATGGGTAATGGCTGAACTCCCTGTAATAACCTGTTCAGACTCTGACTTCACCTGTGCAGATTGTGGAATGCCTTCATAAATTCTAGACATTTCATACAGAGAACAAACATTTCATAATCCTTCTCACATAAGGCTTCTGTGCTAATGGAAATCTTTTTTGTATGTAATACATATTTTTATTAATACATTTTTCAAATATTTTCATTAGATGCTAATACACAATGTATCACTTTCAGTGCACCATCCTGCAAAGAAAACATATCATGTAGCATTTTAATCACATTTTTTTCAGTGCACTCTTAAGACATGTCTCTTGTATTTGCCAGTGCACCAACCCGCAAAGAAAATACATCATGCATTTGCCATGACTTTGCCTTGTCATCATCACCATAATCTTTGGCATTAGAAATTTCCTGCAAAACATTTGCAGCATCTGTCTTCTTAGTCCATACTGTAGCTTCTCAAGACAGACTGATAAAGCTCTTGGAACACAGTTCACATTATCAGTTACTGCGACTCCAGCCAGCAACTATTTACAGACTTGTACAGACTGATGAATGGAAGGTTCTGTGGGAGGCTGCACTTGATCCTTTCCCTCCAACAACTGCCAAAAATAAGAGAAATCTGCCCAGTGTAACTATCGCATTTATTGTAGTACATTTGACAAGTTCATGTTGTATAGTCTAATAGTCAGTCACAAACATAACAAAACAGTTTCACCCCTTTAAGGCCCTTTCTCCATGAACAGTAATCTATATCAAAGCATTGAACCTCCTGCTTGCGTCCAACTTGACCGATTGTCAGATTCCACCCACTGATAATTTGCATGTCCTCATACATATCTTTGCTGGCCTCCTGGCTAGAAGACACTCAGGTGCACAGCTCTCCATACTGTGACAACAACACGAAAAACAAAGCCCACCGACTTGGTTTCAGTTGTTCTCTGCTACACAATACAATACGTTGCCACAGCAACTGCGCTTTTTGATCTCCTGATCCTTTACATTTCTGTACTCGGCTCACAGCAGACTTATCACATTCAGTCGAGGACAATCTTCAGCCACAACGGCTCTTTACAGCAACTTTATCCATGGAACAAACACATTCCATACTTCTGAGCATCTTTGTGCACCATTCCTTGCCCACATCCTGCACCATTTGTGGTAACTTGGGGATTATTTACTCCCGAAGATCAGCATCTTCACCTCTAAGATGGTTGGCACCTCTCTCACATAGACACTGGACCATGGATTACTTCCACCAACTTTATTGAATGCAGCAAAGGTTTTACAGCATTTGCACCAATGCATGAGCACCGGCATACAGCAGAACTTCTGGGTTTACAACCTGCAGTATCCATGTCTAGGGGGTGTCCTCCCTTGTCAGACTAATGATGGATACAGCCTAGTTATCACTAGACTTCAGGATTACAACTTCTCCAGACACACCACTACAGCTGTCCCTGCTGATTATCACATATTCAAGTGCATAGAATGCCTGTTTACAGCCCCCTGCAGGCCATTCTGTGCACCACCCTGTCACTATATATATATTTATATTTACACATATATGAGGGCATATCATCCTGGTAACTGCAACAGGTTGTATGTAAAATCTATTAAACTTTACAGGAGAGACAAAAAAACATTCCCATTTTTACCCATCATCTTGATTCAGCCTAAATAATAATAATCTTTACTTATAGTCCTACAGAAAGAGAGAAAATGTGATGGTTTCCCATTGTTTTGTTGACTTACATATTGCAATCAGTGTAGTTCACTAGATTGTATCCATTTTGTATCCATCTTTTATCGTGTATGTTTTAGCCTTTCGTATTATATTGTTGTCATTTTCCTTTAACAACAACTTTGCAGATATACATTCAGCAAAGCCTTCATTGTTTAGTATGTTCTGTACTGAGAGATAAGAAAACCCAATTGACAGCCTCGGTATCATAACCAGTTCTTCGAGAAAAACTATATCTTATTGTTTATACATTTGTATACATTTTGTTTTGAGAAACATATTACATGTGATAGAATTATTTTGTTTACTTTTACCCTATATAATGGAATATACTGTTATTAGAGAGGGATGATTT
Source organism: Eleutherodactylus coqui (assembly GCF_035609145.1). Classification (NCBI taxonomy): domain Eukaryota; kingdom Metazoa; phylum Chordata; class Amphibia; order Anura; family Eleutherodactylidae; genus Eleutherodactylus; species Eleutherodactylus coqui. The sequence goes on along the minus strand of NC_089837.1, from coordinate 251,389,411 downwards.
CCATTTACATCTGGTGTATGTGATTTGTTAGCGTCTTCAATACTCAATCAAAATAACAAATAATTTGGATACCCAAAACATACCAAATAGAAAATATTTGCTCTAATATTTCTATATAATGCAGTCACTATATAATAGATACCAGTTCTACATCTACATAATACTAGAGATTTAATACAGTTACTTCCAGTCATCACAGGTAACATCTTCTCTAACTGGTGTTGTCCACCTTTTCTTTTCTTATCTATCTAGCCCAGACTGCCATGAAGCCTTCTGTTTTCATAGATCTGTACCATACTGTTTTATGTTACTCTCCGTTTAGAAATAATTAGTTATGTACATTAGTGGCCAAAATTGTGGAAAGTGAAATTACCTGCTCTGGTGATGTTTTTTCTTTTAATATCTTTATAAGTGTAGCCTTATTCATACCAAATTACTGTTTAGCATTGTTTTATTGGTGACCAGTCCTCCCTTTCCCCAGTTTTTTAAAATTATGTTACTAAGTTCTACAAGCATCACAATTAGAGATGAGCTAGCATGCTCGGATAAGGTGGGGATAGCGGGGGGGGGGGGGGGGGGGGAGAGAGAGAGAGAGAGATCTCTCACTCTCCACCCCGTTCCCATCTGGTTATTTAGCTAAACCTTTGTATAAAATTCAGATAATTGAACAAACTGTGATCCATTACATTCTACACTAAATTATATTTCCAATTATAAATAATTTTATGGTATTACTACAAAAAAAAAAGGGAGTCATGAGCCATTGAACATCAAACATGCACTTCTATTCTATCTAAGCTTCTATTATTACATAATTTATGTTGTCAATGGCAAAGGATGCATATTCCTGGCGTCCTGTTGCCATGACAACCAGCCGCATGTCGCCGATTCGCCCCTTCTGCTATCAGCACGCTAGCCCCCTGCTGGCACCGCTAGCCGCAAGCATGCTCCTGCTGTCTATCCCCCCCCTGCCCTGCTGCTGATCAAGGCAGCTGGGATCTAGCTGATAGCCGCAAGCTGGCTCCCAGTGTCACCCCTGCTCCCACTGTAACCCTCCTACTAGCGCGGATAGCCGCACGTCGCCGGCTTCCGATGTAACCCCTCCTTCCTGACGCTGATAACCGTGGGCGGGGGATCGCTGGACATATTTAGGATTTCAGCCGCAGTTCAGTACCGCTGCTGATTAGAGCCACCTGATTGGCTCTTCGGCACCACGTGACTACACAGCGTGCACGTGGATTGCCTTCAGCAGCCGTGCACTACACACTACAGTTAAGCAGCTGTGCACTACACACTACACTTAAAGGGGTTGTCTCGCGAAAGCAAGTGGGGTTAAGCACTTCTGTATGGCCATATTAATGCACTTTGTAATATACATCGTGCATTAAATATGAGCCATACAGAAGTTATTCACTTACCTGCTCCGTTGCTGGTGTCCTCGTCTCCATGGTTCCGTCTAAATTCGCTGGCAGCTTGCTTTTTTAGACGCGCTTGCGCAGATCTATCTTCTCCATTCGGCTTGGCTCGGCATCACCGGCATTTTGGCTCCGCCCCCTTGTACGCGTCATCGCGAAGCTCCACCCCCGTCACATGTGCCGATTCCAGCCTCTGATTGGCTGGAATCGGCACATGTGACGGGGGCGGAGCTTCGCGATGACGCGTACAAGGGGGCGGAGCCAAAATGCCGGTGATGCCGAGCCAAGCCGAATGGAGAAGATAGATCTGCGCAAGCGCGTCTAAAAAAGCAAGAAGACACCGAAGTTAGACGGAGCCATGGCAACGGGGACGCCAGCAACGGAGCAGGTAAGTGAATAACTTCTGTATGGCTCCTATTTAATGCACGATGTATATTACAAAGTGCATTAATATGGCCATACAGAAGTGCTTAACCCCACTTGCTTTCGCGAGACAACCCCTTTAAGCAGCACGGGGTTAGGTTTAGGGTTAGGTTTAGGGTTACCTAAACCTAACCCTAAACCCTAACCCTAAACCTAACCCTAAACCCTAACCCTAAGCCTAACCCTAAACCTAACCCTAAACCCTAAACCTAACCCTAAACCCTAACCCTAAACCCTAACCCCGTGCTGCTTAAGTGTAGTGTGTAGTGCACGGCTGCTTAACTGTAGTGTGTAGTGCACGGCTGCTGAAGGCAATCCGCGTGCACGCTGTGTAGTCATGTGGTGCCAAAGAGCCAATCAGGTGGCTCTAATCAGCAGCGCTACTGAACTGCGGCTGAAATCCTAAATATGCGACTGCCGGCTCCCCTGCTCCTACTGCGGCAAGACCTCTGAAGTGTGATGGTGGCTGGGCTCCCCTGCTCCCACCGTGCTGGGACCTCTGAAGTCTGAGGGCGGACGGGCTCCCCTGCTCCCGTCGGGCCGCGCTGGGATCTCTGAACTGTAAAGGTATGTGTATCTGCCTGAAGCTGTGTCTATGCAGCTAATTTGAAGCTTCCCTCAGCCTAGGGGCATATCGCTGAGGGTGTGCATGCATCTGCCAATGAGAATCTTTGGGTGTTCTCTTCTCCTCAGTCCATCTCCACCCCTCAGGCTGGTGGCGTCCAGATACACTAATACCTCACCAATCCATAACTTGTAAACTGCATACCAGATATCCCAGCTTTGCAGGGTGCTTGGAATTAAATCATAGTGGTATTTAATAACAAGGACCCTGCAAAGCCATGATTATTTGTAAACAGTATACAACTCTATGCAACATAAACTGTTTTGCAAATTCCAATAAAATTAATGGGATGTGGATTCGACACATAAGCCACATGAAACTGGCATGGATTCTACACTGATTCCAAGTGATATCTGCAGTAAATTATGCCATATGAACACAGAAAAATAGTGACTTATACTATCTACCTGTATATAATACAGTATTCAAACTGCATACTGCTTTCTATATGCACATGGAAAAGATTGCGCAGTGTTAAAGGAATATTATAGTTTCAGCAAATAAGGGTTATTCTATGTATATTAAAAATTTGAATATTTCCCATATTAATGCCATATGGTTTTTGAAATCTCTGCTCTGGAAACAAGCTATCTGCCATGTCTGCTTCAAGTGTGCAATAACTATAAACCAAAAATACCCACTTGGCAATGCTCGCACCGCACTACCAGCAACCCCTGAAGTATGAGGAAAAGCCAAGCAAAGGAGGAAAACTTTCCCTAAGGGGAACAAGAGGGTGACAACCTCTGCCTAATAGTGGATGGCACACCCTTATGAGGATAATAATAATAATCTTTACTCATATAGCGCCAACATATTCCGCAGCGCTTACATAGACAGGGGGAATACAGAAAGACAAAAAATACAAAAATTACAGAACCACGGTTACATAGTAATCAGTTGGTGGAAACAATAGGGGGGAGGATCCTGCTCCAATGAGCTTACATACTAGAAGTAATGGGGTGATACAGAAGGTAAAGGGCTGGAGATGTGCACGGTATGGCGAGGTGTGTGACAGCAGAAACGGTATGACTGCAGGAGCGGTTTATGATGGCTAGCAGGGATTGCAGTCAATAGGTCAGGGAGCATGTTATCAGGTGGAGTACAGAGGGGTTTGTTTAGAGAATGCGGTATGCTTCCCTGAAGAGGTGCGTTTTTAGAGTACGCCTGAAGTTCTGTGAGTCCTGGATTGCTCGGGTAGCCTTTAGTAGTGCATTCCAGAGGACTGGTGCTGCTCTGGAGAAGTCTTGGAGGCGGGAATGAGAAGTTCGAATTAAAGTGGCACTCAGTCTGGTTTCGTTAGCAGAGCGGAGAGCCCGGGCTGGGTGATGGATTGAGATGAGGGAGGCAATATACGGAGGGGCTGCGCTGTGGAGGGCTTTGTGGATGAAGGTAGTGAGTTTAAATTGAATTCTGTATTTAACAGGCAGCCAGTGCAGTGACCGGCACAGGGCAGAGGCGTCCGAATAGCGGCTGGACAGGAAGATGAGCCTGGCTGCCACATTCAGGATGGATTGGAGAAGGTAGAGTCTGGTGCAGGGGAGGCCGATCAGCAACGAGTTGCAATAATCGAGTTGAGAGTGGATGAGGGCAACAGTAAGAGTTTTTAGCGTGTCCACAGTGAGAAAAGAGCGTAGTCTTGCGATGTTCTTGAGGTGCAGCTGACATGTTCGGGCGAGAGATTGGATGTAGGGGGTAAAAGAGAGATCAGAGTTGAATATGACCTCAAGGCAGCGGGCACGTTGTCTAGGAGTTATAGTGGCGCCACACACCGAGATGGAGATGCCAGGATGAGGTCGGTTAGTGAAGGGTGGAAATACCAGTAAGTCAGTTTTAGAGAGGTTTAGTTTTAGGTAGAGAGAGGACATAGTGTTGGAGACAACAGACAGACAGTCAGTGATGTTTTGGAGGAAAGGTGCAGAAATGTCACGGGAAGAGGTGTATAGCTGGGTGTTGGATGCATCCAGCTCTCGTGCCTGTGCCACTAACTCTGATAAATGACAATGTTGAACCACCATACAAGTAAACAAAACTTCAAAGAATACATCTCAGTCTGTACTTATCTGAAAATCTGCTGGAAGAACCACTGAAACCAGATCCAGAGATGGGAAGAGGAAGGGACATGTTATTTGTATAGAATCAAATTATTCTGCAGCGCTTTCAGGTAATTTGTTTATTACCCCCAAGCAAGCTAGGTAATCATTTTACTGACCTCATAAGTCTGCATCACATGAGACCCAGAGATGTCCTCTGTTACCAACACAGAACCCAGGCAAGGAGGAAACAAAAAATCCTCCCTAACTACCCCAGGCTGTACACCAACAGCTGACACACCCACCAGAGTTAAAGAAGATAAATGCACAGTCAAACTCAAACTGACACAACACAATCTTTGCTTACTTATAATGGATCTGCTCTGTTCTTGTGATGAATATACAACTGCATGGCTTATTAAAACATGGATTTCAAATAACTGTACTGCATGTAAAAATGCAACTGTATCTCCAGCACATGACCAAGACTGCACAAAGTAAGCAATGAAGATATAAGGGGAAAGTGCTACTCCACTTACAAAAATGCAGTTAAAGATCTTGGAACTTACTAGACACTGCAGAGGAACTAAACTAAATTTCACTTTGTGCAATGCTGAGTTCCATTAGTTTTCTTCAGCTGAAAGGCTATTCTTCAACTCCTTACTTGCACTGTATTTAATTACTCTATTACCAAAACACAATGGCCGGAGAAACTACAGTCACACATTTAGTAAGTACTTTTTTCTTATCAATCTGGTTAGCTGTAATGTGCTAATTCTTTTAACTGAGTAAATTGTCATCACAGCTAACCACATAGCACACAATAAAGTCACATTGGTGGCCTAAGGCCTCATGTCCACGGGGAAAATCGGGCCCGCTACGGATTCTCCATGGAGAATCTGCAGCGGGTCCCTCCTGCCCCGCGGACATGAGCGCCGAAAAGGAGAATAAATGAGAATAAACTTACCTCCGATCCGCTCCGTTTCTGCTCTTCGCGGCGGCGTCATCTTCTCTCGTCGCGGCCGGATCTTCATTCTTCGGCCCGGCGGATGTGCACGATGACGTCGGTGACGTGCCCCGCGCATGCGCCGGTCCGAAGCAAAATTATCCGGCCGCGGCTGAGAGAAGATGGCGCGGCGCCGAAGAGAAGAAACGGAGCGGGTAAGTAAAATGTGATTTTTGTGTCCCGCGGATCCGGACGGCTTCCATAGGCTTCAATAGAAGCCCGCGGGAGCCGTCCCCGCGGGAGACCCGCATGAAAATGGAGCATGGTCCAGATTTTTTCATGCTCCATTTTTTTTTAAATCACTTTTATTGACGATCCGCGGGTATTTATGTACCCGCGGGTGGTCAATGCATCCCTATGGGGTGCGGATCCGCATGCAGGAAATCCGCTGCGGATCCTAAATCCTATTTTTCCCGTGGACATGAGCCCTAAAAGGTCCTTTTCTGCTATTAAGCTCATATTGAATAGTTTAAATGCATTCATCTATAGATGCATCAACATCAATCTATAATGTTTAAAAGCAGTTCACTATAATACTGAGAGTAATAGCTGCAAATGAAATTATTCTAGATTTCAAGACCTGTTTTTTTGCCTTGATAAAATGTTTCATTTTCCCTAAATTTTACAGAGCGGTTTAATGGAATCACAAATTTTCATGATCGTTCACTGTTCCATGGAGAACATTAAGGAAATATGTCTCAAAACTAAAATCAGCTAACAGCACATTTTTCGGTATCATTTTCCTTTCTATGGTTTGATTTTATATGCAAACATTTACATATCCATCATGCAATCTAAAGCTTGGGGAGGATTAATGGAACGAGCAGACATAGTGACGGTTCTTTTGCTGTTATTTGCCAGCAGCTGCAGTCAAAGACTTGAAAGAGTGGCTTATAGTTATTTTTCATTTCAGTCAGTAGAAGAAGAAAAGTATTCCTAAAACAAAATTACAATTGGCTGAAGCAAATGATTTATTTTCCTGCTCGCATGTACACAAGCAACTCCATTACTGTCCGATACACACTGTCTGCCTTTTTCATTTTAACTCTATGAACCATGAAAATTGCTGTTAGATGGGAAAGGGTGCTTTGGGGCCTTCTGTTTTTGAACTATTTATATGCTGATGCCACATGTTGTCAGTGGTTATGTTATTTAAAAACTTTACAAGCCTGAACGGAACTCAAAGGTCAGGATTTTAAGAATAGCAAAGGAGTTACACATATAGTGATCTATTCGTTAAAGTTATCTTAGTCTATGCTGACGTGTAATTAAAAAAAGCAATTTCTAATAATAAATATTATAAAATGCAAATAAACTATCTAGGATAAAATATTTTAGAAAATTCATTTTTTTCATACATTTTTCAAAATGCTATCTATATTTTAAAAAAATCTTGGAAGATTGCCGTTTTTACAATGGTCACTGAGTCATTGTTTTAGCCTATATTTTTTTTGTTTTGTAGTGGCCAGTTTTTATAAGCACTCATTTCATTATTATCAAAGGTCAAACTCAAAATGAAAGCTAACAACTCAAGATTTGTTATCTGCCTCTAACTTAAGGTCCATTGTTTCCTCGCTACCATGCTTCTGCATGGGAGCTAGCAGAGCTGCCTCACTCATGGAGCAGCCAGCAGGGGGGCGGGGGTAGTGCATTGAGATAACACAGTGGCCACTATTTGGACTGAACGACGAACTGATCGTCCATCGTTTATGCTGCATAAAAGATCAGCGATGAGCTCACCGCTCATCGTTAAGTTTAAACTGCAGCTGTTCAGTAGTGAATGGCCACTGTGTTATTTCAATAGAGAGGGATGGGGGAGCGAGAGGAAAGAAATCTCCTGCACTGTCCCACCCCCCTACTGGCTGCTCCATGAGCGAGCCAGTTTTGCTAGCTACCTTGCAGGAGCGCAAAGTGAGGAAACACAGGGACAAGTGTTGGGCATCATTTGCCCGACATTGGTCCCATTTGAATGAACCTTAAGTTGCCATAGGATAACACTATTGATTAAATTAATCAATGCAGCCTAATTTCTCCCTCATCCTCATCTTCCCTGCACAATAACTTTTGTACAGAACATGCTAACAACACTTTACCATATAGGTTAAAGATGAATATTGTTTATAAATCTCTGTAACCACTGTTCAGAGTTCAATGTAGTATCTCAGCCACAATCATGTGAAAGAAGCAAATTAAAAATATGTAATAAAAAATAAAGAGTTAAAAATGAACATGTTTTAGGCCTTAGTCACACGGGCGTTTTTTGCCACGATTTGCGGATCGCATGACGGATGCGCATCCGCAAATCGCGTGACCGGGGCCGAAAAATCGCCCGAAAAATCTGCTCCTAGCTGCGTTTCAATAGAAATGGGCCGGAGCTGTCCATCGCATTGAATTCAATGGAGCCGGCAATACAGCCGGCTCCATTGAAAGCAATGGGCTGCGGGCGATCTCACGATGAATTTTCGGGAAGGGCTTAAAAATATAAGCCCTTGCGGGAAATTCATCCAGATGTGTAAAAACAAAAAATATATATATACTCACCTGGTCCCGGCAGACGGAGTTCAGCGCGGCTGGCCGGCAGTTCTCCTGAACTCCTCTGAGTAGTATTCAGCAGCCGGGGATTTAAAATCCCCGCCTGCTGAATGAGCTGCTTCTGATTGGTCACAGCCTCACCAATCAGAGGCAGCTCTCACTCACACCCATTCATGAATTCATGAATGGTTGAGTGAGTGCTGCCTCTGATTGGCTCAGCTGTTCTATAATTTATTGGATGAGCGCATAAAAAGCGCTCATGTGTCCGATACCATTGCAAAGCAATGGTTTTAAAAAATCGCCGGACGCATGCGCATGCGTAAATTACGCGAAAAAACGCCCGTCTGACTGAGTCCTTAGAGTGTATTTTTAACAAGTTCAAGGACAATTAAAGTGATGAGGTTATGGGGGACCTCAGCAATGAGACAAGATGACCACAGTTTAATGTATTCAAACTTGAGAGGAGTAAATTAAACGGGAACACAATGAATTTATAAAAAATATATTTACACCTGGAAAAAAATCAACACAGTTTAAAAGTCAGAGGGGTACTTTAATAGTGAAGTAGTCTATGACAATAAGGATTTCAGATGACAATCTTATGTAGTGTGGTCATTTTGGTAACCAGGCATAACACTGTAAAATAGTATATGGTTGAACCACAACACATACTTACCAACAACTCCACAGCTACTTTACCAACTGAACAAACATTGCAAGTTGGAAGAAGAGCTTCAGTAAGGGCACTGTTTCTCCTTGTAGAAGGTGCCAAGTAGGCATGAGGAAACATATGTCCATGCAATGCTTCTCTGAGAAATTTGCTATGAAAATAGGGGATGATACAGCACCTTGGTAGTGCCACCTACTGGAAGGCAGCTTACTTTTACCCAACTATCCAGAAATTTACTATATACAAATGAGGGGGAAAAACTTTAAAAAATAGTCTGTTTGAGCATAGTTATATTTTCCTCTGGTTTCGGTTTATATCCATAGTCATGTTACAATGCCTGGTAAAAGGTTTGGGCATTAACTTATAGTAAAGCTGCCTTATAATTGGTGGCACTGCGGAGGCATTGTACAATCTCCCATTTGCAGCTGGAAGAAAAAAAACTGAGATTAGTATGGACATAGGAGCAGATTTACTAATAATCTCTAAAAGTTAGACAGGCAAACTTAGATTAGACAGTCTTTAAATTCACCAGATTTATCACATTGGCTCTGTTAAAGGTAACGTAATAAACTATCTAGTCTAACTTTATATCACATATTAGTTGGCATAGTTTATGTCAAAAATTTTAGCCAAAATTTCTGCATATTTTTGCCACAATTTGGCACATTTAAGCTATACCTGCTCTTCAATGAAGCCACGTCTGTTTGTTGAACATATTGAGAAAAAGTGTCAAAAAGTGTCTAACATGCATCATAAATGTGATGCAAGGTATGTTTGAAAACTTTTTAGCACTATTTGCATCAGAAAACTCAAAATGCCAACAGTAAATCTTCCATATAGTATTGTAGAAAGTAAATTTTTTTGTCATTCTTTGAGCAATTAATTTATAGACAGAACAAAAAATGGTTTGGTACCATGTTAGCCAGTAGAGCAAAGTGGGAATTTTCTCAGTAAGAGAAACCAAGAAACTTTTATGCCTGAAGAAAGGTCCATGGAAGATCAGAAAGCTTGCTATAACATCATGTATTTTTGTTAGCCATTAAAAGGTATCATATCTACAAGATTACTTGGTTTTTCTTACTAAGAACAATTACATTTTATAGACAGGTTCACACCAGCCTACTAGTGCAGTAGAGGACCTTCCAGCTCAGCATAAAGATACCCCATTTGAAGTGTACTTTGCAGCTAATCCTTTACCACTAGGATCTATTTCTTATGGGTAGATTAACAAATACCCTAGAATCCAAGCGAATATACACATTTTCAGCATAGATAGGAGGTGCAGAATAATTTTGAATGGTGGCATTAGGTAACCTTAATCTAACACTGTTTATAGAATCATAAAAATGGTGTTCTCCATTCTTTAAACTGTAAGAGATATAAGGGCGCCCACCCACTGGCGTTTGCGTTTTCCGTGGGAAAAAAACGCGTTTACCGCGATTTTTCCGCGCGTTTTTCGCGGCGTTTTCGCGGCTTTTCCATTAATTTCCATTGACTTTCATGGGTGCATTAGGAGAAAAATAAGGACACATATGCAACTGACAGTTCCTATGTTAAAAACGCAAACGCAACGCAAAAAAAACGCCAGTGGACAGGAACACATGTTATCTCTATGCCTGTGCAGGAAAAACGCAAAACGCAGGTTAAAAAAGCGCCAGTGGGTGGGCGCCTAAGGCTGTAATACAGCCTGGCTAGTCTTAAAAAACAGCAAATAACATGAAGAATGGTTGCTCTTCAGTGTGTGAATCCAACCAAAACTCTGTTCCTTTACATGTAATTGGAGGCATACAGAGGTACAGTTAGGCTCCTTAGACTTAGTTTACATTCATAATAAAAGTTTTGAAATGTTAAATCTGTTGGAGCCAAAGCAGAGTCACTAGTAGGATATGTGCTTCAGTCTTCTACAGCAGAAGGTTTTTACTTGCCTGAAAACCAAATTCACTGGCAACCAGGGCAAAGGGAAGTGGGAGGCATGATCTCATTCTGAGCCCAGCGCTGATGTGGCATAGTGGTATAACACCATCAGGTTTGATTGGCTGGGTGGCTAACAAGATGGTAAATGGCATGTTTTTCAAGGGCACTTTCACTGTGTGAGGATAGTGGGGTACTAAAAAGTGTTCGATCTATGTGGAGGGTACTAAGGGGAATTTTGAGGCTCTCAAAGTGTGAGGAGGGTAATAACAACAGACTTCTACTGTTTGAAGGGGATTTTCATTGTGTTAGCTGGTACTACTATTGTGAAGGGAACACTAAAGGATTACTATTATTGTGTGGACAGGCACTTTTACTGTGTAGAAAGGAAAAGAGAAAGAGAACAACTCAGAGACCATGCCAACTTTGGGTCACTGTATTTAACTGTACTTTAATTGCAGCATGATTCCTCCAGATATTCTGGTTTCTCCCAACATTCCAAAAACATACACATAGGTGAGTATAGATTGTGAACCCAAAAGGGACAGAACCCAACACCAAGTAATGTAACGTGCTGTGTAATATGCATGCACTATATAAAGAAAGTTGATTATTAAAAAGGTAGCTGAGCATCTGTGTACAATTGATGGCTACTACTATATGGTTACTTCATGATAGTAATATTAGTATTTGCATAGTGCTTTTTATTCAGTAACAGTATGGTAGCTTTAGTTGTTGTGGTGGTAATATATGGCCATGATGTGGTGATATTATTTCTCGCTTAAATAGTGGCAATACATGATAACTATATGACTGTATTATTTTGAGGCAGTCGACAGTAGAACTTTGCAGAGCAGCAGGTATAGGAGCTATTATACCCAAACATAAGCAGTGTCATTCTCTATTCACAGAGTCTGCTGTAACATACAGCTTGCCCTTCCTGTCTTAGCACTTGGAGAGAACACTGGCTGAGTAGTACTAGTTTTGTAAACAAGTGTTGCCTTACATCACAGGAGCACTAGGCCAGGCAAAGAAAGATAGAGTTTATAAGAACTGTCGGAATGTATAAAATTACATATTTCTGCAAGGGCAGTGAGTAAAGACTGTTTATGAGTTCCCATGTTTCTCAAGTTGAGAAGCATCCAGGAATAGTTGTTGAAGCTCAGCTGAGGATCAGATTTACAAAAGACATCACAATTCTGTACAGACCTTGGTCTGCTCCTAGCAGTCTCTATTTTAGCAACTGCAGTTAATTGACTATTTTTGGGCTTAGTTTAAAGGGGTTGTCCTATTTTTTATCTGTTTTGCTGCAGGAAGCATACAGCATGTGCAATAGTCCGGGATGGTACTGCAGGCTTAGTCCTATTGAAGTTAATAGGATTCTGTCTGCAGTATGAACCCAAGCCACTGTGCAATATACATAGCTGTCTACATGGTCTTAGCAGACCCAGATCAGCTCTGTTAGCTACTGTCACACTAGAAGGATGTTTGCAGTGGAAAAATGTGAAATAAAAAAAGGAATGTGAATAATACCCAGAAGTCTTATATAAGATCATGGGGACATAGATGTTAAAAAATAGTTACAAAAATAAGTTTTAAAAAAACTACAGAATAAAATAAAAATATATATAAAAACTACCCACTGCTGACACAAACCAAAACTGCCACCATATGCATCCGGTATTCTAAAACTACACAAATGATATATTAAAAAGTCCTAAAAAAATATGGAACCCATTCCTGTACTTTACGTAATTGTAAATATACAAATTTAAAAATAAACTATACATTAAAAAAATAATTTTAAGCTTTTTATCCCTAGTAAAACTAAAAAATGGAAATAAAATTCAGTGAAATAAAAAATTTAAAATATCCTTTAACCCCTTGAGTGGCGGGTTTCTTACCACCCTGTCAGACCTACCAGAGCAGGTTTTTTAAATGGGCCAATCATTTAATTTCAACTAATTTTCTAGTCGCGTTCCAAGAGCTATAACTTTTTCATTTTTCCATTGACACAGCCATACGAGGGCTTGTTTTTTGCAGGACGAGTTGTATTTTTTATGGCATGATTTTTGGGTATATATAATGTACTACATAACTTTTGTAAAAAAAAATTGCAGGGAGATTGGGGGAAAAAAAGAAATTCTGCCATTTGCTTATTGGATTTTATTTTTACGGCGTTCAGCATGCAGAATAAATAATGTGATAACAATTCCGGCAATACCAAGTTTATACAGCTTTTTTATATTTTGCTATTTTTGTACATTTAAAACTTTTTTTTCTTAAAGATTTGCTTTTGTGTCGCCACATTCTTCATTTATCTAATTTTTAGGAACATGTAAAATTTTGATCGCTTTTTATTCCATTTTTTCTAGTGGCAAGATTAACAAAATCTGTAATTCTGGCATGTTTTTTATTTCTATTTTTCACTGCATTCTCTGAGTAGTGTAAATAATATATTAAAATAATTCTACAGGCCAGTAATAATAATAAACTTTATTTGTATAGCACCAACATATTCTGCAGCGCTTACATAGACAGGGGGAATACAGAAAGACAAAATACAAAAATTACAGAACCACGGTTACATAGTAATCAGTTGATGGAAACAATAGGGGTGAGGGTCCTGCTCCAACGAGCTTACATACTACAAATAATGGGGTGATACAGAAGGTAAAGAGCTGGAGATGTGCACGGTATGGCGAGGTGGAGAGTGAGCAATGTTATACACAATGGTCAGACATTTAGCCGTGTGTCGGCAGAAACGGTATGACTGCAGGAGCGGTTTATGATGGCTAGCAGGGATTGCAGTCACTAGGACAGAGAGCATGTTATCAGGCGGAGTACAAAGGGGATTGTTTAGGGAATGCGGTATGCCTCCCTGAAGAGGTGCGTTTTTAGAGCACGCCTGAAGTTCTGCGAGTCCTGGATTGCTCGGGTAGCCTTTGGTAGTGCGCTCCAGAGGACCAGTGCTGCTGTGAAGAAGTCTTGGAGGTGGGAATGAGAAGTTCGAATTAAAGGGGCGCTCAGTCTGGTTTCATTAGCAGAGCGGAGAGCCCAGGCTGGTTGATGGATTAAGATGAGGGAGGCAATATAGGGGGGCGCTGCGCTGTGGAGGGCTTTGTGGATGAAGGTAGCGAGTTTAAATTGAATTCTGTATTTAACGGGCAGCCAGTGCAGTGACTGGCACAGGGCAGAGGCGTCCGAGTAGCGGCTGGACAGGAAGATGAGCCTGGCTGCCACATTCAGGATGGATTGGAGAGGGTAGAGTCTGGTGCAGGGGAAGCCGATCAGCAACGAGTTGCAATAATCGAGCCGGGAGTGGATGAGGGCAACAGTAAGCGTTTTTAACGTGTCCACAGTGAGAAAAGAGCGGATTCTTGCGATGTTCTTGAGGTGCAGCTGACATGTTCGGGTGAGAGATTGGATGTAGTGGGTAAATGATAGATTTGAGTCGAAAATGACCCAAAGGCAGCGGGCATGTTGTCTAGGAGTTATGCTGGTGCCACACACTGAGATGGAGATGTCAGGATGAGGGTAGTTAGTGGAGGGTGAAAATACCAGTAAGTCAGTTTTAGAGAGGTTTAGTGAGCCAGTACAATTATGCCAATACTAAATTGTAATAGTTTTTTTGTTTTTCGCAATTTTTTCACAGTTTAAAAAAAAAAAAAAAAAAAAAGAAGTAATAAAAGTTTAAATCACCCTACTTTAGCCATATCTATAATAAAAAAAATCTAAGTCATAAAAGAAAAATACATATTTGGTATCACCGCGTCTGTAAAAGTCTGATCTATCAAAGTAGTGCATTATTTACCCCAGATGGTTAACGTAGTCCGAAAAAAAATGAAGAACGCCAGAAATGCACTTTTTCAGGTACCCTGTCTCCCAGAAAAAAATGCAATAAAAAGCGATCAAAAACTCATATGTATTTTGAATTGGTGCTAACATAAACTACAGGACATCCCACAAAAAATGAGCCCTAACACAACTATGTTGACGAAAAAATAAAAAAGTTATTGCACGCAGAAGATGCAGCAGAAAATACATTTTAAAAATTAAATGTCTTTGAAAAAAATACAAGTTCTACAGCAAAAAAAAAAAAAACTATACACGTTTGGTATTGTAGCAATCGTACTGACCCATAGAATAACGTTATCATGTCATTTTAGTTGATCTTTGTGTGCTGTAGAAACCAAACACACTGAAAGATGGTGGAATGTCTTTTTTTTTTCATTTTACTCCACCTAGAATCTTGTAAAAGTTTTTCAGAACATTATATGATACTTTAAATAGCACGATTGAAAAATACAACTCGTTCCACAAAAAACAAGCCCTCATGCAGCGACTTCGATGAATAAATTAAGGAGTTATGATTTTTTAAACGTGGGGAGGAAAAAAAGAAAAGGGGAAGAAAGAAAAAAAGGGTCCGCGTCATTAAGGGGTTAAATAATGTACTATCCTCCTTCTCTGTGTCATTGCGATGCAGGGATACCACATGTGTAATTTCGTTTTTCATTTTTTTACAAAGTAAAGAGAGAAAAGTGTTTTTATTTTTTTTTTATAATTTTTTTACTATTTTTTTTTTACTTTTTAAATTTTTTTGTCTCTTTAGGGGACTTCCACAGAGACCCATTGGGACCCCCTGATCACATTCCGGGGGTCCGATGGTGACAGCCCTTTACATGCTGCGGTCCCATAGACCGCGTGGGGGGACTAGATGGACAGAGGGTGGGGTGGGGCAAATCATAAAGTAAAAAAGAAAGCATAATGCCCATGTGGTAGCAGAGATAGGCCTCCATGCCGACTGTTCGGCTTCCCACAATAAATGACAAATGCCAGAACTCTGCCACCTACAATGAATCTGCGTCTCTCAGAAGTTAGTTACCAAAGGACTTTGACCCTACTAGGGAACATGACTCAACCTGTATGCCCAATCTGAGATCTCAAACTTTTACAAGGCCTCCATATCTGCATAAATTTATCAGGTGTACCCCTAGACCAACTAGACAATTCCTCCAAGTTGAAAATCAAATCAACTTTCTCAATCCATTGTATCAAATTTGTATCTTTTTGTAACCAGTGTATGGGTATCAGGGCTTTAGCTGCATCGATCAGAAAGGCAAGCAGTTTATTTTTTAAAGGATGAAACACCACTGAGGGTTTCCACAGAAAAATCATCTCAGGGGAGATGATCAAATTTGAGGAGATTTTCTTCATCTCATTCTCCACTTTCTGCCAGAAGGGGGTCAAAATCGAGCTACTCCACCACATATGAAGGTAAGTACCTTTGTCACCATCACATCTCCAACATCTACCGTGCGGAGCCAATTCATAAGCATGAGGCCACTGAGGGGTCTTGTACCATCTAGCCAGCAGCTTATAGTGGCTCTCTTGTGCCAGGATACAAGGGGAGAGGCCAAATGATGTACTCAGAATTAACTTACTATCATTAGAGGAGAGAGAGATACCCAACTCTTTTTTCCACGAAGTGAGAAAAGTAGGTTTAATCGGCCCAGTTGGAGAAATAAATTGTTTACGCAAGGAGGCAATTTTCCTTGATTTAAGATTAGCATCATACAGCGTTCTTTCAAATTGCGTCCAAGGTCTGGTTGAATTGTAGAGCTTAAGGAATTCCCTAAATACTCTTGTTAAAGCCCTCAAATTTCTTACAGACTGACATGGTGCATGGGTCGCATGGTAGGTTTAACAGTTTAGGAATAATTCGTACTGGTATGCACGGGGAGGGCCCTGGGGCTAACTCCTCTCTCAGACCTGCCCAGACCTCACAGGGACCTCTGATCAAAGGGTCAAAATCTTTCGATCTACATTTATTTAATTGTGGGAGCCATAAATCCTCTAAGAGGTTATCTCCACTGAAACCCACAGCTAAAGAGAAGAGTAATTTGTCTCCCAACGGTTGAGCCAGGTCCATCCAATAACTCAACAGGGAAGCTCGGTAAAAATCTAGGACATTAGGTAAATCAATGCCTCCCTCCAATCTTCTCCTGATCATCAGGCTGTATGCCAATCTCGGTCGCCTCTGTCTCCAAACAAATCCAGCAAAAGCTGAACGTATAGCCTTAAAAAAGCTTGCCGGTAGATGAATGGGGAGCATCCTGATCCTATAAAGAACTATTGGAAGCTCATAAGATCTCAGAATATTCTTCCTCCCGAGCCACGAGATGAAGGGCAAATCAACCTAACCTGACCCAATAAAGGAAGAAAATTGGCAGCATATAGATCTTCAGCATTTTTCATTAGCTTGACTCCCAAGAAGTCTATTGATGTCTCTGTCCACGCAAAAGGGGAGTCAGCTTTCATGGCCCTACATTGCAGTGACGGAATAGAGATGTTTAATACCGTAGACTTTGAAAAATAAATTTTAAAATTAAAGACAGCTCCAAACTCCTTTAGGAGCTCTGCAAGCTTAGGGAGACCATTTTCAGGATCAGTGATTAAAATACTACGTCATCAGCGAAAGCGGACGTGTTGAGCGAATATTATCTGCATTTTATTCCTCTAATATCAGGGTCCTGTCTTACTTTCAGAACAATGGGTTCCAAGACCAAAATAAAAAGGGTAGGGGAAAGTGGGCACCCCCGTTTCTATTGTCAAACCGAGGGGACAAGATATCATTAATTTTCAGTCTAGCATAGGGCTTTGAGTACAAAGAAAAGATGGCAGAGACAAACACAGCAGGCACATTAAAATGGATAAGGACTTTCTTCATATAAGACTAATCAACTCTGTCAAATGCCTTTTCGGCATCGGTACCCACAAGGGCCAGGTGAATATTGTGCCGTTGAGCAAAGTGAGCATGTAGCACTCTACGCCAGTTGTCTCTGCCCTCCCCCCGCACAAACCCAGTCTGCTCCTCTCTAATCAGAGAGGGAATATACTTTTCAAGCCTTTGGCCAAAAGTTTGGCTCAGAGCTTGACATCAAAATTGATCAGAGAGATCGGCCTATAGCTACCGCACAATTTGAAGTCTTTCCTTTCTACATCAAGTTCCTCTCCCCCAAACTAACTGATATTCAGGCAGATACTTTAGTGACTCCGGTCACTAACTCTGAGGTGGAACTCCTTTTTGCCTCTTGCCCCCCGGGTAAAAGCCCAGGCCCAGATGGACTAAATCTTCCATACTATAAAGCATTCCGTACAATCTTAATACTAAGATTGACAGAGCTCTTTAATGCGCTTCTAAAGGGAGAAACGTTACCTCAGCAATCCCAGAAAGCACATATCAGTTTAATTCACAAAGAAAATAATCTATTAGCTCTTTGGATCTCATCTCTTCAGTAGGTGTTTTATGCATTCCCAAATTGTATAATTGAGCGTAAAACCACTGAAATTCATTTGCTATAGTAGCCGGGGATATAACCGAATTGCCTATAGGGGTTTTGATAGATTTGATAGTACTTTTAGCCCTTGCTTTTTTAATTAATGAGGACATGAATTTGCTCCCCCTATTTCCTCGCGCAGAAACTACATGTTTTAGGTACAGATGTTTCTTATTAAATTTAAACTCTAGGCAGTGTTTTAGCTCCATCCTCAGCTCCGTCAGCCTCTCCAGCTTAGTTTTCATTTGGGAAAGTTTTACCTCCTCTTCTAATTTGGCTATTTGACAAAGTTTGTCATCAATAATTTTTTGTGTCATTTTTTTAACTCTAGAGCCCAGAGCTTTAAGCAAACCCTGTACAAAGGCCTTATGTGCCTCCCATACAACCGGTAAGCCCGAATCTTCCCCTATATTAAGCTGAAAAAACTTGTCAATGAGTTTAGCAAGGTTTTCCCTTTCTTCATGGGAGTCCAATAGTGCTGCATTAAGTCACCATCTCCACTCTTGTGGGGTTGTTTGAAATGGTCTGAGATCTATATGCACTGGAGCATGGCCTGAAACTGTCATAGAATTTATTTTAGCCCTGTCTAGAAATGCAAGGAGATCAGAGGAGACAAATATGTAATCCAATCTCTGATAAGAGGCGTGGACCTGAGAGAAAAAAGAATAGTCCTTTGTAGTAGGATGTAAAGAGCGCCAAGCATCTATAATGCCCAAGTCTTGTAAAGTGCGATTGAGTCTTTTTAGCCTGAGCTGTAATATCTGGGAGCAACCCACCAAAGAGTCGATCAGAGGGTTTAGAGTGACATTTAGGTCCCCACCAAGAATTATATGTCCATCCGCAAAGTGTTTGAGGACCTCTAATTGTTTTGTTATCCATGGTACCTGGTCAACGTTGGGAGCATAAAGGTTTGCTAAGGTTAATTTCACATTATTGACAGAAAAGGACTCTACGTTCCTCATCTCCATATTGGGATTGGAATGAGAAGTTAATGGTTTTGTGGAAAAAGATTGACACCCCTTTGGAGGCTGAAGTGGGATGAGCGCTGTGGAAACCCTGTAAAAAAATGTCTGCCTGGTAAGGAGAGGCATTTTTTCTTTTTGAAGTGTGTCTCCTGTAAAAAAAGAATCTTTGTGCCATACCTTCTTAAGAGGAGAGCGACATTGTGCCTTTTCATTGGTGAGTTGAGACCTCTAACATTGAATGAGGTGAATGAAAGATCCCCCATAATGAGTTAGAAGTAGAGATGAGCGAATATACTTGTTTCGAGTAATTACTCGATCGAGCACCGTGATTTCCGAGTACTTCCGTACTCAGGTGAAAAGATTCGGGGGCAGCCGGGGGGCGGGGGGAGGCGTGGCGGAGCGGGGGATAGCAGCGGGGAACAGGGGGGAACTCTCTCTCTCTCCCTCCCCCCCCCCCACTCCCCGCTGCAACCCCCCACTCACCCATGGCGCCCCCCAAATCTTTTCACCCAAGTACGGAAGTACTCGAAAATCACGGCGCTCGGGCTAAAAAGGGGCGTAGAGATGAGCGAGCACCAAAATGCTCGGGTGCTCGTTACTCGGGACGAACTTTTCGCGATGCTCGAGGGTTCGTTTCGAGTAACGAACCCCATTGAAGTCCATGGGCGACCCGAGTATTTTTGTATTTCGCCGATGCTCGCTAAGGTTTCCTTGTGTGAAAATCTTGGCAATTCAAGAAAGTGATGGGAACGACACAGCAACGGATAGGGCAGGCGAGGGGCTACATGTTGGGCTGCATCTCAAGTTCACAGGTCCCACTATTAAGCCACAATAGCGGCAAGAGTGGGGCCGCCCCCCTCCCAAAAACTTTTACTTCTGAAAAGCCCTCATTAGCATGGCATACCTTTGCTAAGCACCACACTACCTCCAACAAAGCACAATCACTGCCTGCATGACACTCCACTGCCACTTCTCCTGGGTTACATGCTGCCCAACCTCCCCCCTCCCCCCCACAGCACACACCAAAGTGTCCCTGCGCAGCCTTCAGCTGCCCGCATGCCACACCACCCTCATGTCTATTTAGAAGTACGTCTGCCATGAGGAGGAACCGCAGGCACACACTGCAGAGGGTTGGCACGGCTAGGCAGCGACCCTCTTTAAAAGGGGCGGGGCGATAGCCCACAATGCTGTACAGAAGCAATGAGAAATAGAATCCTGTGCCACCGCCATCAGGAGCTGCACACGTGGGCATAGCAATGGGGAACCTATGTGCCACACACTATTCATTCTGTCAAGGTGTCTCTGCATACCCCAGTCAGACCGGGCTTTTTAATGCATAGACACAGGCAGGTACAACTCCCTATTGTGAAGTCCCTGTCGACCGACAGCATGGGTGGCTCCCTGGAACCCACCGGCGATACACAAAAATATCCCATTGCATTGCCCAACACAGCTGAGGTAGTAATGTCGTGCTTAATGCAAGTGGGCTTCGGCCCACACTGCATGCCCCAGTCAGACTGGGGTTCTTTACAAGTGGAAACAGATGCATTTATAATTCCCTGTGGACCCACAGCATGGGTGGGTGCCAGGAAGCCACCGGCGGTACATAGAAATATCCCATTGCATTGCCCAACACAGCTGAGGTAGTAATGTCGTGCTTAATGCAGGTGGGCTTCGGCCCACACTGCATGCCCCAGTCAGACTGGTAATATGTACCTTAACAGTAACCGCGTTGGTGGTAATGTGGTGGTGACTGCGGACCTAGTAGCGCGGTTTTATTTTGTTGGTTTTCAGAATGTGGCCAGGATTAAGTGGGCCGTGGCGGGGGATGTTTTGGAGGCACTACGTGTCCTCTCCACGTGTCCGTGGTTATATGCACCTTAACAGTAACAGCGTTGGTGGGAAATGGCCTCGCCGCCATCATGTCTTTGGGAAGCCTCTGTTTCCACACCCCAGAGACATACCATTAGCAGCGGTATAGGCAGAGCCCAGAATTAGTAACATTTCAGCCGTAGCATTAGCGACAGGCCCCACTAACATATCACTAGCAGCATTATAGGGGGAGCACAGTCTTAGTTCCATTTCAGTAATAGTAGCAGCCTACACAGGCCCCAGTAACAATTCCGAAGCAGCAGTATAGTGGGAGCGCAGTCTTCGTTCCATTTCAGTAATAGTAGCAGCCTACACAGGCCCCAGGAACAATTCCGAAGCAGCAGTATAGGAGGAGCATAGTCTTAGTTCCATTTAAGTCATTGTAGCAGCCTACACAGGCCCCAGGAACAATTCCGAAGCAGCATTATAGTGGGAGCGCAGTCTTAGTTCCATTTCAGTAGCTGCAGTATAGCCAAGGCCCAAGTTACATTTATGTAGCTAAAGTGTAGGCCAACCCCACACACACTTCTGTACCATGAGTGCAGGCGAAGAACATACAAATTGCTATGATTACACTGTAGGTGAGGGCCCCAAAACATTGGTGTACCAACAGTACTAATGTACCTCAGTAAAAATTGGCCATGCCCAACCAAGATGGCAGGTGAAACCCATTAATCGCTTTGGTTAATGTGGCTTAAGTGGTAACTAGGCCTGGAGGCAGCCCAGTTTAACTAAAAATTGGTTCAAGTTAAAGTTTCAACGCTTTTAAGAGCATTGAAACATATAAAAATTGTTTAGAAAAATTAGATGAGTGAGCCTTGTGGCCTAAGAAAAATTGCCCGTTCAGCCTGATTACGTGAGGTTTCAGGAGGAGGAGCAGGAGGAGAAGGAGGAATATTAGACACAGATTGATGAAGCAGAAATGTCCCCGTTTTGGATGGTGAGAGAGAACGTAGCTTCCATCCGCGGGTGCAGCCTACGTATTGCTTACGTATCGCTGCTGTCCGCCGGTGGAGAAGAGAAGTCTGGGGAAATCCAGGCTTTGTTCATCTTGATGAGTGTTAGCCTGTCGGCACTGTCGGTTGACAGGCGGGTACGTTTATCTGTGATGATTCCCCCAGCCGCACTAAACACCCTTTCCGACAAGACGCTAGCCGCAGGACAAGCAAGCACCTCCAGGGCATACAGCGCTAGTTCAGGCCACGTGTCCAGCTTCGACACCCAGTAGTTGTAGGTGGCAGAGGCGTCACGGAGGACGGTCGTGCGATCGGCTACGTACTCCCTCACCATCCTTTTACAGTGCTCCCGCCGACTCAGCCTTGACTGGGGAGCGGTGACACAGTCTTGCTGGGGAGCCATAAAGCTGTCCAGGCCCTTAAAGACTGTTGCACTGCCTGGGCTGTACATGCTGCTCGATCTCCACACCTCCCCTGCTACCTGGCCCTCGGAACTGCGCCTTCTGCCACTAGCGCTGTCGGATGGGAATTTTACCATCAGCTTGTCGGCTGCGACACACCTGGATCAGGAGCTCGGCCTGTGCCCACACCCTCACTTGGGCCTACGCGTCCTCGGCCGCGTCCACGGCCTCTAGGCCTACCCCTACCCCTCAGCATGCTGTATTACCAGTGATTTCCAAGCCAGGAAAGAAATTGGCGCAAGCCTGCAGCCAAAATAGAATTTTTTCCCTTGTTTTTCAAAGGACAAGCCACACTGCGTGTATTCAATGAATACTACTAAGTTTAATAACTGTGTTGTGGCCCTGCAAATGTGTCACAGAACTGCAGTGATGCAAAGTTATTCGCTACAGCAGATCAGGGATTTCCCATGCAGGAAAGAAATTGGCGCAAGCCTGCAGCCAAAATAGAATTTTTTCCCTTGTTTTTCAAAGGACAAGCCACACTGCGTGTATTCAATGAATACTACTAAGTTTAATAACTGTGTTGTGGCCCTGCAAATGTGTCAGAGAACTGCAGTGATGCAAAGTTATTCGCTACAGCAGATCAGGGATTTCCCATGCAGGAAAAAAATTGGCGCAAGCCTGCAGTAAAACGTAGCTGGCTGCGTCTGATTTTTTTTAACGTTCTGCACGCAGCACACACGTACCCAGAGCCCTGAGGACTGTCAGAGGCAGGCGAAATAGAATTTTTTCCCTTGTTTTTCAAAGGAAAAGCCACACTTCGTCTATTCAATGAATAATGTATGTCTTCTGGCCCTGCCTACACAATTCTATCCCTGTAGTATTAATGCCGGGTGCAATGGTCTGCACAGCCGGTTTTGAGAAAAAAAAAAAATGCAACACTGCTAACAGCAGCCTGGACAGTACTGCACACGGATAGATGTGGCCCTAGAAAGGACCGTTGGGGTTCTTGAAGCCTACACTCACTGCTAACACTCTCCCTGCCTAACCACCACTTCTGTCCCTATTGCAGGGCGCAATGCTCTGCAGATCCAATTTTGAAAGAAAAGTAAAAAATACAGTGCTAACACAGTACTGCACACTATTAGATGTGGCCCTCAGAAGGACCGTTGGGGTTCTTGAAGCCTACACTAACTCCTAACGCTCTCCCTACAGCAGCTCCAGCACGATACCACTGTCCCTCAGCTAACTCACAAGGCATCTGAGCCGAGCTGCGGGAGGGGCCGATTTTTATACTCGGGTGACATCTGATCGCCCCAGCCACTCACAGCAGGGGGGTGGTATAGGGCTTGAACGTCACAGGGGGAAGTTGTAATGCCTTCCCTGTCTTTCAATTGGCCAGAAAAGCGCGCTAACGTCTCAGAGAGGAAACTGAAAGTAACCGGAACACCGCGTGGTACTCGTTACGAGTAACAAGCATCCCGAACACCCTAATATTCGCACGAATATCAAGCTCGGACGAGTACGTTCGCTCATCTCTAAAGGGGCGTGTACGAGTAGGCTCGCTCATCTCTAGTCAGAAGTAATAAAACCAGTCAGTAACCAAATGACAAATCAACCATCTATTGGGTAGCTTTATACGAGGAGAAAAATGCTAGATGTCAGAATATTAAAAACTGATTATATCCGTTCAGAAGTAATTTCAGATGCGCCCCTTGAGGGCTCAGTCACATGGGCATTTTTACGCACGTAAAAACGTTCATACTCCATTTGTACTGCGTTTGTCCAAAAAAGAAATCGCACCTACAAAAGATAGAACATATGGGTGGCAATGGGCATGGTCATGCGTTTTTTTTACGCGCGTATATATGTGCATAAAAACGCCCACATGACTGAGCCCTTAGGGAAAGGAAAGTAGGGAGAAGGGAAGGTGGGGAAGAAACCAACGTGAAACAACGAAAAATAAGGCTTTTCACTGAAAAATCGAATAAAAAGTATTAAAACCCCAGAGTGGTTGGGGCAGGTCTCTCGAAAATCAGAGAGAACTACCAAAGGTCTGGGAGAGAAACAGATGCAACTGCAGTACACTGTCAGCTGCAAAAAAATATTAAATATACGCAGCCTGACCTGACAGGCACGGTCTTAGACCTCTGCATTGGGGAACAAAATTTAGGCAGTGTGGTCTTTTATCTGTAGAAAACAACACACAGATTAACCTAGGAACCTAAACATTATAAAGTGGCAGCGAGAAGGGACTGAGGTGTCCCTCCACAGGTAATGAGCGGACTCCCCCTTCGTGCCCTCACCCACTCACTAAGACGTAAAACGGGTTACAGGCAGCAGATACGGATGCTCACCCCGGATCCACAGAACATACAATTACATTTAGAATGAAAGCTACTCATGGGAGAAAACGAGAAAACGAAAGGCGAGTCAGTGCCTTAGACACGTATGTCAATACTCAAGTGTCGTGACCTGCCAGCTCTCCTCTTGCTTTTTTCTCTTTGCCTCTAGGCAATTTAGAGCTTCCCACTAGAAGCCATTTTTCTGGTCGCTCTAATCTACAGAATCTTGGAAGGTCTAGAAGAGGTAGCCAGCAGGGAAGCTCTATCGGATCCAGACCTAGGTGCTGCCAGCTGTCCTGTAAATTCTCCGGTGAATGGATATTGAATATCTGCCATTTCTAATTAATGCCAAGTCAGAATGGGAACAGCCAAGCTTATTTAATTTCTTTGGCCCTTAAAGCGTCCAGTAACGGGCGTAACAGACGACGCTTTGCCAGGGTGGAGGGTGCTAAATCGTGGAAAATTTGTAGCGGTGCATCTGCATGGCAAAGGTCCTTATAGTTTCTTGCTGCTCTCAAAATGGCTGCCACGTCTGGGAATGAGAGCAATTTGCAGATGACGTCTCTTGGTGGTTCAGAAGCAGGTGGCAAGGGTCTGAAGGCTCTATGGATACGTTCTATAGAGATGATGGAAGCCCTATCAGACCCCAACTAAAGAGCAAATATTTATTTTGCCACTTTTATCAGTGAATCTGTTGCCCACGACTCCGGGAGACCCTTTATGCGCACATTACTACGTATGTTTCTGTTTTCCAGGTCCTCCTGCATAATAAGAGTTCTACTGATATGGGAGTGCTGTTCAATAAGTACTTGCTCCATTCCCAGGGCATGGGAGGTGATGGAAGCTGTTGTGGACTCCAGCTCCTCGACTCTCTGTTCAATGTGCTTAAAGGGGTTGTCCCGCGATAGCAAGTGGGGTTAAGCACTTCTGTATGGCCATATTAATGCTCTTTGTAATATACATCGTGCATTAAATATTGGCCATACAAAAGTTAGTCACTTACCCCCTCCGGTGCTGGCGTCCCCGTCTCCATGGCGCCGACCAAAGCTGCCTTCTCCCTGGATTAGACGCGCTTGCGCTGAAGGAGCCGCTCCGGCGAGCTCGCGCCGCACAGGGCTTCTGCACATGCTTAACCCCACTTGCTATCGCGGGACAACCCCTTTAATGTCTTCCTTAATTTCAGCCAGCTCTGAGTGCATGGGGGCGCATGCGGGGACCATGATGCATGCGGGGACCAAGCGCTCTGGTCTTTCAGAAAGCGCTGCATGTCAGCTTGTCCCCTGACAGGCTGTGGCTTTCCCTGGAGCACACTTCCTTTCTCCCTGCCAATTTTCCCCATGTTGGGCTGCTGTAGATAGCTGATGTGGGTCCTGGATGGTGCCGCTGAGACAAAGCTCTTCACTCAGAACTCCATCCAGGCCAGGCTCCGTCCCCAAATTGCCTTTTAAATTTGACAACATCCCTTCATCCAAATGTCAACAGGCATATATTATTATAAAGGGGTTTCAGCTTTGGATAATATCTATTTTTTAGAAGGGCCCGACCTTAAAATAAGCTACACATTGGATGTAATGTTATTTTCAGCTGTAATTTTTGGGAGAACTCAGTAGTATAATGTTAAATTCTCTTGCAGTACCGCTTCAGACACTTTAGAGGACATGAAGCATAACACAGTACCTATAGAAATCTATAAACTTTATTACCCATAGTGTAATGGGAGTTAGGTTCTACAGTGCGAGAAATACGCTTTATAGCAATTCTCTAATCTGGCTAATAGATGATAGACCTGAATACGATTACAATAATTCTGGAATCCCGTATAGCATATTTGAAAGCACTTTAAAGTAAAGTGTTTATTACTAAATGTACTCTGCGAAAATAAAGATTGTGTGTGTAAATCCTGTTCTTTCTTCCATGATTTATTAGATAGTTTTTTGAATATTTTCACTGTACTGCATGTGTTTAATGGTTTCTACTAGGGATGAGCGAACGTGTCCGTTACGGACACATCCGCACCCGGACACCGGCTTTGCCGAACACTGCAGTGTTCGCGCGTAAGTGTCCGGGTGCCGCCGGGGGGCGGGGAGATGCGCGGCGGCACGGGCGGCAGTAGCGGGGAACAGGGGGGAGCCCTCTCTCTCTCCCTCTCCCCCCCACTCCCCGCCGCACCCCCCCGCGCTGCCACGGCGGCCCCCGAACTTTTTCGCCCGAACACTGAAGTGTTCGCAAAGTTCGGTGTTCGGGCGAAAAAGGGGCGGAGCCGAACGTGTTCGCTCATCTCTAGTTTCTACCAATCATTTTATGAATATTGTCCCACAAAAAAATATTGTTTATAGTACCACCCAACTCATCATGTTAAATCTTTTTTGTAATTACATTTATTTAAAAAAATCTTTCTATCCCCAGATATTGCAGAACTAATGTTCAAATCAGGGAGATGGGTCAATACCTCCACAGCTCCACCTATAGCAAGGCAGCATTCCTTCAAGTCAATGTTAGGTAGCGAGAACTGATGTTAGAACAGTGCTGCCTGCTCTCTTTAAACTGTGTTCATTTCAGTACTTGTTTCATTTCCACAGTCTTGTTTCGCTCTCTTCCCCGTTGCATAGAAGCAAGGCATACTAGGTCTGTCCACCTTGAAAGCAGAGTTGCTAACTGTCAAGAAATTCCTAGACAATCTATAAAAATAGTGCACTCTTTTTCCCCTGTCCGCAAAAAAATAGGGACGTTCCATGATTTTTTTGAGTGCATTGATACTTGAGCAGATTACTATGACTGTAATTATCGTAAATGCTGGTAATAAGTTTATATTAGTATCTGAGCTAGGAACACTTTTTCCTTTATAATCTATAGCTTTCATTATGGTTTTCCAATGTGCCCATAAAGAATGTTGGTTGTCCGTGATTCTTGCGTAAGTTGTCCAGAAGAAAGATACATTCAGGTTTCCAGCCTGCTTGAAACATTTACTAAGGTGGACTGGATCCTGAAATAATCCTCAATAGAAACAGCAGGTGCTATTTTAACTACAAATAATACTTTTTGTGGGATATCCCCTTTAATTATAGAATGACTTGCCTGGTTAAAATGCAAACTTATTTAAACATTGCTCCAACCTCATGTCGATAATTAAATTTGTCTTAAATCTTGATAAGTAACATTAACTACACCATTTAACTTCAGTCAGAGCCAAAACTGCTCCTAGAAGTTGCAATTTGTTAATAAATTTTAATTTAGACTTACTCTGCAGCATCTACTTGATAATATGGTACAATTATCAAAATTGTCTTTTGTGAACATTATGTAGTCAATTGACATTTCCAAAACTTATATAAAAGGGTTTCAATTACTGTATATTATATCTATTTTGTCTACTTAGGAATGCAAAAAAGACTGAAAATATCTAAAATATTTAATATTTAATACAACAGCATATGGAGGCTCTACACTAGATATTTAGTGTGCTGCCATACATACTCATTTGCATGACACCATATTACGGAAATATTATCTCCTAGACGCAGACACTGTTTCATCTAAAGGTAGCCATACACATTAGATAAAGATTTGCTGAACCCACCAGTTTCAGCAGTAACATTTACTTATCTAATGTTTATGACCGAGTTCTGAATCTCCCCCAACAGTAGATGGG
This sequence comes from Eleutherodactylus coqui, assembly GCF_035609145.1. Taxonomy (NCBI): domain Eukaryota; kingdom Metazoa; phylum Chordata; class Amphibia; order Anura; family Eleutherodactylidae; genus Eleutherodactylus; species Eleutherodactylus coqui. Next base: position 251,361,271 of record NC_089837.1, on the reverse strand, counting down.
GGAAAGAATGTTCTGTCACAGTTGGGTTTCAATCATTGTCCAAATTCTCATTGCAAACAGTGAATTTCGGGCAATAATCAGCCCATGTACATGCAGCTGCTGACTGGGCACGGGGCAAGAAATCACTCACCTGATGGAGTTGCTTCTTTTTAAACAAAACGAAAAAGCAAGTGACTATCAGGTCATGTAAATAGGAGCTGCTTGATGTTTGAGTGACTACTGTTTTCTGTGAATGGAGGCGGCTGGGCATTTCCATATCCACTCCACCTCCATTCACTTGAATGACTATCACGCCTGTGTAAAACAGTAGGCAGCAGTTCATGGGACAGTTGTCCCATTTAATGTACCCTTAGTTTCTTCTCCCTAATGAGAACATATACAAGGTTAGCCAAGTGAGCATGTAAATGGAAATGTTAGGAAAAATAGTTGTTGGAAAAACAAGCATTTGGCCATTGGAAAACAAAAAATTTGAACGAAAAGCTATTCGGATTGTATAGCCAGCTATAAGCTGTGCACATTGGAAAACGGGGTTAACATCTCACAGCTTCCACACCTTGAATAGAGATAGAACAAATATTGGGCTAGTTGACCTCGTTTGTTTGGTCTTTTAAAGTGAATCTGACTTTTCAGAATTTTTCAATGTGGAATAACACTATTTCTGGCCTTTATATGACTTTTATACTGAATTTGTATCAATTTTCCCACGGTATATCGATATATCTCATTCTTATCCTCTCAGTATGGTGAGAAGACCCGGATGATGTGTTGTATATGCTATTTTCTATAGATTATACACATAAACTGTAGAGACTCTGGTCTCTAAATGTCTGTAACACACAGACTCACACAGATAAAATTATTACTGTACAGCAAGAGTGAGCAGTAGAGATGTGAATTTTGCAGCTAAAACACAGTAAACAGTCACATCCTTCTTCCCTCCTTCCCCCCTCTGCTCTGCCCTCTATTCATTTCAATGATCATGATGACTCATTCCCCTCCTCCACTTCTGTTCTAAGGACTCTATGTCTTCTGTCACTCATTAGACAATACACAGTGGATAGCAAGCTAGGAGAAAGGGAGACAGCTGAATAGTAGGGCTGGGCTATAATAGGTGGGCTGGGGAACAGCAGGAATTCCCTCTGGCACTCAGTAATCAGCTGTTCTAATGGGCGGCTCTTCTTTCCTGCTGTGTGATAAGAATCACACATCCATTCACCCATATAGCTATATAACTGGGGGGGGGGGGGGACCATAGATATAGTTGATTGGTGCCTAGTTGTGTTGAAATGTATACCTCACCATAATCAGAGGTGCCTTGCAGGGTTCCTGAAAAGTTTGGTGACAACTAATGGAATCATCATTGTAATCTAACTCCATCGTTGCCTGGTCTGGGGGAGTTCCAAATATTTTTTCTTATCTTAATATCAGGTGTGTCTTATAAAGCAAAAAATATGGTATGTTTTATCCTTTGAGGAAAAAATCTGTATGATTTCTTGTGAAAATGAAGGCACGCTAAGGTACAGATCTAGTAATCTCCTTATGTACAAAAAGCACAAAGTAATACCTATCATTACAGGAAATGTGATATTGATCCAATAAAATATCTTCAATGACACATTGGGTAACCCTTTCTACTAGCCCCATCAAAATGGACAGAGCTCATTGGACATTGGGCCCCATAATAGTGGGGAGTCAACCGAGAAATATTATTTGTTGTATCACTAATTTTACTTAGAAAAAAAATCATGAATAATGTCTGCTACACCCTTCTTCCACATGGACAGAACATACCTTTCTGGTATGGTTAAACTCTTGTCTCAAAACATGAGGGATTTAAATTCTAACAGCACACAATAGTTAGCTCTTCAGGAACTTCATAAACTAAAATTTGACATTGCATTTCTGTAAGGAACTCTCCAGTTTTCTTTTGCCTTTATTAAACAGGGGTGGTATCCTACTGCATATTTAGCCAATAGCAGCTCTAAAATTGGTAGCTATCCTTAATGCTTGTTCTTTTCCATTCCAGCTTTCACCTTCCTATGAAGGTGAATCCATAGGGTTGCTTTCTAATTCTACAAGGCTACTTAAATGAACTTCCTGTGGTTCTATGCAACATCTATGGCCCCCAATAGAAGCAAATCTCTTTTCTAAGGAGTATTTTTTGAAAACTATCTCAATTGCATGGGTTTCTTGGGATATTGGGAGGTGATTTTAACATGCTATTTTCTGAATGTAGAGACCACCAATCTCTATCTGCTTGCCCACTGCCCCTGGCTACTACATAACTCTCTAAAGCTTTTCAAGTTTTAATGCATGCTCATTCATTATGTGATCTATCTTGGGAGGATTGATTAATCCACTCTCGTATAGACTATAGACATTTGTGGGAACATACCCACCCTCAGTATTTTAGTTATCACAGATCTAGTCCATATCACTTTGGTCTGATCATGCCCCACTTTTGATTTCCCTTATATTCTCATTCGCTTCCCAATCTATACATACATGCCATTTGTGCCTAAATCAGTCCCTTCTATCGTGTCCCCTTTCAGATACTGAACTGTGCCTTTCTCTGCAGAACTACTTTTCAGAAAATTCTCCCACAGCTTCTTTAGACTCTGTACTATGAGATGCACACAAGTCAGTGTTCTATTGCCATGTGTATGAAAAAAGCTAATATTTTGCGTTTAGCTGTCAGTAAGAGTAGGCTTCGATTTTTCAAACCTTAGATGGTATTATGCTCTACTAGAACCTTTCTGAAGCAAATAGTTGATCAGCAACCCTCCGGTCCTGGGAAAACATTGATGGCTGCACCTCTTCCCTGACTACCTGATGCACACTGTGCATTAGTATGAATTGATATTCTAAGACACCACATGCTGCTCTGACTGGTTGCTCTTGTGGACAGCAATGGTTTATCAATAGCAGCTGCAGTGTCTAATGATGCATCCTAAAGCACAGTGGGCATCAGGTAGTCAGAGAGGCTTGTACAGCCCTCTTTGGTAGTCCACGCGCAACAGCTTGCTAATAAAGAGTTCTAGCATACATAGTAACATAGTATGTCCATCTAGTTCAGCCTGGTTCCACCCCCCTTGTTGATCCAGAGGAAGGCAAAAAAAGGAGGCAAGACCAATTAGCCCCCTTGAGGGAAAAAATTCTTTCCAAACTCCATAATGGCAGTGAGAATAATCCCTGGATCAACGTTTGATAGTTCCTACCTGACTCCAAGACCTGGATCAACAACCCACTGTTTATTTAATGTCTATATCCTGTAATATCATAGCGCTCTAGAAACGAATCTAGTCCCCTCTTAAACTCCTCCAACTATTTTGCCATCACCACATCCTCAGGCAAAGAGTTCTACAGTCTCACTGCTATTACAGTAAAGAACCTCCTTCTATGTTGGTGATGAAACCTTCGTTCCTCTAAACATAGTTTCCGTCACAGTCCTGGGTATAAACAGATCATGAGAGAGATCCTTGTATTGTCCCCTATTGTATTTATACATAGTTATTTGTTCACCCCTTAACTGTCTTTTTTTCCAGGGTGAATAATCCCAATTTCAACAGCCTTTCTATTCCAGTCCTACCATTCTGTTTACTAATTTAGCAATTCCTTCAAACACTGCAACATTTCTCCTGAGCACTGGTGTCTAGAACTGCACACAGTCTTCCACGTGAGTCCTGACAAGTGGAAGAATAATATTCTCATCTCTCTCCCCTATACCTCTTTTAATGCACCCCAAGACTTTATTTGCTGATTGGCATTGACTGGTGACATTTGTTTCTCCTGCCCATGTGTATAACCTTACATTTATCATTATTGAACTTCATTTGCAAATTTTCTACCCAAGCCGCAAGCTTATCTAGGTCCATTTGCAGCCATACATTGTCCTCCTTTGTATTAATTACCTTGTATAATTTTGTATTGTCTGCAAATATCAATATATTTTGCTGTGCCGTCCATCTATCAGGTTATTGATTTAATATATTGAACAGAATGGGGCCTAATACTGAACTCTGTAGCACCCCACTAATGACAATGGCCCAATCAGAGTATGAACCATTTATTACCACCCTTTACTTTCTATCTCCGAGCCAGTTCTTTACCCAGCTACACACGTTTTCACCCAGACCGAACCGTCTCATTTTATATATCAGCCTATTATGCGGCACAGTGTCAAATGCTTTAGAAAAATCCAGACATACGAGATCAATAGCCTCTCCCAGGTCCAGCCTAGAATTTACTTCATTGTAGAAGCTGATCAAATTAGTCTGACTTGATCGACCCCTCATGAACCTATGTTGCTGAGGAGTTATACTGTTGTTTTCCTTGAGGTATTTCAGGATAGCATCTCTCAGAAACCCCTTGAATATTTTTCCAATTATTTTTAAGTGAGACTTACTGGCCTGTAGTTACCCTCCTTGACCCCTTTTTATATATTGGAACCACATAGGCAATACACCAATCCAGTGATACATCCCCATCTCAATAGTGTCCCTAAGTATATGAAATATATGGGTCTATTCCATTTGGGCTTGGCAATTTGTCAATCTTAATCTTTTTTTAACCGGCTCTGCCCTTCCCTCTGGGTTAGGCAAGTAATATTTTGCAGAGGGCTCGTTTTATCCCTCTCCATTTCGTGTCACATTTTTTTTTTTTCGTTCATACACTTGAAAAAAAAAAACTATTCAATGGATTTGTTTTCCCTCCATCATCTTCTATGATTTCTCCTGTATTATTTGTAAAAGGCCAGTGCTCTCATTGAAAATCCGTTTACCATTTATGTAATTGAAAAATGGTTTAGGGTTATTTTTGCTCTCTTTGGCAATCAGTCTCTCTGCCTCCTTCTTTGCACTTTTGTATCTTTTCCTTACATACATTTTTTATTTTCCTGTATGTTTTTAGTACTTCTTCACTGCCTTCTTGTTTTACTAAATAAAAGGCATTCTTTTTTTTGCTTACTGCCCCCCTTACAATCTTGTCAAGCCACATTGGTTTCCTTCTACTTGTAGTTCTTTTATTTTTAAAGGGTATGAACTGATCACATGAGGTAATTAGGATGTTTTTAAACTTCTAACATTTGTCGCCTGTACTATTATTTTTGAGGACACTGTCCCAATTAATGTTGCTGATAATAGTTCTGAGCTGATCAAATTTTGCTTTACTAAGGTTTAGATTTTTGTTGCTCCCTGATAAGGCTTTCTATTGAATGACAGCTGGAAATTAATTATATTGTGGTCACTATTTCCCAAGTATCCCTCAACCTGCACCCCTGTGATTCTGTCAAGTTTGTTAGTTAATAATAAGTACAGAGTGGCCCTTCCTCAAGCTGGCTCCCAAACAAGTTAGGTAAGGTAGTTATCTTTAATTGTTCTCAAGAATGTATCACCCTTGTGAGATTTCCCATATTATATCTGGATAATTAAAATCTCCCATAATCATTACTTCATTGTAGTTTGACACCTCTTCTATTTGCCTTATTAATAAGTTTTCAGTTTCTTCTTTTATTTTTGGTGACCTATAAAAAACCCCTACTAGGATTTTGTTATTTTTCCCTCCCTGTATTTCTACCCACGGGGATTCCATGTGTTCATCTCCTACACCTATATCTTCCCATAGCTTTGGCATTAAGTAGGATTTAACGGACAGACATACCCCTTTCTGTTTCCTACGGTCTCTTCTGAAGAAATTGTAACCCTGTAAATTCACTGCCCAATGGCACTTATCATCTAGCCATGTTTCCGTTATTCCTACTATGTCATAATTTTCTTCAGTCATTCTTGCTTCAAGCTCACCCACTTTATTGATCAGACTTCTTGCATTAGTTGCCATACAATTGATATGCTTGTTGTTATTCTTTATATTCATTATGCTACTTATGGTCCTATTAGCTCCTCTTTCAGTTCTAACTGCTCTAGCCCCTCCCCCCACTTGACCCTTATTCCCAATACTTGGTCCCAGGTCACTGTATACACTGTCCTCCCCTCTTTTACTCTTTTTGCCCACCCCCCTCCCAGTCCCTAGTTTAAACACTCCTCTAACCTTCTAGCCATCTTCTCCACCAGCACAGCTGCACCCTCCCCATTGAGATGCAGCCCATTCCTACTATAGAAGTAACGAAAATAAACTAGATCACACTCCTCACGTGCCTCTGCCTGTTCACAACCTCTCACATGCCTCTGCCCGTTCACAACCTCTCACGTGCCTCTGCCCATTCGCAACCTCTCACGAGCGCCTTAATTTTTTTTTCTTAAATTGATCACACGCTCTCACTGCCTGCTCACTCTCAGTCATAAATGATTTTCTTCACTTACACACTCACTCTCTTAAACGCCCACACTCAGTCACACACTTAGACACACAGACACACACTTAGACACACAAAATATACTTATCCGCTCTTGTCAGCAGCTCCTCTTTACAACCCCTCTGCATCCAATAATGTCACCTGCAGGCTCAATGTTGGGACCTCTCTTTCTCTCCCGGCAGTCACACTCTCTGACCTGCTGCTCTGTTACCTGCTCTCTTCTCCTCTTCCCCCCACCAGATAGATCCTTCCAGCAGGAAGAGAGCTTAAGCAGATAGTGATATGTTATACTAGACTATGTTTTTATGTATATGGAAATAAAGCATACACACTGCTGGCAAAAAAAATGACATGATCAAATGTCATTTTCAACTTCATATGCCATCAAAGACAAGACTGGTTTTATCCAATATGAACCTACCCCCCTCCCACTCTACATTACCCGCTAAGCCCTCAGCTTAGAACCGCAATATCAAAGAGTATCTCTTACCTTGTTCTCTTCTTAAACTACCTCCTGAGACCCTCCCGTCCCTCAATCAAGATAATTTGCCAGTTGAACTGGAGGTAACCCTCAAGGATCTCCTATGAATAAATTCATGGGGCCCACAGGAATAGTGGGATTCTCATTTCTCATAGATTACATCTTTTCAATTCTTTCCTGCATGGAACAGTCATACCTGCCATGAAGCAGGCTTCACATATCATAGTATTGGTTTTACGATCATGTGGGCAAACTGAGCACTGGGCCCACACGATCACGACCAAGGTGGACTGGGTACACACATGGGTTTCTGGCAAACTGACACTGTTCTACATGCAAGGTTGACATGGCCCTACCTGAGCGGGGACATTGCCCCAATAAGGGCAGCCCAGCAGTCTTCAGATCTCGGCCCTAGCTGATCATAGGAGCCACACACCAGAACAGGACACATTCACATGCCACATGCCAGGGACTGAACAACAGGACACACAGAGCCAGAATACACAGCATACAGCAGCCACAATGCAAACACTAATAGCAGATGATAAGCTGGATATAATTGCGAGGTGTTCGTTCGTACATTGGCCAATGAACTTAAGCTGCAAGCCCCGGCAAGGCCCCTCGAATCTTGCAGTCCCTACACTAGCAAGACACATCTACTAGAAGGCCCTAGAGGCCAACCTAGTGCAGACATAGCAAACAAACTCAGCAGACCAAACTAACACAAAATAAACGTACAAATGGACATGAACCACAAGGCACAGATCACACAGCAAGCTGCAACAGACAAGGATTCATGACTGCTCACCCTGAACACCAGACAGAGACTGACAAGGAGCTAGGTTTATATGTGAGCACAGACCCAGGTGATTGGCTAGCAGGAAATACTACACCCAACCAGCTCAATTAATTAATCCAGCAGCACACGTAACAATTGGCTAACTACAATCCATCTATGATCCATAGTAGGTTACCAGGCCCAATTAAATTCACAAGTGATATTTGGCACCAATGTTATGTTAAATTCCAACTTTCAACCCTCAGATCTGCTTTTATAGCTTTCCTGCATTCCCCACTAATACCAGATAATTTATCTTCTGCTGTTGACAGGTCATGGCATTCTGCTGGGCATTCCACTTTCATGACCTTGTGGCTCAATCTTCCAATAATCCATATCTTTTTCTTGTCTTAAGGGAGAAACTCGCTATTTCACTTGTAACCTCTTACCACTTCTACCAAATTAAGCATTATTACCACTCTATATATGGCTCTACTCTCTTTGCTAATTTGAACACATTTGTCTACAATGTCCAGATTCACCGGGTTTTATTTCTCAAATATAATGCCTTATCAATGACAGATTATTGACACCATCTTATAAACATTTCTATATGGTTAGATGGGAATTGTGGCTACAAAGAAATATACCACTCTCTTTGTGGTCAGTGATTTGGTCTTGTGAGAAAAAAAACTCTGTTCACTCTACAAGGAGAATCAATATAAATATCTGATAACATAGTAGTACATGACAGCTCAGTAACACTTTCCTAAATATTTGCTGGCATTGTAACTCCCAAGCAGCCAATCTCTATCATAATTCTGGGCACACCCTCTAATCTTTCCCTATTGGTGTATGATCCATTCTTTACTTCAGAATTTATGTAACATTTATATCTCAGTGGAGCGAGTCATCAGGCTATATAATCCCCCCACCCCCCCAAAAAAACATTTGGACAATCAGTATCAGTGCAGCTAAATGCCCTATTGCACTGTTTTGGCAGCCAGCTGCTCTCCCCTCTAGGTCTGACCTCTATGGACATATTAAAGATATTCTCTTCCTCGAGTACCTGACAATTATCTCACGAGTTACTTTAATCCGTAACATGTGAGATAATTCTATTCTATATTGTCTTCTTAGGATTCTTACACAATTGTTATAAGTTTGTAATGGCATCTCTTTAAAAGTTATCCCTATTCTTTTTTGTGAGACTGTGTGAGCAGCCCTCTATTTTTTATAGTTTTGCTGGGTACTTGTTTTATATGTGTTTTGTATTTGCTACATGTTGCACCCTTTTACAAGCTTAGATTGCTGAACCATAATTAGGATGTCAGCAAACTGCAGATTTATTTAATAAGCTAATTTTATATTAGACACCCCATTTCCCTGGGGTGTTTTTTTATGCTTCTCCCTTTGGAAAAATTAGAATGTTCAACTTGCTGTTTTCTTCATACAATGATTCATATGCTTTGTTGAATGAAAAAGGACCAACTTCTGTATTTTAATTACTAACATTTCATAACGGTACAGTTTAAAAGATTAGCACTACTCTTATCACTAAAATCTGTGAAACCCAGTATATCTTGATTGTGTAGAATTTGTTATTAGAAGAATAGCAGGTGCTATGAAATCATTGACACGTGACACTAGAGCTTAGTGGACCGCAATTATCTCAGCTTTTTTTTAACATACAGCACTTTTTATATTATTTTGAATCATTTAACTTTCTATCCAATAATCAAGATATCAGAGAAGCTGTAGAAATTTCCTAGAATGTTCTATAACATTAATTTTGCTGTTATCTTGTTCTTTTAGCATAAGAGCACATGCTAATATTGCAATGACTTTTTATCACAGTGCTTTGTCTAGTTATACTATCTAGATTATAAAGCCAAAATAGCTATACAAGCTTACGCCCTATAACTAAAAAGCTCTCTAATATTTCAATCTATGTCTTCTTATAGATGCATACACAATTTAGATCACAACAAATAATTAAGTCATAAAAAGAATCAATTTCACAATGTTAAATAAATATATTCTCTAACACCATATTTTTACCATATCTACCATATTGTTATTGCACTGTTTTGCCATGTAATGCACTAACCATGTTTCTTTGCAGGTACTGGGAAGGCTCAATAGTTAACTGCTTATTATATTGTAATGTATTTGACTGATTCTGGGTTCACATGTGTGAAAGTGAGCATAGCACCACATGGGCTCTGTCAATGGTGAAGTTTGGGACTGTAACTGGCATTGCTTTGCATGTGTCATGGTTTGTTGTTGTAATATATTGGCAGTGAGTGCAACAGTGTCCATGAGCCTGACTGGAACATGAAAGTCATATAAGCATTCCCTTGAGATTGGAATTGGGTTCTGCAAGTGTGCAACTGAGCCAAATAAACCTGGCATCCTAAACTGTTGACCTGGCCTCTTGAACTGTGTATTGTGGCTTTGTGTTGAGTTGCAGTCTGAAAAGAGCAAGCATTCTTGATAAAGTTGGACAGTTGCAGATTGCAACCTGGAATTCCGTACAGTGTGTTTTATCCCATTCATGTTTGTGCTTTATGAAGTACAGTAACATAGACTGTAATCAATAAGCTAAATACCCTGCTAAGAAATTGAACCATTAAGCAGTGTACCATCAGTGAGACAGTTTCTTGTTATTTTCAACCAGCAAACTAAGTGACCTTGTATTGTTACTGCAGCCATGAGGCTATGTGCCTCGTATAGAATCTGTAACCAACAAATTGTGTGTATTATGATTATAATCTCTACTGTTTGTGTCTCCTGTGGAGTAAAGCATTCTTAAAGGGGTTGTCTCTCGCCGAAACAGGTTTTTTTTTCCCATAGGTCCCCCGTTCGGCGCAGGACAACCCCAATGGATGTGTTAAAAAAACCAAAACATGTTACTTACCCGAATCCCCGCTCTGCGACGTCTTCCTTCTTCCTACTTCTTCCTTCACCAAGATGGCCACCGGGATCTTCACCCACGATGCACCGCGGGTCCTTTCCCATGGTGCACCGTGGGCTCTGTGCGGTCCATTGCCGATTCCAGCCTCCTGATTGGCTTGAATTGGCAGACGTGACGGGGCGGAGCTACGATGACCAGCTCTCCGGCACGAGCACAGCGCAAGCGCGTCTAAAAATGCCAGAAGAAAGCAAAATTAGACGTATCCATGGCGACGGGGACGCTAGCAACGGAGCAGGTAAGTGAATAACTTCTGTATGGCTCATATTTAATGCACGATGTATATTACAAAGTGCATTAATATGGCCATACAGAAGTGTATAACCCCACTTGCTTTCGTGAGGCAACCCCTTTAAGTTTAAAACTTGTATGTGCCTCAGTTACTGCACCATCCTTGAATGGGGCATTGTGAGCGGACTAATAAATATACATAAAAGCTGACTGCCTTACCTGTGGGCAAAACTATTGCTGGAAGAAAGCAATCATGCTTTTTTAATCTTGTACAATGCTTTCAAATGTTCATCTCCTACTAAGTTGAAATGAAAATTAATTTTCTTTTCCTCTGTGTATTACTGAGGAGAATTTGTGTTAGAGAGCAGCATTTGTAGTTCTCTGTGCACAGTCTATAGAACACAAAACAGCAGCCAGGTTCCTCTGCAAATTCTGAGGGAAATGAGAATAAGATGTACACTCTGCGGAGGGGAAAAATAGCAAAAAATGCAGGATACAAATCATATAATAGCTATAAATAGTATTATTACTAATGCACACACACATGGCAGCTTATTCTAAGAAGTTAGGTATGTTTTAAATTTCACATCATTGTCATATTCCAAAGTGCAAGTGTTCCCCATGGGCAGCTTCCTGGGTGATGAATACAAATTCATCACAATGTTCTGATGAATTGCTGGATTCATTCTGTCATCAATTGAGTTCCTTGTGCCTGTGTAGCACATCTAGCCCCAAAACAGCAGAGTTCCAACTCCATGTTTCACATTATTTTGTTCCAGCTGTTTCAAGTATTCTCTATGTTATACTTGGCGTAGTGTAAGCCATCCAATTTGTGACATTAAAGGAGATGTCCCGAGGCAGCAAGTGGGTCTATACACTTCTGTATGGCCATAATAATGCACTTTGTAATGTACATTGTGCATTAATTATGAGCCATACAGAAGTTATAAAAAGTTTTATACTTACCTGCTCCGTTGCTAGCGTCCTCGTCTCCATGGAGCCGACTAATTTTTGGCCTCCGATGGCCAAATTAGCCGCGCTTGCGCAGTCCGGGTCTTCTGCAGTCTTCTATGGGGCTCCGTGTAGCTCCGTGTAGCTCCGCCCCGTCACGTGCCGATTCCAGCCAATCAGGAGGCTGGAATCGGCAGTGGACCGCACAGAAGAGCTGCGGTCCACGGAGGAAGAGGCCATCTTCAGCGGTGAGTAGAGAAGTCACCGGAGCGCGGGGATTAAGGTAAGCGCTCCGGTGAGCTTTCTTTACCTCCCTGCATCGGGGTTGTCTCGCGCCGAACGGGGGGGGGGTTGAAAAAAAAAAAAACCCGTTTCGGCGCGGGACAACCCCTTTAATATAGTCTATGTTTGTTCAAGTATTTTTATCTGAAACAATGGCACCATTTTTGCTTATGTGTTTTTCTTTGCATTTCAACAAATTGCCTGGCAGTTCTATTTGAAATATTTCTTAATCTACTTGTCTGTGGCATGATATTAACAAAACCCATCATTTTTCACTTCTTGATCTGAGTTTCATCTGAATGTATTAACCTTTTTTTCAAATTTTTGGCATTGTTAATCTTTTTGACTTCCTTTCCAGATTTCTTGATTTATAATATAAAGTTTAATTTATTTTATTCACTGATTCTTTGACTGTTCTTTTTGCTTTTCAAAATTTGGTGCAGCCTAGATGAAATGAACAAGGATTTTTCAAAAACGTACCAAAATTTGTCTGCAAATTAAGTTGGGGATTATATACATATATAATCTTCCATAATCCTCCATCTTCCTATGCACATATTAGTCCTTATCAATAACTGTAAATTCCTAAACTTAATTAAATGTGTTAACTAATAAATGTCCATTTGACAATGGACTTTTTTGGTGAGCAAATTGAAAGCAATTCTTTAAATAAGGAAAATTGGATTCTACCTCATTGGATTTTTGACTTCCTCTGGATCAACATTGGGGAGTAATATGCGGAACTAGATAGACATACGTCTTTTTTCAACCTAACATACTGTTACTATGTTGCAGCTAATGAGTGAAAATGGATTTTCTGTTTGCCCAAAATCTTTTCTACCTGTCATAAATGTTCTAGACAATCCTCTGTAGTGATTATCGTTATGGCTAAGGCTAGTTGGTGTTGAAAGTAGTCAGCATATTTTACCATTAAAATGGTTACGCCATGGATAGGGGCTATGTAAAATGTATATATTTTGTTAATACTTGCCTGTGTCACAGCAATGATTAAAAATATACATTTGTGCCTAAAATGCATATACAAGGAGAGGTTTGCACACAAAAGTAATGTAAAAATAATAGATGAAGGTATACAAAGCCCATGAATACTATAAACATCTACATCAACAACAGCTTGTGCTCTCAAAAAACACTGAAGAAAAAGTCATGGAATATTTGGCCATTATCTAGAAATCTGTTAAAAATATATATGGCATACCACAAACTGCGACTATGCTACAAAAATGTCCATTTTCTGAGAGTGCACAGCATGCAGTATATAGAAATAGAACTCAAATGCATCCCCCTTCATGTAGATGTGCATCAATAATTATAAGCAAAAATTGCATGAAAATTCAAATTTGCAACTAAGTTGAGTATTGAAGCAGATCCTATGTGTAAATATAATGCACAGTACTCTGCAAAAACTATGAGGTGCAAGTTGTTAGAGCAGTTGACATGTCAGCACATCCCCTATAGCCCTTCTCTTCTGTGCAGCATTAACAAGCGTTCACTAAATGAGGGTATTTCAAGTTGCTCTATCTCAGGCTTTGTAACTGCAATCTACCATGAGATAGAATCATTATTATAACAGCTTAAAGTGAGAGCTGCAAGTTTATGCAACTTATTACATATCACAGACCCTGGGAAATAGTGAGGTAAATCACATACAATGTTTACTAATTATACTTTACTTCTACCCCACAAACGTCATTATTGTTTATTATAAATTAGACATCATACAGTATATTACAAACCATTTTAAAACACATTGATGAGTGCCTCATTCTAGGCTGGCAAAATTTTAAGGAATTTTTTTAAAGACACTGTAGTATTCATCTAAATAATAGTTCTATATAGACTGGGTTGTAGTCCATGTCTCTGCTATGTATATTCATGTGACACAGTCATTGTAGGAAGTAAACATCCCCCACATATATTTCCACTGTGGTTAGAGTGTGGGAATGCCATTTATGCACAAGATTTTTTACTCATTTTTATATAGTACATACATATTCTGCACCACTGTATACAGTGGGTGCAGAATATGCATGTACTATATAAAAATACCACTTACATTAAAGGGGTTGTCCCGAGCCGAAACAGGGTTTTGTTTTTTTTTAACCCCCCCCCCCCCCTTTCGGCGCGAGACAACCCCGATGCAGGGGTTAAAAAAACAAACCGGGTAGTACTTACCCGAATCCCGGCGGTCCGGCGTCTTCATACTCACCTGCTGAAGATGGCCGCCGGGATCCTCTCTCTCTGTGGACCGCAGGGCTTCTGTGCGGTCCATTGCCGATTCCAGCCTCCTGATTGGCTGGAATCGGCACGTGACGGGGCGGAGCTACACGGAGGCGGCATTCTGCACGAGCGGCCCCATAGAAGACAGCAGAAGACCCGGACTGCGCAAGCGCGGCTAATTTGGCCATTAGAGGCCGAAAATTAGTCGGCTCCATGGGAACGAGGACGCTAGCAACGGAGCAGGTAAGTGAAAAACTTTTTATAACTTCTGTATGGCTCATAATTAATGCACAATGTACATTACAAAGTGCATTAATATGGCCATACAGAAGTGTATAGACCCACTTGCTGCCGCGGGACAACCCCTTTAAGCTCCATTCACATGGGGGCTCAGAATGTATGTTCCCCTACCAGTATGTTTTTGGAGTGTGGAGGAAACCTGAATATCTGGAAAAAACCCATGCAAGCATGGGGAGAGCATACAAACTGGCCCTTGGCCATATTTGAACCCAGGACCCCAGCACTGCAAGGCAACAGGGCTAACCACTGAGCCACCGTTCATATAAACTTTGAGAGACAGTTAGATCTACCTGTAAGAATGTGAGGTAGGCGGGCTGGTCTGAAAATGGCTTGCATCTCAGGAGATGATGCAGTCTGTCACAGTCCTTTTTTCAAAGCCAAAGTTTTTACTTCTAGCTGTAATTTATCCCAAGATGGCGCCCTTAGCAGAAGGATCATATTTCATATGACTTTGGCTACTGAAGTTCCTGCCTGACAGGGCATGTAAGTTAGATCCTTGGCAAGAAATCCGTTAATGATAGACAGCCTTCTCTGGAATATAAACTAAAATAATCACTGGAAGGTAGTTCTATTTTAAAGATTAATTAAAACTTTGGCTATAAAAATACAGAAATCCTAACCAGACCTAGTGTGTTAATATTGCATAACCTTATGGTATTAGAATATATTAAAACATTAGTCAATTGCTTGAATATAAAAAAATAATTACTCAAAACCAGTGAAAAGTACACATAGTAAAGTTGCCTAAAGCAACCAATTATGATGCTGCCTTATTTTTTTCAATTAGCTTCTGAAACATGAAAACTGGGATGTGATTATTTACTGTAAATAAATTCCATTTGTTTGTAGTTTTAATAAATCTAGCTCCTTATGATTTAGTGGAAAACATATTGGGGAGTTTATTCAAAACTCGAGCAGGGGAACTTATTGTTTGTTACTGCCAATAGCTCATCTTTTACCTTGCCTTGTTCTAGATAACAAATCTTCCTTTAATATTTCTGTAAGCACTGTTTTACAAACTGTACGAATGTTATATATGAGAAGTGACCCTTGGAGTGGCAGAATGTTTTTGACAACACAGTCTCACCTTCTTTAACACAGTGACAAACACATGGTGTGCATTAAACACTTTTTGGTGACTCCCACCCTCATGCATCTCCCAAATCCTTTCTGCTTTGGAAGTAGTCTTCATATTTAATATATCACCCTTAGTTTCCAAGAATTCTAGAGTACATGAAATATTTGAATTTGAGAAAACTATAAAAAAAATTGGTGGTCATATATAACATTCAATTGATATCATTTAAAGTAAATGAAGATATGCTTTGAATTATATGTAGTAGAAATTAACTGTTCATTTAATGTAAAGCTATATTTTGAAAAGAAGCAAAATAATTACTAGATTTTTAAAATATTCATCACTTGAACCCATTACATAACAAATAGCTCTTGTTTGTTCTCTCTTAGAAATCTAAAATACCGACATACGAAAAAATGTGGGCCTTTATGAATAGCAGAAGCCAGTCGGTACTTGTCAAAAATAATGAAGAAGGTATCCAGCGAGTGCTCACCTCTGATTATGCCTTTTTAATGGAGTCAACAACCATTGAATTTGTCACGCAACGCAACTGTAACCTAACACAGATTGGAGGCCTTATAGATTCTAAAGGTTATGGAGTTGGAACTCCCATGGGTATGTTGCTTGTCAATTATTTTGTCTTTGTTCATTTATCTCAGTTTAAGTAAGAATAAAGTAAATGTCTTGCCAACAATTCAATTTAGCTTAAAACCCTGTTTATAATTGTAGCATGTTAATAGGAAAAATGCATTATAATTTGATTACAGAATTTAGAAGAAATATGAAAAGATGTTCTGAAAAAAAAAAACTAAAGATAGTTAAAATGAAATAAAGTAATATTTCTTTGAATTTATTAATACAGTTTTGGACAGAAAACAGCATTAACATTTTATTTTAAAATATTATTATTGTAACATTATGTGTTAAATGTTTAATTCGATTAATACTATATCAATTGCTGAGCTAGACAACAGTAAAGGCAGAGCGACCACAGCAATGCAAAAAAAAAATTAAACCTGTGTTGTTTGTGTGTGTCCAGGTCTAGAAACTTCCTGACAATTGGGTTTTTGTTTAGATTTACAGCTTCCAGACTTTTGTGTAGTATATATGGTACAACCCCTGTGGAAGAAAGAATGACAGGCACAATAATTACCCTATCAATTGTCCACAGGTGTTTGACATCCTGTGCGAGTTCAGTGTATTTATTTATTTTCTCAGTGTATGTATTTTGAATGTTGTGAGTATTTAGGATGCATATGTCTATGATGGATGTGATTTTGTTATGTTTGTCAATGAGTGTGATGTCTGGTCTGTTGTGGTGGATTGATTTGTCTGTGTATTATTATTATTATAGTGTGTTAAATGTTTAAGGCCTCATGCACACAGGCACGCACGTATTCCGTGTGGGAGATCCCACACTGAATTCTCCTGTGCCCGCCGCCGGCGACCCTGCATACCTGTCAGAAGTTGTCTTCTTTCTGTATGCGGATGTGCCGCTTCACTCCTGCATAATTGCGCAGTACAGATCTCTCCGCACCGTCGCCTAGGTGATGACGTGGATCCGTGACACTTCTGCAACGCTCATTGCGGAAATGCCACAGCATGGACGGCGTTCCTGCGTATCCGCTTTGAAAATAGAGCAGATGCGCTATGTGCAATTTTATTTCACATAGCGTGCAATTAAATTGGGTAATAGGCTGAACTAGATTGACATATGTCTTTTTTTCAGCCTTACATACTATGTTAATAAATTGTTGCTGGATGAACAGATAGAAGACGTTTTAAACTGTGATCTCTCTGCATTGTAGGAAATAGGGGAGGGGAATACTGACTCTTTAAAGGGGCTGCCCAGTGGTTACATAAAAAAAGTCCAAGGTTTAATTCTGACAAAGAACAGAAAAAAATCACTAATTGCTGACAAAAAAAATTAGCCTATACTCATTTCTTTCATCACTCTCTTCACTGCTCCTGTCCTTGCTGCTCTAGTCTCCACTTGCTTCCATATGGCACAGTCATATGCCATCTAAGTGTGTGACTATTGTGGACAATCTGTGGCCAAGGAACAGCTGGAGCAGTCATACACTATTATGGAATCTAACTGCGCAGCAGGAGCAAAAGAGATGACTATTAGGGATGAGTGAGTATACTCACTAAGGAACTACTCGCTCGAGTAATGTGCCTTAGCCGAGTATCTCCCCGCTTGTCCCTAAAGATTCGGGGGCCAGAGGGGAGGAACCGAGGGGAGATCTCTCTCTCCCTCTCTCCCGCCTGCTTTCCTCTGCTCCCCGCCGCAACTCCCCTGTCAGCTGAGGCGGCCCCTGAATCTTTAGGGACAAGCGGGGAGATACTCGGCTAAGGCACATTATTTGAGCGAGTAGTGCCTTAGCGAGTATACTCGCTCATCTCTAATGACTATAGTCTATTTTTTTTATTATATAATACAGTATATCCCCACTTTAGAAAAAAATGAACAGGTTTTTTGAAATGTGTTATGAATAGAGATGAGCGAACGTACTCGGTAAGGGCGATTTCGCAATCGAGCACCGCGATTTTCGAGTACTTCACTACTCGGGTGAAAAGTACTCGGGTGCGCTGTGGGTGAGCGGGGGGTTGCAGGGGGGAGTGGGGGTGAGAGGGAGAGAGAGAGGGCTCCCCCCTGTTCCCCGCTGCTACCCCCCCCCACTCCCCTCTGCAGCCCCCTGCCCCACCGCACAGCCGAGTACTTTTCACCCGATAGTGAAGTACTCGAAAATCGCAGTGCTCGATGGCAAAATCGCCCTTACCGAGTACGTTCGCTCATCTCTAATGATTATGTGTACATGTAGTCAAATATCCTTAATAGAGATGAGCGAGCACCAAAATGCTCGGGTGCTCGTTACTCGGGACGAAATTATCGCGATGCTCGAGGGTTCGTTTCGAGTAACGAACCCCATTGTAGTCAATGGGCGACCCGAGCATTTTTGTATATCGCCGATGCTCGCTAAGGTTTTCATTTGTGAAAATCTGGGCAATTCAAGAAAGTGATGGGAACGACACAGCAACGGATAGGGCAGGCGAGGGGCTACATGTTGGGCTGCATCTCAAGTTCCCAGGTCCCACTATTAAGCCACAATAGCGGCAAGAGTGGGCTCCCCCCCCTCCCAACAACTTTTACTTCTGAAAAGCCCTCATTAGCAATGCATACCTTAGCTAAGCACCACACTACCTCCAACAAAGCACAATCACTGCCTGCATGACATTCTGCTGCCACTTCTCCTGGGTTACATGCTGCCCAACCCCCCCCCCCCCGCACGACGCAGTGTCCACAGCGCACACCAAAGTGTCCCTGCGCAGCCTTCAGCTGCACTCATGCCACACCACCCTCATGTCTATTTATAAGTGCGTCTGCCATGAGGAGGAACCGCAGGCACACACTGCAGAGGGTTGGCACGGCTAGGCAGTGACCCTCTTTAAAAGGGGCGGGGCGATAGCCCATAATGCTGTACAGAGGCAATGAGAAATATAATCCTGTGCCACCGCCACCAGGAGCTGCACACGTGGGCATAGCAATGGGGAACCTATGTGCCACACACTATTCATTCTGTCAAGGTGTCTGCATGCCCCAGTCAGACCGCGGATTTTTATAAATAGTCACAGGCAGGTACAACTCCGCAATGGGAATTCCGTGTGCACCCACAACATGGGTGGGTGCCAGGAACCCACCGGCGGTACATAAATATATCCCATTGCATTGCCCATCACAGCTCAGGTAATGTCATGTTTAATGCAGGTGGGCTTTGGCCCACACTGCATGCCCCAGTCAGACTGGGGTTCTTTAGAAGTAGACACATGCAGTTACAACTCCCTGTGGACCCGCAGCATGGGTGGGTGCCAGGAAGCCACCACCGGTACATAAATATATCCCATTGCATTGCCCATCACAGCTGATGTAACGTCAGCTTTAATGCAGGTGGGCAAAAAATTAATTGGATTACACTGTAGGCGAGGGCCCCAAAAAATTGGTGTACCAACAGCACTAATGTACCTCAGAAAAATTGCCCATGCCCAACCAAGAGGGCAGGTGAAACCCATTAATCGCTTTGGTTAATGTGGCTTAATTGGTAACTAGGCCTGGAGGCAGCCCAGTTAAAATAAAAATTGGTTCAGGTGCAAGTTTCAACGCTTTAATGAGCATTGAAACATATAAAAATTGTTTACAAAAATTATATGACTGAGCATTGTGGGCCTAAGAAAAATTGCCCGTTCGGCGTGATTACGTGAGGTTTCAGGAGGAGGAGCAGGAGGAGGAGGATGAATAGAATACACAGATTGATGAAGCAAAAATGTCCCTGTTTTTGATGGTGATAGAGAACGATGCTTCCATTCGCGGGTGCAGCCTACGTATTGCTTAGGTATCGCTGCTGTCCGCTGGTGGAGAAGAGAAGTCTGGGGAAATCCAGGCTTTGTTCATCTTGATGAGTGTAAGCCTGTCGGCATTGTCGGTTGACAGGCGGGTACGCTTATCCGTGATGATTCCCCCAGCCGCACTAAACACCCTCTCTGACACGACGCTAGCCGCAGGACAAGCAAGCACTTCCAGGGCATACAGCGTGAGTTCAGGCCACGTGTCCAGCTTCGACACCCAGTAGTTGTAGGGGGCAGAGGCGTCACCGAGGACGGTCGTGCGATCGGCTACGTACTCCCTCACCATCCTTTTACAGTGCTCCCGCCAACTCAGCCTTGACTGTGGAGCGGTGACACAGTCTTGCTGGGGAGCCATAAAGCTGGCAAAGGCCTTGGAGAATGTTCCCCTGCCTGCGCTGTACATGCTGCCTGATCTCTGCGCCTCCCCTGCTACCTGGCCCTCGGAACTGCACCTTCTGCCACTAGCGCTGTCGGATGGGAATGTTACCATCAGTTTGTCCGCCAGGGTCCTGTGGTATAGCATCACTCTCGAACCCCTTTCCTCTTCGGGTATGACAGTGGAAAGGTTCTCCTTATACCGTGGGTCGAGCAGTGTGTACACCCAGTAATCCGTAGTGGCCAGAATGCGTGTAACGCGAGGGTCTCAAGAAAGGCATCCTAACATGAAGTCAGCCATGTGTGCCAGGGTACCTGTACGCAACACATGGCTGTCCTCACTAGGAAGATCACTTTCAGGATCCTCCTCCTCCTCCTCCGGCCATACATGCTGAAAGGATGACAGGCAAGCAGCATGGGTACCCTCAGCAGTGGGCCAAGCTGTCTCTTCCCCCTCCTCCTCATGCTCCTCCCCCTCCTCCTCAACGTGCTGAGATATAGACATGAGGGTGCACTGACTATCCAGCGACATACTGTCTTCCCCCGCCTCCGTTTCCAAGCGCAAAGCGTCTGCCTTTATGCTTTGCAGGGAACTTCTCAAGAGGCATAGCAGAGGAATGGTGACGCTAATGATTGCAGCATCCCCGCTCACCATCTGGGTAGACTCCTCAAAGTTTCCAAGGACCTGGCAGATGGCTGCCAACCAGGCCCACTCTTCTGTAAAGAATTGAGGAGGCTGACTCCCACTACGCCGCCCATGTTGGAGTTGGTATTCCACTATAGCTCTACGCTGCTCATAGAGTCTGGCCAACATGTGGAGCGAAGAGTTTCACCGTGTGGGCACGTCGCACAGCAGTCGGTGCACTGGCAGATTAAACCGATGTTGCAGGGTCCGCGGGGTGGCAGCGTCCATGTTGGACTTGCGGAAATGTGCGCTGACCCGGCGCACCTTTCCGAGCAGGTATGACAAGTGTGGGTAGCTTTTCAGAAAGCGCTGAACCACCAAATTAAAGACATGGGCCAGGCATGGCACGTGCGTGAGGCTGCCGAGCTGCAGAGCCGCCACCAGGTTACGGCCGTTGTCACACACGACCATGCCCGGTTGGAGGCTCAGCGGCGAAAGCCAGCGGTCGGTCTGCTCTGTCAGACCCTGCAGCAGTTCGTGGGCCGTGTGCCTCTTCTCTCCTAAGCTGAGTGGTTTCAGCACGGCCTGCTGACGCTTGCCCACCGCTGTGCTGCCACGCCGCGCGACACCGACTGCTGGCGACGTGCTGCTGCTGCTGACACATCTTGATTGCGAGACAGAGGTTGCGTTGGAGGAGGAGGGTGGTTTAGTGGAGGAAGCATACACCGCCACAGATACCAGCACCGAGCTGGGGCCCACCATTCTGGGGGTGGGTAGGACGTGAGCGGTCCCAGCCTCCACTAAATTCACCCAATGTGCCGTCAGGGAGATATAGTGGCCCTGCCCACCTGTGCTTGTCCACGTGTCCGTTGTTAAGTCGACCTTGGCAGTAACCGCATTGGTGAGGGCGCATACAATGTTGCGGGAGACGTGGTCGTGCAGGGCTGGGACGGCACATCGGGAAAAGTAGTGGCGACTGGGAACCGAGTAGCGCGGGGCCGCCGCCGCCATCATGCTTTTGAAAGCCTCCGTTTCCACAAGCCTATACGGCAGCATCTCCAGGCTGATCAATTTGGCTATGTGCACGTTTAACGCTTGAGCGTGCGGGTGCGTGGCGGCGTACTTGCGCTTGCGCTCAAACAGTTGCGCTAGCGACGTCTGGACGCTGCGCTGAGAGACATTGCTGGATGGGGCCGAGGACAGCGGAGGTGAGGGTGTGGGTGCAGGCCGGTAGGCACTCGTGCCTGTGTCCTCAGAGGGGGGTTGGATCTCAGTGGCAGGTTGGGGCACAGGGGGAGAGGCAGTGGTGCAAACCGGAGGCGGTGAACGGCCTTCGTCCCACCTTGTGGGGTGCTTGGCCATCATATGCCTGCGCATGCTGGTGGTGGTGGCTCCCCAGCTGATCTTGGCGCGACAAAGGTTGCACACCACTGTTCGTCGGTCGTCAGGCGTCTCTGTGAAAAACTGCCACACCTTAGAGCACCTTGGCCTCTGCAGGGTGGCATGGCGCGAGGGGGCGCTTTGGGAAACAGTTGGTGGATTATTCGGTCTGGCCCTGCCTCTACCCCTGGCCACCGCACTGGCTCGTCCTGTGCCCACACCCTGACTTGGGCCTCCGCGTCCTCGCCCGCGTCCACGTCCTCTAGGCCTACCCCTACCCCTCAGCATGCTGTATTACCAGTAGTGCAGAAACAGAACGCTGTAATTAAATGTGCCGCTTATTGGCCTGTGGTTGGAGGCTGACTTCGCTTACGGAACGCACAGCAGAGGCAGGAAAGAATTTTGCGCAAGCCTGCTGTAACATTTAGCTGGCTGCGTATGAATTAGGACAACTACCCCCAGCAGAGACCCAGTACACTTGTGGACAGGAATACAGCGGTGATGTAAGAGGCAACACAGAGGCAGGAAAGAATTTTACGCAAGCCTGCTGTAACACTTAGCTGGCTGCGTATGAATTAGGACAACTACCCCCAGCAGAGACCCAGTACACTTGTGGACAGGAATACAGCGGTGATGTAAGAGGCAACACAGAGGCAGGAAAGAATTTTGTGCAAGCCTGCTGTAACACTTAGCTGGCTGCGTATGAATTAGGACAACTACCTCCAGCAGAGACCCAGTACACTGAGGACGGTCACAGGCAGCCCAAATAGATTTTTTTTCCCAAATGTTTTTGGAAAGGCCCACTGCCCATATACACTAAATATGTCTTCTGTCCCTGCCTCACCACTACTGGCCCTGGACAATGTAAAATTACTGCAGGACGCAATGCTCTGCACGGTCGATATACAAAAAAAAAAAAGTGCAACTTTGCAAAAAGCAGCCTCCACACTACTGCACACGGTTAGATGTGGCCCTAAGAAGGACCGTTGGGGTTCTTGAAGCCTAAAATAACTCCTAACGCTCTCCCTATAGCAGCTCCGGCACCAGCAGCACTGTCCCTGATCTCTGTCAGAATGCATCTGTGGCAAGCCGCGGGAGGGGCCGATTTATATACTCGGGTGACACCTGATCTCGCCAGCCACTCACTGCAGGGGGGTGGTATAGGGCTTGAAGTTGCAGGGGGAAGTTGTAATGCCTTCCCTGTCTTTCTATTGGGCAGAAAAGCGCGCTAACGTCTCAGAGATGAAAGTGAAAGTAACTCAAACATCGCGTGGTACTCGTCTCGAGTAACGAGCATCTCGAACACGCTAATACTCGAACGAGTATCAAGCTCGGTCAAGTACGTTCGCTCATCTCTAATCCTTAACTTCAGCTGATGTCATGTACAAAACCCAGGCACTAGTTAAATTCATTATCAGTAATACAGCTGCTGACATATGCATACACACCAAGCCACAAGGGCTCCTGTGTTGTGTAGATGATGTCAGTGACAGTTCAACATTTTAAACATGCAGACCTATGAACATTGTATGAATTGATGGAATTGAGCATCTTTTTAGTGGAAAGGCCATGAGTGTGACTTGTAGCACAACCTTTTGATCACTTTTTAGATTTTCTTTTTAATGGAGATGGGGTAAGCAAAAAAGTGAAGTTCTGGTGTTGTTTCTTTTTTTCCTATAGCATTTACCATGCAGGATAAATAATACTTTATTTTAATAGATCTGATTTTTATGTATGTGGCTATACCAAATATATTTTTTGTTTGTTTCCTATTTTAAAAATAGAACAGTAAAACTGTTACTTATTTGTGTTTTTTGATCACTTATAGAATATACTGCAAGGCTTCAGCATTGCAATATATTGTATTCTGACAGGTGTATTAAGCTTTGCCACAGAAAAGGCTTAATATGCAAGCAGCTATTTCATCACAGACAATCTCATCACCGGTGAGCTATTCGAGTGACAGAGGGAGCTCCCTCCCTTTGTCAGGCCATTCAAATGCCGCTGTCAGAATTGACAACGGCATCAAAATGGTTAACAGCCACAATCAGAGTTATATCAATTCTTTTAAGAAAAGTTGAGTCTTTTTTCTATCACCCATCCATAAAAGCCATGCTTGTTTAGTGTTTTGTCATTAGGAACATAAATACTGAATATGCTTTCATGAGCCTATAGGTCACATAAGGTACAGATGCTCTTAGCTTTTATCTTTTTCTGAGTATTAAACAACCTGATATTGAACTGAATGTCCTTGTGATACGCACTCCTGACAAAATTGGCAACTGTCTTGTGATGTGTAATTGTAAACAGTTTTTCTCACTGTGGATTTCAAATTGTTTAGAGATGGCCTTATATGCTTTCCAAGATTGATGAGCAGAAACAATTGCTGCTTTGAGGTTATGGCTAGGGAGTTCTTCACCCCAGCCCTGTCATTCTTTCTTGGAAGATGCAAATTCATATCTAAGTGCTGTAGATGACCAAGCTTCCAAACCTTGTTATTTTAGAATACAGTCCCACGTAGCAGTTGACACACAGCTAACGCGGGTTGTGGAAGTGATTTGGCTGCCAACCCTACCAGTGAAATATATCCATGTCACTTGCTAATGAATGAATTGTTCATGAGCTGTAAGTTGTTAATATCCACAGTTTGCATAAAACTGTGCAGCGACCAATACATGAGATATTAATCTTTATTAAGATAGCACTAACATATTTCACAGCGCTTACAAGACAGGGGGAACAGAAACAAAACCATGGTTACATTTAGTAATCAATTGATGGAAAAAGTAGTGGTGAGGGGCCTGCTTTAACACGCTTACATACTACAAATAATAGTGTGATAAAGAGGGTAAAAATCCTTATATAGATGGCAACACACCCTCAAGATAATAACCTTATAGAAGTGGTGACACATCATATAGATAACCTAGTTTGGTGCATGTGATTATTTGTTTATTATTCTCTTATTATATTTCAAAATAGGAAGGGTGTACTTAATATTTCCTACCAGGTTTCTGAATGTTGGTTTATCTTTTGGCCAATGTCTCCATATTGAAATTTATAGTGTTTGTTGTTGGTAGAGATTTTTTATTTGTTTATAGAAAATAAGAACGACATTAGTTATTTAAGTCCTAAGAAATGAAAAGATAGAATTGATAATGTACTCTCTTTATTTTCCATGACTGAATAACAATCTAGGATTAGGGTGTGGTCAAACACACTCCAGCGTTAATAATTAACATCAAAATCTTTATTTGGTTCTCAATAGGAATCATGGTTACTTTAGATGTAGGGAAACTTTGGTGATCAGATTAACTCACTGTGAAATGGAACTTTTCCATTGGTATTTAATACTATCATATCATTTAATCATTACTATGACTAAATGACATATGTTGCTCAGTACAGTTATGTCTCTCATGAATTCATTACATTAATTTCAAAGCATTATCCCTATTCAGACTTTTTATTCTGCCACTTGTGGAAAGCATTCATCAAAGCTAAGCCAATTCTTTCATAGAAGCTCTTCAGTGCAATTGGAGAAATTCTGTCATTTCATCAAAGGAACAAAAAAGACTCTATTTGATTGAGATCATAGTGATTTACATGGATATACTCACACAGAACCTCAGAGTGAGGTAATCAGGCTGAGAAGCTGTATTATGTTTAAAAAAAATGTTTATAAAAAAAGACTAAAAATGCTATGTACTGTAGATGTTGATTTAATGCTTTCAGAGAATATGCCGAATATGTGAGAAATAAATTATATAACTATGTCTTCTAGATATTAACTGAAGATGTACTATTAAAAAAAGGAAAATTTTAAGGGTATGCAACTCAACCATTCACCAGTTTTAAACATTCAAAAGATGTATTGCTTCATTAGTATTTTCCTACTGAACAATCCTGTAACAATGAAGCATAATTTTCAATGTTTCCTAAAGATAAACAAAATTGTTTCCCGATATCTAGGCTTGATCTAGAGAAACAGAAGATAAGAGCCCAACTAAATAAATTATAAAATGTCTAAAATCACTTAGCATCACTACAAGTCTATAATGTGTAGTGATGTGTCCAGCAAGACTACAGAGACAGATGAGCATTTGTCCATATTTATCTGTATTTATCTCTGTAGTTGAAGACAGATTTTCCCTAGCAACATTCCTTATCTACAGAGATGCATAGTAATAGTTGTATCTTTTAAAAATGCATTTTTCTCTTAAAAGCACCTTGAATAGGTTAATTATACTACTGAAAACAGTCAGAAAATTGCTTGCTCTTTATGTTAGGAAAAAAGGAAATAAATGATAGATACACATTAACTTTTGCCTGTGATTGGACACTAAAGGAAAATAAGCTAATACATTAATGGCCATTTGAGTCTCCTCACTTAGTTTATAGTATATAGTTGCTCTCCCTAAGGAGAAAAAAAAGATAGCGTTTCTGACCCCCGTCCCAGGCCTCTCACTAGCAAAGCCAGATTCCTACTGGCTGATTTTTGGTCTTGGTTTCATACCTCTAAAAAGGATTACTATAAATTAAATAAAAGCTCCATTACAATGTTAGTTTATGTAACATGGAATCTTTTCAAAATCATAAGAAATCTAGCAATGCTACCAGCTAAACCAATTCATAAACTACTGAAACCATCGAACATGGAATCAGTCAGGGGAGGAATCCAAACTTACGGTTCTGATGTCGACATATAAAGACAGCAGTTGTGCTCCTTCAGCCAATGATCCAAAATGCCTCACTACATGGTGACCCATGGAAATACCTTCTTAGCCACAAAGACACTAACCATCCAAAGGTTCTGCACATAGAATCAAAGAATTGTACACTTTAATTCACTAAATCAGCCTAGAAAAATGTCTGTGTAGCCTCTGTTAAAAAATGCTATTGAAGAAGAATTAACCACCTCCCATGGCAACCAGTTCCACTCATTGATCACCCTCACTATCAGAAAGTTTTTTCTAATAACTAATCTGTGTCTCCTCCCTTTCAGTTTCATCCAATTGCTTCTAGTTTTTCCTTGTGCAAATGAGAATAGAGTTGTTCCCTCTGCACTGTTACAGCCCTTCAGATATTTGTAGATGGCTATTAAGACTCCTCTCAGTCTTCTTTCTGGCAAGCTATACATTCCCAGATCCTTTAATCGTTCCTCATAGGGCATCAAATGGACAGTTTTCTTCCTTCTTTCAATATGGACATGAGAATGTAGATTAAATAGCAGTC
This sequence comes from Eleutherodactylus coqui, assembly GCF_035609145.1. Taxonomy (NCBI): domain Eukaryota; kingdom Metazoa; phylum Chordata; class Amphibia; order Anura; family Eleutherodactylidae; genus Eleutherodactylus; species Eleutherodactylus coqui. The sequence continues at coordinate 251,333,626 of NC_089837.1, read as the reverse complement.
TTTAAATTCCTGAAAAGAGGATCAGACATCACACATGGTTCTGACCACAATTAGATATGCATTAGCAGAAAACCTTTAATGTACACCTCAACTACTAATAGTTGGCAGTAGAGATAGATAAGAGAATCTTCAAAGATCTACAAGTGCTCCCCTGCACCCAATTAGGCAGGCTTAGCTCTCCATGAAAAGATATTTGATAAACTAGAACAGTCGCTGCAAAATCTAGAAAATAATAGGGGTAATCTATCCACAAATTCCCAAAGACCTTGAAGGAATATAAGTAGTTGTGGTGTATCATTTTAAAAATAGATCCTACCACAACAACTTACAAATACTGGATTCCATCCCATGACATAAACTGGTACAACTTTGTAAAAAAGATCCTCTCAAAGCCTTTGGACTTTCCAATCCCTATAAATTATAAACAGTTCTTGTTTAGTCCCTGACAGGCTGCAAGGCACAGCAAATGACAGACAACAACCCAAGCCCAGGCAGGTTATACTAGCTGTACTTTACTAATAAAGTAGCCTATTTATATACATTCAAAATGTGCAATACCGGGGGGCGTGGTATGGATGGTGGAGAGAACGAAAACAACTGAGTGAGCTCCACAAAGAAACTGTTGGCAGAAGCAACAGAAAACAGCTGATCCAGAGTAATTAAGAACAGTAGCAGCCAATGCTCAGTGGGTGATGCCAAGAAGAAAGTCAGTGAAAACCGGTCTGAGGAGTGTGACAGACTTCTTCCCTGCACAGGATGCTGGAAGTGAGGCGGAGATGCAGGCTGTGGCAGTGAAGCAGACAGAGATGGTGGGGGCCAATGGAACTCCACACAATGAGCTGGGAGAGCAGATTTTCCCTGATCCCTTGCCTTGTGAGCAGGCAAAAGGTAGAAAACAAAGAGTAGGGGGAGAGCACAGAAACAAAGATAGTTCCCATCAGTGTGCCACATCCAATACGGTGCCTGAGGAAAGGCAGGGAAACAGAAGGGATTCCTCTTATGATGGTTTGTAGGTACAAAGGCCAAGAATGGAGGTGATATTTCATGTCCTTGTCTCTATGCCAGATGAGGAAATGTAGGAAATTGAGAAAGTTGGAGATCCAATCCTGGGCATCAGATGCTCAGGTAAAGCAGCTTCAGAAAGTTTTATTAGAGAAATGATGCTAGCATTGAGTCTCTGCAAAAAGACTTGGCCTCCATGCACACAGATATTAACTCTTCCATTGCTGAAATAGGGGACAGAGTGAACCATCTAGAAAACAAAATGGGCAAAAAAAACCTAGCTTGCATAACGAGCTGATAGATGAGCAATACAAACTCAAAGAAGAGCTTGAAGCAATCAAAAATAAGATGTCAGATCTTGAGGATCGCAACTGGCACAATAATATAAAGGTTAAAGGAATAGTGGAAGCAGTACAACCAGGAGCACTAAGAGAATATGTCCAGGGATTTAGCAAGGTTCTACTTCCTGGCACCATATGTGGAGAAGAAACAGTGAACAGAGTGCATTTATTACCATGGCCTAGAATGCTGGCAGAAAATATCCCTAGACATGTGATACTGTGTATCCATTTCTATCATATAAAAGACCAATTGATATATGCAGCGAGAAAACTCCAAGCTCTCCCACCTCCATATGAGAACATCACGCTTTTCTCCAATTTGTTCCAAGCAAACATGATGACCAGAAGAGAATTCTCACAGATAACAACCACTTTACACAGCAACAAGATACTATACAAATGGGGATTCTCTATCAAACTGATATGTATGAAAGATGGGGCCAAAGTTATTACCTCAAATCAGAGGAGGGACAGAAACTCCTACAAAGCTAGGGCAAATGCTAAACTCAGTTGCTGAAGAGGAAGAAGCAATGAAAGTCTCCTCCACACAGCATAATATTATGGGCATCGCTTACCAAAGCTTGTAGTTTCTAAGCTCCAGTGCATGAGGACACGATCCAAAATGGCTGAACTTTATTCCATCAAAGAGCTCCTTCTTATAGCGAGAAGCAATTGTACTCATCAGAGAAGAAAACGTGATGCTCGAGTTAGTTCTCAAACTCGATTCCAGTGAATTTCAAGCTTTCCACATTGAATTATAGACACAGGCACTGGTGTTACAATACTTACCTAATGAAAATGCCTAGATAACAACAAAGGATTAATTAATCCCTCCAAGAGTATTTCTTACATAATGCACCCCAGAAATGAATCCTTTTATAGTATGGAATGCACATATATCCGTAATAAGGAGTTCTATGGTACAACAGGGCTCAATATACAAAAAAGCAAAAAGATAACCTCTCTTTTGCCCTTGACAAAATAACTAGAAAATAAGGGAGATGGAATAAATGCCACCTATTGAAAGGCAGCATTTCTTCGAGTCAAAGTCAGACTTTTTATACAAGCCTTGTTACAATGACCAGGGATTAAAAGCAAAGCCAGACTCCATGTACATACAGCTGTTTAAGGGTTTTTGCCCTTCATCAGTGTATAGTAGGAATCTGGCTTTGCTAGTGAGAGGCCTGGGATGGGGATCAGAAATGCTATCCCACCCACTGGATTCTCTTAGAGAGGTAACTAGATTATTTTAGATGCATTTGGAAGGGTGTCATACTACAAGGGAAACTCTAATAAATCCCAAATTTGGTCAATTAACACCCCCTAAACAATTTAAAGAGATCATCAAACAAGAGTTTCACTCAATGTGGAATAACTCACAGAAAACGAAGCTAGATACACAATATATACTACAGGAAAAACTCAATCGCCATTTAACCTTGTAGCATGCAGCAAGCCAGATTGAAATATAGAGGAGCAAAAATGTTTTGACACAAACTGATAAATGCGGATGTTAGTATTTTAGACCCAAAACATGTAAGCTGGCATGCCACGGGAAGGCCACTGCGCGTATACCAGAACCTATGCTATCTCAAAATTAACTACATAAAGTCACAGAGGTAAGAAAAAAAAAATCACCTCTGTGATTTTATATATGGTTAATTGTGAGATAGCATAGGTTCTGGCGTACGCGCGGTGGCTTTGCACAATGATACTCCCTATCCCTTTAAAGTCATAACACTTCTACAAAAACAAATCCTGTCTTTTATCTGGAATGCTAAAGAACCAAGAGTTGCTGCCTCTAATTTGTATGCACCAAGGGGCAGAGGAGGCATGGGAGTGTTAGCATACTATATTGCCAACCACACTAAACAAATAAGATACTGGAACACTCACCCAGAGGATGTTAGTTAGCTAAACTTAGAACAATAGCTTGTTTGGGGTTAACCTCTACAAGCTTTACTTCTTGCGTTTTCTTGTGACCCATCCCTCACTCTGCCAGAGCATCCTTCAATAAAGGCCCCGATGATAGCTCTGATCCAGATAGTGAAAACCTCTAAAGAATCTTTCCCAAGCGAAGGGGCACCTCCACTGATTGTTGGAAATTGTCATTAGCGACTTGTCGAACAAAGGAAGAAGGGAATTAACTACATCCTAGATTAATATCAGAGGAGAAGATTAAAACATTTGAAAACCTGAGAAAGGAATACAAGGCTCCATGCCCAAATGTGCTTAAATATCTTAGAAATAAAAGCTTTGTCAATAGTCATGCAACCTATGATATTTCTTTACCAAAGAACTCCTCTGCTTATTGCAAAATAATGGAGATAAAGACTTAACTATTCACTTCTAGACCACCCTGACTTTCAACAAAGCATCTCCAAATACCTATGGTATAGGAGTTTGTAGAGTCCAACACTTAAGAAAATCTGAATTTTCCACTGATTTGGGAAACTCACAAAGCTTAAATCAGTAGTGTCTAGCTTAGTGCAAAAATATCTCCCTTTCTGGAAAACTCAAAAATATTCTGAAAATCAGAGCCACAAAACACCATATATACTACAGACATAGACCAACAAGAGACAAGACCAACATCATGGGTCATTTCAAACAAGACAATAACCTCCATGGACTAACAAGCAATTTCTGTTCTCATATAATCATTATTATTAGAAGAATGAACATCAGTTGTTAACAACCTTCCTCTGGCCAAAAGTCCAGGTTCTGATGGTCTTCTTTAATATAAGACAAAAGATCTGAAAACATTTTACTGCCCCAAAATGTCTGCATAATGTTCCACCTAATAAGCAGGATTTGAACAAATCTCAGGGAATATATAATCACACATGTTATTGAATAATAGAATGGGAAGATAACATATCCATATAACAAAACTAAAAAAAAAATAATAAAACAACATAAAAAATATATAACCTGAATGAATCCTGGCAAATTTTTGAGAAACAAATTAAGGTAGCAGGTCTATTATTCACAGCTAATACAAAAAAAAAAAATTACACATAAAGATATTGTATTGTGGTATTATTGGGAAAATTATGTAAGTAAAGCTTCCATCCAGAATGTTCTGTGAGTCTTTTGACTACTGTGAATGTTTGAAGTAGAATGGTTACAACGTCTTCTCCATCTTCTTCTGTGCTGTCAATGTGCCGGGTGGCACATGCACAGTACAGGGGACGCCGCGCCATCACTATGGCGATGACGGGGCCTCTTGTGCTGCGAATGTGCTGGCCGACACATGCACAGTTGAGAGGACGCCGTACTGTCGCCATAGCAATGACATGGCTCCTGCGGTCATTCCACAATGATGATTGTGGAATGGCCGCAGCACAGATGGCTTCCATTGAATTCAATGGAAGCCGGCCATTCATATCCCGCGGCAAATCACAGCATGCTGAGATTTCTTTCCCACAAGCGGAAAATCACAATTGATTTCCCTTCTTGGGCAGGAAATCATGTTTTTCCATAGCATGCTATGGGCTGGAGGCAGAATCCGGCTCTGGATTTTGCAATGCAAATCTGCCTGTGTGCAGGAGGCCTAAGCGAGAAATTTCCTCCATACCAACGTAACATTAAAGATGAAATAGTAAGGATTTAACTTCATTCCAGAAAAGAATAAATACATAACAACTCTGGAATAGGTGTAAAGTATTGCCTATCTCTGAATTTCAGCAGTAGAAGAGGATAGTTGTGTTAGGATAAATCAGGGAAAGTCTATGTGGCATAAAATAACATCTGTATGAGTTTACCTGTGGATTCTAGGTAAACCAAGCAATGGGAGTATTTGTTAGCTGTCAACCAAATGATCTGTAACCAAAAATACTGATCAAAAGAAAAACCTAAATATTTTCCCCATTTATCCACACATGGCAGCAAATCAAACAGATGTTTATCAGAAAGAGCCTTGTAAATTCTTGACAAACCTATATACCAGCATGAAGGATTAAAGTAATATAGCCCAAATGGAGTCTTAGCAGGCAAAGCAGTGTTTTTACAAGATTGTATGAAATGTCAGAATTGAAAAAACGTATTAAAAAATCTCCTTTGGGGATTCAAAATATAGTTATAATATTGGAGAAGAGTTTAGGTGATTTTGATCCATTATCAGACTCATAATAAAGATAATGACCTTATACCAGTTTGCAAAATACAGATCTGGAATGAAATATTGAATGTGAAAAGAGGGTTAAGAGTTCTCAATAATAGTTTTTTACACATTACTATTGCTTTCTAGAAGGATAGCCCAGCTTGAATAGATGAGCAAGGGGATTTTGAGCGACCTAATATAGAGGATATATAATTGCAGGTGCAAAGGAGTAAGCTCCGGCAAATATTATTCTATTAACACATAACCTGAGGAACCTGATTCCTGTGTAGCCAGCAGCAAACTTGATCAAGATCAAGCATAGCAGCGTGGCAGCTGCTGTAAACATTAGGAAGACTAAGCCCTCCTTTTAAAACCGGAGCATATGGTTGGGCAGCAGCTACACTTGGCCTTGAGGATTTGCATACGTATTTGAATATGTTAAGTAAAGCGAGTGACTTATGGAGATAATTGTTGTGATTCACAACCATGGCCACCATCTTGCTTCACCTGTCCCTGCTCACCACCATAGACCACATCTCCTCCTGTCTATGGCAGACACTGTGTGCACTGGTTTCTTGTCAGGCCCTATCTCTTCCCTGAAGGACATGCACGCACATTCGCAATCTTAAAGGCCGCTATATGGAATTTTAGAATCTTTTAACATCTTTGTGGTGTTTTTGAATTCTCTTCGCTTTGCAGGCATTGCTGCAGATAATTTGTCAAAGTCGGAAATGTTTTTAAATCTCTCTGGTAAAGCAGGATTTTTTCTGACCACAGACAAGAGTTTCTCTTTCACATGCTAAAGGTTATACAAGCAAGCACATCTCTTGGTACGCCAACCCTTAATCTTTTGGATTGAGAAATATGGTGAGCCCTGACTATAAAAAGTTCAGTCTGTGGAAGACTGGCAAAAAAATTAACAAGAAACTCCAGGAATTTGTTTGATTTAATCGTGTTTAAGATAATGCTAAAGCGGATTTTGTTACTGTGAGAATAATCTTCCAGGTCAATTACTTTAGCCCAGAGTGCTGCAATTTACTCATCATTGTCAAGGGTATTATCTACTAACTCATAAGCTTTTGAAAATTCAGCCATTTTTTGTTAAAGATGTGCTGTACAGTTTCCAATTTCTGCAATATATTTTTGCAACAGTAAAAGCACTGACTGGACATTTGCTTGGATGGAGATTCTTTGCTGATACAACTGTGTTTTTAGTGTGGCTTTAGTAATGGGTTAGTTAAAGGGAATCTATCAGCTACTTTGAGCCCTATCAATTAAGCTTAAAGTTTCAAAGCAGCTGACTCACCAAGTCCTGGGATGTAAGTTTATAATTACATTCCCCACTGTTTTTGCACTATAAGTGACTGCTGCAGTGCATTGAGTGCCGTGCTAAGTAGTCCTTTCATTCTAAGTTTAGAATGAGACACACCACTCAAAGTGCTGGAACCAAGAAAATAGTGGGGAAGGTAAGTATAAAACTTGCATCACCAGACTTAGCTTAGCTTATAGGTCTCAAGGTAGCTGTCTGAGCCTATTTATCATTATTAGAAAGCAAAGAGGAGTCTCCATTGAAACTATGAGGCTGGGTTCCTGGTGCACAAATTCATGCTGTAACTCTGCTGGCTGCTGTATACATGTTGCCTCATGGCAATGTAAAGGACAAAAGGAGGAGAATGAGTGATGTAGTGAGCTTGTGAAGTATGCAACACACTACTTCAAAAAACTTCAGAAGAGTCATGAGACACAATACAGTCAGGTATCACTTGTCAGGCAGGGGCAGAAATAGAGTGTGAGGAGCATATAGATGATGGAGAAGAGTAGGATGACTCACTCATAACTTGTTGAGGTCTGCCAGCACCATTTTGGAAAAAGATAATCACAGGGAAATACTCTGTGAATATTGTAACATTATGCATCATTTTTGGTTTGGCAACTTGCCAGAGATCAGCAAGTATTTGTCCACAAAAAGTAGGCATTTTAGCCACTTGTGCACTGATTTGAGCTGCCAAAACTGACCTGAAGTGACAGAGCTGCGGAGAACTGCGACCTACTCCATTTACTGCCGAACATGCCTCAAGTTTTGCATTCTCAAAGTATCCAGAGTCTGCAACAGAGAAACATTAACATGGAATGTAATTTATTAATTGGATTTCTTACTTTTTTTTTGTTTAAAGAACACTTCTGGAGTACAGATATGAAGACAAAGACATACAGGGAGATTTATCAACGTTATGACTTTTTGAGCAGTACGCAACTTTGTGTCATTTTCCCAAAAAGGGTGTATGGCTTGTCAGGGCTGGCCACCCCAACCAGACACATTTATTTATAATTTACATCAGAAACTGGTGTAAATTACACCAGAAATCTACTCCAGCTGCTAGCTGGCATGGATTTCTATGTAGGTGCATAGAGCATTTGAGATATGGCATGTGCCTCTTGATATATTCGGTACATTGTGCGCCACCGGGAATAATATTAAGACCAGCATATGGAACATTGAAAATGAACTATGTCTGAAAGGTTGCACGGAAGTCTTAATTTAATTGTTATCCAAATGTTTGCAATGTGAAAGTCTTCTAATTTCTAAGGAAGATTTTGTGTTTCTCTTTATTTTTTGTAGTAATTAGAGATGAGCGAACGTGCTCGGCCACGCCCCTTTTTCGCCCGAATACCGCGATTTTCGAGTAGGGAAGTACTCGAAAATCGCGGTATTCGGGCGAAAAAGGGGCGGGGCCGAGCACGTTCGCTCATCTCTAGTAGTAATCTTATCACGAGTAAGACCACACATGGTTCACAGTGTACAGCTTTGGGCATAAGTGCACAATCAAACCACATTTTATTAGTAATCAAAGAAGAAATCCAAGTTTTTTCAAAAGGGTTTACTATTTCTTGTAACTGTAGAGCTAATAATTGGCTAAATACAATCAGAACAACCATATTTTCATACTTTGGAAAATCCCAGTTAAATACAAACTATATTGTAGTACATAGTTTTTTTATGTATTTGTTACACATAAAGGGCTTTATGGTCCTTGTGTTTACTATTACAATATTGTTTCTATATTGTTACGCCAACTTGTCATTATTTCAAGGGGAACAATTTTCCACTTCTTTTACCCCATTATACATAGGATGGGATTTAGACATTCTAACATACATATTTCAAGCCTGATCCTTACCTATTGCGTAAGATATTGTTACAGCATTTGCATATGGGGCTTTAGGAAACATGCACATTATAGTATTTTTTTGTATTCACAGGATTTTGCCCTCTTTTTTAGAGCTATAAACTATTCTGCCCTCTACTAACAATAATATTCTTTAGTAAATGTAAATATCAATAAACTTAAAAAAATGACTGATCTCCCATTAGTTTAATCTAGCCCTTCCAGGAAATAAAAATTCTATTTGTTACAAATGGGTTAACATTCATAGTCACAGTTTAAATCAGCTTCCCTGTGTACTATAGCAGATGGAAATGCAAAATTTCTTATGCAGCCTGCAGGTGTTTTGAGCTGTGTCTCTGGTCACAAAAAAAGAAAAAGAAAACAATTTGTGCTTTGTACTGTGAAATTAAACTTCACACCATTGTCACTCTAGATGGTTGTATTAAACACTCAATATTTATAACTACCATGAACACTCATGACTAGAAGACTTTGACAACTAATATTACTATCCCCACTAATAAATAATTATATTATAATAAAGTTTAGGCCTATAATAAAAAAAGTATATCTACACGATTTATTATTAACATTCTTATTTTGGACCAAAATGTTTGAAAATGATGTACATGTACTGTATGTTCTGTATTTTTATATAGCTTTTAGTAACATTAGATAGAAACATTAGGACTGCATGTAGAACTAATTTTCTGGCAAAAGGAAGGACATCTGTGCAAACAGGAGGGACACCTCTACAGAAACAGATGGATCCCGTTATAAGTGAATGAGGCCCATCGGGTTCTATTTGTGTCTGTCGTGTGGTGGATCTGGAACTTGAACTTTGCCCAAGCAAATGTGTACAGAACAGCCATTTTTAAATTAATTTCCCTTTAACTACCTATACTTATCACTGAATAATTGCATTAAAATATTACACAAGTTTCATGTACATACAACATATTAGATGATTGGAATGGACTACAACTGTGAACTGAGCCTAAGGTCAGCTTCAAACAGCCAATTGTAAAATGTCTATAATAAAGATCCTTAAAGGGGTGGTCTCGCGAAACCAAGTGGGGTTATACACTTCCGTATGGCCATATTAATGCACTTTGTAATATACATCGTGCATTAAATATGAGCCATACAGAAGTTATTCCACTTACCTGCTCCGTTGCTAGCGTCCTCGTCTCCATGGTTCCGTCTAAATTCGCTGGCAGCTTGCTTTTTTAGACGCGCTTGCGCAGTCCGGTCTTCTCCATTCAGCACGAGCCGCTTCAGTGTGCTCCCCGCTACAGCTCTTCTGCGCATGCGCAGACGAGCTGTCACTGCTCGGGAGCGCGCTGAAGCGGCCATTCTGCACCATCCTCTGTTAGAGGAAGGTGCAGAAACTGGAGCTGCCCAGCGGAGAAGACCAGCCCAGCCCAGCAGCCCCGAGAAGCCTCCCAGGTAAGTGATGGGTCGGGGGGGGCTGCCGCTGCGCCGGGGGGGGCTGCCGCTGCGCCGGGCTGCGCCGGGGGGGGCTGCCGCTGCGCCGGGCTGCGCCGGGGGGGCTGTCGCTAGGCCGGGGGGGCTGCCGCTGCGATGGGGGGTGCTGTCGCTAGGCCGGGGGGGCTGTCGCTAGGCCGGGGGGGGCTGTCGCTAGGCCGGGGGGGGCTGTCGCTAGGCCGGGGGAGCTAGCGCTAGGCCGGGGGGGGCTGTCGCTGCGATGGGGGGGGCTGTCGCTAGGCCGGGGGAGCTAGCGCTAGGCCGGGGGGGCTGTCGCTGCGCCGGGGGAGCTGTCGCTAGGCCGGGGGGGCTGTCGCTAGGCCGGGGGGGGGGCTGTCGCTAGGCCGGGGGGGGGGCTGTCGCTAGGCCGGGGGGGGCTGTCGCTAGGCCGGGGGAGCTAGCGCTAGGCCGGGGGGGGCTGTCGCTGCGATGGGGGGGGCTGTCGCTAGGCCGGGGGAGCTGTCGCTAGGCCGGGGGGGGCTGTCGCTAGGCCGGGGGGGGCTGTCGCTAGGCCGGGGGGGGCTGTCGCTAGGCCGGGGGAGCTAGCGCTAGGCCGGGGGGGGCTGTCGCTAGGCCGGGGGAGCTAGCGCTAGGCCGGGGGGGCTGTCGCTGCGATGGGGGGGGCTGTCGCTAGGCCGGGGGAGCTGTCGCTAGGCCGGGGGGGGCTGTCGCTAGGCCGGGGGGGGCTGTCGCTAGGCCGGGGGGGGCTGTCGCTAGGCCGGGGGAGCTAGCGCTAGGCCGGGGGGGGCTGTCGCTAGGCCGGGGGAGCTAGCGCTAGGCCGGGGGGGCTGTCGCTGCGATGGGGGGGGCTGTCGCTAGGCCGGGGGGGCTGTCGCTGCGCCGGGGGAGCTAGCGCTAGGCCGGGGGGGCTGTCGCTGCGCCGGGGGAGCTAGCGCTAGGCCGGGGGGGCTGTCGCTGCGATGGGGGGGGGCTGTCGCTAGGCCGGGGGGGCTGTCGCTGCGCCGGGGGAGCTAGCGCTAGGCCGGGGGGGCTGTCGCTGCGCCGGGGGAGCTAGCGCTAGGCCGGGGGGGCTGTCGCTGCGATGGGGGGGGCTGTCGCTAGGCCGGGGGGGCTGTCGCTGCGCCGGGGGAACTAGCGCTGGGGAGCCGGGGGCTAGCGCCGGTTACCTGCTGTCTGGTCGGCGGCTGCGGGGCGTCTGGTCGGCGGCTGCGATGCGTCCGGTTGCCATGGAGACACAGCTGGCGGCGTCTCGGGAGCGCGCACGTCGGGCTGCAGCGAGCGACTGGGAAAGAGCCGGCGGCCATCTTGAGGAAACTTTTATAACTTGCTGAAACGCTGGAACGGTAAGTACGAACCAGCTAGAAATGTAATTTACAGGGGGGCTTAGTAATGTGTGTTTAATGGGGGGGACTGGGCAAAAAAAAAAATTAACTGCTTCCTCGAGACATCTCCTTTAATATGGTTGTGTTACAGATTAAGGCCTTAGTCACACGGGCGTTTTTTCACGCGATTTGCGCATCGCATGACGGATGCGCATGCGCAAATCGCGTGACCGGCGCCGAAAAATCGCCCGAAAATCTGCTCCTAGCCGCGTTTCATTAGAAACGGGCCGGAGCTGTCCAGCGCATTGCATTCAATGGAGCCGGCAATACAGCCGCCACCATTGAATGCAAGCGCTGCGGGCGAGTGTGGGATGAATTGTCGGGAAGGGGTTAAATATATAACCCCTTCCCTGCAATGCATCCTGAAAAGTGAAAAAATAAAAAAAAAGGATGTATTCACCTGCTCCCGGCAGCCTGAGATGAACTCATGAATGGGTGTGACTGAGATCAGCCTCTGATTGGCTCAGGCTGAGCCAATCAAAGGCAAGCCTGAGTCACACCCCCTTCACACCCACTGCAGGACGGCCGCTGGGATCTCAGGCTGCCGGGAGCAGGTGAATACATCCTTTTTTTTTATTTTTTCACTTTTCAGGATGCATTGCAGGGAAGGGGTTATATATTTAACCCCTTCCCGACAATTAACCCCGCGCACGCCGGCAGCCCATTGCTTTCAATGGAGCGGCTGTATTGCCGCTCCATTGAATTCAATGGGCAAACATCGTTCTTCTCTGCCACAGCTGTTCCAGCTGTGGCAGAGAAGAATGATTTGTCTTCTATATGTTCTCAATGGGGTCGGCGCTGCTGCCGCCGGCCCCATTGAGCGCATATAGAGAAGAGAACAGGAATCGCAGATCGCAGATAGGTGCGATCTGCGATTTCTGTTCTCTAATTTATCGGACGAGCGCATAAAAAGCGCTCATGTGTCCGATACCATTGCAAAGCAATGGTTTTAAAAAATCGCCGGACGCATGCGCATGCGCAAATCGCGGCAATAAACGCCCGTGTGACTGAGCCCTTAATTGCATCAGTATTTCATCAGTATTTTATCTGTATTTGCCTGCATATTTTCTTGCGTTACTTTCATTTTCTATTGGCAAATATGAATCCATTATTTGCCCAATAGAAAATATCACCAATGAATGCAAAGACGGAGACAAATATAGATCAAATGTTGCTGAAATACAGATGAATCTGTATTTTAATAACTTTCAATGGACTATAATGGATGGATTGTTCATCACGAATTGGTAAAAGTAATACATGTTGCATTTAAAAAAAAATGGAAATGAAAAATAGCCCATATAAATAAACTAGCTGATATACCCAGCTTCGCCCGAGTTAATTTGGTACTGGTGTTTATCTGGTGTTCACACGGAAAATCTTATGAAGTCGTGGTTACTTTAGAGATACTGAGGAAAAACATATGTTCACCATTTTGCATAGTTCTCTGCGTTACCCAGGAAACACCACGTGGAGGCAACCATGCGACTTCTCCTTTATATAAAATGACATCAGGAAGTGAGAGAATTAGATTACGTACATAAAATTTAGACACTAATTCTTTTGCACTTAGAATTGAATAATGGAGTTGGTACCCATTAGCTTTCCCTATTTATGACATAATCAATGCTCGTGCCAAATTTCCCGTTTCTATGACACCGAAAAGTGAGAAAATTACATTCCGCACGTAAAATTTGGATGCTAATTCTTTTGCACATAGAATTGAATAATGGAGTTGGGACCCATTAGCTTTCCCTATTTATTACATAATCAATGCTCGTGCCAAATTTCACGTTTCTATGACACCGAAAAGTGAGAAAATTAGATTCCGTATGTAAAATTTTGACGCTAATTCTTTTGCGCATAGAATTGAATAATGGAGTTGGGACCCATTAGCTTTTACTATTTATGACATAATCAATGCTTGTGCCAAATTTCCTGTTTCTATGACACCGGAAAGTGAAAAAATTACATTCCGCACGTAAAATTTTGACGCCAATTTTTTTGCGCATAGAATTGAATAATCGAGTTGGGACCCATTAGCTTTTCCTATTTATGACATAATCAATGCTCGTGCCAAATTTCCCGTTTCTATGACACTGGAAAGTGAGAAAATTACATTCCGCACGTAAAATTTGGACGCTAATTCTTTTGCGCATAGAATTGAATAATGGAGTTGGGACCCATTAGCTTTTCCTATTTATGACATAATCAATGCTCGTGCCAAATTTCACGTTTCTATGACATTGGGAAGTGAGAGATTTAGATTACGTACGTTAAATTTCGACGCCAATTCTTTTGCACATAGAATTGAATAATCGAGTTGGGACCCATTTTGTTTTCCTATTTTGGAGATAATCTATGCTTCTGCCAAATTTCATGTTTCTACGACATTAGGAAGTTGGAGAACTTTTGGCGAGTCAGACAGTGAGTGAGTAAGTGAGTCAGTCAGTGAGTCAGTGAGGGCTTTCAGCTTTATATATATATATAGATTCAGAGGTTTTAATTAACTTGGTACTATGGTTCTCAAAATACAGGCCAAATATGCCTGTATAAAATATGCTTGTCTGAAAGAGGCCTATGGACACTTTTGCATGGGAATATTCTGATCAGTTTTTGCATCAGTGTATATATGTCAAAAACAGGATTGTAACATAAACAGAGAAAAGCATAATGTAAAGAGTTATACATCTCTTATGTTGGTTTTGGCTTGCATATACTGTATTAATGAAAAATATGTCCATGTGAAGAATAGGGCAATTTTATTTTATTTTCAATACTCAGATTTTATTGAGTTATCAAAGAGGCAATACATAAATATACTGCACTTTATTAACACTAACCTGTGTGCAATAAATAGCATCAATAACAAAGTACAGATAAGCGGCTAGCATAAGTGAGGGAAAGGTGGGGGGGTGGGGCAGAGGGGGTGTTGGCAATATATAGGGGTTTGAGGATAGGGTTTTGAGAATAGATCAGAGCAATGCAATTGTTTTGCAAATTAAAGACCCATGTGCTTTAACTTTTCAAAAGAAAGAAAGAAGAAGGAGGGATTGTGGCAACAATAGCATTGAAATATTGATGTGTTACGAAAATTGGAAATATCATGAGTGGATAGTTTAACCAAGGTGTCCAAGTTCTGAGGAGTAAATCATGTCTCCTATAAATGTGACTTGATATTTCTTCAAACCTAGCAATCTGATGAACTTTATCGATCCAGGCCTTGAGAAGAGATGGTGAGATTTGCAACCAATGTAATAAGATTACCATTATTGCTGCCGCAATTAAATGTGTGGCTAAATTATGTTTGTAAGGAGAAAACAGTAGGCTGTATAGGTCAAAAACTATCTGCTAGCATGTGAGCTTAAATTTGAATAGAGTACTTTCTTTTCAAAGTTCGTCATCCATCGCTACTCATCCTAGTATATCTCAAGCAGAAAAACACACCCTTATTTCTGAAAATTTACATAGGCTTTAGAACACTTTCCTATTAGCACTTTTTTGCAGTTTGTTTCTGTTAAAATATTCCAGAACTAATGTTAGATTACCATTACTTCCTGTTTATATTCTGTGTCCCCCTCAGTAATTGATGCGGTGATTTACAGAGTAACTCATATAAATTTTTTGAAGAAATTATGTCAGGAGTGGTTACATTATTTTCATGTTGCCTATTGTATCATTAGCAACATATTATAGCAAAGATCGCTCACTACAAGGATCACATTTTATTCCAAAATGCCCCAAATCACATCACAGCAAATCCTGTTTTGTGGAAATGATATATGTTGGATTTAAGTCACTTTGGAAATTACCTCTTCAACTGTTCCAAGGTAGTGTTTTGTCTGTGTAAAGCACATTGTTGGTGTTTGGGTTTTTCTTTGCATTGTCTTCTCTGACTCTAGTGGGTGTATTGCTGTTGGAGCACACCTAGGGCTGATTGGGGAGGGGTTTTATTTCCTCTTCACCTTGGACTATTCAGTCTCCCTTTGAAAGTGAGAGAGATCAGTGCTGGGGGCAACTGTTCTTCCTGAGGTTGAAGTCAGAGTTCTGCCTGCTTTGTACAGATAAGTTCTGTGATTTTTTGCTATTTGTGGAGTGGGATCATTTGGTTTGTTTTATCTTTATTTTCAGAGATCAGGGTAAGACAGTACCCCAGGTTCCAGTGTGACTGCATCTTTAACGAGACGATACATTGACTATTTAGGCAGGGATGTTCACATGGTAGATTCCCTTAGGAAGACTTCCTTTTTATTTTATTTTTCTCTTCCCATTAACCATTTGCTTTCCTCGATCTGTGGAGTTAACAATTACCAGTTGTTAATTTCAATTACACAGTTACCGCTCACTGGCAGTGGTTGTGACAGGTAGTCACAGATACTCAGTATTGCTTCTCTCTCTGCTCCACTGGGTATATAGAAGGTTTCCTGGTGCAATGAGCGGCTGCTTCTGAAGTTGCTGCATCTTCTCTGATGTTAGAAGAGAGGCGGAGAAAGTGATAGGAGAGTAAAATATTGTTATTGCAGAAAAACAAAACTGAGTACATGTGACCACATTGGAACATTTCAATTGAGGTGGACTAGACACAGAAAGGCTCTTTAATAGAAACATCAGGTGACATTATTGTAACATTAGTCTCGGAATAGATGGTGATAGAATTTTTTTAAATAATCGTAAATATTGCAATGTTTATACTTATGGGTTCAAATTACTTTAAAAAAATACTAATTTTCATGGGGCAACCACTTTAACGTTTGCTGCATCTCTGTATTTAACACATTAAGCTACAAGTTAAAAAGTTTCTCGTCTGTATATCTAAACTGCAAAAAATTATTTTGCAAAAGCACTTTCGCTTGTGATGTTCACAAGTAAATGTTTACTGCAGAAATTACATTAAAAACTGGAATAAAATGATTTTACTGATTTGGAAATTATAGAAGCATTGTTGTGTTGAGCTATGCACTCTTAAGTTGACTCACAAAGATTCAAATGCAACTAGCCTATGCTGAGAGATTTTGATTAACATCTTCAAGCTCATTGCATGCTGTGTGGCAGCAGGAAAAGTTATGAAAATGTTAGCGTGAAGCCACAAATGGAAAAAGATAAACACGTGATTGTTTTTGGAGATATGAAACCAGTTTCTGGATTTCACACGCAACAATCAGAAAAACATTTATTAGCCAATTTATATTATTTACATATATATCTTTGCTGCCAACATTTTTATTTTTCTTTGGCATTACAACATATTTTGTCATAGCTATGCATGTTTTTGAAATCTATTGTTGTAGGTCAGTAGAAATATAATATCTACCCTATTATATAAATAAGCAGGTTTTGTCAGGGTGCATTTTCATTTCACTGTTTTTGCAAAGCTAACAATGCTGTAAATCATACATGCTTTTCAAAATTAGATTGATGCATTGTAAATATAATCTGCAGGCTCAGGTAAAATAATGTTAAAAGCTATCTTCTATGGTATAATTCTGGCTTGAAAAATGTTTTTTTTTTCTAGTACTTGCCCTATAATCAAAGCAAAATTACACTCTCTATTGAATTTTGTGACTGCAAAAGACACCTACATAATTCCACTATAATTTCAATGTAATAAAGGATGCTCACCTTGAAGACAATGGATAACCATCTGTCTCCGATAACAAACATGTTGTAACATGTAAGGAATGGATAATGGAAGAATTCTATTCTATAATCATTAATGGGATTATTTAAAATGTTTTGTATACTGTACAGTTTTGACTGCATAAATTAAGTGTTATATTTAGAGATGAGCGAACATACTCGCCCGAGCTTGATACTCGTTCGAGTATTAGGGTGTTCGAGATGCTCGTTACTCGTAACGAGTACCACGCGGTGTTCGAGTTACTTTCACTTTCTTCCCTGAGAAATTTGCGCGCTTTTCTGGCCAATAGAAAGACAGGGAAGGCATTACAACTTCCCCCTGCAACGTTCAAGCCCTATACCACCCCCCTGCAGTGAGTGGCTGGCGAGATTAGGTGTTACCCGAGTATTGAAATCTGCCCCTCCCGCGGCTCGCCACAGATGCATTCTGACATTAGTTCAGGGAAAGTGCTATCGTGTTGGAGCTGCTATAGGGAGAGTGTTAGGAGTATTTTAGGTTTCAAGAACCCCAATAGTCCTTCTTAAGGCCATAAATCTTCTCTATATGCGCTCAATGGGGCCGGCGGCAGCAGCGCCGACCCCATTGAGAACATATAGAAGACAAATCCTTCTTCTCTGCCACAGCTGTAACAGCTGTGGCAGAGAAGAACGATGTTTGCCCATTGAATTCAATGGAGCCAGCAATACAGCAGGTTCCACTGAAAGCAATGGGCTGCCGGCGAGCGCGGGGATGAATTGTCGGGAAGGGGTTAAATATATAAGCCGTTCCCTGCAATTCATCCAGAAATGTGTTACAATAAAAATATATACCGGCGTATAAGGCGACGGGGCGTATAAGACGACCCCCCAACTGTCACCTTATACGCCGGCAATACAGTGGAGCAAAGAATAAAAATCATTACTTACTTCTTCTGACGTTCTGCGGTGCTCCTGCAGGCTGTTGCTCCCTCCTGGTTCCTGGCAGAGCATTGATTTCTCTACGAAGAGCTTTAAATCCCCGCCTCCAGAAACACACGTGCCTTCAGCCAATCACAGCCAATGACAATGATGTCATTGAATGGCTGTGATTGACTGTGTTTCTGGAGGCGGGGATTTCAAGCCCTGCGTCCAGAAAGCAATACTCTGCCGTGGACCAGGAGGGAGTAACAGCCTGCAGGAGCGCCGCAGAATGTCAGAAGAAGTAAGTAATGATTTTTATTCTTTGCTCCATTGTATTGCCGGCGTATAAGGTGACAGTTGGGGGGTCGTCTTATACGCCCCGTCACCTTATACGCCGGTATATATTTTTATTGTAACACATTTCTGGATGAATTGCAGGGAACGGCTTATATATTTAACCCCTTCCCGACAATTCCCCCCGCGCTCGCCGGCAGCCCATTGCTTTCAGTGGAACCTGCTGTATTGCTGGCTCCATTGAATTCAATGGGCAAACATCGTTCTTCTCTGCCACAGCTGTTACAGTTATGGCAGAGAAGAATAATCTTTACGCTGACAGTGCAGGGGGGGGGGCCTACTCTTGCCGCTATTGTGGCTTAATAGTGGGACCTGGGAACTTGAGATGCAGCCCAACATGTAGCCCCTCGCCTGCCCTATCCGTTGCTGTGTCGTTCCCATCACTTTCTTGAATTGCCCAGATTTTCACAAACGAAAACCTTAGCGAGCATCGGCGATATACAAAAATGCTCGGGTCGCCCATTGACTTCAATGGGGTTCGTTACTCGAAACGAACCCTTGAGCATTGCGAAAATTTCGTCCCGAGTAACGAGCACCCGAGCATTTTGGTGCTCGCTCATCTCTAGTTATATTGTATGTACTTCCATTGATGGTTTGGGGTGATTCCTTTGTGTACACAGATTGATCCCACATTCCAAAAATATATTGACTGATCAAGCAGTATGTGAACATCCTTCCTAATTATCCTTAGACTGGTTACACAATTTTTTTGTGGCAGTTTTTTGAGCCAATGACAGGAGTGGATCTTCCATTGTATTTCACATCATATCAGTTGAATCCACTATGGGTTTTGACTCTGGAAAGTGCATGAAAAGCTACCACAAAAACTGCCTCAAAAACCGGTGTGTGAAACTACCATGAGGCCTATTTTTCACTGTCATATTCCATATCCGTATTTGTTTCATGTTTTGCAGACCATAATACGGAGAAAGCTAAAATGTGTGTATTGAATTATATTGACAAATAAAATATTTGCATATTTTTAAAATGCAGCATATGCTGTAAGTGCAAGTTGCACTTCAAGGAAAGACATGTCATTAATCTGTGTGAAAAAAGGAATGTACATAGCCTCATAGGTCTACAATTGGGCCATATGCTGCCTGTGAATTAATATGGACAGCGCACGGCCTCAAATACAGTAGTGTGGCAGAGGTCTTATGGATATAACACTCTTAGGGCTCCCACCCACTAGCGTTTTTTTCTTCACTGCGCTGCGAGAGTAAGTGAAAACTCTCGCAGAGCAGTGCGAGAAAATTGCAGCGATATCGCTGCGCAGTCTTTTCAATGGGGCCAGCGGCAGCAGCGCTAGCCCCATTGAAAAGATATGGAGAATGGTGCGGACTTCTGCCACAGCTGTGACAGCTGTCACAGCTGTGGCAGGAGATTTCTTCATCCCCACGGGGACGAAGGAACCCTCTGTCATAGCTGTGACAGCTGTCACAGCTGTGGCAGAAGTCAGCGGCATGCTATCCCATTGCTTTCAATGGGATCGGCACTGCTGCCGATCCATTTGAAAGCAGTGGTTTCTAACAAGCCCTGCAGAATGCTTATCGGAGAAGGGCTTGAAATATAAGCCCTTCCCCGATAATCATAAAAAAGTGGTTAAAAAATAAATAAAAAAGTTACTCACCTCTCCTGCTGTCAGCCGCATCCTCCGGCTGGCTCCCCGTCACTGCTGTCCAGCACTTTCAGCAGATGGGGATTTAAAAATGAAGTGAATAGCTAAGAGCTATCTGCCATTGGCTTAGCACTCAGCCAATAGCTAAGCAGTAGCTGCTATTGGCTGAGCCCTCAGGCAATCTGCACAGCCCTTTCAGGAGGCGTGGATTTTTAAATCCCCGTCTGCTGAAAGAGCTCAGTAGCAGTGTCGGGAGCCAGCCAGAGGATGCGGCTGACAGCAGGAGAGGTGAGTAACTTTTTTATTATTTTTTTAACCACTTTTTTATGATTATCGGGGAAGGGCTTATATTTCAAGCCCTTCTCCGATAATCATTCTGCGGGGCTTGTCAGAAACCACTGCTTTCAATGGGATCGGCAGCAGTGCCGATCCCATTGAAAGCAATGGGATAGCATGCCGCGGACTTCTGCCACAGCTGTCACAGCTGTCACAGAGGATTCCTCCGGGGATGAAGGAAACTCCTGCCACAGCTGTGACAGCTGTCACAGCTGTGGCAGAAGTCAGCGGCATTCTCCATATCTTTTCAATGGGGATAGTGCTACTGCCGCTGGCCCCATTGCGAAGACTGGTGATGTCGCAGTGATATCCCAGCGATTTTGGGATATCTGCCTGCGTTTTTCTCGCACTGCGATGCGAGACTTTAACTTTAGAATCGCATCGCAGTGGAGAAAAAAACGCCAGTGGGTGGGAGCCCTCATTGAATTCTGTGGAGAGTGATTAAAATATGGATGCATCAGTATTGTATCCATATTTGCACCTGTTCTTGTATTGAATGGTATTAGTTTAGATCGTGCAAAAACAAATTAGTTTTTGATAAATAGAAAATAATACTGATTAATTCAAATATGGATGGAAATAGATATGCAGTACTGATGAAGTGCTGATGCCACATTGATTAATTGTGTTTCAAAAATATGTCCTTATTGGGGTGCCATTTTACAGGTGTTCATAAACATTCTCACGAGAAAGATGTTTTAGGGTATGTTGACACATAGCATAAATGCTATAAAATTTCTGCAGCGGAAAACTTCACAGTGCAAATTTCACAGCATTTCTGCATAAAAGAAACATGTCAAAATCTACACCAACTGGATTTTGATCAGGAATCTGCTGCCTATCCGCAAGTGCCAAGCTGCTGGTCAGGTGATGCCATTGCCAAATCACTTTACCAGCAGCTTGGTCATCTTTTTTTTCTGTAGAGGCTGCCGGGTGACATGTGAAGGGGCAAGGTGAGAAGAAGCCTGTGAGGCTCAGCCTTCATAGGCTTTTCAATACCCTACTATAAGAAGAATGATTAAAAATGGTGCTATTCAAGTCCCCTAGTGGGCCAAAAATAAAAAGTTTAATAAGTATTAAAAAAATAGTAAAACAATAAAATAAAAATGTCAGAACCCCACGTTCCAACCCTTTAGTATGTAAAACAAAAAATGATTTAAAAAATCATCCATGTGGTATTGCTGCATTCATAATGATCCAGAGGTAAAAAAAATTAGTACACTACCTAACCTGCACAATGTGCGTCATGAAAAAGAATACATGAAAATGGCAAAAATAACTAATTTTGCCTATCTCGCGTTACAAAAAATGGAATAGAAAGTAATTAATTGCATGGATCAACAAATAGTACCATTAAAAAGTACAACTCGAGACTTCTGGTTTCGGCAACATGCTGTATGGACACACGTCCTAACCTGCACTGGAGGAGAGAAGCGAAGGTGAGAGCTGAGTCTGGTGTGTGGAAGAAATAAATGCGAATCAAATAGGCAATGGGCACTTATGAAGCTGTAAGCAGGGACAGCACTGCCAGCACTTACAATCAGCCCACAGCTGATTAATTTATTCACCTCATTCCTGGGAGGTGCCAGCACATGAGCAGATATCTCCCTCCCTCTGTCTCTGATTCCGGGGAGAGCTGGCTCACAGTGAGCACATGGTGACTAGCCATTAAACCACCATTGCTGCAGAGTGACTCTGCTACAGGTATTATCCCCCTCCGCCTCTAGTGAGGATAAAGTGCTCTGGTGACCAAAAAAAAAAGCACAATGTCATACAGAAAATTCTTACATTAATATACAAAAAGTACCTAGAATTTGCATTCCAGCAGTTTTTGCCAAACATTTTCTAGAGCTTCACTGATAAGGCAGAGCATTTCATGCTGAAACAATCTGCTGATTTTATCTCCGACTTACTTATAGCCACTCTGATACTATGATGGACTGAACTCCTCACACAAATATATAGACACAGGCAAAGGAACTGCTTAACCCTCAGTCTATGGATGAGGTTCTCATGAGGATCGGTAGAAACAAGACAAAACAATAGACAGTACACCTAAATTGGCGCATACAGGAGACCCACAGACAATTGACAAAACCTCCTCTCCTCTCCCTTCTCCTTCTATCCAAGAGGGTTCTGGAGACCTATTTAGAAAAGATACAATGAGGATTGATTATAAGCTTTTGGTGATTCAAGTGGCAAAATTGCCCTTAACAGACATACAAGGAAAACTAACATACACAGTTTCTGACTCCCTGAGCCAAATTCAAGAAGAAATCTTGCAGCATGATGCCTGTCTAAACAAAGTTGAACAAAGAATAGACTCATTAGATTCAGACTGCAACTCTGTCTATAAGCTCATAAATACTATTATTCAGGAAAATTAAAAGTTGTGGGACTGCTTAAAGGATATAGAAAATCGACATTCCTGAGAGTCACCTACAGAAAGATTTATGCCAAATATGTAAAGAAGAAATTCCATTTGCTTTGGGAATCGCATCTTCTGGTAAAACGGAGCAAGCTCACCGATTAGGACCAGACCCTCACATATGACAAAATAAAGCTATAAGAGATCCTAATTCCTGCCAATGTATGGTCATAGTCAAGTATCTAGGACTTTAAAAAGCTGCTAGAATGCTCTAGAATTCAAGTGACATAAAATCTTGATTTTTGCGGACTTTACTGCTGAAGTTTAATACAAAAGGAAAGCTTTCTCCCCTATATGCTCAGCATTGTACAGGAGCAGATCAAGTTTGTGCTGATTTATCCGGCAACCCTGAAGATATACAGTCACGATGGCTCCTGTTTCACCTACCAAGACCCTGATTTGGCAGTGATGGAACTTGAGATGCCTCCTTCACCAGCTAATTCACTTTCATTTCTGACCAACATTCCAGTCTGGAGGTCCAGGAAACCAAAGGGATAGGGGACAGTAAGGTCATCACCATTGTCAACAGGTAGACCTGTCAAGTTCTTTTACGCCACCTACAGAACAACGCTGTAAGAAAGCATGTCTGATGAAAAATGGGACATTACACCATACTGGTAATATGAGACCTCTACGGGTGTTTATATTTCTATGTTACTCTGTTGTTGGCGAGATTTGCTCTCACCCCTAATGGCTTCTACATGCAGGAGCATGGTCGACTCATGATAAAGTACATTTGAAGTCATTCTGATGAGACAAATGTACTCTCTGTGGTATGGAAATGATGGAAGTCTAATTGTACGTTCTCCTTTTGGGTGCTTTTGATCCTCATATCTAAAAGAGTGTATTTTTCTACTTTTATTTTTTTACCTTTCATTATTTGTAAGGAATGTTTTGGAAGCTATGTTTAATTTGTCAGTTGGCACCAAGGAAACATTATCTCTTAGGACCCTTAAATACGATCTTTATCAACTTTATACATTCTATATATCACTATGCAATTTATTTAGTTGAATTTAAAGTGACTCAAATCCCCACACAAACAAATGTTAGTGCTTAGGCATTTATATCACCTGAAAGCAGATGTAGCCCTATTACAAGAAACACACACAATGGTAATTAATTATTTCCGTACGGAGAAACAATGGGTAGGTGAGGTATATGGTTCTCCAGCTACACACTCTAAGGCAGGAGTTTTGTTACTCTGTGGAGGGGCGCAGGATATGAGGTGAGAGATCACTGCCATTATTTAAATGGTAAAATTATTCATGTCTGATTAAAAGGCCCAGTAGAGAAATTTAGTTTGTTCAATATTTATGACCCTAATAGTGACAACAAACCATTATTTAAGGAGTTCTCAGACAGACTGCTAAACAACCAAATGCAAACTTAAATAGTGGGCAGAGATTTTAACTCTGTCTTTAATTCCATAGAAGATATACAAAGTCAAATTTCTCATCCCCAAACCTCTTGTTATCAGGATATTATCTTCCAAGAATTCAGTGATTTTCGATTACAAGCTGATGGATGGCAATTTAGCCTGGAGGGTAGGAAATTTGCCTTCTACTCACATGCACTCGACTCATGGTCAAGAATAGAATATGCTGCTGTCCCCAAACTTATTATCTAAAATGGATATTGATCATATCCGACCATACCCCAATCATATTCAGTATGAGAGACCAACTCCCCAGAGGCACTGACTTCCAGAGGAAGTTCCCCTCGTACTTAGTCCAAGATGAAAACTTTAAAAGCTAATAAGGGGCTGGTGGCTGAAATTCATAGCTGACAATGCTGAACACTTGGGTGATCAACAGCTGATACTACGAAAGTGGTTCTTAGAGGTAAAATAATTTCATACCAGCCAATATAAAAATAAACAGCAACTAAAATAGAGCAATATAGTTCCCAGTTGCAGTCCATTAATACCAATTTTCAACCATCTCCAGTCCTGCAGACAAAACAAACATAGTACATGGCTAAATAAGCCTGTAAATCGTGGCTACAAAAACAAAAATTAAAACACTCTTATAAAGAAGCTCATCTGTTCAAATTTGGCAATAAAGCTGGAAAGCTGAAGGCTAGGCTAACAAAAGTCTCTTTTAATGCACAAACCGTATCCTGCTAAAAGATATTATGGGCAGGCTTCAAAATCATCCTAACATAATCACGGATATATTCTGTAATTATTATGTCCAATTTGCAAAATCATGAAAATCCAGATACTGCAGTGTTTCTTCCTCCTGATATTTCAATACCTTTACTTACAGAGGAGGAGAAAGAACCACTAACTATACCCATCCCAGCAATATTAACTATAGCTGCTGAGAAAGCTTTTAATAATATCTCATGAAAGTGGCTTGAGGAGGTTTTTTGCAGGATGGGATTTGCAGGAACCTTTTTTTTTCCTATATATGGAACTTATATACCTTAACAATGACTTATGTCCCAGGGTTCTTATCTCCTAGGTTCCCATTTCAAAAAGGCACCAGACAGGGATTTCCTCTATCCCCAGTATTATTTAACATAGCCATTGAACCTCTGATTCAGGTCCAGGAAGGCAGTTTTTTTGCTGAAGATGTTTTGCTGGCTCTGGCCCATCTAATAGAGAGCTCCCAAGGGTTTTTATTATCCCAGATTCCTTTGGCACACAGTTGGGATTTAAAATCAGTGTACCAAAATGCGAACTACTGCATTTAACACCATAGACAAATTCAAAACTAATGGGTATGACAGATACCAAACTTCCTATTACTTTAGCTAAATCATTAATTAAATACTTGGGAATAAACATAGGAAAAAACTCAGAATCAATATATACACTTACCATTTTTTTCACTCTATAGGACACACCAGGCGATAAGATGTTTAGAGGAGGAGAAACGGGAAAAATATTTTGAACTCACCCAGGGACAGTGTAGGGGATTGTACCAGGCGACGGAGTAGAATAAGTAGCATAGCTCAGAAACATCGAAGCTACATAACAGCAGTAATCATGTATGGGGTGAGGAAGGGAAGAAGCCAAGTGGTGGAGGAGGGGGAGCTACAGCAGTTCCTGCTGGTGCTCATCATCAATCAGCAGTTCATAAGGAGAGGCAGTGCAGAGGAGAGAGAACTAGTAAATGATTGTGCGTTTGTTCACGAGTTTGCGTGACCACGATTTAGTTTGTGCAATCGTGCATTAAGCTCACAATCATGTGTTAAACTCGTGATCATGCTGGCCAGCTTGAATTTTGGCATGTTCGCTCTATAAGACACACTGACTTTTTCCCTCTACTATGCGTCTTATAGAGCAAAAAATACAGCAACTACCCTCCTTTAATACTTAAAATCATTAAGGAGCTGCATAAATGGAATAATCTACCGCTATCTGTTGCCACTTAATTAAAATGATCAGCTTTCCCAAACTCTTATACCACTTGCAAACGATCTCTCTACTTTTGAATCGCAAAGTCATTGGAAAGCTCCACATAGCTTATTGCTCATTCATGTGGAACAATAAGTGTCCGAGAATAGCATTAATGAAACTTATACTCCCTAAGGATAGAGGCGGTACTGAATTTCCTAACATAAGAACCTACAACCTGACGAGTCTGTTCTGACACTCCTTGGACTGGCTCTAGGGAACTAATTATTTTTCACATTTCTCCTTCTGGGCAGACTTTCTCTCTCCATGGCATCTAAATACTCTTCTGCACACTAGCTTTTCAAATCTTCCACCTTTGGTCAGAAAATCACATCTTGCAAAAAACATGACTACAACCTGGAGGGTTAAAGTTTCAAAGCAAATTAAGATATGGAGACACCCAGAATTCAAAGAGGGGTGGGAAAGCAAATTATTTACACAATGGCAAACCAAAAGTATAGAGACCATCCCACATATATTACATCCACAGTAACCTAGACCAGAAACTTTTCCAGGACTCTAAAAAGCTTTTGAGCTCCCAAACACACACTTCCTCTCTTATGCACAATTGAGGGGGTTTCTACTCACCAACTTTTGACAAATAGATAAAGAACATATCTCTAACCCACTAGAACTCTTAATCACCTTCCTCTCATGAAAACACTCCCTCTCTAGTTTGGAATTCGACAGCTCATCAATATTTTAAAAAGAGTCAGAAGAAATTGAACAGAAAATTACAGATGGCTAAGAGCAATGAGCAAAGTCATCTCCAACAAAAGATGGAGAGAAACTCAGTTTAAAATCATACATAACGTCATATATGGTTTTGATATCCCATCACATCCCAATGCACCCGACAAACTGTTGGCCTGCCCTATATGTAACAAGCTAAAAAACAAACATGTTCCATAGCTTATTAAACTGTCCTGAGGCTCGAACATATATTGGGCAGAGATAAGATTACTAATACACAAGGTCAAAAATATTTTAATACCATTGACACCCCAGGTTTTTATGTTCCATTTTCTCCGTGTTGAAATACAATAAAGACATTTGATTCATGCTGCTTTTATAATAAGCAAACATTGCCTATTAACACAATGGCTAGGGACACTAACTCCAAAACTCACAGACATAACACACCAACTAAAGCAATTTTTGTATGTGGAAAGATTGGAATTAGAACATAGGGTGGAGTTATGGGCTTCAGGCGTTTAAAAAAAATAGTATGCGTTCATTGAAGAATGTTTCATCACACAAGAAATTGTAGAATGTATTAAGTCAGTCAAGGATACTTCATGGTAGCTTAAACTACATAATCCAAACCAATTGCATAGATTAAGAATGATTACGAAAGAGAAGAAGATAACCAACGAGCAACAATAGATAATATATTGGAGATTGTGATCCAAAATTCATAACCAATAACAAGCAAAATTTCAATTTTGATTTAGAACACCAATATTCAGGTGTAATATTGAGTGCAGAGAATGGTAGAGTGATCTTGATGCCCAGAAAGTTAGTTGGTTAAAGTTTTTTAATATTTCATAAGAACATGAGACAATAATGGGAATAACATAATATAACCTACTTTCCCCTACAAGTCTCTCTGTAGTCCAATTCAATTTACCAGGCCTAGGTGGTTTATTACAGTGATGGAGATTTGTATAACTATACAAGAAAGTGATACTGATTTTCACACGCCTTTCTTCAATATGTTGTGAAGTGTTTTTGTTTATTTGTATTTTGTACTATAAAACCTAATAAAAAGAGTAAAAAAAAGGACAACTCTTCTGCTAAAAAAAACCTTACACAGCACCATTGACAACAAAAGAAAAATATTAGGGGGTCTTTGAATGCATTAGAACATGTACATGACAGGGGTATCGTCTTTACTCTTTTTAAAATTCTAGTTATGGTAACCTTGCTTCAAATGATCCAACTAAAAGAAAATATAAAGATGAGCGGGGTTTTTTGCACACTTATGTGTGCACAAAATATGCGCTGCACGGATGTGAAAATGCACCTGACCGAAGCTCCATGCCCATTTCTTTCAATAGGACCACTGCGTTGCTGCCGCGCTATTGAAAGCAATAATAAGCAGGCAAACTGCGCAGGGGATTCTTTCATCCCCACTGAAGTTGCGGTTCCATCACAGTGTTCAGTGATGAGGGGACTCCCGGTAACATCACGCGATGTTACGTGCAGCATGGACCTTCCCGATGCACGCATGTCCTATCTTTTGCAGGTGCAAGTATTTTGCGCCTGCAAAAAATGGACTGTAAACGCATCATAGGAAACCAATGGTTCTAATAGACGCACTTTTTTTGTGCACATAGGTGCGCGCAAAAAAATGCTCGTCTGACTTCATCTTAAGACTGCAATGACCAAATACATTCCCCTTTTCCCTCAAATTTGTTTATAGCGTTGGAACTGTTATTCATAACATGTAAATCCTGCAAGTACTTTCAATATTTTCTTATTACAATATTAATAAAGAAATATTTTTAAATTAAAAGCCTGAATCAAGTAAAAAGGTATTTAGAGGGAATGTAAAATAATTAGATGAATACCTATTCTCTTTTCCCTTATCTGTAGTTTAGGATCCGCTCTTGGTTTTAATTAGAACAAAAAAGAACAGCAATAGCAAGAACACGCAAATTGAAAATTGGATCAAAGTTGCAGTGTGAAACAGGCCCTACAACTTTCTTCCCTTTATTTTCCACTCCTGATTTCTCCTAATAAAGGAAAGCAGCATTAGAATTGCATTTTATTAATAAGGCCCTAGGCTCTTTTTCACATGAAGGCATAATGGCTTCCGTTTATGAGGGTATCCACTGAACTTTGCTGGATCTGTCCCATAATGGTCCCATGGCACGCAACATACCGATTGACTTGTAATTGCGTTATTAGATTCTGTCAAGATGTCTGTCATTTTGATAGCACTGAATGTGTCACTTTTTTACCACAAAAAATAATGGAATTTGCAACAGTTAACTTAATGCTTTTCTTTTTTTACTTTTGTGCATCTTAGTGTTTTCAATATGTCTCTTTTCATGGCAGAAGTGCTTTCAATAACATCATTTTTATGCTCTATGAATACAGTTTTAATCAATAGTTCAGTGAAGCTTAGAACATGAATAAGGTCTTAAGGAAACATAAATTTAGTGCATTATCTCCTTGCTTTACTACTGGGTTTTTGTAGAGGATTGGATTATTATTATTTTGTTTGGATGCTCTGTTTGAAAATCCATAAATAACAATTCACTTTGTTTTTAAGAAAGTAATAGAATTAAAATGTTTCAGGCCTGAGGCTTCAAACTGCCACCATCAAAGATGGTTCATAATATGCTCTGCCATATACTCATTTTAAGGCATTTAAGGCTTATATCCTCTTTAGTGATTCATATTTAATGACAGCTAGTTACCTGATATAATTTTGAATATTTTGCATTCCAAGGATTCTAATTATGGAATAGACAATGGAAATACAAAATAATAATTTCATGTAACAATGATAAATGCATTGATTATTTACACTGTGATGTGTGCAATTAAAGGTTTTAGCAGTGGCTAACCATCAAATTGTGATGGCTTGGAGTCAGGTTATGGATTGTGGCTTAAACATGCCAAAAAAAGATCTTGTTTTAGGTGGCCATACTGTATATTCTCATTGTTTTGCCACCTGCTGTTACTGGGCAGAACAGTTACATGTTACATATTATTACTGGGACTCATCCAACTCTGATTTCCATTACTTTTCACAGAAATTATTTAAATGAAATAGATCACAAAATTAAAAGATGCCTTTTGAAGGATAATAAAATGGCCTGAGCCAAAACTACTGATTCTCATGATATGCTCCCTTCTTATTTTCAGAGCTGAATCACGGTTGGTGGAGGCCACTGGGTAAAATACTTGTTAGAGGCCTCCTTATGAGCAACAATCACATATAACATGTGGCTAACTTAAAAGAGTTCTCTGGAGGCTTAAAAACAATTACTTGAAGGTAAAATACAAAAAGACCCCTATAAATGCCTAGTTAATGGCTCAATTTACTCTCCCTCTAAAACCGCCTTTCTGATGACTGTCAGGTGCGACAATAGAATGGATAAATGGCATACAATAGATAAAAATCAGTATACAAAAGGAAATTACATAATGTAGTGTGTCAACTTGGGGGATTAGTCACTAAGGATCATCATCCTCCGCCATAGATGGTTGGGACATACCCACAGGGACGCATTTTAACAGTAGATATTTGTTCTACTTTGGCTTCTGCCAGCTTTGTTGCATCTTCATATAATGACAATGCACAACATTTAAAAGACAATATCTGCCTGGCTAACCTCTAACTTAATATTCAGATTCCCTAGCTGGCTAAGACTGCAGTTCTATGACCCGCATCCTCAAAAGATCACATCTTCAAGCATACTCCCAGTTGGAGCATAATTAGCCAAATTTGCAAGCTCCAAGGCAATGAATCCTTTTCTCTATTACATTGACTGTCTTATATATCTATAATTAGGCCACCTAATGGCCACTTTAGTAGCTGCATTGCTATGATAGATAGATAGATAGATAGATAGATAGATAGATAGATAGATAGATAGATAGATAGATAGATAGATAGATAGATAGGTAGATAGATAGGTAGATAGATAGATAATTAGATATAACATGCCAACTAAGAGTAAATGCTAAACTAGTAGTGCCCCGCATGATAGATTCCAGTATACTGGAATGCTAGATGTGATGTCATAAGTGGACAAAGTCAAAAAGTTGATACTGCATTAAAGACTCCACTGCCTTTGAAACATTTATAGGTTTGGTGCATATTATTAACATATAATGAAGAATTTTTTATACATTGTCTCTGGAATATCTTCTCATCCCACCAAAACCACTGATCACCTACCCACTGATTGCTGGGTGTCCAACTGCTGAGTATCCCAGGAATCACAGGAATGGTTCACGCTTCATGAGTCTGCTAGTGGATGTAGTGGCTACAAACATGTGTGGCCATAATTCCATTCACAGTCTATGGAGACAGCCAAACCATCCACTCAACCAGCTTCCTAAAGCTAATTGAATGGAGCAGCATATATGCACAACCACACAATTCACTAAGGGGACTTGGGTGTGCCATTCTCATCATCACTAGGAATTCCAGTGACTAGACCTCCATTATTTTGTGTATAAGTGATAAATGTTTTTGATGGGGAACCCTTTTAAGGATGTGTTCACAGAGTCATAATTTCTGGTGTAAAATGCATAAAAATGCATTTAAAAAACTGCAATTTACTATATGTTGCATCTATTTTTCTGGCATTTTCCAATTCCCATAGAGAAGTCTATAAGACAAGGCCAGAAAAAAAACACCATGCCCAGAGCATATTACATCTTAAAATTAAATGCCACTGACCCCAAAACACCACCAAGTCTCACAAACCAAATGGTTTATATGTAGTGCATCTTACATTGTAAATTCTATGATATCATCTGATTGCAAAAATAACAACCCTGTAAAAAAATGCTATGAAAACATGGCGTTTTTCACAAAAATGCTGTGTGTGAAGCCAAACTAATTATGAATATTCAGAATACACTAATTTCACTATTAGGAGTTAGTATCTTATATCCTAAAACTATCCTGCTTACAAATAAACTGCTATTTAAAGAATAATTGCTTTGCTTTTGTACACAAAGGCTCTGTACTATGCTCATTTAACTATTAGAAGGATAATTATTCAAAAAAGAAAACAAAACAGGATTTTTATGGTTAAGCTATCTTTATTGATGCGGATTCTTTAAAATTATCATTCTTGAAATATACTGTTGTAATTGTGACCAGACTAAAAACAGTCACCTTCTTTCATACATATATATTTTAAAGTCCCATTATTGTCTTTTCAGCTCATAATTGCGTCTATGTATTAGCGTGTGCAGAAACTGTAATTTTGAAAATTTATTTCATAAACCCATTTTAAACAAAAGCTGTTTAGTCCCATTCAGCTCCCTGACATGCTTAAAAAAACAGCCTTTCTGCCAAATGTCATAGTTGTCATGGTGTTAATCTGGGCTTGAATGGAATATAGCACTGTGGTCAATTTTATCTTACTTTACATATGTAGAGTGTTGTTGCACAGACATAATGTAATGTATTTAACCTCTATATATGTCAAATGAATTAGTGTAATGATGTAAAATGGTTGTCTGGTTTAGAAAGCCCATTTCTTAATATTAGGAAATTCTGAGCTAAATGAGAGAAATCTCTTATTCATCACAGCTACAAAAAAGATTTCCTTTTAGACACTATCAAAAGGTTTCAATGACCACAATCTAATATTTGATTTATGCTATGGTGGTTATACAATGGAATTTAACTTTTGTTGTCAGATTGCCCAGTACTAGAATCAAAGAAATATAGAGTTGGAAGGGACCTCCAGGCTCATCCAGTCCAACCCCCTGCTAAATGTAGGATTCTCTAAATCATCCTAGACAGTTGTCTGTCCAGTCTCTGTTTGAAGACTTCCATTGATGGAAAACTCACCACCTCCTGTGGCAACCTGTTTCACTCATTGATCACACTCACTGTCAGAAAGTATTTTCTAGTATCTAATCTGTGTCTCTCCCATTTCAGTTTCATCCCATTGCTTTTAATCTTTCCTTGTGCAAATGAGAATAGGACTGATCCCTCTGCACCGTGACAGCCCTTCAGATATTAGTAGACAGCTATTAAGCCTCCTCTCAGCCTTCTTTTTTGTAAGCTAAACAGTCCCAGATCCTTTAACTTTTCTTTATAGGACATGGCTTGCAGACTGCTCACCATCTTGGTAACTCTTCTCCATCTTGGTAAACTTGCTCCAGTTTGTTTATGTTTTTTTTTTAAATTGGAGTGCCCAGAACTGGACACAGTATTCCAGATAAGATCTGACCAAGGCAGAATAGAAGGGGATAATTACCTTATGTGATCTATACTCTATGCTTTTCTTAATACATTCCAAAGTTGTTTGCGTACTGCATCACACTGTTGACTCATGTTCAGTCTGTGATCTATTAGTATACCGAAGACTTTTTCACATGTGCTGTTTAGCTCAATTCCTCCTATTCTTGTTTTCCTTTTTTCTTGCCTAGATGTATTACTTTGCATTTCTTTGTGTTTAATACCATGCTTTTATTCACCAGCCACTGTTAAACTGCATTTGTTATTGGTGCAATAATATCATGGCAAATATTTGGCAGTCTAGCTATCAGTTATTTGTAACTATTAAGAATAAGTTTTAACCTACTGTACAACTTCCGAAGTTTGGTCTATCTTGTAGGACATTTTTTTTTACATTTGCAGTCTTATATGAATAATAAATCCAAACTTTTAAAATCAATTACATGGTGATTTCTTAAAATAGCCACAGCTAAACAAATTTCTTCAAGATTCCAAATGTTGGAAGAGTATAGACATAATGAGGAGGGAAGAGGTAAATAAGTATTGCATTAACTGTACATAGACAAAGCTTTATTGTATTAAAAATAATTACATCATTAGCAACTTCAAAACATTCTTACCATGTTTCTATGGTAATTGTAATAGCACTAGTTGTCTAAAAGAAACATTAATTCTGTAAACAGCATTGCAATTTGGCATGTTATAAATAACGGACAATTGAGAGCAACAGTCTAAAGTAAAAAAAAATACTGTTATATAGCCACTTAATAAAGATGAGAGCAGGGTTGTTGATGATCAGTTAGCCAATAAAATTATGCTGATTTTTCCTAAATCCAATCAGGTTAGCCCAATATGATTTTTGGAGAAAATCATCAAGGAGGATGAGGTATATCTTTAATGAATAGGGCTCAGTGATTAGCAATGTTGCCTTGCAGTGCTGAGATTCTGGGTTCAAATCTAATCAAGGACAACGCTTTCAGACAGACAGATTTTTCCCTTCATCAGATTTGAACCTAGAGCTCCACCACTGCAGGACAGCAGTGATAACAACTGAGCCACCAAGCGTCCACCTCCTTCAAAGAAAAAAAATCAGAATAAGAAGAATATATTCTTCCTCTTGTTTTTCTTCTTTTCTGGAGAAGCAAAAAGCAGTAGGAGGAGGAAGAAAGAAGCTTCGTGGCTTAGTGGCTTGCACAATTGCCTTATAGCGCTGGGGTTCTAGGTTCATTTCTAACTATGAACAACACCTTCATGAATTTTGTATGTTCTCTTTATGTTTAGGCTTCTTTTTCTTCATCTTCTCATCTTTAGAAGGGAGATGGAGGAAGAAGTATGGCAGCCTAATTGTTAACACTGCTGCTTTGCAGTGCTAGTTTTCCAGGTTCAAATCTGTCCAAGTTCAACATCTGTATGGAGTTTTCCTATTCAGATGTTGTCTTTGTTGAGATTTGGGCCTAGGACCCCTGCACTGCAAGACAATGGTCCTCCTCTATTTTTACCATCATTGACTTTAATGAGTATCGGGTTTGGGTCAACCTGATTATTTTTGGAAAATTGGTCTGCTCACTCCCAACCATTACTAGATAAGAGTACTGCAGGTAATCTGCATTAGCAAAAAGTAAGAAGATTAATAGGATGAAGATTTCCCACTTTACCTATTAAGGGCTTTGTCAGACGGGCGTTTTTTTTTTTAACGCGATTTGCGCATGCGTCCGGCGATTTTATAAAACCATTGCTTTGCAATGGTATCAGGCACATGAGCGCTTTTTATGCGCTCGTCCGATAAATTATAGAACAGAAATCGCAGATCACACCTATCTGCGATTCCTGTTCTCTTTTCTATATGCGCTCATTGGGGCCGGCGGCAGCAGCGCCGACCCCATTGAGAACATATAGTAGACAAATCATTCTCCTCTGCCACAGCTGTAACAGCTGTGACAGAGAAGAACGATGTTTGCCAATTGCATTCAATGGAGCCGGCAATACAGCCGGCTCCATTGAAAGCAATGGGCTGCCGGCTAGCGCACAATGAATTTTCGGGAAGGGCTTAAATATATAAGCCCTTCCCTGCAATTCATCCAGAAACGTGTAAAAATTAAAAAAAAAATATCTACTCACCTCGTCCCGGCAGCCGGAGCTCAGCCGCGGCCGGCAGCAGTTCTCCTGAACTGCTCTCTGTAGTATTCAGCAGCCAGGGATTTAAAATCCCCGCCTGCTGAATGAGCTGCCTCTGATTTGTCACAGCCTGACCAATCAGAGGCAGCTCTCACTCACACCCATTCATGAATTCATGAATGACAGCTGAAAGCTGCCCCTGATTGGCTCAGCGCTGAGCCAATCAGAGGCAGCACTCACTCACCCATTCATGAATTCATGAATGGGTGTGAGTGAGAGCTGCCTCTGATTGGTCAGGCTGTGACCAATCAGAGGCAGTTCATTCAGCAGGCGGGGATTTTAAATCCCCGGCTGCTGAATACTACAGATAGCAGTTCAGGAGAACTGCTGCCGGCCGCGGCTGAACTCCGGCTGCCGGGACGAGGTGAGTATATATATATTTTTTTATTTTTACACATTTCTGGATGAATTGCAGGGAAAGGCTTATATATTTAAGCCCTTCCCGAAAATTCATCGTGGGATCGCCCGCAGCGCATTGCTGTCAATGGAGCCGGCTGTATTGCCGGCTCCATTGAATTCAATACGCTGGATAGCTCCGGCCCTTTTCTATTGAAACGCGGCTAGGAGCAGTTTTTTTCGGGCGATTTTTCGGCCCGGTCACGCGATTTGTGGATGCGCATCCGTCATGCGATCCACAAATCGCGGCAAAAAACGCCTAGCAGCGCTAGCCCCATTGAAAAGATATGGAGAATGCCGCGGACTTCTGCCACAGCTGTCACAGCTGTCACAGCTGTGGCAGGAGTTTCCTTCATCCCCGCGGGGCTAAGATATTGCTATTCATGAATGAATAGCTAAGAGCTATCTGCCATTGGCTGAGCACTCAGCCAATAGCTAAGCAGTAGCTGCTATTGGCTGAACCCTCAGCCAATCTGCAAAGCCCTTTCAAGAGGCGGGGATTTTTAAATCCCCGTCTGCTGAAAGAGCTCAGTAGCAGTGTCGGGGAGCCAGCCGGAGGATGCGGCTGACAGCAGGAGAGGTGAGTAACTTTTTTATTATTTTTTTAACCACTTTTTATGATTATCGGGGAAGGGCTTATATTTCAAGCCCTTCTCCGATAATCATTCTGCAGGGCTTGTCAGAAACCACTGCTTTCAATGGGATCGGCAGCAGTGCCGATCCCATTGAAAACAATGGGATAGCATGCCGCTGACTTCTGTCACGGCTGTGACAGCTGTCACAGCTGTGGCAGAAGTCAGCGGCATTCTCCATATCTTTTCAATGGGGCTAGCACTGCTGCCCCTGGCCCCATTGAAAAGACTGGCGATGTCGCAGCGATATCCCAGCGATTTTGGGATATCTGCCTGCGTTTTTCTCGCACTGCGATGCGAGACTTTAGCTTTAGAATTGCATTGCAGTGGAGAAAAAAGATGCCAGTGGGTGGGAGCCCTTATAGTGAGTTCCAGTTAAGCTGATTTTAGTATCTACTAAAAAGTAGTCCAAATAAGGACAACTGGTAAACCTGACACAACCTGAGGTGCAGTGACATGTGCGGGCAGCAAAGGATACCTTATCTAGGCTAATCCTACAGATGAGAGAGATATAGCAAAAATTTCTGAGAAAGGTCATGTTGGCTATGTTGTGAGAAGGTGTGAGAACGTACAGCTCACTGCAGGTGAAGGTGCATAGCTAAACAATGCTGAAAGAGGCTACAGTGGGAATGTGATCATCAGAACTGAACAATGTAACAGTCGAAGAAGCAGGCTTGGAAGGATGATTCTTTTACATCATGTGGATGGCCGGGAGTTTTGTGTCACTATCCTGGCCAATAGATGGCACATAATGCAACATGAAAAGATGATATACTAGGCAATGTTCTGCTGGGGAACCTTGGGTCTTGACATTCAAGTGGATGTTACTTTTACATCTACTTCAATACTGTTACAAAGCAAGTATATTCCTTTATACCAATCATATTTCAGAATAGCACTGGCCTCTTTCAACAATGCTACCTTGAAAAAAATTGTATTCTAAGAAAAATAACAGAGTTTAAAATGTTAACTTGGTCTCCAAACTTCCAAGATTTCAATCCAAGTAAGCATCTATATTGATAAATAATAATCATCTTTACTTATATAGTGCCAATTTATTCTGCAGCGCTTTCAAAGCACGGGGAGCACAAACAATAAGACGATTACATGTGGTATTCAATTATTTGGAAACAAACGAGGTGGGGGTGATACAGGAGGTACAGGGGCAGGAGACGAGGCACATGAGCACACAGACAGTACAAAAGTTGCATGTAGTATTCAGTTATTGGGATACAATCTGGAAGTGGGTGGCAAGGAGGTAAAGGGGCAGGAGATGTACACAATAGGAAAAATGGATGATGCGGGGAACCATAGGGATGGGCAGGGGGCATGTTGCATGGGTAGGAGATTAGATTAGGAGATTTGATATCCATCTTTGAAGAGGTTCATTTTTAAGGTGCATCTGAAGTTCTGTGCATCAGGATGTTCAGCGGTAGGGTGTTCCAGAGGACCAGTGCTGCTTTGTAGATCAGATGTTAGTAGATCAGAGTGTGCGGGCTGGGTGATGTATGAACAGGAGGGAAGCAATGTACGGTGGTGCGGCGCCATGGAGAGCTTTGAGGGTGAGGGTGATGAGTTTGAATTTAGTTCTGTAATGGATGGGCAGTCAGTGCAGCAACTCGCATAATGCTGAGGCATCTGAGAAGATGGATCCTCTACTGCAGCTGTCATGTGTGACAGCTGTGGTAGGGAATTCTTTATTCCCGTGCAGGGATGAAGAAGTCCTTTGCCACATCTGTCACAGATGTGGCAGGTGCAGCAGGGAATTATTTTTCCCTGCAGGGATGAAAAATACATCTGACACATGCAGCAGATGTGTTCTTCATCCCTGCGGGGACACGGTAGCGGAGGACAGGTAAGTATATTTTTATTTTTTTACATTTTTTTTTTACACTAAAATGTTTGTTTTTTAGGGAAGAGCTTATATTTAAAGCTCTTCCCTGAAAAACAATTACGGGGTGCCGGCAGACCATTATCTTCAATGGAGCCGCCGGCAGCAGCCGCGGCTCCATTGAAGACAATGCATGCATTCCCTATTGTGCACGCATGTCCTATCTTTGCAGGCGCATGCCTGTAAAGCACTGACATATGAACACACCATAGGGAATGCATTGCTTGTAATAGACGCGTGTTTTGTGTGCACGTATGCACGCACAAAAACACGCTCATGTGAAGCCACCCTGAGGCCTCGGTCACACGGGCATTTTTTCCCGTGATTTGCGGATCGCATAAAGGGTGCGCATCCACAAATCGCGTGACCGGGGCCGACGATTTGCTGAAAAAGCTGCACCTTGCAGCGTTTTCAGTGAAACCGCCCCACACTGCCCGCTATCCTCTGTCACAGCTGTGCGAATCGTTGTGTCCTATAATTGATCGCACACCCGCCTAAAAAGCGGACATGTGACCGATCCCATTGGGATGCATTTGGTCTATAGATCTGCAGATCGCAAGCGCATCTGCAGATCGGACCAAAAAACGGTTGTGTGACCGAGGCCTTAGTCTGTGCTGGACTTGCTAAGAGTTATCAAACTAAATAATATTTAATCAAATAAAAATTATAATAATAAATGGTATATTTGCAATTTGTTGAACTGTAGCAGTTTTGTTTTGTCTGAATGAAGAAGCTCAGAGAGGCTGTGTATCAGATCCCTTGTTAGGCCATAATGGGTTGTGGAGTACACAGTGGTCTTTTTCTTTGCGGTGGAAAATAATAGCATTTGGGGCTAAGGATAAGATGGCTTGGTGCTGAGAAGGTTTGATACTGTGGCTTTCTATGACAGTAGGATGCTCATGGAATACCATATTGCCTTTTAATGTATGACTCAGATGAGTAGTTTACCCTTGTGTATGTGTACATGGAGGACTGGGTGAAGAGGTCTGAAGTCCATTCAGGTTATTCAGGTGGCTATTCAGGTTATTCTAAGTATTATTGATTCACGATCGTGGCGCACAGCCAGCAGCCTGAAATTTAGCTCAATGGTTCAGTCAGTGGTATAGGCCGCAATAATAAAAGTCCATTTAGGCAGCAAATATATAAATGAAAATGCTTCAGAAGAGATGCAAAGGGTGGTGAGCTGTGTATCAGCCCTCGTATAAGGAGGATGGTGGCAGATTTCTTTGCAATGTCGAGGTTGTTTTATGCTAAATTATGTAAATAATACAATTGATAAAATAATTATATATTTTAATATTTGTAGGTTCTCCATACAGAGATAAAATAACCATAGCCATTTTACAGCTTCAAGAAGAGGGAATTCTCCATATGATGAAAGAAAAATGGTGGCGAGGCAATGGTTGCCCAGAAGAAGAAAGTAAAGAAGCTAGTGCTCTAGGAGTACAAAATATTGGCGGCATTTTTATTGTTTTAGCTGCTGGACTAGTGCTTTCTGTTTTTGTTGCTGTTGGAGAATTTCTGTACAAGTCAAAAAAAAATGCTCAACTAGAAAAGGTAAGCTTCCATTATTATTCATCCAGGTTTCATATTTTTAAAATTATGCCATTTAAAATATAGTATATTAAGAAAATTTGATCTTATTTGCATAGTGCTATCAAAGTAGTGCTTTTAACTGTAATAGATTTCATCATACTAGATCAACAAAACGGTATAAAAGATCTAAAGCCACAAAATTATTACCTAAAAAATAGTACAATAACTATTACAATAATAGTATTATAAACATCAAGCATGTTCATTGCTTCAACCCATGATATAGCATAAAACGATTTGTCATAAAAACCTCATTCAATGTTTTATTTATTCTAATATTGTATTTTTTTGTAGCTCTACGCAGCAGTCAATTCCAAACTTATTTATTTAGTTAACCACTCAAGGACCAGCCTATTTTGTGCCTTAATAAATTCATATTTTTTTCCTTTTTGATTGTCACCTTACAAATGCCATAGCTTTTTAAAAATTTCTCTTTATTTATCTGTCAACATAGCCGTATGAGGGCTTGTTTCTGGAGGACAAGTTGTTATTGGATTATGGGACATGATAGAAGATGCCCCTTCTCTCTGAAACCACTTTGAAAGTGTTATTAGAATTGAAGGATTAAACACCTGGGATGTGAGGTTTCTCTGAACACAGCAAAGCTCCTGCTCGACTTGGCACGGGACTCCCCTTCTGGGATATTACCTGCCACATTTTTTTTCAATAATTTTTATTGGGTTTTATAATAAACAAAAGATAAAAGAAAGTTGATATATTTGTTATGTTAGACTACAACTTCTGTACTGTGACATAAATATTTTAAACATACAATGCATTGCTAAATAGTAATGAAACTAATGTTCCTTCTTACAAAGCAAAGAAAATAGTTGCCAGGTTAATATAGTATGTCACTTGAGTACTGGATATCAACTATGAACCAGGAACTTTAAACTTGTGTGTACCACTTGAAGGCTGACTTGCTACACTTTTAAACAGCACAAGGGCCCAATTAAAGCCCGTTAGTGACTGCCTTAAAAGCACGTATGAGCAATCACTAAGGCTGTAAAAGGATTGTGTCCTAAGAGAATCCCTCTCCTTATGTGATAATATGTTGTCATAGAGGATGTCATATAGGGGATCTCCCACTCGGGGCCCCCCTCTTTAAGACAGAACAGTTAGCTCCTGCTTCAGCAGACTTAAGGTATCCATGTATTACAAAGAAATATCTGCCTGGTCTTGAGTTCCCATAAGAAAATGAACTGTTTGCTGGGAGAATTGTGATCCAGACCAATGACAATCAGCTGTTAGCTACCATAACTCATGTCTGAAAGGAATTGTCTGTAATGCATAGTTCCATCAAACTATATTTTACTTGATAACAAGCCACCAAAATATGTCTTTAAATCCAGGTAAAAAGATTGTACATTCAACGGAGGATAAAAAATTTATTCAGAAAATTGTTAGATGAGTGGCTCATCCATTGTAATATTTACAAGTTAATATATTTGAATCAAGCATGCTTGCTTGATAAAGCTCTACTATAAGGACTTCTCATTTTTAATTCATTCCATTCGACCTCATTAATGAACTTTTAGAGAAAATCTACCAAGCATATTCCTCATACAATCTTTAACTTTTATCCGTCATAATTGTAGAAATAACTGCTTAAAGGCAGTAGCTATAGCAATTACATGTTCCATTGAAACTGAGAGACCCTGGGTGGTATCAGGGCCCTCCTCCAGGGAAAAGGGGCTTACCTTCGATCTGGACAAGGTCTTGAGTGTGAGTGGATATCCTAGCACTGGAGAAGGACTACTCTCATTCTAGGGTGTTGGCTTCATTACCATCATCGGCAATTCCATTTCTAGTCCGTATCTGTAGAAAGTACTCAGTCACAGGTCTGAGGTAGAAGAGACATCGGTTTGCGGCATACAAAGAAAGAGGGGTTGGTCATAATGCTAAAATTCTTTATTTAACCAAAGCAAACAAAGTTTCTCAAATAGCTTCTGAATGATTGGAGATATCACTTCTTGAACGTTTTGTAACAGTCCATGGTAACAAATGTTCTCAATATCGAGGACAGTCTGTCTTAGGCCTAAGGCCACATGCACATAGTTCTCCAGAATAAACAAAAATGTAAGTCCACGGACAACTGACGATTGCCTCTCTTTACGTAGATGCTTGAAGGCTAAAGCAGACGAGGAAAGAATTACAGGCCCTGGGATCATACTGTTGAACACTAAAGTAGTATGCAGAGCGGGGTTCTTATGTTTTTGGGAACACATTCTATCATGCAATAACCTCCCCCGATCCCCCTTCCAGGGCCACCCACTTTCCGGAGACCAGTCCGAGGAAGGTGGTCCAATAAAACAGGGATCTGTTTGAAGACCTTGATGTAACACTCTACTAATGGTTACTGATGCTGAGCATCAGAGCCTATTCCTCTTATGTGAGCACCAGCATATCTAGCATGACCATGCTGCTCCTGTGATTCTCCCCTTCATAACATCAGCTGAACAATGTAATCCCTGACGTCTAGAGGTTGGGTTTGTTATATGAAAACAATTGCTTATTGACAAACAAACAGTGAAAATAAGATAAAGACAATACTCTGGGCTCGTTACGCTACACGCTTGTCCAAAAGCAATTCCCCCTTAGACTATAATGCCTTAAGGTGGCCTCACAAAGTGAGGTGTACTCAGATCATAGAGCAGAAGCTATAGTGATATACAGGAGATCATCCACACTGCATGTAAAATATGGATGAACCACAGGTCAATGTCTAAGGTGGCACAGGGCAAGCTGCAGATTTTGCCCTATTCAGCAGCACAAACACCAAAGGAATGTTCAAACTCCATTATAGTGGGGAAGATTATTGGTTGGCAATAGCCTTATATTACCTGCAAAACACAGAATGCAGACCTGTGAAGAATCAGCGACAACAGCAGAATACACAGGGCTAGTCAGCTATGCAGTTGTCTTGGATTGTTGCAATGCATAATATGTCTGATATGGTATTTTTCATAAACATATGGAAGACAGCAGGGGAACTAGGCATCATGAAAGCAGATGAAAATAGTTTTCATTGGAGTTTTCCTTTAATATATTTATTATGACTGGATGGAATACAATTTGGTAATACTTTCCAAAAACATCATTGCATAGTAATAATAAAAAATGTAAAACTTAAATATCAATAGTTTTCCTAGACACCACAAACTGAATTGTTTATATTTTATATGCATTCCTTATGAAATTGGGGTGTTGGGATGGCATATCCACCGAATTTCCTTTCTTACTAAATTTTCTTCTCTAATACCAGATCTCTAAACTTTTTTGAACTTTTCCATCTAGCAAAAAGAAATTTTGACTATTACAAACAAATACAAAAAAAATGTTGGTGCCACACCACAATAAAACAAATTTAACAAAGGCCATTCCTCAAACCTTTATGGAGACTAGACATATTCATTCAGTCTTTTTTGTCAGTTTTCACTGTTTCATTTTTATCTTATAGTGTTCAGAAGAAAAGGAAACAGTGAAAGCTGCACTTTGATAAAAGGATTAGGATTGATTGAATACGTGTAATCTCCCATTATAACATTAAGGTTAGTTAAGTTACCAGTGAGAATTTTGCTTTATTGAGGAATAGTAACAAAAAACATTACGCTTGTTTATGTTTGGACGATTTGGAAAGTCCTTTACTTCACTTTATCCCTTGTATAGTTTGCAAATAATTTATATTTTACACTTATTTTTTCTAGTCTTAGTATCCTCTAATTATGGTGCTTATTGTAATATATATTACAGAGCACAAGAGAAAAAACCTGGTATATAGTGCAGCCTTCTAATGAAACTTCTATTTAGCAAGTTGGTGACATTAAGTAGAAATTAAGTAGTCTTCATGATTATTATTATTATACCAGCAAATAAATGCAAAGGGCCTTTTCATCAGTTAAGCTGGGAGATAAACAGTAGAATGCTGCTTAAATACATGGAATGAGGAACAATTACACAGGCACCGTTCTGGGAATAGAACTTCCTTAGTGTAGCTTTGGGGGAGCAGACTGTCTATCTCCCAGCTTAACTGATGAAGAGGTTCTTAGCCTCGAAGCATGTTTTATTACTGTTATTATAATAATAAAGTCTTCACCAATTTGCTAAAAAAAACTTTTGATTGGAAGCTTGCACTGTGCACCAGGTTTTTTATGCAGTGCTCTGCATTATACTTTGTGCCCTCTCATTAGGGTGAGGAGTCCACCTACTTAGCACCACCTCTATTTCATCTTTATTTATACTACCTACTTCAGGCATCATTTTAGGTTTGCTCTGCTCATCTACATATACATTCTAATGTATAGGCAGTTTTATGTATACAAGCAATATTCATTACTACATAACAAGCCATAGACACACATGGGAACTGTACTGTATCTCTTGATTTCAGCTGCACAAGTACTTAAGAGGAATTAGTAATCCAGATATATAACAGAGATATTTAAGAAAATAAAAACAAAATCTGTACAATGTTGCTCAGAATTTTCTGTTCATAGTCTCCTGCTGTAATAATAGTAGTTACATTGTAACGTGATTTGTGAAATAACCTGAGCATTGCAGGTATACTTTCACTGACCATAAATAAGGTTTTTATTTCATTTGAAATGTTTTTCTAAATGGTTTTGGATGCAAAAAAACACCATAAAAATCATTTGCGTCTTTTGACTAATGTCTGCTTTTTTTCACTCTCCTTTTTTGGTGGTGCTTTCTAGGCACATAGGCACTTTTTTGTCTTATATAAATGCCTATGAAAAAAAACTACAAAAAAACACCATACTCAGAGTACGCTGCTATTTGCAAAAGCTGTTATTGACCAGAAAAAGTAAGAAAATAATGCCACTACACAAAAAGTTTGTAGGGCATATGATGTATTAGTGTTAACCTTCTGCAAACATTTG
Source organism: Eleutherodactylus coqui (assembly GCF_035609145.1). Classification (NCBI taxonomy): domain Eukaryota; kingdom Metazoa; phylum Chordata; class Amphibia; order Anura; family Eleutherodactylidae; genus Eleutherodactylus; species Eleutherodactylus coqui. The sequence goes on along the minus strand of NC_089837.1, from coordinate 251,288,988 downwards.
TCAGAAAAAATACTGTTTCAAAACACCAATAAACGTGGATGGATTTTTTTTTATTGTAAAAAATGACTATGTGAAACCTTCCTTAAATGACTTTTCTAGAAAACTAATCTTTCCCCAAAACTAATCTCCAATTGTGACTCCTTTTTGACGAGTCATATGTTGAAAAAATATATATTTGTATACATAATAATGTATGCAGATGATACGAGGGGCTGCTGATAAGTCTTTGGCTTTACCCAGAAAGAAACGAGATAGAATGATAAAACTTCACATTTATTCCACATACTCTCTACTGATGTCAACACACTTCTTACTTCGGTATTCCAAGTTCTGTAAGCCTTGCAAAAAGAAGGATTTCATTTGTGCCTCAAACCAGTCATCGGTAGCAGCCATGGCATAAGAATTGTTGTGAAATTTTGTACCATTGAGGTGTTTCTTCAGGTTTGGAAACAGATGATAGTCGGAGGGAGCTAGATCTGGTGAATAAGGTGGGTGGTCAAACAGCTAGAAGCCTAGCTCCACCAGTTTTGCCGTGGCCGCTTGTGCAGTGTGAGAGGAGGTGTTGTCTTGCAGGAACAAGATTTCTTTGAACAGCTTGTTGCACCTTTTGGCCTTCAGAGCTTCCTTCAATTGGTCCAAAAGTTCAATGTAATACCTTGCATTGATGGTGGAACCATTTTGAAGGTAGTCTACTAGCAGCACGCCCTCTTTATCCCAGAACACAGACGCCATCACCTTAGTGGCTGATTTTTGTACCCTGAACTTCTTTGGGCGAGGAGAATCACTGTGCCTCCACTCTTTTTACTGCTCCTTGGTTTTAGGGTCATACAAATAAATCCATATCTCATCCATAGTGACTAGTCGATCCAAGAAGTTCTTATCAGTCCGGAAACGCTGACAAATGGACTGGAAAGTTTTCACTCCCATGCTTTTCTGATCTGTTGTCAAACATTTGGGGACCCACTTTGCAGATAGCTTCTTCATGTTCAAATGTTCATGGATAATGACACAAACACGTTCACGAGAAATCCCCATGATGTCTGCTATTCCTTTAGCTGAAATTCGCCGATTCTCCAGTGTGAGGTTGTGCATAGCATCGACGATCTCCGGAACAACAACCTCTCTCTGTCGTCCAGGACGTTCCTCATCATTGGTGCTGAAGTGGCCCATTTTAAATTTGGCAACCCCGTTCTTAACTATAGAATATGAAGGGCATTGATCCCCCAATGTCTGTGACATATCACCATGAATATCCTTTGCGGACTTCCTTGCAGAAGCAAGAATTTAATCACTCCTCTGCTTTCATTTGCTGTGAATATCGCCTTAGACTCCGCCATTTTGTTTTCCTGCGTGCCTAGATCACTGTTGCCATAAGCTACAAACACAACCTTTTGAAAACATATATATCAGACACATAAGGCTTTTATGTGATGTAACATTCGTTACCATAGAAACAAAAAAAGAACACAAAGCCAAAGACTTATCAGCACCCCCTCATATTTAAACTATGAATTGAAATTAACTAAAGGCCCATTTAGACACAACGATTATCACTCAAAATTTGCTCAAAAGCCATCTTTTGAGCGATAATCATTGCTTGTAAAAGTGCCCATCTTGCACTTTTCTGATGAACAATAAATTTCCGTTTGGCATGAAATCTATCATTCAGCAGAACAGCTGATAAGAAGGACTTGGGGAACACTGATTACATTGTCTCAGCTGTCAGCCCCTTGCCAGAACAAAGGAAATGTATTCAGCTAACACTGGGTGCTCTCTTCTCTGAATACAGCTCCCAGAGGCTCACACTCTACTAATTGGCACTAATAGGCAATAATACCAAGTAGTAGTTTATGCAAAATGATTGCACAAAAGCCATCTTTTGAGCAATCATCCTTGTGTGTAAATGCACCTTTAGGCCTCGGTCAGATGGGCGTTTTTTGCCGCGATTTGCGGATCGCATGACAGATGCGCATTCCGCAAATCGCGTGACTGGGTCCGAAAAATCGCTGGAAAAATCTGCTTCTAGCCGCGTTTCCTTTGAAACGGGCCGGAGCACCGGAGCGCTGTCCAGCCCATTGAATTCAATGGAGCCGGCAATACAGCCGTGCAGTTCTCGTTAAGCCGTCGCTGATCGCTAATCTTTGCATGCTGAAAGATCAGCATTCAGTTATCAGAAATTCACAGCGGGATACAGCTAATACTATTGTTTCAGCTGCATCCCGCTCCCTTATGACCAGCTGGTTATGAAGAACAGAGCGCTCCAGCTCTGTTCTCCATACCCAGCTCAAAGCGCTCGGCTGTATAACAGCCGAGCTCTGCGAGCGGGGAACAGCTGGATGCAGAAGAGAAGCGGGGACACCCTGCTTGCCTTCTGCATCCTCCGCTCGGAGCGCAAGATGGTCTCTCAATGTTTGAGCGATCACATTGCGCTGAAAAGATTTTTTGAGTAATAATCATTGTGTCTAAACCAGCCTTAACTTAGACAATTATGAGAAACAGTTTGGCCAGCCTGCATCTGTGACTTGTAACACCATTCTGGAGTCAAACTTCAAAATGTGATTTTAATTCCGAACTACCCAGCATTTCAGTATAAACCATATACAGAGATAATGAGTATACCAGTCTCAGTTTCATGATGCCCAACTCTATAGGCTACATATGGTATATTCATCCTTGGAGTGTAGAAAGTATTACTAGTGCTGCTTGTCTTGATTGAACTGCATTTTTTCAAAAACCGTACATGATGACAGAAGAGTGATCATCTGTAATTTCTGCAATGAGAATCATAAATGCAGCTAAAACATAAACAACCTTAATACGACTGTAAAAACCGGAACATGACTTCCCACCACCTGCCCCTTTGGAAAGCCCAATTGGGCCATAAGGCAAAGAGTCAACCTCACCATGCTCTCTCTTATGCTGCTGCAGTTGCCACTTCCTCCATATCCCTTCTTGTTCATGCAGTAGACTCTAAGCACAGAGAGGCAGTTTGGTATAGCATGCATACTTCGGGCCTCTCCTCTGTAATTGATGACTGTGCTGCAGGCTTCAGAGCCAGGAGTGTGAAATGGAGGGCAGAAGTTGAGCCACCACGATCACCAATTTGAGAAGTTGAGCCTTCACACCTACCTCATATTCCAACATGCCCCAGGTCAGCAGCCATTCCCCCATAACCCAGCTATTGGGACATAAAAAAGAAATACCAGCATTCAAAGGCACAGAGCTTGAACATAAACATTGCACAGCAGCGTGTAATGGAAATGCTGCCCTTCAGGGTAGTGGACACAGATGTAATGCACCATACTAACCCACAGTACCAGATTCTAAGCTGCTATTACTTTGCCCAAAAAGCCATCCCTGTGCTGCACTGCTATGTGAGTGATAACGTGTGTCTGATATTGTAGAATGCTATTAGTGGCAGGGTAAATCTGACCACAGACACATTGCCTAGCAAGCATGGACAGGGGCATTGCATATCCTTAATAGCACACTAGGTCAATATCCTGCAGGTGGAGCATGAAGCCAAACGTTGTGGTCCACATATCATGTTATCCTCAAGAGCTGTGGGACATTCTTCCTTGTTAGTCCCCTCTTTAACCTCTTCTTCCTCCTATTTCTCTACATAGAGAGAGCTCATGCTTGGCTGTTCTGCTCACCTGGCAGAATTTTTCCATTTCAAAACATATGACATTGCTTTTAAAACAAACACCACACCTGCTGGTGTAGTGTTTGGTAACTCCACTGCTTTTCCTTGGAGGAGTAGGAGGCCTGTGCTTGAGTGTTATGTTCACCTGTCAAAATTTGTCCTTGTAAAATTTGCAACATTGCTTTTAAAGCAAAAAGTAGTCCTACTGTTTTGCAGTGCAAAATATTGGTATGTCCACAGCTGTTCCTTGGAGTAGGCCTGTGATTTAGTGTTATGTTCACCTTGCAGAATATAGGCTTGCAACAATTATGACATTGCTTTTAATAGGAGCAGAATTTTTGGTAGCACTACAGTAGTTCCTTGGTGTAGGCCTAAATTTGAGTATTGTGCACCTGGCAGAATTTGTTCTTGCAAAATGTATGACATTGCTTTTAAAACAAGCAACTTCCTGCTGTCTTGCACAGCTAAATGTTTGGTAATTCTACAGCTGTTCCTTGAAGTAGGCCCATGCTTGAGTGCTGTGCTTACCTTACAGGGTTTGCTTTTGCAAAATTGATGGCATTGCTTTTATAATAAGCACCATACCTGCTGTGTTATGTAGCATATTTCTGGTATCTCTACAGCTGTTCCTTGGAGCAGGCCTGTGCTTGAGTGTTGTGTTCATCTTGCAGAATTTCTCCTTGTAAAATGTATAACATTGCTTTTAAAACGAGCAGCATAGCTGCTGTCTTCCTTGGCACAATTTTTGATTGAGGATGATACCCATCTGCTAAGATTGACCCCTACACCAATGTACATTTTGACCAATTGTTGGGAGGAAAACAGTGTTCGCCAGATGTATGGCTGCATTCCCATGCAATTTTGGGTGGTTTGGGCTGCATTTGGGGAACTTCTGGAGGTCAAATTACTTGACTTCATTTTTACTTATAATTTTTCTATGATTCAGCATTGGCTGTCCTGATTCACAATGATTTTTGTAAAAACAGCCCAATAACGACATGAACTGATTATTCCATTGATGGCTTATGACTATGTAGCAGGTTTGTAATGACACTAAAAATTCAGAACAATAAACCTGGTAGAAGAAAAGATTATGACTTATATACAGTACAGATCATAACATTTCTGAATATTTTAGCTTGTGCATTTCACTTGATAACTACGAAATTACTACAGCATGCGTCCACGTGTCCAATCAAAATGTTAGCAATTTAGAACCTGTCCAAATAGCAAATTACCTTGCTATTTCATTCAAAATATTGTAGAATGGAAAATCATCACGTGTTTTCTTCCACCGGTATTCACACAAGTCTGTGACGCCATGCACATTTTTTTGAGTATTTTGTTTTTATGTGTACCCAATGGTATTCGATACGCTGGGTGTGGGCACCTGTTAACTGGTCGATGAAATTTTCAGAATGATTCACCGCCTGGTAAATGTAATAAGAACCGGGCCACATGGATATGTTCCTATAGGCAAGTTATGTTGTTGAGCAAACTGTGTAGCTGATTCTTCCGTACCGATCATAGCACAAAATTCGAACATACCAAGCTATCACAGCCATGATTTCACTAGTCAAATTGATCAAATTGAAAACAGTCTTTGTTGCCCCTAGCAACCAATCACAGCTGAGCTCTCATTTTACCACAGTAACTTCAACAATGAAAGCTTCGATGCAATCGGTTGCTAGATCGGTTCTGTTGCTATAGGCTATGGACAGTTTTGATAAGTCACAGTTTATCTGTTGCTGACCTCTCATTTTACCACAGATACATTTTGACACATGCTTTAGTAATACCGATAACCACTATGGTGTATTGTTATATTGAATGCAAATATTGTTGTTCACTATGCAGCTTTAGTGCACAGTAATGCTTATATAGCATTTAGAAATCTAAAATTAGAGATATATAGATCAATTCATTTCTAAATTTATCTTATTTTAATTGCCATATATACTACAATATGCGCTGACCCGAGTCAGCCGGGAAAACTTGTTGATTCAATTTTAAGCCTAGGGTGGGTTTATGCTCGAGTGAGGTCCATGCACCATTGCTTTCAATGAGGCCACTGCATGTGTAAAAAATAAAAAAAAAAAATACTCACCTCTCCACTGCTGTCGGGACTCAGGTGCGTCCAGCCACTTGGCAGTGCAGTGAAGTTCTTTCAGCAGGTGGGGATTTAAAATCCCCACCAGCTGAAAGGGCTGTATTTGATTAGCTGAGCGCTCAGCCAGTCACAGGCAGTGCTCAGCCATTCATTGAATGACAGCTAAGCGCTGCCTGTGATTGCTCACAGCGCTCAGCCAGTCACAGGCAGCGCTAGGTCATTGATTGCATTTAAATCCCTGCCTGCTGAAAGAACTTCACTGCATTACCAGAGGACCAAGTGTCTGGGTGCGCCTGAGCCCCGACGGCAGCGGAGAGGTGAGTATGTATTTTTTTAAATCTTTTATACATGTTAGGGATGATTTTTAGAGAAGGGCTTATATTTAAAGCCCTACCCCGAAAATCACAGCACGCAGCAGCAGCCCCATTGAAAGAAATGGTGCATGGACCTCCACTCAAGTATAAACGAAGGTGGGCTTTTTCAGCATAAAAAGTGTGCTACAGAAGTTGGCTTATACTCGAGTATATATGGTAATTAAATATTATACAGAGACCTGTGTTACAGCACAAGAAAATTGGAAAATCTATTTTGAAAATGTTACTCTTTTATCATAGATTTTGAATTTATGTCTCAAGCATCTGTTGCTTATGCATAACTTAGGTGCATTAAATGCATTAACCTATTAGGGATTAGTGTTGAGAGATTATTAAATATTTGGTTCAGGAGTATCTAACCAAATTTTCAAAAAATAATCATGAATCGGAACAGTCGATTCAGAATCCCATTGATTTCAATGGGATTGAAGATTGGCTTGACTAATGCTTGTGTATGTTCTTCTATTATTGTGGCTCAGCTATTAGCTCTGTTGCTATATTCAAATTTTATCAAGATGTAATATCTGCATGAAAAAAACTCCATCTAGCCTTTGGCCAAATTTGAACCTACAATTCCAGCACTGCAAGGCAGCAGTGCTAACAACTGAACAACCACACTTATCTCTTCTGTTCCAGAGGAGACCAATAATAGCAAAAATAAACACAAATATAATATATGAATCCAATCTAGGTGTTGTTCTTGGTCAGTTTTAAACATAGAACTCTAGTGCTACAAGGCAGCAGTGCTAATAATTGAGTCATCACGCTTGGTTTTCCGTTTCCGGATGAGGAGGCAGAGAAATACAAAGCACACAAAGAAGAAGAAAGACAAGAAAGAAGATAAGTAGAAAGAGGAGGGAAAAGGGAAGAAGGCATTAAAGGGTTCTAGGTTCATTGTTGATTATGGACAACATCTTCATGGACTTTGCATTTCTCTTTGTGTTTATTATTCTTGTTCTCCATCTTTTACTCTTCTGGAGAAGGGAAAAGAAGGAAGTGTGGTGGCTCATTTGTTAGTAATACTGCTGCCTTGCAGTACTAGAGTTAGAGGTACAAGTCTGTCCAATGGCAACATCTGAATGGTGTTTTTATGTTCTCTTTGTCTTTAATCTGCATGTTCTCCTCCTCCTCCTCCTCTAGAGTAGAAATGACAGATGTGGTGTCTCAGTTGCTAGCATTACCGTTTTTCAGTCCTCGATTTCTAGATCTAAATTTGTCCAATAGCAACAACTGTATGTTTTTATGTTCTCTTTGTATTTATTCTTATTGTTCTTTTCCTGTGGAGCAAAATGATTGGTGTGGGGCCTCAGTTATTAACACTGCTGCTCTGCTTTGCAGTGCTGGCTTTGTAGGTTCAAATCTGGCCAAAGGCAACATCTGGACTGGACTGGAATTTTTAAAAGTCCATGTGGATGGTGCCCTTGATTGGATTTGAACCTAGGACCCCAGTACTGAAATGAAACAATTTCTTACAACTGAGTAAAATTAATAGACGAACATACACATACACTTCTTTAATTAGTAAAACAATTTTCTTCAGTTTTAGCTACAAACTAGATGACCCAATTCGATTTTGTATAAATTGGTACGATTTTTTTGCCCAGCCAATCATGATGCGCAAAACTATTATTGATATAACTAAGTTTTGCTTTAACTTGAAGGAAATCCAACACATCAGGAATCACATGAAGAAACCTTAATATGCAAGACAACAGGATTAAAAACCCTACATAAGTCTTAAAAGCAACCTACGCATTTTGAGCAATAGCTCTTATTTATGGCATGTTGTGTTAACAAGGTAAAATAGAATAAGAGATAATATATGCAAATTGCAAACAATGTAGTAGACAAAAGTGATGACAGGCAAAATACAATCTAGAATTGGAAAGACTAGTATTCTAATAAGAATACTGATACATTATATCAAATCTGTGATTTAAACGATCAGAAAATCGAGTCCCCAGTGCAAAACTCCAGTATGCTTCACTTTTGTGATCACCTCCTTTTTTTGGTCTAAACACCCTGTCAATACCCTAGACAATCATGTTCAATGTGTCTTCATTATGGTAGTCAGCAAAATGCTTTGAAATTGCAGATAGAAGATTGGCTCTGTTCACACTCTAATTCAAAAGTTTGCAAATGTGGACCTTCAAAGGACAGGTGGTGCAGCCCATGTACTGGACTCTGCACTGGGGATATGAATTCAGGTAAACTGCAGAAGAAGAACTGCAAATAGTATAAGAGTGAATATGAATGTTTTTGCTATTTTCATATGATTCAAAGGTACCATCCATCTCAATATGTTTGCAAACTTTGCTTATTCAGTGACCGCACCCATAACAGTCTTTTGTAGGTAACCAAGAAAAACATAATTTTTCTTCCTCTAAAAAACAGGGGGAAAATATATGGATGTAAAGATACTATTTTTGCTTTTTTTAATTACAGAACATTGTATAATGAATCTGTGCATTTTTTTCATCCACACATTTCAAAGCCATAATAATTTCATTTTTCCATTGACGTAGCCATATTTGGACATAAATGATACCATTTTGTAATACATATAATGCATTGTATAGCTTTTATTAATTTTTGAGTGAAGGGATTTTTTTATTTTTGGTTTTGTTCGCACATAAACAATAGTCGCTTAGTAACTTAGTAATAATATGTAAGGTTGAAAAAATGTTATTTGTCCATTTAGTTCAGCCTACTATTCTGCAATGTTGAGTCAGAGGAAGAATAAAAACCCCATGTGGTCAAAGCCAATTTTCCTAATTTTAGGGGAAATAAACTTTGTCTCAATCTCCAAATCTGGCAGCCAGAATAAAATCCCTGACGTAATATAGTGACTATATCAGGTAATTTTGTTACACTCAAGAAAGGCATTTAGGCTCCTCTTGAACTCTTTTAGTGAGTTCATCATCATGTCATGACAGATAGTTCCATATTGTCACTGCTCTTATACTAAAGAAGCCCCTTCTTTATTCTAGACAAAGAGCATGTCCCCTTGAAAAATTCACAGTCATTGGTATAAATAGATCATGGGAGAGATCTTTGTATTGACCCCTGATATTTTCATACATACTTGTTGCCCTTCAGCCATGTTTTTTTCTAAATGAAATAACTATAATTTTCATTATCTCTCTAGATATTTTAGTGCATCCTTTCTATTTATTACTTTAGTTGTCTGCCTTTGCACCTACTCAAGCTCAGGTATGTATTTCTTGTGCACTGCTACCCAAAATTATACATAATATCCCAGGTGTATGTGGTCTGAGCAGTGATTTGCAAATAGGGAACAATGTTCTTATCACGCACACATATACCTCTTTTGATGTACTTCATGATACTATTTGCCTTGACAGCAGCTACCTAACATCAGTTGCTCCAGTTAAGCTTACAGTTCACTAAAATCACCAAGTCCTTTTCCATATCAGTTTTATCCAGTTTTTTCCCCCATTTAGCATATAATAAGGATATGTAAAGTGGATATATAAAGTCTTCATAACCTTGTTAAATTGCATGTTTTTGTCTTGTAAAAAATATCTGTAAAAATATTACCCATTTAAGGTTTATTTCCACCTTCAATATGACCAATTATCCCAAAATGTTAGGATGAAAAACATCCTTGTGCGTGCAAAAACACACGTGAATGCAGGTCCGTGCATTGCCTTCAATGGAGCCTCGTCTGCTGCCGGCGGCTCCATTGAAGACAATGGTCTGCCGGCATCCTGCAATTGTTTTTCATGGAAGGGCTTTACATATAAGGCCTTCCCTGAAAAAAAAAGAATTTTAGTGTTAAAAAAAAAAAATACTTACCTGTCTGCCACTACCGTGTCTCCGTGGGGATGAAGAACACAACTGCCGCATGCGGCAGATCTTTCCTACATCCCCGCAAGGAAAAATAATTCCCTGCTGCACTTGCCACATCTGTGACAGATGCAGCAAAAAAACTCTAAATCCCCGTGGGGATGAAGAACATATCTGCCGCATGCGGCAGATGTTTCCTTCATCGCTGCAAGGAAAAAGAATTCCCTGCTGCACCTGCCACATCTGTGACAGATGCAGCAACTGAATTCTTCATCCCTGCAGGGAATAAAGAATTCCCTACCACAGCTGTCACAGATGACAGCTGCAGTAAGGGATCCAGCTGCTGGCATCCTGCAATTGTTTTTCAGGGAAGAGCTGAAACTTCCCTGAAAAGACTTTCCCTGAAAAACAAGAATTTTAGTGTTAAAAAAAATACTTACCTGTCCGCCACTGCTGTGTTTCTGTGGGGATGAAGAACACAACTTCTGCATGCAGTAGATGTTTCCTCCATCCCCACGAGGAAAAAGAATTTCCTGCTGCACTTGCCACATCAGCTGCGGCTCCATTGAAGACAATGCGTGCATTCCCTGTGGTGCACGCATGTCCTAGTTTTGCAGGCACACGCCTGTAAAGCATGGAAATGTGCACACACCATAGGGAATACATTGGTTCTAATAGAAGCATGTCTTTGTGCGCGCCTATGCATGCACAAAAACACGCTCGTGCGAAGCCACCCTAAGACTAATACCTTCTTGATGTAATCTTTGACTTTATAACAGCTTTCAGTATTTTTGGGTAGGTTCCTATCTTCCTTACAAAAGTGCTCCAAATCTGTCAGAATGTCACTGTTGTGCCAAATTTAATCCACTTCCTGATGACTGTCTCACTGTGTTCCATGGTTATGTAATGCCTTGGACATTTGTTTGGTACGCTATTCCTGACATATCTTTCAACAATCAGATCCCTTTGATGTGTTGTAAGCACTTTATGGACCATGGCTTGTGTTGAAATATTTAACTAAGAAAATGTCAGGAAAATCCAACCAGAACAGCTAAACTTCATATAGGGCAAACCAGAATCACTTTAAATAATGGCAACTGTGTACTGACTACTATTTAACATGAGTTTAAACATAACTGGCTAATTAAGAATACAACCACAACCCAAAATCCCATCTGCAGTCTGTTCACCTTTTCAGGCACCTCTGCCTGTAATCTGTCACCTTCTGTGATTTTTACTTGTAGCTCTGGAAGTTGAGTCGCTACTATTTTTCTCTTGTGTTCAGAGTTACTTTTGTCTTGCCGAAGTACCTTTACCTCATTGATCAACTCATTATGCTCACCTTTCAGAGCTGGTTTCGTTTGCTCTAGCTGTTGGACCAGTCCTCCATAGCTTGGGCACATTTATGTTTAAGCTACTGGACTTTAGCTTTATACCTAAGCTTTTCTTCAACTGGGTCACCTTTAACTTTTGGGCTCTCATTTGTATTTTGAGATTTTGCTTCTTTTCGTGGATATTTCAAAGATAATCCTCATATTTTTTTGTCAATTCTTCCAAGTCTTGCTTTAACTGTATCTTTTATTTGCAGCTTGACATGCTTCTTCTACGATTATCTTGGCCTTCAAAGGTATATCTATGTAAGCTTGCATCTGTACAAGCTCCTCTTGAAGTCTGAGCAACTGTTCACCTTCTTTTCTATTTTTGACCTCATGATCTTGACTGACTATATTTCCTGCCTTAAGAGAAGAAGTGCTTTTATTATCTATACTTTCAGCAGTCATTTGGTTGCTACTAGCAACTACCTCAGTTTCAAAAAAAACTACACTGGCAACAGCCCCTTCTAGTTTGCCTTCACTCTTAGGACTATATGCACTATTTTGTTATTTCTACACGATACCACTAGGAATATACTTGGGTTAATTCCCACATGGGCTGTGGCTGGACTTTCTTTACTAGCCTGTTCATACTCTGCATTCACCTGTGCAGTTTGTAGAATACTTTCACAAATTGTAGACATTTCATACACAGAAGCAGACATTTCATAAAACTTATTAGATAAGGCTTTTGTGTCAGTAGCATTAGAAATTATTTTCTGCAACATATTCTGATCAATATACTCCTTGGACATGTTTTCACTGCACCATCCAGCAAAGCAAGCATATTATGCACATTACACATTATTTTTCTGTCATTTTCATTATACACTTTTAGAACATTGCATCTATCAGTTCTTTGAAGTCCATACTGCACAGAACCAACGGTCATTAGAATGATCTCACCACTCCTCATGTGGAAACCAGGGACTTTTGCTTGTCTCCTTAAGATTTGGCAATAAGGTGCACACTGGTCTGTACCTTTGCACTTCCAGCAACAGTCTCTCTGCCTACTGGCGACAGCGGCCTGCCACTGATGTCAGTCTCCAGTGGCAACCCTGGCTGTCTGTTGTTGCACAGTTGCTTTTGAGGACCGCACCACACTCCAGTGGGGCTTTACCTCTTTACCTCTGGATATCCACACATGACTGGTCTCTTTAGCCAAGAGTCCTTAAAAATCACCAGGTTGTCTTGCTGTTGCCCCTACCAACTAGACATGCCCACATCCCCTACCATATGTGGCAATATCTGCATGAGGGGTGGGGTCGATAAAGACACAGTGGCTACTCAGTCCATATAAAGGTCCAACCAATATTTATTTGTCTTGATTCCAGCAATAGAACAGAAAACCTAGTGGAAAAACAGCAGGCGCTGGCAGCACATTCACAAAATAAACACTTGCCTGTCAAGGCACTAACTACACAGTAGTTTTTCTGAGATTCTTCTGACATGCCTCAAATTTTCTGCAAAACAGCAGCAGTCCACAATGGTAGATACCATACTCAACTGGGTGTCAGTCTAGGGACATCCTTCCCTGTAAGGCCTTAGTCACACGAGCGTTTTTTGCCACGATTTGCGGATTGCATGACGGATGCGCATCCGCAAATCGCGTGACCGGGGCCGAAAAATCGCCCGAAAAAACTGCTCCTAGCCGCGTTTCAATAGAAATGGGCCGGAGCTGTCCAGCGCATTGAATTCAATGGAGCAAGCAATATATACTCACCTTGTCCCGGCAGACGAAGTTCAGCGCGGCCGGCCGGCAGTTCTCCTGAACTGCTCAGAGAATGAGCTGCCTCTGATTGGTCACAGCCTGACCAATCAGAGGCAGCTCTCACTCACACCTATTCATGAATTCATGAATGGGTGTGAGTGAGACCTGCCCCTGATTGGTCCCTGCTCTGAGCCAAACAGAGGCAGCACTCACTCACCCATTCATGAATTCATGAATGGGTGTGAGTGAGAGCTGCCTCTGATTGGTCAGGCTGTGACCAATCAGAGGCAGTTCATTCAGCAGGCGGGGATTTTAAATCCCCGGCTGCTGAATACTACAGAGAGCAGTTCAGGAGAACTGCCGGCCGGCCGCGCTGAACTCCGTCTGCCGGGACAAGGTGAGTATTTTTAATATTTTTATTTTTACACATTTCTGGATGAATTGCAGGGAATGGTTTATATATTTAAGCCCTTCCCGACAATTCATCCCGCGCTCACCGGCAGCCCATTGCTTTCAATGGAGCTGGCTGTATTGCCAGCTCCATTGAATTCAATGGGCAAACATCATTCTTCTCTGCCACAGCTGTTACAGCTGTGGTAGAGGAGAATGATTTGTCTACTATATGTTCTCAACGGGGTCGGCGCTGCTGCCGCCAGCCCCATTGAGCGCATATAGAGAAGAGAACAGGAATCGCAGATAGGTGCGATCTGCGATTTCTGTTCTATAATTTATCGGACGAGCGCATAAAAAGCGCTCATGTGTCCGATACCATTGCAAAGCAATGGTTTTATAAAATCGACGGACGCATGCGCAAATTGCGCGAAAAAACGCCCGTCTGACTAAGCCCTAAGACTTGCGGCATCACAGTTTGGCACGCATTGGACCCCAGGCTTGCAGCTCTCTCAGCTCCTTCTTAGCTATCTCTGGTCCCAGGGAGTAGCTTCCAGCAGCCTCAGTAGGGTATCTCTTTCACTGCATTACCAATATATATATATATATATATTTATTTATATATTTTCAATATTGACCCCTATAGTAACTGCGACCTAAACGTGGTATGTGCCACTGATAACCACCCCTGGTTTTCTATCACTGAGCCAGTTATTAACCTGATTACACACATTTTTGCCCAGATCAAGCATTCTCATTTAATATACCAACATTCCATGTGTTACAGTATCAAACACTTTTTAGTTTACCCGATTCAATCTTGAACTTACCTCCCTGTGGAAGATGGTTTGGTTTGACAGGACCAAAATAATTGCCCAATAAAATAATGCACCTTTGACAAAAATAAAATTGTAATATAAAATCACTGAAGCATAAAATCAAATAAATAACAAAGGTGAACTAAAGTAATGTCAAATTGTATCGCTTCTTTCATTATGAAATAATTCTTCAAGTAGGTTTGGATCAAAGTAGAGTGCAAAATATTGTAAAACTCATACCTACTGACTGTCTTTACGGTTAGGTGCACACTAGTCATACTGCAAGTTATTAGACAGGAAACAGATATACGTCCATGTATTGTCTGTTATATAAGGACTATGCACATTGATATTTACTGGCATGTCCTATTTCTCATACATGAAAGGTATAGGAATAGGATATGATATAAGTTTTTCGCGAAAACCACAGGTATGTGTAAAAAAGGGTGATATATATAGCTGGAGTCTTAAAGAGTAACTTAACCTCTGAACATATAAAATTTTAATACATTTAAAATAAAGAAAAAAAAAAAAGAAACTCTGTAAAGTATTTCGATTTAAAATTGCCTACTATTATATGCCCATGTATTCATGGTTGTAAATGATGTAGTCTGAGGCTGCAGTCATACTCCCTTTTATCTTTCCTCTACTTTTTGCTAACCTTCCAAATATTTGTTAGAAAGATGTCAGGGGGCTAATATAGGGCATATTACAGCATCATCAGACTGCATAGGGTTTGTTTTTAGTTTGTTATCATACAGACATAAAACTGCAGTATATTTTAATCAAGTATATATAACACATATTTGTTTCTTTTTTAATTAATTTTAGTTGCATTTGGAATAATAAAATGTGTCGCATTTTACAAATCCATTAATTAATACTTCCTTAAATTAGACTTCCTTGTCTTAAAAAACTTTTAAAACAATGTATTAGAAAGCAGACAAAAGGCAATCTATACCATTCCACTGTCATGGAAATGCTTACAGGAAGCAGAAATAGAACCTCTTTGGGGCAATCCTTATATGCAGTGATTACAGAAGAGAGAGACTGTACCTCTGTGTGTTATGTTTGCTTTTTGGTGTTGAGCTTAGAGCACAACATCTTGTTGTGCCTTGAAACAGTGGTCAAGAGCTGATGTTCCTGTGCATTTCCAGTACTCAAATGGAAGGCTGTCAGCATATGTGGCAAGTGAGCATGCAGGAAAAAAAGAGGTGGTGTACAGTGCTGCATTAAAAAAAATCTGAAAAATTTAGGCACTTTTCTATTCACTGGACATTTTAAAACCTTTATATGTTTCATGACCAGATTTGTCCCTTTGTCAGTACCAACAAATAGACCATATAATGTAAGAAGTCACATGTGGGTATTTAACAGCAACCCCCCCCCCAACCTTAATCTCAGGTTCAGATCTGTTCAAAGGTGAAGGGATGTAGGTGGGAACAAACAGTCCAATTCATGCATATTAATTAGTTCATAATCATCAATGGACAATAAATAGATAATCTACATAATAACATATCATGCACATGCCAGTTACCAAGTTTAAGGCACATAGAATTATTGTATGCTTATGGAACTTCATAGGGAGTTTTGTTACTTTCCTCTGCATAAGAACATATATATTGTTGCAAAGTTCTACAGTTCTGATAAACTTACAATAAAATTATGGGGCTATAGTAATTTGATATATTAAAAAAATTGTTATTAAAAAATTTGTAGTGTACAGATACAAGTTGGAATTCATCGATGTCTGTAGAGTTCTTTTTCACAAGGCTATGAGAGCTTCCCAAGGACAAAAAGATTCAAGTGAGAAGTACAACTCAATTTTAAGTTATAACATGAGCCTAAGTGGGTAAAGAAAGTTTTACTCTGTTATTGTCTTATATGAAGGATTTGCATGGACATTTATATTCTATGTGAGTTGTTACTGCTCGTTCGAACCTATGCCCTTCCCCTTTTGTCCTGATTTGACCCTTAGATCGCATTATTTTTCTGATGCTAAATACTTGCATCTAATTTCTTGCATTATCTAGTAGTGTATTTGCTATCCTGCCAAAGAAACAAATGTAATCTGGAAATATAATGACACTTTAAATTAACTAATATTGAGAAAAACTATTAAACTTACCTTTGGGTGGATTTTGTATGGCATTGCTATGCTCCAAACACTACTTTCTTTCTTTCACAAGCTACTGCTATTGACTGTAATTGTATATGTCTCGTGGTATAAATATGTACCACTGCCAGAGCTTACTGAGTTTACCTCACTGTAAATAGAATAAAGTCATGATTTTGCAAAAAAAGTAGTATGTGTACAGGTGTTTGCAATCATGTATATATTTAAAGCAGTTGTAAAAGATTAGTACAGTTAGTAGTAGTAGCAGCAAAAGAAATAATTTAAAAAAAGAACAGCATCACAGTTTCAAAAAAACGTAAAAAAAACTATGAAAAACACATACTTTACATTACTTTTTACCTTTAACTAACTTAAACTGGGGAATAAGAATGTTTATTTTACTCAC
Source organism: Eleutherodactylus coqui (assembly GCF_035609145.1). Taxonomy (NCBI): domain Eukaryota; kingdom Metazoa; phylum Chordata; class Amphibia; order Anura; family Eleutherodactylidae; genus Eleutherodactylus; species Eleutherodactylus coqui. The sequence continues at coordinate 251,272,231 of NC_089837.1, read as the reverse complement.
CAAGTACAGTAAGTCCCATGCTGATTCTTTTTTCAAAGTAGGTTGTCAAAGATTCTTTGCTTTGTCAACATTCCCTAAAATTTTGGTTACTGCTTCTGGCTTTATAAGACTCAATTGAAAATCTCCAACTGTGCAGTACATCATTCAAATTCCCAGAAGGAGTAGCCTGTAGAGACAAGCTTATTAGAAAAGAAACCCACAGGAGGGCCTCATATGCATTCAGGGCTAACTTCAGTCAAGATGGAAAGCATTTTGATTGATGTATACTAGAAAATGTAAAAACATTGACCTCAAACACACGCTATAAGCTGCAAGATTACTGCCATTATTGCTTTAAGACATTTTAACAAGGTTTCAAACAATATCTGACGTGCAACGCTAGAGGTAATGAACTTCTGAACAAACCTTGCACTTTCATTCTGAATTTTGAAAGTGTCTTTCAAAGAAACCGTATCAAAGGGCAAAGTAAAAGATTCAATTTATTTAAAGTGAGTGACTAGAGCTTTCTTTCCTACAAAGAAAAGCAGAAATATAATTTGTGTTCCATCACAAACCTCTGACAACCCTTTTTTGTGTCTCGTCTTGTCTATGCATTACCCTTTTTCTTTTCCATTTAGTTAAAACAAATTGATCCATTATGAATAAATGCATGATTCAAAATATAATGTAATCACTGGCACATCATTTATTTAGCTACATATAAATTGTTAATATGATTGTTGTCCTAGTAGCAAAAAAGAACACTCACATTCACATGAACTTTATAACAAGGCTTCAAGGTGTTTAGCAACACATTATTCAAGGCTGCAAGGAATTGCAGGAATTGCTTTCGAAACTTGCAGATATAAAATGACGCTGTTAAGCTGGAAAACTAACCAAGATACTGCTGGTAAATCATAAAGTCATTTTTTATAGTAAAACAAATAAAAGGATCCAGCATTTTTGAGTATCGATATAAATAAAATGTTGTTTTCAGTACAATTCTTAAAGCAACTCTTATTTTATTGTCCAGGAAATGGAATGGAAAATACACAGCAAATTTTCACCAAATCTGCAGTGGCTATATTCACACCTAAATAGTACAGATTTGGCCGTGTTTGTATTACGCGTCTGCTGTGGGATTTTACTCTTGTATTTCAAGGGTTAAATTCTGTAGCATAAATTGGCATCATAAATAGACATGCTGCGGATGCAAATTTTTCACAAACAATGCAGATTTGTTGGGAAAATGTTCTGCTCCGTATGAGGAAGAGTTTTTAAAATTCCGTCTGCATAGCTTGTACTGAAAATGCTCCAGAATTTCCAAAGCAATTCCACCAGCAGAAATTCCACAGCATTTCTGACCCATGTGAAGGCAGCCTTACAATCCAAATATTTCCTTTGCATTTCTTAATACATTTGCTATTTATATGTTCAGGTATCAATTGAGATTTCTGCAATTGACAGTATTAGGGGTTCTTCAGATGACTGTATTTATGCACGTTTTCTGTGCACACAAAAAAATAGGACCTGTTATGTATATTTGCATATTGTACAGCAAAGGCCTCCATAGAAATCTTTGGGAAATGCACAAATATGTGGAAAAATGCGCAACATGCTGCACAATTCCGTCAAAAACAGAACACATCTGGACGTCATTAGGTTGAATAGCCTTTTAAATCATGGTCCGCAATGGCAAAACATACAGTACTACAGTCTACCTTGTTCATGGCACAAATGCATTGCTCTGAATCGTGCGCAATTGCAGTAAAAATTACTTGTTATGGGCTCGGTCAAGGGAGCATGGTTTACATGCTGCTAAGCAATGTGTGAACAACGCTGCTGTAATCCTGAAAAAGCTCCGTGAAGTAGCCTGGTCACACATTGGTAGTACTTCTAGCTCCATGAAGTAGTCCGGTCACACATCACTGGTGCAGGCTGCGTCCTTCAAGGCAAGTGACAGTGTTGCAAATTGTTGATTTTAAAGGGGTTGTCCCGCGAAAGCAAGTGGGGTTATACACTTCTGTATGGCCATATTAATGCACTTTGTAATGTACATCGTGCATTAATTATGAGCCATACAGAAGTTATTCACTTACCTGTTCCATTGCTAGCGTCCTCGTCTCCATGGTGCCGTCTAATTTCAGCGTCTAATCGCCCGATTAGACGCGCTTGCGCAGTCTGGTCTTCTCCCTGGTGAATGGGGCCGCTCATGCCGGAGAGCTGGTCCTCGTAGCTCCGCCCCGTCACGTGTGCCGATTCCAGCCAATCAGGAGGCTGGAATCGGCAATGGACCGCACAGAGCCCACGGTGCACCATGGGAGAAGACCTGCGGTGCATCGTGGGTGAAGATCCCGGCGGCCATCTTGGTAAGGTAAGTAAGAAGTCGCCGCAGAGCGAGGATTCGGGTAAGTACTAAACGGTTTTGTTTTTTTAACCCATGCATTGGGTTTGTCTCGCGCCGAACGGGGGGCCTATATAATAAAAAAAAAACTGTTTCGGCGCAGGACAAGCCCTTTAACTGTTGAAACCTAACCAAGTTAACCTTATATTCTGATTAGAACCACTTGTACCACATACTACTTGATTCCAAAGTACTAAGCAGGTACAAAACATTATCATACCTAATAGGAATCAATTATGAATTATGTATACCTTGCAACTATCTAAAGTATTCTCAAATTTTCATGTAGGGAAGTTTTTACATGCTGTAAAACTGTCCACATTCACATACTTGAAAAATATTTAATGAGAATTATATTCAGCAAATAATATAAGCATCAGAAGCAACATATAGCTTTCCCAATTGACTCATACTTGCTACTTAATGATATAAAATCTACATTAAATTTGGTGAATTAAAACTCTTGAAGTCATGCCTCGCACCTATGAAAGACTATTTATTATTAAATCAGAGTTTTTTCAAAACAGAGATCCTAGCTCCAATTGTCAATTTTTCTTGACAAATAGAACTTTAGGAGAACAATCATTTTAATTAAACTGACTCTTGCAATTAAGGGAAAATTTAGCTTATGCCAAGTTTTTTTTCTAATATAAGCTAAAAAAACGGATTCAAATTCAGTCTCTCACATTCCAAAAGATCTCACATAACATTAATGCTCAGGTACTTTATTTGGGGTTTAACTAGAATCAAGCTTTCCAACATCATTCATAGAGAAATACTGTAATGTGGACTTGCATCAATTGACTAGTAAGCCATAAACTCTAGAAAAAAAATTGTCATAATCATAATAGAAAGGAAGGGATCAACAAAATAAATCAATATATTATCCACAAAATAAATCTTAAATATTATCTTCAGTTAAGCCATATTTGAATACATTGATATCTGCATCTTTTCAAATTTTGCAAAAAAATTTAAAGCGAGAGGGAGCATATGTGCCATATTCCTCTCTCAGTAGAAGCATGCACAGCTACATTATTTTTTACTTTTACCGTTGTGAAAGGGTAAGTATAAAAATCCTAAGCCAGTTTGCTCGTTTCTAACATTTTTTATGAAATCAAATGCTTCAAAAACCTCAATATGTGTTGCAACTCATTACTGTTAAACAGCTTGTCAGCAAACACTGTATAAATTGATGTTCAAAAGCTGGTTATCAGGTTTAAATATCACTATGAATAATACTTCTTACATGGACTTCTGAAAGGCATGTTTTATATGAAAATAAGGGAGTATCTCCGTCCTGAATTTTCCACAGATGTGCAAAGGTGCACTGTTCAAGCCTGGTGTTTTACCACAGGTTAACTGATCCACAGCAATGTGCAACTTCTCTAGAGAAATTGGCACTTTGAAAAACCTCTTTTGTTTACTATAGAATAAGCGATAAAAGCCTGAATGGTGGGAGTCTCACCACAGAGACCCCTACCAGTTCTGAGAATGGAGGTCCTGTACCTCCATCTTCTTGTCAATGTGGACCTACTACATCCACCCACAGTGACATCAGATTGAATGGAGCAGTGGGAACACACATGAAGCCCAATTACCTGCAGCAGTCCCATTGAAGAGCCTCATGTTGCGAAGAGTGTTAAGGCAGAAGAAATGCAGTCGTAAGCTCTCGCTCATAATCTGAAGGTTGTGGGTTACATCCCCGCTTGGTTCAGGTAGCTGGCTAAAGGTTGACTCAGTCTTCCATCCGTCTGAGGTCAGTAAAATAAGTACCCAGCTTGCTGGGGGTTAAAAATGACTGAGGAAGGCAATGGTAAACCACCCCACAAAAACAGTCTGCCAAGAAAACATCACAATGTGAGTCAGTCATGACTAGGTGCTTGCACCATGGGACTTTAGCTTTACTTAGTCCCATTGAAAATGAATGAAGCAGTACTGAACATCTATGACTGCACTCCATTCAATCTCCTCTTCACTGTGGAGTGGCAGTGATTCTGCAGTGAGGAAGAGAGATGAACATCAGTGTCTCTGCAGTGAAGCCTCCATTGATCAGAATTTAAACTCAAACCAGACATGTTAATTAATTCAGATAATTGACTATGACTCAAGACTAGACCCTTAAATCAATTGAAACCTAATTTCAGTCCCCAGACAAGACTCATTTACATTCCGTGCTACCTTGTTTCTCTTGAACTCCAGACATAGCCACACACAGAATTCTATTATAGATAGGTATCATCAGAACAGTGTGTGGGGGCCCACACACTATATTATTTCACTGGATGCTGTCAGGACCCAGGTTGTAAGTACCCGTAGCAGAATAGAGACCCAAGAGAAAGGGGACTATGTGTCACTGCCCCTATCTATTGAATTAATTCCATAAATAAAGTTAAAATAAAGCCATAGTGGTTTAGATGATGGTGGGGGTGGGGGGATAATGATGATTGATTTGCAAAATGAGGAGTTATTTTTAGCCTTTAAAAGAGTTGCTAAGTTATAAGCTATTGATAAGCTATCCTCATAATAGGTCATCAATAATAGATTTGCAACTGTTTGTTGCATGGGACACGCACTGATTAGCTGATCACCAGGCTGATGCACTTCATACAGCTCTGTTCCTACTGCATTGGCCAGGCTTGGTACTGCAAACCAAGTTCTCATTCATTTCAGTGCTGAAATACCAAACCTAGCTGGTGCAGTGGGAACAAAGTTGTCTGCTTCCTGTAGAAATCTGTTCACTGCATGAGCACACCAGCCCAGCAAACAGTTGATTTGGTGTGGGTCCCTGGCGACACAAACCCACCAATCTACTATTGATGACCTATCCTGAGGATAGCACATCAGTAGTTTACAACTGGGCAATCTCCTTTAACTTAATAATAATAATAAACTTTATTTGTATAGCGCCAACATATTCCGCAGCGCTTACATAGACAGGGGGGAATACAGAAAGACAAAATACAAACATTACAGAACCACGGTTACATATAGTAATCAGTTGATGGAAACAATAGGGGTGAGGGTCCTGCTCCAACGAGCTTACATACTACAAGTAATGGGGTGATACAGAGGGTAAAGGGGCTGGAGATGTGCACGGTATGGCGAGGTGGAGAGTGAGCGATGCTCTACACATAGACAATGGTCAGACATTTAGCCGTGTGACGGCAGAAACGGTGTGACCGCAGGAGCGGTTTATGATGGCTAGCAGGGATTGCAGTCAGTAGGTCAGGGAGCATGTTATCAGGCGGAGTACAGAGAGGTTTGTTTAGGGAATGCGGTATGCCTCCCTGAAGAGGTGCGTTTTTAGAGCACGCCTGAAGTTCTGCGAGTCCTGGATTGCTCGGGTAGCCTTTGGTAGTGCGTTCCAGAGGACCGGTGCTGCTCTGGAGAAGTCTTGGAGGCGGGAATGAGAAGTTCGAATGAAAGGGGCACTCAGTCTGGTTTCATTAGCAGAGCGGAGAGCCCGGGCTGGTTGATGGATTGAGATGAGGGAGGCGATATAGGGGGGCGCTGCTCTGTGGAGGGCTTTGTGGATGAAGGTAGCGAGTTTGAATTGAATTCTGTATTTAACGGGCAGCCAGTGCAGTGACCGGCACAGGACAGAGGCGTCCGAGTAGCGGCTGGACAGGAAGATGAGCCTGGCTGCCGCATTCAGGATGGACTGGAGAGGGTAGAGTCTGGTGCAGGGGAGGCCGATCAGCAACGAGTTGCAGTAATCGAGCCGGGAGTGGATGAGGGCGACAATAAGCGTTTTTAACGTCTCCACAGTGAGAAAAGAGCGGATTCTTGCGATGTTCTTGAGGTGCAGCTGACATGTTCGGGCCAGAGATTGGATGTAGGGGGCAAAAGAGAGATCAGAGTCAAATATGACCCCAAGGCAGCGGGCGTGTTGTCTAGGAGTTATGGTGGCGCCACACACTGAGATGGAGATGTCAGGATGAGGTCGGTTAGTGGAGGGTGGAAATACCAGTAAGTCAGTTTTAGAGAGGTTTAGTTTTAGGTAGAGAGAGGACATAGTGTTACAGACAGCGGACAGACAGTTAGTGATGTTTTGGAGGAAGGGTGCAGGGCACGGCAGACTTACAATTTAATCTAAATTGTGCCTTTTAGTTGCTATGCTATAATAAAGATGAACTGAGAAAAATATCATCACTGTTATGCTGTTTTAATTTTGTTTTATAAAACAGTAGATAAACAATGAGAATAATTTAATTTAGTTATTGAGCTATGTTTACACCTGTGCTTGTTCATTCTTCTAGTAGCCACTTCCACAACATGCAGTTTTGATATTGAGTAGAGATGAGCGAGCATACTCGTCCGAGCTTGATGCTCGTTCGAGTATTAGGGTGCTCAAGATGCTCGTTACTCGAGATGAGCACCACGCGGTGCTCGTCTCGATTAAACGAGCACTGACTATTGAATTCAATCGAGCCGGCAATACAGCCGGCTCCATTGAAAGCAATGGGCTGCCGGCTAGCGCGGGATGAATTTTCGGGAAGGGCTTAAAAATATAAGCCCTTAGCTGAAATTCATCCAGAAATGTGTAAAAAGTAAAAAAAAATATATACTCACCTTGTCCCTGCAGAACGATGTTAGCCCATTGAATTCAATGTAGCCGGCAATACAGCCGGCTCCATTGAAAGCAATGGGGTGCCGGCGAGCGCGGGATGAATTTTCGGGAAGGGCTTAAAAATATAAGCCCTTACCTGAAAATCATCCTAAAATGTGTAAAAAGTAAAAAAAAAAATATACTCACCTTGTCCCAGCAGAACGATGTTAGCCCATTGAATTCAATGGAGCCGGCAATGCAGCAATGGGCTGCCGGCGATCGCACAATGAATTTTCGGGAAGGGCTTAAATATATAAGCCCTTCCCTGCAATTCATCCAGAAATGTGTAAAAATAAAAAATATATATATACTCACCTGGTCCCGGCAGACGGAGTTCAGCCGCGGCCAGCTGGCAGTTCTCCAGAACTGCTCTCTGTAGTATTCAGCAGCCGGGGATTTAAAATCCCCGCCTGCTGAATGAGCTGCCTCTGATTGGTCACAGCCTGACCAATCAGAGGCAGCTCTCACTCACACCCATTCATGAATTCATGAATGGATGAGTGAGTGCTGCCTCTGATTGGCTCAGCGCAGCTCTCAGCTGAATGACAGCTGTGGCAGAGGAGAACGATCGTTATGCTGACAGTGCGGGGGGGGGGGGGGGTCTCACTCTTGCCACTTAATAGTGAGACCTCGGAGCCCGAAATGCAGCCCTGCATGTTGCTCCTCGCCTGCCCTATCCATTTCTGTGTTTTTTACATGACTTTGGTGATTTGCTAAGATTTTCACAAATGAAAACCTTAGCGGAGCACCAGTCATATACAAAAATGCTCAAGTCGCCCATTGACTTCAATGGGGTTGGTTACTCGAAACGAACTCTCGAGCATCACTGAAAGTTCCACTCGAGTAACGAGCACTCGAGCATTTTGGTGCTCGCTCATCTCTAATATTGAGCTATAAAAGCAAAGATAACTTGAACAGACCCCATTATAACATGGCTTTCATTATATACTGAAGTGAAGAACCTAACATAAAATTATACTTTATGTTCCTATATGGTTATAAGTAATAGAATTTCATTAACAATGAAAGGAGGCCTTGTAGGAATATGCATATTATGCTATCATTTTGCTTTCCACTGTAAATGTATTCACATGTATCCTCTTTGAGAAGACAAACCACCTATATAACAATGTATACCGACTTAATATTGACTGAAATATGTCCTGATAATTAGTAATTTTCTGAATTAGCAAATGTATGCAAGTACAGAGCCAGAGCATAAATACGGTGTGAGAAATAAAGAAATAATTTGCCTAGCAAATATGAAAATGTGCAAACTACAAATGTTTTTGGATGTGTTTTTCAGAGAACATATGTCTCAAATGCATTTGCCTATAATGTGCATCACCAGGCACTAGTTGGCAGATAAATAATTTTACTGACAAGGTGAAATTTTCAATGAGCTTTCGCAGCTTGATAAGTCATTTTAATTACTATGTGATGCATATTTAAGTGACAGCAGTTTGTTGGAAGCTTCAGGCAGAAACATGGTAAATTTGCAGGGTTGCTTAGCTGATATGCTGCGCCAAAAGAATAAATCTTTAATAGTTTATATACCCCATATGGATTTTGCTTGCAAAATTGATTTTCAACAAAAACATATCTTTTTGTATTTGCAGAGATCCTTCTGTAGTGCAATGGTAGAAGAATTAAGGATGTCACTAAAGTGTCAACGACGGTTGAAACATAAACCACAGCCTCCTGTAATAGTGAAGACAGAGGAAGTTATTAACATGCATACTTTTAATGACAGAAGATTGCCAGGAAAAGAAACAATGGCATAGAGCTGGGTGTCAGGCATCCCCAAGCACAAACTGTCAGCTTTTTGTTTTCTTTTTCCAAACAACTCTGCGAGAATGTTTCCTGTGGAAATATGCAACCCGTGCAAAATAAAAATGAGTTACCTCATGTCGCTACGTCTATGAACTTGAGACTTAATCTGATCCGTCAGTCAGACTAGAACTGCAAGAGTCATGGATAAATCAAGAACTTCTGCGGAGGTTGATTTTTTTTTTTTCTTTAAGGGGTCCATCATTCTTCTGAATGTAAATGTGTATGTTTTGTGGTTGCTTTATAAGGTCCCAAATGACAAAAAAGGATAACAGGTTATTTTTGAAACTTACATTATTAAAAGAAATTTTAAAAAAATTCCAGGATAACCAATGAAGAATGAAATCATAAACTGTATCTAAACGACTGTATGTTCTTTGCATTTCTATGGCAAAGATAAAGGAAAATGTGGTGGTTTCTTGCCCAATACAAATGTCTAAATCCATTCTTAAGTTGAAATGGCAACATTAGAACATGACAGCATTCTAATTCATCACTATACATGATTATACAAACAGTACAGTATGAGAAGATTCTTAAATGCTTTGTGGACTCTGTGTTTCACTGTCGTAAATAAAACAAAATGTCAGTAAACAAGGCAATAATTGTATCGATCAATTTAACTAGATTGCAGCATTTCTGTGTGCAGAATATTTATGCTGAGACAGCTGTTATGGAATACAGAAGAATAACCTATTGTGTATTGAAAAGAGGGAAACCGTGGATTTGCCAAACAGGATTCATCTTTGACAACATGGATTTTTTTAAAAATGAGTCCCTGTTTCCTTTTGAACCCTACTGAGCCTCTGCAGTTCCCTCCAACTGTGGAAAATGTATGGGCCTCCTAAAAGAACTTTCCACAGGGAGCTTCAAATGGACTGCATTCATCAATACAGTCAGTGTTAAATGAACAAAATCCTTGAGCAATTTTTTTTTCAAAAAATGTTCAGGTTTATTTGTGGAAATGCAAGATTTCTATAAAAATAGTTTTTGTATGGAGATTTTTGTAATACTTTTTATCAACAAAATCCAAACATACGTTTCTTCTGTCAGGGGTGTGATGCCAAGCATAAACGGTAGTACGTGAGCACCACCAACGTTTGGTGAGATTATTTTTATCAAATTCAAATTCAATATAAAACATTTATTTTCAAGTTCAGTATTGCTAGTTGCACTACCAGCACTGCTTCCCATGCCATACCCCTGATTTTCACAAAGCTAAGAACATACTGTAATGATCAATTGTGTGTAAATGGTTAAATACACAGTCTTCTTGACCACATTGTGATAACAGTTGAAGTGCACACAGTTTCCTGTTTGAATTCAATGCACAAAATAAACTTAAGCAAAAATTAAATTGATTTATCTATTTTATTTTGTATACCAGATATAATTTTATTAACCACATTTCATATATGTGCTATATAGCGCAATATCTACTATCTACTATAATCCTTTGGTAAATATTATGGCTATGCAACCAGTATAGTTTTGAAATACGTTTTGTGAGCTAAAACTAAGATTCAAAAAACAGTATATTGCATAAATTTTTTATTCTGTTAGGCCCACTTCCACATTTGGCTAAAGAAAATAAAGCCATGCAAAAGCTGCATTGTAAGAATAAGGCCTCAGGACTTATGAACACAACTGTACTATAGCTTCTTACAAACTCTGACTTGTTTGGAACCACAATACAGCATTCATTAAGACCCTGCTGTAGCTCTGAAAGTTTCTGATTTCAGAGACAGAAATACAAAGACTTTTTACTGCATGAATACCATATAAAACAAATCCTGGCATGCTAAACTGGATGCCCTACTACTGAGGTATTCTTAATTATAGACAGTGTCTCAAGTGGAAATATATCTTTGTAATATGGTGTTGTAAGGAGGCACAATATGATGGCACACCAATCCATAGTACATTTGACCAAAAAGGAAGTAGTGTGCATATTAGAGATAGATATTGAATGCATTTACATTGAATGTGTTGCTTTTTAAATTACACTGTGATGAGTTTGAATTCATAGCTTTTAGTAACATGATAAGAGTTTAATCTTAAAGGGGATTACATAAGTATAAAAACATGCCTGCTTTTTCCAGAAACATTACTATGCCTGTCACTGGGTTGCATCTGGTATTCCAACGCTGCTCCAATGAATTTTGCTGTGCATAGCACACGCAACCTGTGGACATGTGAGGCACTATTTTAAAAAGAAAAGCTGCTACATTTTTGGAATTCTGTGAAACTTCTTTAATTCTTTTCACAAACCAGCAAATATATAGTTATTTCAGTACTAAATATTATATATTTTGAGCTTAATTGTATGCAATATATGGATTAAATATTTTCCAGATTTCAAGTGATTGAAAGCTTAAAGGCTTTAGGATTTGAAAACTATGTAATGTGATAATGTGAAAAATTAACAGGAAAGCAGCACATAGAAATCTCTAATGTTTAGAAGTTGTGTTCTAAAACTATGCACACAACAGAGTACTTTTTATACTGAGTATTCTGCTGATTTAGGGCAGTTTCAGATGGCTAGAGCACAGGAGTTTGGAAAAAAATGGCGAAAGATAGGTGCTGCCCTATCTTTCCCGCATGTAATTAATACTACATGCGGGAATAATAGGGCAACTCCTATCTTTTCTCACCCATAGAATTAACAGGCGTGAATCGTGATAGTGAAAACGAAATCACTGAAATCCATGGAAATCAGTGGTTTGGTTTTGTCCCGTTATGCAGCCGTGATTGTCATGGCCACATAACAGGAGAAAAACACCTTAGTCTAAATAATCGCTAGGGGCAGCTTCAGACAGATGTGTATGCACATTCCCCTGGCGAAGTCAGCGCACAGAAATATGGCTCTTTTCAGATGAAGGGTGCGTGCATTCGTATGCATCTCTATGGGAGTGTGTGTGCAAAGCCTTCTGAAAAGAATCACACTTGCTGAATATGCCAGAGGACGCTGAAAGAATAGGAGACTGGGCGAATATGAAAAGAGGCTCCCTAGAATCCACATCACATAAATTATGTACATCATAACTTAGTTTATGGTGCTTATAGTTGATATCAGGATTCCTTTGAAGGTAGTTTGATAAAGGTAAATGTAAGATAAGTTGAAAAACCCTATAGGACTGAAAATGTGGTCATTTTTTGAACATACTGTTTATTCTGTCATATTTACGTGTGAAAATTTGCTTGTTAATAATAGACTCCCACATGCCTTGATGGCTCTCACCCAAACTTGGTACATATACATGTCATGATTCAACTAAACTACTAGGGAGATGGGTGTTTCAAGTCTTTATTGCTCATAGTAACCAATCACAGCACAGCTTTCATTTCGCTAGAGCAGCTTAAGGAACGATGATTGGTTGCTATGTGTAACAAATAGTTTCAATAAATGAGGCCTATTGTATAATCTATGGTATGATTTAGGATGCTTTGTGATCAGCATGGTAAATAATTTAGACTTGTGATGGATCCAGCAGTCCTATGCGAAAATGGAAACCCATCGGAAAAATCCAGCCGAAAGCAGATAAAGTAAAATTACTGTGGGCAACTGAGACAAATGAACAATGTGACCAATAACTTAAGAATGAGCAGGAAAGAGACAGAACATAAAGGGCTGCAAAGACAGAGTCAGTGCATCAAGTGTGGTAAGGCATTTGAATTTTTTGATGGGAGGTTTTACATATGATTCATACAAGTACTACGACTAATATCCAAATGTTATTATTGCACAAATTAACCAAATATGTAACAACTGTCGTGCCAAAAAATCTTAAACAGAGTTTCCTGGAATGTACCATAAAAGGGAAACCCAGGCAATGTATATAAGCTAGTTATCTTTTACTGATGCTTGCAAGGAACAAATGTAACAAATTCACAGAGGCAGAACACGTCCAGCGATTAAATTGCCAGCTCACTAGTTGGACCGACAAACTAATAATATTAAAATGTAACTTTTATTAAATAAAATTTTAAAAGTTCTATGAATGGGCAAACTTATGGACAAGCAAACATATATTCATACGTGCAGCGGAACATGGAACAAAAAGCTATGACTGTTCCATTAACGGGTAGCATCTCTGAACATTCAAAATCGAGCTGTTAATAACACGGAATCTGGATGCATAACTAGATATAATTTATCTTTTCTTTTTTTCTGGGATTTATTTATACATAATCCCGTATGAATATATGTTTGTTTGTCCATAAGTTTGCCCATTCATAGAACTTTTAAAATTTTATTTAATAAAAGTTAAATTTTAATATTTTTAGTTTGTCAGTCCAACTAGTGAGGAAGAAATAAATGTGACTTAAAGAAAGTGTAAATAACTACTTGCATATTTCGTTAAATTGTTTTTTATTTCTGTTCTCATTTTGGAGAAGTTTAAGCATCCTACAAATCATTTTTTGTTACTACTAGAGATGAGCGAGTGTACTCGTCCGAGCTTGATGCTCGTTCGAGTATTAGGGTGTTCGAGATACTCGTTACTCGAGACGAGCACCACGCGATATTCGAGTTACTTTCACTTTCATCTCTGAGACATTTGCGCGCTTTTCTGGCCAATAGAAAGGCATGGAAAGCATTACAACTTCCTCCTGTGACGTTCCAGCCCTATACCACCCCTCTGCAGTGAGTGGCTGGCGAGATCAGATGACACCCGAGTATTTAAATCTGCCCCGCCCGCGGCTTGCCACAGATGCATGGTGACAGAGATCAGGGAAAGTGCTGTCTTGCTGTAGCTGCTATAGGGAGAGTGTTAGGTCTTATTTTAGTCTTCAAGAACCCCAACGGTCCTTCTTAGGGCCACATCTGACCGTGTGCAGTACTGTTGAGGCTGCTTTTAGCAGTGTTGCACAATTTTTTTTTTTTTGTATATCAGACCATTGTGTCCTCAGTCTGCAGTCATTGTACAGAGTATAGGGGCAGTACTGGTGAGGCAGGGAAAGAGGGAAAGGTGAAAGAGATATACTGTCTATATAGGCAGTGGGTTTTTTCAAAAAAATTGGGGAAAAATACTATCTTTGGGCTGCCTGTGACCGTCTTCAGTGTACTGCGTGTCTGCTGGGGGTAGTAGTCCTAATTAATACGCAGCTAAGCGTTACAGCAGGCTTGCGCAAAATTGTTTCCTGGCTCTGCTGTGCCCGTTACATCACCGCCGTCATAGCGCCAGAGGGAAACAGTATACAATAGATACACTGCATACAGTATCTGTCTGGTGTTTCAGCTCACCATTTAAAAAAATTGAAGCAAAATACTTAAGGCCTACCACTGCCCTTTGGCCACTTGACTGCTTCTGCGCTGTGAATTCCACTAGCTCAGTCCTACGCACCTATGTCTCACTACAGGCATGCACAAAATTGTTTCCTGGCTCTGCTGTGCCCGTTACATCACCGCCGTCATAGCGCTAGAGGGAAACAGTATTAAATAGATACGCTGCATACAGTATCTGTCTGGTGTTTCAGCTCACCATTTTAAAAAATTGAAGCAAAATACTTAAGGCCTACCACTGCCCTTTGGCCACTTGACTACTTCTGCGCTGTGAATTCCACTAGCTCAGTCCTACGCACCTACGTCTCACTACAGGCGTGCACAAAATTGTTTCCTGGCTCTGCTGTGCGTTCCGTAAGCGAAGTCAGCCTCCAACCACAAGCCAATAAGCGGCACATTTAATTACAGCGTTCTGTTTCTGCTCTACTCGTAATACACCATGCTGAGGGGTAGGGGTAGGCCTAGAGAACGTGGACGTGGGCGAGGATGCGGAGGCCCAAGTCAGGGTGTGGGCACAGGCCGAGTTCCTGATCCAGGTGTATCGCAGCCAACTGCTGCGGGATTAGGAGAGAGGCAAGTTTCAGGGGTCCCCAGATTCATCTCACAATTAATGGGTCCACGCGGTAGACCTTTATTAGAAACTGAGCAGTGTGAGCAGGTCCTGTCGTGGATGGCAGAAAGTGCATCCAGCAATCTATCGACCACCCAGTCTTCGAACCCGTCCACAGCTGCAACTCTGAATCCTCTGGTTGCTGCTCCTCCTTCCTCCCAGCCTCCTCACTCCATGAAAATGACACATTCTGAGGAGCAGGCAGACTCCCAGGAACTGTTCTCAGGCCCCTGCCCAGATTGGGCAGCAATGGTTCCTCTCCCACCAGAGGAGTTTATCGTGACCGATGCCCAACCTTTGGAAAGCTCCCGGGGTCCGGGGGATGAGGCTGGGGACTTCCGACAACTGTCTCAAGAGCTTTCAGTGGGTGAGGAGGACGATGACGATGAGACACAGTTGTCTATCAGTGAGGTAGTAGTAAGGGCAGTAAGTCCGAGAGAGGAGCGCACAGAGGATTCGGAGGAAGAGCAGCTGGACGATGAGGTGACTGACCCCACCTGGTTTGCTAAGCCTACTGAGGACAGGTCTTCAGAGGGGGAGGCAAGTGCAGCAGCAGGGCAGGTTGGAAGAGGCAGTGCGGTGGCCAGGGGTAGAGGCAGGGCCAGACCGAATAATCCACCAACTGTTTCCCAAAGCGCCCCCTCGCGCCATGCCACCCTGCAGAGGCCGAGGTGCTCAAAGGTCTGGCAGTTTTTCACTGAGAGTGCAGACGACCGACGAACTGTGGTGTGCAAGGTTTGTCGCGCCAAGATCAGCTGGGGAGCCACCACCACCAGCCTCACCACCACCAGCATGCGCAGGCATATGATGGCCAAGCACCCCACAAGGTGGGACGAAGGCCGTTCACCGCCTCCGGTTTGCACCACTGCCTCTCCCCCTGTGCCCCAACCTGCCACTGAGATCCAACCCCCCTCTCAGGACACAGGCACGATCGTCTCCTGGCCTGCACCCACACCCTCACCTCCGCTGTCCTCGGCCCCATCCAGCAATGTCTCTCAGCGCAGCGTCCAGCCGTCGATACCGCGACTGTTTGAGCGCAAGCGCAAGTACGCCGCCACCCTGCGTGTCGTGTGTGACAACGGCAGTAACCTGGTGGCGGCTCTGCAGGTCGGCAGCCTCACGCACATGCCATGCCTGGCCCACGGCTTTAATTTGGTAGTTCAGTGGTTTCTGAAAAGCTACCCACGCTTGTCAGACCTGCTCGGAAAGGTGCACCGGCTCAGCGCACATTTCCGCAAGTCCAACATGGACGCTGCCACCCTGCGGACCCTGCAACATCGGTTTAATCTGCCAGTGCACCGACTGCTGTGCGACGTGCCCACACGGTGGAACTCTATGCTCCACATGTTGGCCAGGCTCTATGAGCAGCGTAGAGCTATAGTGGAATACCAACTCCAACATGGGCGGCGTAGTGCGAGTCAGCCTCCTCAATTCTTTACAGAAGAGTGGGCCTGGTTGGCAGACATCTGCCAGGTCCTTGGAAACTTTGAGGAGTCCACCCAGATGGTGAGCGGCGATGCTGCAATCATTAGCGTCACCATTCCTCTGCTATGCCTCTTGAGAAGTTCCCTGCAAAGCATAAAGGCAAACGCTTTGCGCTCAGAAACGGAGGCGGGGGAAGACAGTATGTCGCTGGATAGTCAGACCACCCTCATGTCTATAACTCAGCGTGTTGAGGAGGAGGAGGAGGAGGGGGAGGAGCATGAGGAGGAGGGGGAAGAGACATCTTGGCCCACTGCTGAGGGTACCCATGCTGCTTGCCTGTCATCCTTTCAGCGTGTATGGCCGGAGGAGGAGGAGGTGGAGGATCCTGAAAGTGATCTTCCTAGTGAGGACAGCCATGTGTTGCGTACAGGTACTCTGGCACACATGGCGGACTTCATGTTAGGATGCCTTTCTCGTGACCCTCGCGTTACACGCATTCTGGCCACTACGGATTACTGGGTGTACACACTGCTCGACCCACGGTATAAGGAGAACCTTTCCACTCTCATACCCGGAGAGGAAAGGGGTTCGAGAGTGATGCTATACCACAGGACCCTGGCGGACAAACTGATGGTAAAATTCCCATGCGACAGCGCTAGTGGCAGAAGGTGCAGTTCCAAGGGGCAGGTAGCGGGGAGGCGCGGAGATCAGGCAGCATGTACAGCGCAGACAGGGGAACACTGTCCAAGGCCTTTGCCAGCTTTATGGCTCGCCAGCAAGACTGTGTCACCGCTCCCCAGTCAAGGCTGAGTTGGCGGGAGCACTGTAAATGGATGGTGAGGGAGTACGTAGCCGATCGCACGACCGTCCTCCGTGACGCCTCTGCTCCCTACAACTACTGGGTGTCGAAGCTGGACACGTGGCCTGAACTCGCGCTGTATGCTCTGGAGGTGCTTGCTTGTCCTGCGGCTAGCGTCTTGTCAGAGAGGGTGTTTAGTGCGGCTGGGGAAATCATCACGGATAAGCGTACCCGCCTGTCAACTGACAGTGCCGACAGGCTTACACTCATAAAGATGAACAAAGCCTGGATTTCCCCAGACTTCTCTTCTCCACTAGCGGACAGCAGCGGTACCCAAACAATACGTAGGCTGCACCCGTGGATGGAAGCATCGTTCTCTATCACCATAAAAACGGAGACCTTTTAGCTTCATCAATCTGTGTATTATATTCATCCTCCTCCTCCTCCTGCTCCTCCTCCGGAAACCTCATGTAATCACGTCGAATGGGCAATTTTTCTTAGGCCCACAAGGCTCAGTCATATGACTTTTGTAAACAATGTTTATACGTTTCAATTCTCATTAAAGCGTTGAAACTTGCACCTGAACCAATTTTGTTTTTAACTGGGCTGCCTCCAGGCCTAGTTACAAATTAAGCCACATTAACCAAAGCGATTAATAGGTTTCAACTGCCCTCTTGGTTGGGCATGGGCAATTTTTCTGAGGTACATTAGTACTGCTGGTACACCAATTTTTTTGGGCCCTTGCCTACAGTGTAATCCTAGTAATTTTTATGGGCTTCGCCTGCACTCATGCTACAGCAAGGTGTGTGGGGTTGGCCCACACTTTTGCTACATAAATGTAACTGGTGCCTTGTCTATACTGCAACTACTGAAATGTGAAAGAGACTGTTATCTCCCTAAACTGCTGCAACGGGAATGTTACTGTGGCCTGTCTTGACTGCTACTACTACTGAAATGGAACTAATACTGTGCTCCCCCTATACTGCTGCTTCGGAATTGTTACTGGGGCCTGTCTTGACTGCTACCATTACTGAAATGGAATTAAGACTGTGCTCCCCCTATACTGCTGCTTCGGAATTGTTACTGGGGCCTGTCTGGACTGCTACTACTACTGAAATGGAACTAATACTGTGCTCCCCCTATAATGCTGCTAGTGATATGTTACTGGGGCCTGTCCCTAATGCTACCGCTGAAATGTTACTAATTCTGGGCTCTGCCTATACCGCTGCTAATGCTATATCACTGGGGTGTGGAAACGGAGGCTTCCCAAAGACATGATGGTGGCGAGGCCATTTCCCACCAACGCGGTTACTGTTAAGGTGCATATAACCACGGACACGTGGAGAGGACACGTAGTGCCTCAAAAACATCCCCCTCCTCCTCCAAAAATGAAAACATTCTTGCCAAATACCTTTGCATTGGTCCGTCTGGTGGCAGTCCAAGAATTTCACCTTTACCGACACAAGAGAGCCCACCCACCATCCCCCCGCCACGGCCTACTTAATCCTGGCCACATTCCGAAAAGCAACTAAATAAAACCACGCTACTAGGTCCGCAGTCGCCACCACATTCCCACCAACGCGGTTACTGTTAAGGTACATATTACCACTCTGACTGGGGCATGCACTGTGGGCCAAAGCACACCTGTATTGTATGTGACGTTAGCTCTGCTGAGCAGGGCACTGCAATGGGATACGTTTATGTACCGCCGGTGGGTTCCAGGGAGCCACCCATGCTGTGGGTCCACAGGGACTTCACATTAGGGATTTGTACCTGCCAGTGTCTATGTATTAAAAACCCCGGTCAGTCTGGGGCATGCAGTGTAGGCCGAAGACCACCTGCATTTAATCGGACGTTACCTCAGCTGTGATGGGCAATGCAATGGGATATATTTATGTACCGCCGGTGGCTTCCTGGGACCCACCCATGCTGTCGGTCCACACAGAGTTGTAACTGCATGTGGCTACTTATAAAGAACCCCAGTCTGACTGGGGCATGCAGTGTGGGCCGAAGCCCACCTGCATTAAACCTCATGTTACCTCAGCTGTGCTCGGCACTGCAATGGGATTTATTTATGTACCGCCGGTGGCTTCCTGGGACCCACCCATGCTGTCGGTCCACACAGAGTTGTAACTGCATGTGGCTACTTATAAAGAACCCCAGTCTGACTGGGGCATGCAGTGTGGGCCGAAGCCCACCTGCATTAAACCTCATGTTACCTCAGCTGTGCTCGGCACTGCAATGGGATTTATTTATGTACCGCCGGTGGGTTCCAGGGAGCCACCCATGCTGTGGGTCCACAGGGACTTCACATTAGGGATTTGTACCTGCCAGTGTCTATGTATTAAAAACCCCGGTCAGTCTGGGGCATGCAGTGTAGGCCGAAGACCACCTGCATTTAATCGAACGTTACCTCAGCTGTGATGGGCAATGCAATGGGATATATTTATGTACCGCCGGTGGCTTCCTGGGACCCACCCATGCTGTCGGTCCACACGGAGTTGTAACTGCATGTGTCTACTTATAAAGAACCCCAGTCTGACTGGGGCATGCAGTGTGGGTCGAAGCCCACCTGCATTTAATCTGACGTTAGCTCTGCTGTCCAGGGCATTGCAATGGGATTTGTTTATGTACCGCCGGTGGGTTCCAGGGAGCCACCCATGCTGTGGGTGCACACGGAATTCCCATTGCGGAGTTGTACCTGCCTGTGACTATTTATAAAAAACCCCGGTCTGACTGGGGCATGCAGACCCCTTGACAGAATGAATAGTGTGTGGCACATGGGTTCCCCATTGCTATGCCCACGTGTGCAGCTCCTGATGGAGGTGGCACAGGATTGGATTTCCCATTGCTGCTGTACAGCATTGTGGGCTATTGCCCCTCCCCTTTTAAAGAGGGTCACTGCCTGGCCCTGTCAACCCTCTGCAGTGTGTGCCTCCGGTTCCTCCTCATGGCAGACGCACTTATAAATAGACATGAGGGTGGTGTGGCTATGAGGCCAGCGTGTGGCATGAGGGCAGCTGAAGGCTGCGCAGGGACACTTTGGTGTGCGCTGTGGACACTGGGTCGTGCGGGGGGGGGGGGGGGGGGTTGGGCAGCATGTAACCCAGGAGAAGTGGCAGCGGAGTGTCATGCAGGCAGTGATTGTGCTTTGTTGGAGGTTGTGTGGTGCTTAGCTAAGGTATGCCTTGCTTATGAGGGTTTTTCAGAAGTAAAAATTGTTGGGAGGGGGGGCCCACTCTTGCCGCTATTGTGGCTTAATAGTGGGACCTGGGAACCTGAAATGCAGCCCAACATGTAGCCCCTCGCCTGCCCTATCCGTTTCTGTGTCGTTTCCAGCACTTTCTTGGGTTTTGCAGATTTTCACAAATGAAAACCTTAGCGAGCATCGACGATATACAAAAATGCTCGGGTCGCCCATTGACTTCAATGGGGTTTGTTACGCGAAACGAACCCTCGAGCATCGCGAAAAGTTCGTCTCGAGTAACGAGCACCCGAGCATTTTGGTGCTCGCTCATCTCTAGTTACTACCGTTTGGCATGAAAGGCATGAAGACACCTGAATAAATTGAAAATGTGGTGGTAAACGTAATCCTTTGTGTGGCATATTGCTAAGGGGAAGAGGGCAAATCTGAGAAGGGCACTGTCCAACATGGCATCCATTTTTAAGCCGTCATCTTGACGCTAAACTTGACACTAAACTGATATATATATGATAGAGAATTTGATCAGGAATCTGAATCTGTGTTCAAATGGCATGTACCTTTATTCCTGAAAAAGTTATTAACAATTTTTCTGTAACGTGGAACACAACGATGATCCACTACAGGATATGCTTGATGTGCTCCTTGTTTCAAATCATCAAGGCTATCCTCTTGTTCCATTTACAATGCACTGAAGGAAACACCTCAGTATGTCAAGGATCTACCGTTGCATGTGCACCACACTCTGGATTTTCACTGCATAAGCCCTAAACTTGACATCACACCATAGGTGGAAGTTTAAGGATGAGATCTGGTGAGCAAGGGGGCCACTTCACCAGACCAGAATGCCCAATCCACTTCCCTGGAAACTGGTCATCCAAAAGCTTCATGCTTCATGTCTGTAATGTAGAGGGGTGGTACCATCCTGTTGGAAGAACACTGGGAATGTGCCATATTTATTGAATAGTAATGGGAACACCTTGTCACGTAACAATTGCAGATGCTAGGCAACAGTAAGGTTACTGTCAATGAAGCATGACACCATGGCTTTCTGTGTGTGCCAACCATCTTAGAGGCATCTGTGTTAGACCAGTGGTGAAAGTTTTGTTTCTTCATCTCCACATTCACGTAGACATTTAATTCATCAATGACCAGTATGGTCTGTGTGAAATGTGGGTCCCATAACAATTGCTGTGACACCCATTACCCAAATTCAACAAAGCAATTGGGATCAGCAATATTGAAATGATGCAGCAACTTGATCTAGTATGGGTTTGATTTGTGCATAGCCAGTATCCACCCGCTCTCCTATGACAGAAGCCAGGTGATACAATATGGGTTCTTGCAGAAGGATGCCAGGATGAAATTTTTTTTTGCTTCATCTGTGGTAGTTTTGTTACGTCTACTTTTTGGCAGTCCAACATAGAACCTGCTTGGCAAAATTTGGTAAGCTATTTACCAACTGTTCCATGGAGGATGGGTGGTTTGTTAGGGTGAAAAACTTTAAAATCTGTTGCAATAACTCAAGTACTGCACTCCCCAAAGATCACCACAATTTCTGTCCTCTCCTCGAGTGTTAATCTTGCAAAGATATCTGTGTCTGCAACAAAGAGAAAACAGAATAACTTTAGCAGGAATAAATGTGCATCACATTTAAACACAGATTTGGATTTCTCATCCAATTCTTTATCAGATACATATGTCACATGCACCCCTTCCCATTTGAAAATATTGACTTGGCTCCAAGATGGTGGCTTTAAGAATGGCCACCGTGCTCCACACCATCCTTCACAGATTTTCACCCTTCCCCCTAGCAATAAGCCACACACAGGATGGCATTTTCAACCACCATTTTCTATTTATTCAAGTGTCTTCATACCTTTGCACAACCCTGTACTATGTTTATAGAAGTAAAGTGAGCAGAGATCAGTGGCATTTTAACATATTCGGTGTAACATTTTCCTTTTCATAAGATACAGAGCACCATCATCATATTTCATTTGTAATGAACACCACAACGCTTTTTCTACTTTCCTACACTTTTAAAAGATAGATTATGCATTGCATGAAGATGACCTTTATCTATATGAAATGAAATATGACACACTTATCTAGGTTATTTTATGAGCCAACACAGATTTTCCTATTCTTGATATTCTCATATTAGATTTTTCTCCCACAAGACTGAAAATCTGTAGTGTTTGCTGTTGCTTGAATACCTTGAAACAGTTCAAAAGCATGTCATGAATAACTATATTCCTTAGGAACAGAAGGCTCAGGTAAGTTTAATGAAGAAGAGTATTTCACAAATAATTCTAGATGTGGTTGTATAGGATTTGAATTGCTTTGTGAAATACGTAATATAGGAATTGCAAACTCCTATCTTCAAACAGGACAACCCATTTAACAGATATTTAGAAACAGGAGTTTTGTCTCAAATTTCCCTAAACTGTCCTGCTTATTTGGACAAATTACTGTTGCTATCTTAAAAAATCTAATTTTTATAAATGGTACAGCTGTATGACCCAGTTAAAAATTTGTGCAGTACAGAGCTATGACACAATACCTATAGAAATTTATGGAATGACATAGAACCATCCTATAGCTCCGATTTCATATTGAAATTTTCACAGGTCTTCATATGAAAATTGAGGCATTTCCATCAGATGATGTTTTATGGATACAGTTTATTTTCCCATAAAAGCACTGTAATGCAGTACAATATAGAGTTACAGCAGCATGTGGAGGATATACCCTAATTGTGCAAAAGGCGCTACATATTTTTTTCAACTAAACTTAACCCCTTAGTGACCAAGCCTGTTTGCGCCTTGATAACCAGGCCAAATGTTGGAAATCTGACATGTGTCACTTTAACATAGAATAACTCTGTTAAGGTTTTGTATATCCAAGTGATTCTGACATTGTTTTTTCATCACTTATTGTACTTCATTTAGTTAGTACAAACAGACAGATAGAATTTGTGTATATTTATTAAAAGTGCCAAAATTGGCAACATTTTGAAAAAAGTTTCATTTTTTTCACATTTCAACTGCAATATCTTAAATATGTGCAAACATTCTGTACAAATTTTTGATGATATACATATTTCCATCCGTTTACTTTATTCTGGATGCCCATTTGAAAAACTTTTGCTTTTTAATGTTTTAGGAGACATACAAATTAAACATTAATTATTAACATTTTGAGGAACATTTTCTTTTCCTACACCAAGCCGAGACTGCAAAGGCTCATAGATGTCAGAATGATAGATACCCCCACAAATTATCCCATTTTAAAACTATATTCCTTAATGTATTCACTGAGAGGTGTCATGAGTATTTTCAGGAGTTAAAGGGGTTGTCTCGCGGTGAAAGCGATTTTTTTTAAATGGACCCCTGCATTATGCCCTGTGAAAAAGAATGCATTTGTTAGTTTGTAAAAAGCACATTGCGCTTACCTGCATCAGCGTTCTGCAGCTTCTTCATTTCTTCTTTTAAAGATGGCGTCGCTGGTCTTCTCCCACGGTGCACCGCGGGTCTTCCCATGGTGCACCGTGGAGTTTCTTCTTCTGTCTTCCGCGTTCCACTGCCGATACAGCCACGTCATTGGCTGATCAGCACCACGTGACGGAGCTTCGATGACGACGCGCAGACCAGCTCTCCGGCGCGCGCGGCCCCATTCACCAGGCAGAAGACCGCACAGCGCAAGTGCGTCTAAAAACGCCAGAAGACAGCAAAATTAGACGGAGCCATGGAGACGTGGACGCTAGCAACGGAGCAGGTAAGTGAATAACTTCTGTATGGCTCATATTTAATGCACGATGTATATTACAAAGTGCATTAATATGGCCATACAGAAGTGTATAACCCCACTTGCTGCCGCGAGACAACCCCTTTAATGCAATTTAGAGGAGAAAAAATAAAATTTATATTTTTGAAAATATGTCATTTTAAAGACATATTTTTTTTCTAAAGTGCACATAAAAACGAGGATTTGCACCCCACAATGGATACCCCTGTTAATTCCATGTTCAGAAACATACCCATTATAGCCCTAATATTATGTCCGTATGCACAACGGGGCCGAAACCGAAAGGAGCAGCCGGTGGCTTTCAGAACAGACATTTTGCTTGAAGGTGATTTAGGCCCCATTGCCCACTTGTAGAGCCCTTGAGCTTCAAAAACGACAGAGAACTCCCACAAATGAACCCAATTTGAAAATTAGACCGCTTAATGAATTCATCTAGGGGTTTACTGCATATTCTGACAACCACAGTTTTTGAATGAATGTAATCAAAGTAGAAGGAAAAAACTACAATTTTCCTTTTTTTGGCAATTGTGTCATTTAAAAAACGTTTTTCTTTTGTACAGCACACATATGAATGAAGACCTTAACCCCAAAATGGATACTCCTGTTTGTCCCGTGTACAGAAACATACCAATCGTGGCCCTAATATTATGTCCATATGCACAACGGGTCCCAAACCAAATGGAGCATCAAACTTCAACTGTCTTTTAAATTATACAGGATCACCATTATCCTTGTATAACGACGATCACGGGACCGGGGGACGCTCACCGCGGCCCTCGGTTATTGCTCCAGACTCTTGGCTACCTTTAATAGCCAGGAGCAAGGAGATTTTAAATTTCCTAAGCCCTCCCCAGCTTCTGCACTTGCGTCCGCCATTTTGGCGATGGTGCATGCGCCAAAGATGGGGAAAGGTCTGTGGATGAAGAAAACCTCAGGGGAAATCACCGCAGGCCTTTGGTAAGTAATTTCACCTCCCCTCATGGATCAGATCTATGATGGGAGGTAAAACTTCAACTATTTTTAACTTTTACGTGGTCGCTGTTATCCATTGGATAGCAGTGATCATGTGACCAGGGACCACGTACCGCAGTCTCCTGTGAAATCTCCAGGCTCTTGGCTATGTTTGGTAGCCAAAAGCGGGGAGATTTTATATTATCCCGGCAATCCGGCAATAATCTGTGAGTTTTAAAACTTAATCCAAATTGTGCATTTCCCTTTAAAAAGGAAACATAAGGCTACATTCACATGGGCAAGCATCTCATGCAAGCTTTGTGCATTGTGAGATGCTCAAAACTTGCACAAATATTAACTCCATTCTTTTGAACAGACTTAGTCACATGAGCGACCTTTTTTCCTTCACAGCGTTGCTGAGAACATAAAAATTACCGAATGCTCTATCTTTTGGCGTTAACTCTGAATGCCTTGCCCATTGTTTTCAATATGACCTTAAGGCCTCGCTCACACAAGCGTTTTGCCCGTGCGTATGTGCGTGCAAAACAGAGCTGCACGGATTGGCAAAAAAAGCATGTAAACAAAGCTGCGTGCCAATTGAATTCAAGGAATGGCTGAGCACTGCCTGTGATTGGCTGAGCACTGTGGCCAATCACAGGCAGTGCTCAGCTGTCCTTGAATGACAGCTGTGCACTGCTTCAAAAGTCCAAATAAGCAAATAGGTGCAGCAGCACTCCACTGGAATGCACCATTAGGTGCGAGGTGCGGGTCTGGTGTGCAAAGCTCAACAAGTCCTGACTCCAAGGACTAACAACTTCATCCAAACATAAAGTTAATTGAGCAGCACAACCATTGATTCCAGACAGTATTTCTTTATTGATCCATAAAGGCCAGAGCAGCAACATTTCAAATCCTTCTGGAAGGAGTTGAAACGTTGCTGCTCTGCCCTTTATGGATCAATAAAGAAATACTATCTGGGATCACTAGTTGGGCTGCTCAATTCACTTTCTATTTATATGGCTGAGCGCTCAGCAAATCAGACACAGCTTGTTCAGGAGGCGGTGATTTTAAATCCCCACTTGCTGAAAGAGCTTCAATAACAGTGCAGGGAAGCCAAGTGGCTAGACGTGCCAAGCCCCGACAGCGTCGGAGAGGTGAGTGTGAATATATATATATATATATATATATATATATATATATATATATATATATATATATATATATATATATATATATATATATATATATATATATATTGTACACAAGCTAGGAATGATTTTCAGGAAGGGCTTATATTTAAAGGCCTTTCCCAAAAATCAATGCAGTGTTTGCCTGCATCCCATTGCTTTCAATGGGGCTGCCGGCAGCAGCGGCAGCCCCATTGAAAGCAATGGGAGAACATCGTGGTCCTCTGCCACAGCTTTTACAGCTGTGACAGGGGATTCTTTACTCCCTGTGGGGAGTGCCATTATCACTAAACACTGTGACAGTGCTTTCACAGTGTTCTGTGATGAGGAGTCTTCCCGCAGGGAATATTTATGCAAAACACAGACCTATGCAGTGCACGCATGTCCTATCTTTTGCAAGTGTGCAAATTTGCACGCCTGTAAAACACTGACATGTGAACACACCATAGGAAAACAATGGTCCTAATAAACATGTGATTTTGTGCGCACATAGGGCAAAACAATGCTTGTGTGAATAAAGCCCAAAAACATTGCATGGCACTCACATGCTGTGCAATGTGCATGCAAATACAATGTGATGTATTTGATCCTCTGACAAGCGTGAAACAAGCGCCTGAGGACTGCAATTTTCACACAACCGATGCGAGGTGTTTTTCAGTGAAAAATGCCATGCATGAGCATGAAAAACGCTCATTGGCGAGCACAATATTGCACCTGCCTGTGTAAATGTAGCCTAAGACAAATATATTATAAGTTCACAAGTGTGGGTTTTATTTGAAAATACTTTAATGGCCCTTTGGGAAATTATACTTTTTAACAGCAATTATAATAGGTATCAGACTGATTTGACAACACCTTTTTCTGACCGTTTCTAGTAATAAAAAAACATCGTTTATTTTATAATACCAGTAAAAATCAATCTTAGAATGGAAATTAACTAAGTACACCTTTATGTTTGATATAATACACTGATATAGAACTCCACTCAACCACTTTGAGAGCTAGGTTGTAAGAAAAAAGGAAAGTCCCCAAGAATGACTGAAAAAAATTATTCAAAGGTCATTGTGACAACATATTCAAGAACTCAATACTCCCAAGGGATCATCCAGAGAACTGGATAAATCGTCAGTTGTGCCAATAACTGCTATTACAATATTAGTAACATGAGATTTTTGGAAAAATTGTTGGAAACTCTTGCTATTTAATGTCTGTGTTTGTACCTAAGATATCCCCATTGCAGCCAAATTTTTCAAGAAGTGGGAGACTTTCACTAAATCACTTAAAGGGGTTGTCTCGCGAAAGCAAGTGGGGTTAAGCACTTCTGTATGGCCATATTAATGCACTTTGTAATATACATCGTGCATTAAATATGAGCCATACAGAAGTTATTCACTTACCTTCCCTGCGCTGGCGTCCCCGTCTCCATGGCTCCGTCTAACTTCAGCGTCTAATCGCCCGATTAGACGCGCTTGCGCAGAAGGGTCTTCTGCCTTCGGGTCACACGTCATCGCGTAGCTCCGCCCCGTCACGTGTGCCGATTCATGTGACGGGGCGGAGCTACGTGATGACGCGTAGAAGGGGGCGGAGCCAGAACGCCGCTGCTGCCGGGCAGACCCGAAGGCAGAAGACCCTTCTGCGCAAGCGCGTCTAATCGAGAGGGCTCCCCCCTGTTCCCCGCTGCTACCCCCCGCTCTGCCACGCCTGCCCCCGGCACCCCCCGAATCTTTTCACCCGAGTACGGAAGTACTCGAAAATCGCGGTGCTCGATCGAGTAATTACTCGAAATGAGTAGGTTCGCTCATCTCTAACAATAAAGATATGATATAGCACACCTGAATGGCTGGATAATTTCCAACACTGGTCGTTTGACTTGGGAAAGGATCTAGCTAACTTTGCAGGGATATAATAGCATCTGGTCAGTAGTTTGAAACAAACCTTTATTAGGTTAACATTTGAGTGTCAATCCTTTGGCACATTTAAAGGAAGACAGCAACTGGGTAATAGTGAACTGTTTCCCAAAATCTTCCAGTTGAGAAGATGGGCTCTTTTTGTGTCTATCATATCACTTTAGAAAACATCATAACACCCTGTTACGAGGGACCGAGATACAGGGAGAGTATTGGTTAGAATCTTGCTCAACTAGTGTGGTATCGATGCCTTTTGGAACTATAAAGATCTCTGGAGACTAGAGATGAGCGAGCGTACTCGTCCGAGCTTGATGCTCGTTCGAGTATTATGGTGTTCGAAATGCTTGTTACTTGAGACGAGCACTACACGTTACTCGAGTCAATTCCATTTCTTTCCCTGAAAGTTTTGCACCATTTTCTGGCCAATAGACATGCCTGGAAGGCATTACAACTTCCTCCTGTGATGTGCCAGCCCTATCCCACCCCCCTGCAGTGAGTGGCTGGTGAGATCAAGTGACCGCTGAGTATATAAGGCAGTCCCGCCCGCTGCTCGCCTCAGACACACGCTGGCAGAGATTAGGGAAGGTGCTGTTCCTGCAATAGGGAGAGTGTTAGGCTGTTAGCACCTTCAAGAACCCCAACGGTCCTTCTTAGGGCCACATCTGACAGTGTGCATTACTGTTGTGGCTGCTGGTAGCAGTTTTGCACATTTATTTTTTGTATATCGGGCGTGCAGCCCCATTACACCGCTGTGTGTCTGCTGTCAACTGCACACACAGCGTACAGCGACAGCCCCTGATAGAGGGGAAGTCAGATACACGCTATATGGCCTGCATTGCATTTCCCCCCAAATTTTTTTTTAAATCCTTCTTACGGCTACCTGTGACCGTCTGCATCTCACTGTGTGGCTGCTGGGAGTTCAGGTGCATCACTATTGCATATTGCACAGCTAGGCCTGCTTGCAGGCTTCTGTATAATTTTTTTTCTGGCTGCAGTTTGCGTAACATAAGCGCTGTCTCCCTCCAACTGCACGCCAATGTTTTTTTACACCGCTCTGTGTCTGCTCATCCACCATGGTGAGGGGTAGGGGTAGGGCTAGAGGACGTGGACGTGGATGCGGGCGAGGATGCGTATTTCCAAGTGAGGGTGTGGGCATAGGCCGAGTTCCTGGTCCAGGTGAATCGCAGTCGGCTGCTGCAGGATTAGGAGAGAGGAAAGTTTCTGGGGTCCCCAGCTTCATGACCACGTCTCCTGCAACATTGTACGCGCCCTCACCAACGTGGTTACTGGGAAGGTCCACTTAACAACGGACACGTGGACAAGCACAGGTGGGCAGGGCCACTATATCTCCCTGATGTCCCAACCCACCCCCAGAATAGCAGGCCCCAGCTCTGTGCTGGTATCTGCGGCGGTGTATGCCACCTTCACTAAACCTTGCCCCTCCTCCTACGCAACCTCTACCTCGCAATTAAGATGTATCAGCAGCACGTCGCCAGCAGTCTGTATCGCGTGGCGCGGCAGCACAGAGGTGGGCAAGCGTCAGCAGGCTGTGCTGAAACTAATCAGCTTAGGAGAGAAGAGGCACACGGCCCACGAACTGTTGCATGGTCTGACAGAGCAGACCGACCGCTTGCTTTCGCCGCTGAGCCTCCAATCGGGCATGGTCATGTATGACAACGGCCATAACCTGGTGGCGACACTGCAGCTCGGCAGCCTCACGCACATGCCATGCCTGGCCCACGTCTTTAATTTGGTGTTTCAGAGGTTTCGGAAAAACTACCCACACTTGTCTGACCTCCTCGACAAGGTGCGCCGGGTCAGTGCACATTTCCGCAAGTACAACACGGACGCTGCCACCCTGCGGACCCTGCAACATTGGTTTAATCTGCCAGTGCACAGTAAGCTAAAAGATTAATGGGTTTCACCTGCCCTCTCGGTTGAGCAATTTTTCTGGGGTACATTTGTACTGTTGGTACACTACTTTTTTGGGCCCTCGCCTACACTGTTATCCAAGTAATTTTTCTGGCCTTCGCCTACACTCATGGTACACCAATGTGTCAGGGGTTGGCCTACACTCTTGCTACAGAATGTAACTCGGGTCTGCCTCCCTATACTTCTGCCACAGTATTGCTACAGGGGTCTTCCTATACTTCTGCAACAGAAATGTTACTTCGGTCTGCCAATACTTCTGCTACTGAAATGTTACCGTGGTCTGTCTATACTGTTACTACTGAAATGTTACTAATACTGGGCTCTGCCTATACTGCTGCTACTGAAATGTTACAGGGCTTTGCCTATACTGCTGCAGCTGAAATGTTACTTGGCTCTGCCTATACTACTGCAACTGAAATGTTACTAGGCTGTGCCTATACTGCTGCAACTGAAATGTTACTGGGGTCTGCCTATACTGTAACTACAGAAATGTTACTGGGGTCTCCCTAGACTTCTGCAATATAACTGTTAGTGGGGTCAGCTTATACCTTTGCTACAGGAATATTACAGGGGCTGTGCATAGTATGAGTGCACTATGTTTTCCCATCGCGGTGTTCTACGTATCTGGCCGTATCAGTCATTGGAGCGGTGAAAGGAAAGGTAACTGATTTACTGAGCCCGTCGCAGATGAACTAGCATCGAAGTCCGCTTCATGCCCGCGTTTGCTGAGGGTGTGGGCTGAGGCCTATGTCCCAGGGGAAGTGCAAGTATGCCAGGTTGGGGCTGTGGAGCTTTTTAGATATACAAAAATGCTTGAGTCGCCCATTGACTTCAATGGGGTTTGTTACTTGAAACGAACCCTCGAGCATCGCAGCAAAGGCAGGAGTGAGACACCTACCCCTAGGTCTCCAGACACAGACACGACCAACATCAGTACCCAAACTAAACTTGAATTCATCACAGAAGACAATCTGGTTCCATTCCGTAGCAGTCCAGTTTTGCCGTTCACTACATCACTACAAACAGAGGTGATGGTAGGTGGGTGTTAAAGGCTATACTTGTAATGGGTGCCATGAGACCAAATGTCTTTCAACCATGTGCCTGGAAATGGTTCAGATAGACACAGGGGCCTGTAATGATAGTGTCACCTGTCTCTGGATGGTGGACAACAAAACAATTGGAGCTGTCTGTGCTTTTCGGACAATCTTCTCTACTGGTGGTCTATTGAGGTTGTGTCCTGAGCCCATTCTCGTTGTATGCATGCCCTCACGCATCCACTGTACCCAACACCTCCTAACAGTCTGGTCATAATGATTCAGGTGACAGGCAATTCATAGATTGCCACCAGCCCAATGATGCAAGAGCACACAGCCAGATAGAACATGCCACTATTTGTTTCCCACACAGCATTGCATCGCAGTGCCATGCAGGAAAACATTGCTTACGTGTATGACCCCATTCAAAAGAATAAGGTTCATATTTGTGTGAGATTTGTGCATCTTGCAACGCACAAATCTTGCACGATTTTATCGGTCGTGTGAAGCCGACCTGACAGTGATGATTATGTCACTATTAGAGATGAGCGAGCACCAAAATGCTCGGGTGCTCGTTACTCGGGACGAAATTATCGCGATGCTCGAGGGTTCGTTTCGAGTAACGAACCCCATTGAAGTCAATGGGCGACCCGAGCATTTTTGTATATCGCCGATGCTCGCTAAGGTTTTCTGGGCAATTCAAGAAAGTGATGAGAACGACACAGCAACGGATAGGGCAGGCGAGGGGCTACATGTTGGGCTGCATCTCAAGTTCCCAGGTCCCACTATTAAGCCACAATAGCGGCAAGAGTGCCCCCCCTCCCAACAACTTTTACTTCTGAAAAGCCCTCATTAGCAATGCATACCTTAGCTAAGCACCACACTACCTCCATACCTCCAACAAAGCACAATCACTGCCTGCTTGACACTCCGCTGCCACTTCTCCTGGGTTACATGCGGCCCAACCCCCCCGCACGACCCAGTGTCCACAGCACACACCAAAGTGTCCCTGCGCAGCCTTCAGTTGCACTCATGCCACACCACCCTCATGTCTATTTATAAGTGCGTCTGCCATGAGGAGGAACTGCAGGCACACACTGCAGAGGGTTGGCACGGCTAGGCAGCGAGCCTCTTTAAAAGGGGCGGGGCGATAGCCCACAATGCTGTACAGAAGCAATGAGAAATATAATCCTGTGCCACCGCCATCAGGAGCTGCACACGTGGGCATAGCAATGGGGAACCTATGTGCCACACACTATTCATTCTGTCAAGGTGTCTGCATGCCCCAGTCAGACTGCGGTTTTTTATAAATAGTCACAGGCAGGTACAACTCCGCAATGGGAATTCCGTGTGCACCCACAGCATGAGTGGCTTCCTGGAACCCACCGGCTGTACATAAATGTATCCCATTGCAGTGCCCATCATAGCTGAGGTAACGTCCGATTAAATGCAGGTGGGCTTCGGTCCACACTGCATGCCCCAGTCAGACTGGGGTTCTTTAGAAGTGGACACATGCAGTTACAACTCCGTGTGGACCCACAGCATGGGTGGGTGCCAGGAAGCCACCGGCGGTACATAAATATATCCCATTGCATTGCCCATCACAGCTGATGTAACGTCAGCTTTAATGCAGGTGGGCAAAAAATTAATTGGATTACACTGTAGGTGAGGGCCCCAAAAAATTGGTGTTACCAAATTGGTAACTAGGCCTGGAGGCAGCCCAGTTAAAATAAAAATTGGTTCAGGTGAAAGTTTCAACGCTTTAATGAGCATTGAAACATATAAAAATTGTTTACAAAAAGTATATGACTGAGCCTTGTGGGCCTAAGAAAAATTGCCCGTTCGGCGTGATTACGGTTTCAGGAGGAGGAGCAGGAGGAGGAGCAGGAGGAGGAGGATGAATAGAATACACAGCTTGATGATGGTGATAGAGAACGATGCTTCCATCCGCGGGTGCAGCCTACGTATTGCTTAGGTATCGCTGCTGTCCGCTGGTGGAGAAGAGAAGTCTGGGGAAATCCAGGCTTTGTTCATCTTGATGAGTGTAAGCCTGTCGGCACTGTCGGTTGACAGGCGGGTACGCTTATCCGTGATGATTCCCCCAGTCGCACTAAACACCCTCTCTGACAAGATGCTAGCCGCAGGACAAGCAAGCACCTCCAGGGCATACAGCGCGAGTTCAGGCCATGTGTCCAGCTTCGACACCCAGTAGTGGTAGGGGGCAGAGGCGTCACCGAGGACGGTCGTGCGATCGGCTACGTACTCCCTCACCATCCTTTTACAGTGCTCCCACCAACTCAGCCTTGACTGGGGAGCGGTGACACAGTCTTGCTGGGGAGCCATAAAGCTGGCAAAGGCCTTGGAGAATGTTCCCCTGCCTGCGCCGTACATGCTGCCTGATCTCTGCGCCTCCCCTGCTACCTGGCCCTCGGAACTGCACCTTCTGCCACTAGCGCTGTCGGATGGGAATGTTACCATCACTTTGTCTGCCAGGGTCCTGTGGTATAGCATCACTCTCGAACCCCTTTCCTCTTCGGGTATGAGAGTGGAAAGGTTCTCCTTATACCGCGGGTCGAGCAGTGTGTACACCCAGTAATCCGTAGTGGCCAGAATGCGTGTAACGCGAGGGTCTCGAGAAAGGCATCCTAACATGAAGTCAGCCATGTGTGCCAGGGTACCTGTACGCAACACATGGCTGTCCTCACTAGGAAGATCACTTTCAGGATCCTCCTCCTCCTCCTCCGGCCATACACGCTGAAAGGATGACAGGCAAGCAGCATGGGTACCCTCAGCAGTGGGCCAAGCTGTCGCTTCCCCCTCCTCCTCATGCTCCTCCCCCTCCTCCTCAACGCGATGAGATATAGACATGAGGGTGCTCTGACTATCCAGCGACATACTGTCTTCCCCCGCCTCCGTTTCCAAGCGCAAAGCAGCTGCCTTTATGCTTTGCAGGGAACTTCTCAAGAGGCATAGCAGAGGAATGGTGACGCTAATGATTGCAGCATCCCCGCTCACCATCTGGGTAGACTCCTCAAAGTTTCCAAGGACCTGGCAGATGGCTACCAACCAGGCCCACTCTTCTGTAAAGAATTGAGGAGGCTGACTCCCACTACGCCGCCCATGTTGGAGTTGGTATTCCACTATAGCTCTACGCTGCTCATAGAGTCTGGCCAACATGTGGAGCGTAGAGTTCCACCGTGTGGGCACGTCGCACAGTAGTCGGTGCACTGGCAGATTAAACAGATGTTGCAGGGTGCGCAGGGTGGCAGCGTCCGTGTTGGACTTGCGGAAATGTGCGCTGACCCGGCGCACCTTTCCGAGCAGGTATGACAAGTGTGGGTAGCTTTTCAGAAAGCGCTAAACCACCAAATTAAAGACATGGGCCAGGCATGGCACGTGCGTGAGGCTGCCGAGCTGCAGAGCCGCCAGCAGATTACGGCCGTTGTCACACACGACCATGCCCGGTTGGAGGCTCAGCGGCGAAAGCCAGCGGTCGGTCTGCTCTGTCAGACCCTGCAGCAGTTCGTGGGCTGTGTGCCTCTTCTCTCCTAAGCTGAGTAGTTTCAGCACGGCCTGCTGACGCTTGCTCACCGCTGTGCTGCCACGTCGCACGGCACCGACTGCTGGCGACGTGCTGCTGCTGCTGACACATCTTGATTGTGAGACAGAGGTTGCGTTGGAGGGGGAGGAGGGTGGTTTAGTGGAGGAAGCATACACTGCCGCAGATACCAGCACCGAGCTGGGGCCCGCAATTCTGGGGGTGGGTAGGACGTGAGCGGTCCCAGGCTCTGACTCGGTCCCAGCCTCCACTAAATTTACCCAATGTGCCGTCAGGGAGATATAGTGGCCCTGCCCACCTGTGCTTGTCCACGTGTCCGTTGTTAAGTGGACCTTGGCAGTAACCGCGTTGGTGAGGGCGCGTACAATGTTGCGGGAGACGTGGTCGTGCAGGGCTGGGACGGCACGTCGGGAAAAGTAGTGGCAACTGGGAACCGAGTAGCGCGGGGCCGCCGCCGCCATCATGCTTTTGAAAGCCTCCGTTTCCACAAGCCTATACGGCAGCATCTCCAGGCTGATCAATTTGGCTATGTGCACGTTTAACGCTTGAGCGTGTGGGTGCGTGGCGGCGTACTTGCGCTTGCGCTCAAACAGTTGCGCTATCGACGACTGGACGCTGCGCTGAGAGACATTGCTGGATGGGGCCGAGGACAGCGGAGGTGAGGGTGTGGGTGCAGGCTGGTAGGCACTCGTGCCTGTGTCCTCAGAGGGGGGTTGGATCTCAGTGGCAGGTTGGGGCACAGGGGGAGAGGCAGTGGTGCAAACCGGAGGCGGTGAACGGCCTTCGTCCCACCTTGTGGGGTGCTTGGCCATCATATGCCTGCGCATGCTGGTGGTGGTGGCTCCCCAGCTGATCTTGGCGCGACAAAGGTTGCACACCACTGTTCGTCGGTCATCAGGCGTCTCTGTGAAAAACTGCCACACCTTAGAGCACCTTGGCCTCTGCAGGGTGGCATGGCGCGAGGGGGCGCTTTGGGAAACAGTTGGTGGATTATTCGGTCTAGCCCTGCCTCTACCCCTGGCCACCGCACTGTCTCACCCTTTGCCCACACCCTGACTTGGGCCTCCGCGTCCTCGCCCGCGTCCACGTCCTCTAGGCCTACCCCTACCCCTCAGCATGCTGTATTACCAGTAGTGCAGAAACAGAACGCTGTAATTAAATGTGCCGCTTATTGGCCTGTGGTTGGAGGCTGACTTCGCTTACGGAACGCACAGCAGAGGCAGGAAAGAATTTTGCGCAAGCCTGCTGTAACACTTAGCTGGCTGCGTATGAATTAGGACAACTACCCCCAGCAGAGACCCAGTACACTTTTGGACAGGAATACAGCGGTGATGTAAGAGGCAACACAGAGGCAGGAAAGAATTTTGCGCAAGCCTGCTGTAACACTTAGCTGGCTGCGTATGAATTAGGACAACTACCCCCAGCAGAGACCCAGTACACTTGTGGACAGGAATACAGCGGTGATGTAAGAGGCAACACAGAGGCAGGAAAGAATTTTGCGCAAGCCTGCTGTAACACTTAGCTGGCTGCGTATGAATTAGGACAACTACCCCCAGCAGAGACCCAGTACACTTTTGGACAGGAATACAGCGGTGATGTAAGAGGCAACACAGAGGCAGGAAAGAATTTTGCGCAAGCCTGCTGTAACACTTAGCTGGCTGCGTATGAATTAGGAGAACTACCCCCAGCAGAGACCCAGTACACTTGTGGACAGGAATACAGCGGTGATGTAAGAGGCAACACAGAGGCAGGAAAGAATTTTGCGCAAGCCTGCTGTAACACTTAGCTGGCTGCGTACGAATTAGGACAACTACCCCCAGCAGAGACCCAGTACACTGAGGACGGTCACAGGCAGCCCAAATAGATTTTTTTCCCCAAATGTTTTTGGAAAGGCCCACTGCCTATATACACTAAATATGTCTTCTGTCCCTGCCTCACCACTACTGGCCCTGGACAATGTAAAATTACTGCAGGACGCAATGCTCTGCACGGCCGATATACAAAAAAAAAAAAGAAAAGTGCAACACTGCAAAAAGCAGCCTCCACACTACTGCACACGGTTAGTTGTGGCCCTAAGAAGGACCGTTGGGGTTCTTGAAGCCTAAAATAACTCCTAATGCTCTCCCTATAGCAGCTCCGGCACCAGCAGCACTGTCCCTGATCTCTGTCAGAATGCATCTGTGGCGAGCCGCGGGAGGGGCCGATTTATATACTCGGGTGACACCTGATCTCGCCAGCCACACTCTGCAGGGGGTGGTATAGGGCTTGAACGTCGCAGGGGGAAGTTGTAATGCCTTCCCTGTCTTTCTATTGGCCAGAAAAGCGCGCTAACGTCTCAGAGATGAAAGTGAAAGTAACTCGAACATCGCGTGGTACTCGTCTCGAGTAACGAGCATCTCGAACACGCTAATACTCGAACGAGTATAAGGGTGCATTCACACGAACGTATATCGGCTCGGTTTTTACGCCGAGCCGATATACGTTGTCCTCGTGTGCAGGGGGGGAGGATGGAAGAGCCAGAAGCAGGAACTGAGCTCCTGCCCCCTCTCTGCCTCCTCTCCGCCCCTCTGCACTATTTGCAATGGGGAGAGGTGGGACGGGGCGGGGCTAATTCGCGAAACTTAGTCCCGCCCACGCCCCGCCTCTTCCCATTGCAAATAGTGCAGAGGGGCGGAGAGGGGGACGGGAGCTCAGTTCCTTCTCCTGGCTCTTCCATCCTATCCCCCCCCTGCACTCGAGGACAACGTATATCGGCTCAGCGTAAAAACCGAGCCGATATACGTTCGTGTGACTTCACCCTCAAGCTCGGACGAGTATGTTCGCTCATCTCTAGTCACTATAGTTAATCATTTTGAAAATAGCATTCTAAGCCATGAAATTTTTAACTTGATTATTTTCTCTCACAGACAGTATGACACTAACTAATAATCATGTATTTAGATTACCAGCCTATCAGGCATTTACCAATTTGATACATGTTAGAAAGCATATCCATACTGCTTTACCTTCCTGTGCTGTATGCAACATAAGAGAAGCATATCTGGATCCCAAAAGAAAGTACAAAAGGTTTAAAACTTATGCTGACATTGTACCTACTAACCTTGATTCAGAATTGAATTTCTAGTGATCGACAATTGAAGTTTGTAATGTTATATAATCTGGGGGCCTTGTGGCGCAGAGTGTTAAGGCAGCCATATGCAGTCCTAAGCTCTCCCTCACTACCTCAGGGCTCAGTCAGACGAGTGGTGATCCGCGCGTATTTCCACACGGAAAAGCACCTGCACCATGTGCGGACGAAAATCCACATGACCAGGTCCATTGCCAGCCATATGTTCTTTTTCTGGCAGGTGCGGATTTTCGTACGAACCTGCGGTGTGGGCGTTTTTCCGTGTGGAAATACGCGCGGATCCCCGCTCGTCTGACTGAGCCCTGAAGGTTGCAGGTTCAATTCCCATATGGTTCAGGTCGTTCAAGGTTGACTCAGCCTTACGAGGTTGGTAAAATGAGTACCCAGCTTGCTTAAATAAATTACCTGAAAGCGCTGCGGAAAATATACAAAATAACAAGTCCCTTTCGCCCTTATCAGCCAAGCATCCTACATGCTTTCCTTGCTGCTTGATCACACTGAGTACTCATTTCGAGGCTGTCAGAATTTCTAAATGCTTCTCTTCTGAAGTCCTAGTTAAAACAGAAAAAATAATCAGATACTCATTCCTAGGATTTCTTCTAGGATAATGTAAAAGTGCATTATTTTACATTTGGAAACATTGAACTGTACTTTGCATCGTTTTGTTCAATTATTCAGTAAGACTTAATCTGTCCCATGTTCAAAACACCACCAGAAGTATCAATCCTATTGCACACTTGTGTGTCATCTGCAAACAGACAGACCTTACCTGTTAAACCTTCTCCTATGTCACTTACAAACATATTAAAAAGAAAAGGACCCAGAACTAACCTTTGTGGTACACCACTTGTAACTACTCTGTTTTCAGAATACACTCCATTAGCAGCAACACTCTGATAGATATACTTTAAGTGCTCAAATATCCTCTTTTAATGAGAGTTTCCATTAGTTTAACTAACTGTCCTGTAGCTTTAATTAGAATCTCATTCCACCTTCTTGTGGTGTGATAGACATGATAATTAGTTAGTATAAAATGTCTATTGATTTGTATAAACCAAATGTATTATGCTATTGTAATGACTTTTTAACTTAGTGGAGGTTAATGGCCACACAATCTCATCATGGTATTTGTTGGACAATGGTATGGTGAAAGATGTGTGGTGTAATGTTAGCTGAGTACATAAAGTTGCACAAACAGCCTCTAAGAGTTAAAGGTCATAGTGTTATATGTATACTCGTCCAATACTGAGTGTTTTCCTAGCCCTCTTCCACCCCCCCACACAGACACTATTTAAACAATGAGTTGCCACGTACACAGACATTGCTTAAGGTTGCCTACATGCTAAGAAGACAAAGTCCAAGCTACATCGGGCTTGAGGAAGGGTGGGCAGAGAGGCGGGAGATTCTATATGATCCGACAAATGAGAATCTTATATGTTACTGATGTAATCTGTTGCACGCCCATTAAAGGGCAGGTGTTATGTGTTATAATAAAAAGCCTGAGGCACTACACATTGTAGAGACTCTCCCGGTTTAGACCAGCATTTGTGTCTGATCTGGTCGATGATGTGTGCACACTATACAATTTGGAAGCTACAAAATACCCCGAAAC
The DNA here is from genome assembly GCF_035609145.1 of Eleutherodactylus coqui. Lineage (NCBI taxonomy): Eukaryota > Metazoa > Chordata > Amphibia > Anura > Eleutherodactylidae > Eleutherodactylus > Eleutherodactylus coqui. The sequence goes on along the minus strand of NC_089837.1, from coordinate 251,232,967 downwards.
CTGCTGGAGAAAATATGATCTAGCACAAATTGGTGTCCCTGGGTGGGCCGAGTAGAGATTTTTGATTTCTTTCATTCTGGAAAAATACAGAGATCGGCAGATAGCACGCAGAACTCAGGGGCCCGAAAAACTACAGAACACGGTAAGATTGTTTTATGTAAATCTACCGATGTGAGCTGATTTCTAACTGCTAATCTGCCTGCTTCTGATCCAGAGTGATAAATCAATGAAAGGCAGGTAATATAGTTCTTTCTACTCGGAAAAGACCACCGTTTTAACCTGCCTAAGGGGTATTCTGTATGCTGGGTATGATGTCTTAGACGGTTAAAGATTGTGTATACAAGACCAAGAGATAAATTCTGTGAGGGTTAATGTGTCAGAAGGGCGGACTTGGCTGTTTAAGTCTGAGGGAACACGCCAGAGAGAGACACTTACTCCTAGGTAACTAGTGTGAGGTTAGGAAAATTTATGATACGCATATTTACCTGTATGATTGAGCGTGTTATGTTCTCATATGTGAAAAGGTATATACGCGGGAATTATAGCCGTGCTTTGTGTGTCGGCTGAGGGCTCCAGAAACTCTTGGTCATTGAAAATAATAAGTCTTTGTGTGTTTCAGACGTTTAGGTTAAAGAATGTGCAGTGTTTATTATTGGGGGAGGGTTACTGATAAGAGAGTGGACTGAAGTTAAGCCACTGAAAGCTTTTCCCAGTTAACCTGTTTGTTCCCTTTGCCTATAGTGTTAATGTGAAGAGGTGGAATTTAGTAAAGGAGTTTTACTGTGTCTAGAAAGTTTAAATAGGATAGAATAAGCAGGCAGAATAGAATGAGGGATCATTACAGGATGTTTTGGAATATGCAAAACATGTAGAAACGTTTTACAAAGAAAAGGATCAGGAAAAGTTGCAGAAATGAGTATGGTAAGATAGACTGCAGAATGTTTTCAGAAGATGAGCAGGAAGCCCAGCAGAAAGAAAGGTGTTTTAGCTAGTTTTTGCTAGGAGGTGGTATAATGTAGGAAAGAGATTCAAGAGGGGAAAGCGTGTAGTGGGGGATGTGTATTGCTTATGAACAATGTAATGCCTTTGTGTTGACTACAGCCCCTCCCTGTAATGGCGGCCGCACTTGCAATGTTTAAAACCCCACATAGTGTGACTCTGCAGCAAATGTGGTGAGCCCTGCCCCAACCCTGAAGTTACTTCCCCCCATGTGCTCACTTTCAGGGTGTGTGATGTTACTTCCGGCCATTCCAATCCGGGATAGGACTAAGCCCTGCCCCTTCCTCCTCCAGCAGCCATCTTGCCTCACCTGGGAAACTTGTAGCCCCGCCCCTTTCTGCTTCTGGCGGCCATTTTGCTGCACTTGGGAGGCCTACATTCCCTAATGCCACTGTATCCAGTGCTAACCTCATGATTGTCTGAAGTAAGGTTTTGTTTGACCGGACTTTGTTACACTCCAAGATGTGGCCACTTTGGATGTGTGATAAGTTCAGGGAAACAAACCTTTGTGAAGATGCAGCTTGGGACATAGTAGATGACTAAGCTGGTTTATAGTGCATGGAAGATTGGAGTTGATGCATGGGGGACAGAGGCCAGGAATTCATGACAGGGGACGCTCTCTCATGTTCCCAGGGCTCTGTTTTCCACTGCCTGCTTCTCCAATGGATGTTCAGACAGATGATGTTACGGAAGGCTCCTACAGATGGAATAATTTCCCTATAGTCACCCAGCAAACTTTTTCACGCAATTTGATGAAGTAATTTTACTTTTTATGTGAGAAAGAGGGACTAAATTGCCCAGAGTAGGATGTTAATTCATCCGTATTCTTTAGTTTTTTCCTTAAGTCTTTTGTATATTCTAGTGTCCGTCTACACTGAAGCTATAATTATATTCCTACAGGAGAGTGAAAGTTAAACGCTGGACATTCCCTGAAATACTATTACACTGGGTGACGTAAAATTTTACTTGTGTTGCGCCCCCTTGTGTTAAAAAATGCTAACTGCGACCTGAAGAGAAAAAAAAAAAAAATCTAAAGGATATTTTCGCTCAGACTTCGCTGCATACAATGTCACCTTGACCTACAAAGTGCTTGTTTTTGTGCCTCTTGGTTTCCTTTTTCAACTTGTACTAGTTTGAACGCAATTACTCTTTTTTCCATTGAGTATTCCGGTTCAAAAGGGGGGAGGCATAGGTGATCTGGGTCATAGATGATGTAGGTGTTGTAGATCAGCTATTGGGTTTAAAAAAAAAAAAAAAGGAAATAAAATAAAAAGGAAATAAATGATTTTGTGCTACAAGATTCCGAGCCATGTGAAATAGAACATCAGCACGATTATTTAGTACTAATACAGTAAGAAACTGCAGGTATGCAAACAGTTACCAGAACCTCTGTTGACGATGCATATGTTGAGCTTTTTGCAGATGGTACCAGGGTGAGGATTGATGACTCCACATGGGATATGCAGTGGTCACACAACAAGATGTCCTAGAAGCAGAAGCTCTGCCTCCGCATGTCTCAGCACAAGAAGCGGAATTGAAGGCCCTCACTGAGGCGAGTAGAGTGGCGAGAGGTAAGACGGCAATCCTTTACACTGACTCCTGGTATGCATTTGGCATAGCTCATGATTACGGCCCAATATGGAAGGCCAGCAGGACAACCAATTGAGAATGGTGCAGCGGTACAGAGTCGCATGGAGGCCCTACTTCTACCTGACAAAGTTGAGAGTTCGCACCGATTCCTACACTGCAGAGGCGAGAGATGACACCCTCGCTGACAGCATAGCAAAGGCAGCGGCCCTCAAGCCGTGGAAGAAAGAAGAAAGATACTGACGGCATGAGTCAGTGGTAAAAACTTTGGACATTGACAAAATTTGGACTTTGATATGCTAAAAGACTTTTACAGTTACTAGCCAGCAAGGAAGGAAAGAATAAATGGACTAATATGGGAGCAGCAGAAACAGGACCGTGTATGGTGAACAGTCAACAGCACTTGCCCACCACAGTTCCTGTATCCCATGATGGCCCAGCTGATGGACGGAAAGACCCACCTAGTAAAGCAGCAATGACGACGACGCTTGAAAGAGGACGGGCGACTTCTGGGTTCTCTGTAGCTGCTGCATCATTTGTCCAGTTTAGCATGATCTATGCCATAGGTGAGTCAGAGCAGAAGTAAATTTGCCACATCTCACTTGCCGGGACCACTCTACCAATTTCAGGGATTGCAAATTGACTACGTTCAGCTCCCACTTGTTGGGAAGTATGAATACGTGCTTGTTGTTGTTGATGTCTTTGCAGGTTGGAGGTCGACCCTGTTACCAAGGCAAACAAGTAGGTAACCGCAAAGAAGCTCATGAACGAGGTAAACTGTGAATATGGGGTACCAGAAGTGATTCAGAGTCAGACAGAGGTATAAACTTCGCAGGTGAATGTAACATGTCATGTCTGCTCTGGGTGTATCCCAGGCCTTTTACATACTCTACCATCTTTAGAGTAGTGGAAAGGTGGAGAGACTTAGTGGCACGCTAAAAAGTAAGATACTTAAAAATGACGCCACTTTGGAAAGACTGCCATCCAATAGCCCTATTCAGTGTTAGATATGAACCCAGGGGGGATCATACATTATCTCCCTACGAGATTGTTTGGGCTAGCCCCAAGGCTAGGTTGTTACTATCCTCAGTAGTTACAATTACAATCTGATGTGTTGACTAAGTATGTGATTTCCGTTGTTAAAGAACTAACCAAAGCCTGTGCACAGGTGTTCTCTTCCAGACTCAGAGGCAGACACTGGGACACATATCTTGCAGCCTGGGGACTGGGTGTGCGTCAAGAAGTTCCCCAGGAAGCACCCTCTTGAGCCCCGATTTGATGGCCCCTACCAGGTGCTTCTGACTACTGCCACAGCTGTGAAACTAGCCGAAAGACTTACATGGATCCATGCTTCATACTGTAAGAAAGCTTCAGATCCGGGAGACCAGTCTTAGTTGTGCCAAGGACATTACTCTGGTTAGGGCTAATGAGAGAGGAGGGTGGCAACTGGAATCCTTAGTCGGAAGAATATGAGGGTATGGTTACCTTCTGGTATAACTCGTCCAATACTTAAGTAGCCGCATATCCCTTCGACTATGGTACTATGGTCCCGTGTCTAGGCGCAAGATCTCACCGCAGGCCAGATTTAGCTCAGTCCAGCTGGTTATATGACTTATATACCCGGGGAATACAATATGTTTGCGCCACTGATAATGTCTGGGGAGAAGACTGCCGTTATTGGGGATTAGTGGGATGGAACGCAGGAACAGACTAGTCATATAAACTGCGAAGTGCCTTAAATAAGAAAGATAAGAGCGGGAAATCCCTAATTAGTCGTATAACCCTCTTTGAGAATAATAAGGACAGCAGGTATTGGAAGGCTGAACTTAGTATGTTGCTTGGTTTTAATGCGGTTTTTACACTAACCATGGGAGATCCAAGCCCGGGGGACGGGGGGGGGGGGGGGGACGTACAGTCTGGGGACATACTGATACGGGAGGACAGATCCCTTAGGGAAGTTTAAAATATATGGTAGATGCACCCGAATGGAAGCCTTCACTTAGTCCTGTGCCCATAATTAACCCCCTCCGCCGTAAGATAAAGACCTTGACGAACATGATGACTATAGCCAACCCTACCTTTGTGGACACCTTGACAGTAGCGACTGGCTACTCTGACCAGAATCTCTGGTTGGAGTTGATGAGGTACAATGCTAACGGGAGCAACAAGTCTAACTGTTGCGTGTGCGGGCGGTAGTGCCCGACTACACTCGGGGATGGTCCCCCTAAATCTCCCTGTAGATGCTGAAGAGTGGTTTCTTAGTCTCTTCACGAACATTTCCGCTAATTACACTGTTCGTGAGAAGTGGAAGAAGGAATACTCTATAACTACTTAAGTGTTTTGCACCGGAGAGAGTATTACTGACTACCCTGGAAACTACACCTGCCAGGCAAATAGGCAGGGTGGAGGGAGATTTTTGGGGAACTCACCAATGGGTATTGCACCTCCTACAGTACGATAGGAGGGGAATGGATGCAGAATCAGGTCCAGTCCTCAGGAGACGTTTACTGGCTTTGTGGAGACATGAGGTAGAGGACCCGCCTGGAGGGAAATTGGACAGGGGAGTGTGCCTTAGTAAAGCCCTTATGCTCCTCCACATCCTGTCAGACAGCATTGAGGATAATGAGGTTACCCCAATAGTTAATTTATCTCGATCCAACTCAGTCTGTGTTTTGTGGTTATCCTGTCATGTTGGTCTATCCTTGTTTTCCGCATAGGTACGGCGGTTCCTTCCAGTCTTGTCACTAGGTAGTGTAGGGTCAGTGCAGGCGGCCTGGACGTGTCCACCATCTGGGCTATCTCCAGGAGGGACATTGGTGTGGGTGAAGATTAGGGAGTCCCAGGCCGTGCGTACCTGTGCACACTACTAGTATTGTAACATTATACTAGAGCGAGAAGAGACACCCCTGGTGGTAGTTTTGATCTACACGTGTACATTGACATCATAGGATAGCCAAGGGGGGTACCTGACGAGTTTTAAAATTAGAGACCAAGTTAAAACTAGATTCAGTCCATTTTCCTGATCATTATGGTAAATAAACGTTGACTGGATTAATTATGTTTATTATAATTAGCAGTGGTTTATAAATTATACTAGAGACGCCTTATAGGGACTAGTCGACCAATAGGACCTACCTCGACTATGACTTTTCAAAATAGAATGGCCTTAGATATGATTTTAGCTAAAAAGGGGAGTGTCTGTAAGATGATAGGGGAGACTTGTTGTACCTACATCCCAGACGACACGTGACCCGCAGGTAAAGACGCAGTTGCCATTAAGAAGCTGACCGCACTAACTAAAAAGAGCTAACCTTTGGGACCAGCACTCGCCATGGATGAGCGGGTGGTAAAGGATCCTGGCACAGACGGGCGTCGCTGTTGTATGTAAACTGATGATTACCTTTTCTGTTCTAGTCTGCTGTGTTATCCCCTGTGTCAGAGAGACCTGTGAAACTGATGCTGGAAAAGCTACTCCCACAATGAGTTCGCTGGATGCATCCCCAGAAGGAGTGGACAAGTCCTACACCCCCTTGAAGACTCTAAAACGAACCTTCAACGAGCTCCGATTATAGGCTCACACGCAGAGAACTGTGAAAATTTGATGGGAAGAGTTAGAGGATAGACATTTTAAGGGGGGATTGTGATAGACATGATAATTAGTTAGTATAAAATGTCTATTGATTTGTATAAACCAAATGTATTATGCTATTGTAATGACTTTTTAACTTAGTGGAGGTTAATGGCCACACAATCTCATCATGGTATTTGTTGGACAATGGTATGGTGAAAGATGTGTGGTGTAATGTTAGCTGAGTACATAAAGTTGCACAAACAGCCTCTAAGAGTTAAAGGTCATAGTGTTATATGTATACTCGTCCAATACTGAGTGTTTTCCTAGCCCTCTTCCACCCCCCCACACAGACACTATTTAAACAATGAGTTGCCACGTACACAGACATTGCTTAAGGTTGCCTACATGCTAAGAAGACAAAGTCCAAGCTACATCGGGCTTGAGGAAGGGTGGGCAGAGAGGCGGGAGATTCTATATGATCCGACAAATGAGAATCTTATATGTTACTGATGTAATCTGTTGCACGCCCATTAAAGGGCAGGTGTTATGTGTTATAATAAAAAGCCTGAGGCACTACACATTGTAGAGACTCTCCCGGTTTAGACCAGCATTTGTGTCTGATCTGGTCGATGATGTGTGCACACTATAAAATTTGGAAGCTACAAAATACCCCGAAACCTGCTGGAGAAAATATGATCTAGCACAGTGGTTCTGAACAGTGGTACCCCAGGACCCTGTACAACTTATTTGCAATACAAAGTGTGTATTGCCATCTCCTTGTTATTTAGCTAATCATGGCATAGTTTACTTTATTCTATGCTTAGCTGGCTAATCACCTGAGAGTTTCTAGATTTGGCTGTTATTGGTTCTAGTGTAAAATCCAAAGGGACTGCCATTACCGCTTTTTGTCCAATTTTACTACTTTATAACTAATGCTATTTCAGATCAGGATGGTAGATCCCACTGGATTAATGCAAGCTATAACTGCTCATCTTTTCAGTTCACTATTCATCAATCATTCCGAACGGTACAATTTTCAGTGACTCTTAACAACAGCAAAGCAATTAGCTCATGTACATGTGCAATTTTAATCTTAAATATGTTTTTTATAACAGTAGTAAAGAATCTTACAAGGATGCAGCTTTCAATTGCTGTCTTGGGTATAGACACTTATAATTTGAAATGATTAGTTGAATGCATGCTCATAATTTGTAACTTTGACCTTCTGCTTTATCTGTTTTTTTTTTATTCCTAAGTATATGTGCCTGTTTGGTACTTTTGCTATTGTAATTGTGAAAATGAGAAATGAAACAGTTTGATAAAAAAAAATAATCTTGCATATTAAAAATATAAAAATAAAAATAGCATACATTTTGTGACTAAAGTAACTATGTTCAATGGCAATTACAGCAAGGCTGTAAAAGCACTGACCTGTGATCAGGCCGAAGTTGTGTAAGATCAAGGGAAATGTGGGAATACAGGTGTGTTGCACTTGAAATCACTGACAGAAAGGATGTCGCAGACACGGTATCTTGAGGCAAAGAAAACTTTACTTACAGTTGAGGGAAATAAGTATTGCACATCTCTATTGAGGTACAAAACATAAACAAATGCAATTCAATAAAGCTCTGGTGGTAGTGATAGTGGCTCCTTCAAGTGGCTAACCTTAATAGGCATGTCTCAGTCTCTATGATTCTCTCTCTTCCTCACTTGCCTGTCAATTATACACCTTGTGGTATGTCTGCAATTAAAAAGTAATTGATGTAAGATGAAGAGAACCCTGATGTATGCAGCCAGGTCCACAGTGAATTATGTCATCTAAAACAAAGCACACCAAATTTTTAAAATTGTGAACAAACAAGAAATGTATATTATACAATATGTTGTATAATATTATGTTTTCAGTTTTAAACTTTATTTTTAAATAGTTACTCTACATTTGACTTACTGCATTTAAAATAAACCAAACTTGATTCATATTTAAGTATGCAAGGTAAGGAAGTTTCCCTTTAAGGCAAATCAATTTCCTGAAGTTGACACAAGTTGATATATTAACTCACTATAATTTGCACAAGCAGTCAATGTGGCAATGTGCTGCTGCTAGCCACAATTAAAGTTTCAAATGATTTGGGACTTTCCAGTACGTGAGGGATAATATGCAGAAGCACATGCACACAAAATATTTCCTTAAAACTATAAAAGGAGTGCCAAGATTGATTGTGATAAAGAACATCTCAACCACAATCTTTGAACTCATATAAAACTATATTTTAAGTTATTTACATTCTTTACGGGCATATTTTAAGAGATTTTCCTACCAAAATATATATTCCCTATATACAGCATATGGAATAAATGTCTGGTGGCTGCGATTCTGATTGCTGGAACCTTGAAATCTTCAGCCAATGAAGTTATGATGTACATGCTCAACCATCAATCCATTCACATCTATGGTACAGACAGAGACCAAACCACTCAAAAATCTGCCTTTGTCCCATGGAAAAAGAATAAGAAGCAATGTATTACAGTGAACCAATCAAGGTCCAGATTTCAACCCAATTGAAAGGCTGGGGTGAAACCATATAAGAGTTGGACATAAACAAATGAACTGTTTATGAAGAAGAGTGGGCTAAAATTCCTTCAGAACAATGTGAGAGTCTGCTAAAGTCATACAGAAAATGATTACTTCAAATTATTGCTAAGTTCATTCTACATGATACTGATTTGTGTATTTAATTATTTCACACACTGCTTCTGTTGTTTGGCCTTTTTGTTAGATAAATGACAAGGTACAAATTACCATGTATTGTTGTTAATTCAAGGTTGTATTTACCTAATTTTTAGTCGATCTAAAGACCAGATATTATTTTTAGTATGCCCTGATACACAAAACCATAGAATTCAAAGACTGTGTACTTTATTGTAACCTTACTACCAAGATGTCAAAGCGTCTTATAGTTTCAATAGGCACTTAGTTGTGGGTGTTTAGTTTTGTTAGATAATTCTACATATCAAAAATGTATGTCCCAAATGATATAATACCCTCAATAGCAGTAACAATCACAGAACTCAATAACAGTAATACCTATAGGGCCTAAAATAACAGTAAAAAACATATAACACCCAATAAAATTAACTTTCTCAAACTGAATTTACATGCCCAACCAACATTCACATCAACAGACAGAGACCGATCTACTCGAAAATCCGCCTTCATTCCATGGAAATGAATAGAAAGGTTCTCATGCATGCACACCACTGGTTCACTTACAAAGGCATTTGAAAGCACAGTTCTTGAGATTACTAGGGTCCCAGAGGTTTAACCTTCATTGATCAGCCATTGCTCCACTATTCTGTGGACAGGGAATAAATGTCTTTGGTTGTAAAAATTCCCCTAGTTTTAACATTTTGTTGAGCCCAGTTCAAACATTTCTTGAACCTTTTCATACACTTCAACATTTAAAGATAGGAAAGCCATAACAACCCTAGTACTGTATTAGAGAATAATTAATAACTTAAAGAACAGCAAAATTTTAAGTTGACCTTCATGGGGTGTGAAAAGTGCAAACTCAAGTACAGACTTTTCATATTACCTAATTTTTAACACCAATATTTCCTTGATGGTGTTTGTAGCTACAGGGGTTCCATAAGTGCTTCAGATGGCTTCAGATGGCCCTCTGTACCATCTCAGCTTCAAATGTACCCCCACACAGTGTTTTAAACTACAATTTCCCTAATCCAATGCCCATCAAATGTGCAGCTGCATATTCTTTCAAGAGTCCCTGTCAGAGATCGTCCGCCTACAGAACAGAATTCTAGAAAATGGAGAAACCATAACAGGCGCAATGTACATTGCAAGCAGAGTGTTTTAACAATTTTCTAGCTTTACAACAGGGGTGTACAGCTCCAGTCCTCAAAGTACGTCAGAAGGTCATGTTTTAAGCATTTCCTATAGTAAAAAAAAACAGTGGCAATGTCTAAATCACTGACAATAATTATATCACCTCTGCAATACTGAGGAAATCCTTAAAACATGATCTGTTCGGCTGCTTTGTGAACTGGAGTTACACACCTGTTTAGAAGATATAATACATCACTCAGATAAATGGTTGATGCATCACCCAGATAAATAATGAATACAGTGGTTAGTGCATGAATTAGTTAGGTACATATCTGTTTTATACATGACCTTCTTTCAAACTGGATCAAAAAGGGTGTTGTTATGCAATATGTTTTAAAAGGGTGCTTCTAGCAATTATATAAGCTTTCCTGAGGATATAATACATCTTCTTTTAGTGTCCGGTAAAGCGATTTATAACATTTGTTTACCATACTGTATGTACACTGTTCCCTCTAAGCTGTGCACACTAGAATTAGGAGAGTTAAAATGCAGGTCGAGCTGCTACTGGGTACATGAAGCCTCTTTAGTATGCTTTAATTCTTTCCTTTCCAGAGTGCATAGCTTAGTGGGAAAACTGCATGTGTCCATCCTTAAGTGTTAGTGAATTATGTTAGACTGTAAAAAAATAGATATTAAGCACACATCTATATTTAGGCCTAATGCACACAGAGTCGCACAGAGTCTGCATGAGGAATCCCGCATGAAATCCGCCTGGCGTCCGTGTGTACCTGCCTTTCTTGATCTGTACTGCAGATGGACCGCATGGCTTACCGTCAACATGCGCAGTACATATCTTTTTTTAAAACTTCTGCTTTTCCCCCGGAATCCCCGGCCCATCCACAATGTCAATTATGGATGGTCCGTGGATTGGATGGCTTCTAATTTCCATTGACTTCAAAAGAAGCCATAATTGTGGGAATTGCAGGAAAATGGAGCATGCTGTGATTTTCCATCCCCAATTGGTTTCCGCTCCTTTGCATAAAGAATAATTTTTCCATAGCATCCTATGGAGGGTTAATTGCTGCAGAACCCGGAGGCAGATGCCCGCTCCCGATTCCACAGCAAAAATCTGACCATGTGCATTAGGACTTACATGGAGCTAACGCTCAACATGACTATAAGTGTCTTTATACACATTGATTCAAAGAGTGAAGGAAAGTCTATATTATATGAAAGCCCTTCACAGACTAGACTTTTTAAAAACTCATAGATAATTTTTATTAGATAATCATTAAAAACACTCACACTAGGATTCAACAACTGTGGCGTGAAGCCCATGGACACATATATAGGCCTCAGCACAGACTAGACATTACACAGAACTCAGACCCAGATATAGAAGAGTAATACTCTCGTCAGCTCATAAAAGAATGACCCTGTATATTGGGTCTAGATGAAGTAACCCAATTTAAACTATATGTCTGGGAATTGGACAATGCGTATGCTTCTAATAGTATTGACTCATTTAGTCGGTGATAGATGAGTTTTAATATCCCATTCTGCCAACTATGAAATTTAAGCTCTTCTGGCTCAACGCATTTCCCCACCAATATGGCAGATTCTCAGGAAATGCAAGAGCCCAATTATGAAGACATATAACAGAGATTGTTAACTATACGAGTAACAATTAGAGGACACTTATTTTTGGTATTACAACAGTGGCAACAAAAGTTCACTCACCCTATTATCCACATGATCAAAGTCCAATACTGGTTCTGTAATGTACTGTTGGCACCTGATTTAAAGGCGCTGAATATTGACAGAAGCAGTGGGTTAGGAGCAGTTTATTAAGACCAGTACTGATTCAATAATGTATTAGCAGTACCTGATTTACAGGTGCTGAGTACTGGCTAAAGAAATAGCTAGATGAGAGCTTGAAAAGCAAAAGGGCTTATCTAAGGCAGCTAGGACGATCCCTATGCTAGCCTATTGATACTAATAGTGCCTATTGCTGGCTTCAATCAGCCCCTTCCTACATCTAGATTAGCCCCTTAGAGATCTTTTCAAAATAAAAAAAGCAGAGCCCATGCCCTTTATACAGGGTCCATCTAAATCCAATATACAGGGTCATTCTTTTATGACCTGACTTGAGAGTATTCCTCTCCTATATCTGGGTCTGAGTTCTGTGCTATGTCTGTTACTGGGGTGCTGATTCCCATATATGTGTACATGGGCTTCTCGCTACTGTTGTCTAGTCCTAGTGTGAGTGTTTTTAATGATTATCTAATAAAAATTATCTACGAGTTTTTAAAAAGTCTAGTCTGTGAAGGTACAATACACATTGTGATCAAATTGTAACAGCCAACTGGCTAAGCAACTTCATTGTACACTGAGAGCCAGTAGTCAATCATCCATATGTAGTCTTTTGCAAATTGAAAACACTTCCACTATACAGCTGGGATTGCTGCTGTCAGAAGCCCCACCAATATGCAAGTAGCTATGGCAAGGAAACAAATTAAGTGTAAACTAGAGATGAGCAAACGTACTCGTCCGAGCTTGATGCTTGCTCGAGTATTAGGGTACTCGAGAGGCTCGTTACTTGAGACGAGCACCACGCGATACTCGAGTCAATTCCATTTCCTTCCCTGCATGTTTTGCGCCATTTTCTGGCCAATAGACATCAGCAAGGGAGCCACCAGTACCAGCCTCACCACCACCAGCATGTGCAGGTATATGATGGCCAAGCACCCCACAAGGTGGGACGAAGGCCTTCACCGCCTCCGGGTCGTACCACTGCCTTTCCCCCTGTGCCCCAACCTGCCACTCAGATCCAACCCCCTCTCAGGACACGGGCACGAGTGCCTCACGGCCTGCACCCACACCCTAACCTCTGGTGTCCTCGGCCCCATCCAGCAATGTCTCTCAGCGCAGCGTCCAGCTGTCGCTAGCGTAAGCGTTGGAGCGCAAGCGCAAATACGCCGCCACTCACCCGCATGCTCAAGCATTAAACGTGCACATTGCCAAATTGATCAGCCTGGAGATGCTGCCGTACAGGCTTGTGGAAACGGAGGCTTTCAAAAACATGATGGCAGCGGTCCCGCGCTACTCGGTCCCTAGTCGCCACTATTTTTCCCGGTGTGCCGCCCCAGCCCTACACCAGCACGTCTCCTGCAACATCAATCTTGCCCTCACCAACGCGGTTACTGGGAAGGTCCACTTAACCACGGACACGTGGACAAGTACTGACGGTCAGGGCCACTATATCTCCCTGATGGCACATTGGGTGAATTTAGTGGAGGCTGGTACCGAGTCAGAGCCTGGGACTGCACACGTCCTACCCACACCCAGAATTGCGGGTCCTTCCTCGGTTCTGGTATCTGCGGCGGTCTATGCCACCTCCTCTAAACCCTCCCCCTCCTCCTCCTCCAACAATGAAAACATTCTTGGCAAATGCTTTCGCTTTGGTCCGTCTTGCTCCGGTTCAAGAATTTCACCTCTAGCGGCATAATACGAATGCCTCCGGCCGTCCCTCTTAATCATGGCCCCAGTTCCAAAAACCAACAAAATAGAACCGGGGTCCTATTCCATTATTCCTAGCTGAAGCATTCAGCCGACCCCCGGTATAAGGAGAACCTTTCCACTCTCATTCCTGAAGAGGGGTTCGAGAGTGATGCAATACCACAGGGCCCTGGTGGACAAACTGATGGTAAACTTCCCATCTGACAGCGCTAGTGGCAGAAAGCACAGTTCCGATGGCCAAGTAGCAGGGGAGGCGCGGAGATCAGGCAGCATGTTCAGCGCAGGCAGGGAACACTGTCCAAGGCCTTTGGCAGCTTTATGGCTCCTCAGCAAGACTGCGTCACCACTCCCCAGTCAAGGCTGAGTCGGAGGGATGCCTCTGCTCTATACAACTATTGGGTGTCAAAGCTGGACACGTGGCACGAACTTGCGCTGTATGCCCTGGAGGTGCTGGCTTGCCCTGCCGCTAGCGTCTTGTCAGAGAGGGTGTTTAGTGCAGCTGGGGGAATCATCACGGACCAGCGTACCCGCCTGTCAACTGCCAGTGCCGACATGCTTACATTCATAAAGATGAACAAAGCCTGGATTTCCCCAGACTTCTCTTCTCCACCGGCGGAGAGCAGCGGAACCTAAAGATTCTTTTCGCTGCAAGCGCAGATAAAAGCACTCTTCTCTGTCACCGGTAAAACGGGGCATTTAGCTTTGTCAATCTGTCTCTGACATTAGTCCTCCTCCTGCTACTCCTCCTCCAGAAACAACATGTCATCGCGCTGAACGGCCAATTTTTCTGCGGCTCAAAAGGCTCATCTACATCTACCAATGTTTTTACAATTTTTCTAAGTTTCAACAGTATTGAGACTGTAACATGAACCAATTTTTTTTAACAGGGCTGCCTACAGGCTCTGTTACAAATTAAGCAACAATGAGCTGTATCTTTAAAAAAATGTTTATGGGTTTCACCTGCCCTTTCGGTTGATAAATTTTTCAGAGGTACACTTGTACTCTTGGCACACTAATTTTTGTGGCCCACGCCTACAGTCTTATCCAACTAATTTTTCCGGCGTTCGCCTACGCTCATGGTATCCCAATGTTTCAGAGGTTGACCTATACTATTACTACAGAAATTTTACTGGGGTCTGCCTGCCTGCTTGCCTATACTTCTGCTACAAGAAAATTACAGGGGTCTGCCTATACTGCTGCCACTTACATGTTACAGGGGTCTGCCAATACTGCTGCCACTTGAATATTACAGGGCTCTGCCTATACTTCTGCAACGTAAATCTTACAGGGGTCTTCCTATACTGCTGCCACAAGGATGTTACTAGGGTCTGCCTATACTGCTGCCCCATTAATTTTACTGGGGTTTGCCTATACTGCTGCCACAAGGATGTTACTGGGGTCTGCTAATACTGCTGCCACGTTAATGTTACAGGGGTCTGCCTATGCTTCTGCTACTTAAATGTTAGAGGGGTCTGCTTATACTGCTGCTACAAAAATGTTTCAGGGGTCTGCTTATACTGCTGCAACAGAAATGTTAATGGGGTCTGCCTATACTTAAATGTTACAGGGGTCTGCCTATACTTCTGCCACTTAAATGTTACAGGGGTCTGCCTATACTGCTGCCAATTAAATGTTACAGGAGTCTGCCTATACTTCTGCTACAAGAATGTTACTGGGGTCTGCCTATACTTCTGCCACGTAAATGTTACAGGGGGTCTAGATATACTGCTACTACACAAATGTTACAGGGGTCTGGCAATACTGCAGCTACATAAATGTTACAGGGGTCTGCCTATACTTCTGCTAATGAAATGTTACTGGGGTCTGTCTATACTGTTACTACAGAAATGTTAATGGGGTCTCCCTAGACTTCTGCAACATAAATGTTACTGGGGTCAGTTTATACCTTTGCTGCAGGAATATTACAGGGGTCTGTGTATACTATGGGTGCACTAAGTCTTCCCATCGCGGTGTTCTACCTATCTGGCCCCCCAAAAAACCCAGACTGACTAGGGCATAGCGTGTGGGCCGCGGCCAACATGTATTTCCTCTCACGTAACCTCAGCTATCCGAGGCACTGCAATGGGACTTCTTTATGTACTGTCTGTGTGTTCCTGCTAGCCACCCATGCTGTGGGGTGCACACAGACTTGCCATAGCGGAGTTTTACCTGCCTGGCACTTTAAAAAAAAGACAATGTCTAGGGCATGGACTGTGGGCCGCAGCCAACATGTATTGCCTCTCACATAACCTTAGCTATCTGGGGCACTGCAATGGGATTTCTTTATGTACCGTCTGTGTGTTCCTGCTAGCCACCCAAGCTGTGGGTGCACACAGACTTGCCATAGCGGAGTTGTACCTGTCTGTCCCCAAAACACTGACAGACTTGGGCAGGGTGCAGAGTGCAGATGGTTTACTCCTTGCGTTGTCGATGAGGTATCCGACACCCAAACAGAATGAGTAGTGTGTGGAGTCCCCATTGCTATGTCACTCGCAGCACCTTGGGCCACACAAGGTGTTTGCTGGGAAAGAGGCTGACCCAGGGCCCGCCCGCTCACATACTTCCCACACCAAGTATTGTTGCATTGTGGAGATGTGTAGAAGTGCTGGGCTGGCAGCGGAGTCCCCTTTGTGCTTACGTTTGCAGCTCCTGATGGAGGAGGCAATGGATTAGAATGAAGATGGAACGTCAATCTATTATCAGTTCTCAACAGCATTGTGGGCTATCGCCCCCCCTTTTGAAGAGGGTCGCTGCCTGGCCCTGCCAACCCTCTGCAGTGTATGCCTCCAGTTTCTCCACATGGCAGACGCACCTATAAATAGACATGAGGGTGGTGTGGCTATGAGGCCAGCGTGTGGCATGAGGGCAGCTGAAGGCTGCGCAGGGTCGTGCGCGCGCGCGTGCGGGGGGGGGGGGGGGTTGGGCAGCATGTAACCCAGGAGAAGAGGCAGTGGTGTGTCCCACAGGCAGTGATTGTGCTTGGTTAGAGGTAGTGTGGTGCTTAGCTAAGGTGTGCTTTGCTAATGAGGGTTTGTCCGAAGTAAAAATTGTTGGGGGGGGGGGGGGCACTCTTACCGCTATTGTGGCTTAATAGTGAGACCTGGGAACCTGAGATGCAGCCCTGCATGTTGCCCCTCGCCTGCCCTATCCGTATCTGTGTCATTTCCATCACTTTCGTAGGTTTTGCAGATTTGCACAAATGAAAACCTTAGCGAGCATCGGTGATATAGAAAAATGCTCGAGTCGCCCATTGACTTCAATGGGGTTCGTTACTTGAAACGTACTCTCGAGCATCGCGAAAAGCACCCGAGCATTTTGGTGCTCGCTCATCTCTACTGTTAACTGATCAATCATTTGTCTCTTGTAACATCTGCCATTAATGTCCACAAAGTTTGTATTAGAGGGCTCGACAGCTGAGCACACTTCATTTATGATAGGTGTTGGCTGTCTTTGACAGCTGACACTCCACCACAATTCCTGCGATCAATGACAGCTACTTTTCAGCCATTAGCTGTTGAAGTTGCCAATTCTGTCACCAGCATTTAAATATCTCAAGAGAGGGAAGGAGCAACCTCTGTCTCCCGAATGCTCCCCACAATGAAAAAGCCATGGCAATATAGTGCAATAATGCAGTATAGCTGTATATAGGGACAAAAAAAAGTAAAAATAAATGAAACATTTTAAAAAACTTTCCCCATTTTTTTAAGTGAAAACATAATAAAAAATAGTGGTATCACCACAAACATGAAAGTCTGAGCTATTAAAATAATGTATTATTTATTCTGCATGGGGAATGCAATCAGGAAAAAAATACAAAAAGACAGAATTTTGTTTTTTGGTCACCAACATAAAATGTAATAAAAACAATCAAAAAGGTGCATGAGTGCTCTCATGCTCCACCCCTGATTACATGGTGGTGACGTCATCACAGGTCCTAAAGCATATAAAACATGCAGAGCCTGACAGCAGTCGTGTGCTGACAGGACCTTTGATGCTGTCACCCTCATGTGATTAGTCACCGGCTCCTAGTTCTGCCCCTGATCGCATGGCGGTAACGTCATCGCAGATCCTAAACCAAAATAGGCCAATAAACAATGTATGCAACAGAGCCGTTTGTGCTGTGTGTTACACGCATGTAGCAGAGCCATGTGTGCTGTGTGTCACGTGTGTGCAGCAGAGCCATTTGTGCTGTGTGTCACGTGTATGCAGCAGAGCCATATGTGTTGTGTGTCATACTCATGTAGCAGAGCAGTGTGTGCTGTTTGTCATGTGCATGTAGCAAAGCTGTGTTTGCTGTGTGTCATATGTATGTAGCAGAGCTGTGTCTGCTGTGTTTGACGTGCATGTTACAGATCCATGTGTGAGACACATGTAGAAGAACTATATGTTCTATGCGTGATGCACCTGTAGAAGAGCCATGTGTGATGTGTGTCACGTGCATGTAGTAGAGCCTGTGCTGTGTGTCATGCGCATGTAGCAGAGCCATTTGTGCTGTGTCACACATAAAGCAGAGCTGTGTGTGCTGTGTGTGAGGCACATGTGGCAGAGCAATGTGTGGTGTGTGTCACACGCATGTAGCAGAGCCGTTGGTGGTGTGTGTCATGTGTGTGTACCAGAGCCATGTGCCACACGCATGTAGCAGAGCCATGTGTGGTGTGTGTCACTCGCATGTAGCAGAGCCGTGTTTGCTGTGTGTCATGCACATATAGCAGAGCCATGTGTGCTGTGTCATGCACATGTAGCAGAGCCGTGTCTGCTGTGTGTTACACGTATGCAGCACAGCTGTGTGTGCTGTGTGTGATGAGCATGTAGTAGAGCCATGTGTGATGTGTATCACGTACATGTAGCACAGCCATGTGTGCTGTGTGTCACACGCATGTCGCAGAGACATGTATGCTCTGCATCACGTGCATGTAGCAGAGCCGTGTGCGCTGTCATGCACATGTAACAGAGTTGTGTGTAATGTGTGTGAGGTGCATGTGGCAGAGCCATGTGTGCTGTGATTCACATGCATTTAACAGTGCAGTGTGTGTCACGCATGTAGCAGAGCCAGGTGTGCTGTATGTGAGGCGCATGTAGAACAGCTGTGCGTGCTGTGTGTCATGCACATGTAGCAGGGCCTTGTGTCATGCACATGTACCAGAGCCATGCCTGCTGTGTGTCACGTGCATATAGCAGAGCTGCATGTGCTGTGTGTCAGGGGCATGTAGCATAGCCATGTGTGCTGTGTTTTACGCACATGTGGCACAGCCATGTGTGCTGTGTGTGATGCGCATGTAGCAGAGCCCAGTCTGCTTTGCGTCATGTGCATGTAGCAGAGCAATTTGAGCTGTGTGTCATCCACATGTAGCAAAACCATGTGTGGTGTGTGTGACTTGCATGCAGCAGAGCCATGTGTGTTCTGTGTCACACGCATGCCGCAGAGCTCTGTGTGCTGTGTATTACATGCATGTAGCAGAGCCATATGTGGTGTGTCACACGCATGTAGCAAAGCCGTGGGTGCTGTTTGTCATGCGCACATAGCAGACCCGTGTCTGCTGTGTGTGACATGCATGTAGCAGAGCCATGTGTGCTGTGTGTTACATGCATGCAGCACAGCCATGTGTTCAGTGTGATGTGCATGTAGCAGAGCTATATGTCATGTGTGTCATGCATATGTAGCACAGCCATGTGTGCTGTGCATCTTGCTCATGTAGCAGAACCATGTGTGCTCTTTGTCACATGCATGTAACAGACCTGTGTGTCACGTACATACAGTAGAGCCTTGTGTGCTGTTTGTCACGTGCATGTAGCAGATCCATCTCTGCTGTGTGTCATGCACATGAAGCAGAGCCATTTAAGCTGTGTGTCCCACACATGTAGCAGAGCCGTATGTGCTGTGTGTGATGCGCACTTGGCTGAACCACGTGTGCTGTGTGTGGCGCACATGTAGCAGAGCTGTTTGTGCTGTGTGTGATGCACATATAATAAAACCGTGTGTGTTGTGTGTCACGTGCATGTAACAGAGCCGTGTGTGCTGTGTGTTACACACATGTAGCAGAACTGTGTGTGAGGCACATGGAGAAGAACTGTGTGTGCTGTGTGTAATGTGTGTGTAGCAGAGCCATATGTGCTCTGTGTAACATGCAATTAGCATAGCTGTGTGTGCTGTGCCATGTGCATGTAGCAAAGCCTATGCTGTGTGTTGTGCGCATGTTGCAGAGCTGTGTGTACAGTGTGTCAAGCGCAGGTAGCAGAGCCGTGTGTGGTGTGTCACACGCATGCAGCAGAGTCATGTGTGCTGTTTGTCACACAAATGTAGCAGAGCCATTTGTGCTGTGTGTGATGCGCATGTAGCAGAACCAGGTGTTTTGTATATTACGTGCATGTAGCATAGCCATGTGTGCTGTGTGTCATTAGCATGTAGCAGAGCTGTGTGTGCTGTGTGTGAAGCGCAAGTAGAAGACTTGTGTGTATGACGCGCGTGTAGCAGAGCCATGTGTGATGCCCATGTAGCAGCTGTGTGACACGCGCGTGTTCCAGAGCCGTTTGTGGGGAGTGTGACGCGCATGTGGCAGAACGGTGTGTGCTGTTTGTCATGTGCATGTAGGAGAGCTATGTGTGCTTTCTGTCATGTGCATGTAGCAGAGCAGTGTGTGTGTGACACGTACATGCAAGCAATGATGGTGACATCATCACAGGTCCTTAACCAGCAGGTCCTAAAATAGCAGTTGTGTGCTTACAACTCCAATCTCTTTCAGTATATCAGTCAGTAGCGCATTGCGCCACCAGAAACACTGGTACTATAATTCCCTAATAAGTACTAGTGTCAATAGAAATGACAGGTTGTCCCACAAATAATAGGCCTTCACACAACCCCATGAATGGAAGAACAGAGTTCTAGTGGTCAAAATTTGATGACATAAAGTAATTTTTTTTAAAGAAGATATTTTATTTTTTAAAATAAATTGTAGCAGTGCATTACACAGAATGACATGCAGAGTGTGATAGTCAGGCATTCTAATACCTGCAAGAGGGAAAGAAAGGGTTAATACTAGAGATGAGCGAGCGTACTCGTCCGAGCTTGATGCTCGTTCGAGTATTAGGGTACTCGAGATGCTCGTTACTCGAGACGAGCACCACGCAGTGCTCGAGTCACTTCCATTTTCTTCCCAGAAAAGTTTGCGCCGATTTCTGGCCAAAAGAAACACAGGGAAGGCATTACAACTTCCTCCTGTGAAGTTCCAGCCCTATTCCACCCCCCTGCAGTGAGTGGCAGGGGAGATCAGGTGACACCCGAGTACATAAACTGGGGCCGACCGCGGCTCGCCACAGATGCACGCTGAGAGACATTAGGGAAAGTGCCGTCTTGCTGTAGCTGCTATAGGGAGAGTGTTAGGCTGTTATCTTCGTCTTCAAGAACCCCAATGGTCCTTCTTAGGATAACATCTGACCGTGTGCAGTACTGTTGAGGCTGCTTTTAGCAGTTTTGCACATTTTTTTTTTTTTTATATCGGGCGTGCAGACCATAGCGTCCTCAGTCTGCAGTCATTTTACTGAGTATAGGGGCAGTACTGGTGAGGCAGGGACAGTGGTACAGGGAAAGAGATATACTGGCTATATAGGCAGTGGGCTTTTTCAAAAAAATTGGAAAAAAAAATCTTTGGGCTGCCTGTGACCGTGTTCAGTTTACTGCATGTCTGCTGGGGGTAGTAGTCGCTCACTATTACCCAGCTAGGTGTTACTGCAGCCTTGTGCATATTTTTTTCTGGCTGCACTGTGCTTTTAATAACCACAGTCATCCTCCAACAGGGAAATCCATATACAGGCTATATAGGCAGTGGGCTTTTTCCCCAAAATTGGAAAAAAAATACTATATTTGGGCTGCCTGTGACCGTCTTCAGTTTACTGCGTGTGTGCTGGGGGTAGTAGTCGCTCATTATTACCCAGCTAAGCCTGTGACCGTCTACAGTTTACTGCGTGTCTGCTGGGGGTAGTAGTCGCTCATTATTACCCAGCCTTGCGCATAATTTTTTCTGGCAGCACTCTGCTTTCAATAACCACAGTCATCCTCCAACAGGGAAATCCATATACAGGCTATATAGGCAGTGGGCTTTTTCCCCAAAATTGGAAAAAAATGCTATATTTGGGCTGCCTGTGACCATCTTCAGTTTACTGCGTGTGTGCTGCGGGTAGTAGTCGCTCATTATTACCCAGCTAAGCCTGTGACCGTCTACAGTTTACTGCGTGTCTGCTGGGGGTAGTAGTCGCTCATTAGTACCCAGCCTTGCGCATAATTTTTTCTGGCTGCACTGTGCTTTCAATAACCACAGTCATCCTCCAACAGGGAAATCCATATACAGGCTATATAGGCAGTGGGCTTTTTCCCAAAAACTGGAAAAAAAAATACTATATTTGGGCTGCCTGTGACCGTCTTCAGTTTACTGCGTGTGTGCTGGGGGTAGTAGTCGCTCATTATTAACCAGCTAAGCCTGTGACCGTCTACAGTTTACTGCGTGTCTGCTGGGGGTAGTAGTCGCTCATTATTACCCAGCTAAGCGTTACAGCAGGCTTGCGCATAATTGTTTCCTGGCTCTGCTGTGTCCGTTACATGATCGCCGTCATCCCGCCAGAGGGAAAGAGTATACATATATATGCTGCATACGGTGTCTGTCTGGTTTTTCACCTCACCATTTAAAAAAATTGAAGCAAAATACTTAAAGGGGTTGTCCCGCGAAACAAAGTTGGGGTATACACTTCTGTATGGCCATATTAATGCACTTTGTAATGTACATTGTGCATTAATTATGAGCCATACAGAAGTTATTCACTTACCTGTTCCATTGCTAGCGTCCTCGTCTCCATGGTGCCGTCTAATTTTCAGCGTCTAATCGCCCGATTAGACGCTCTTGCGCAGTCCGGTCTTCTCCGTGTTGAATGGGGCTGCTCGTGCTGGAGAGCTGCTCCTTGTAGCTCCGCACCGTCACGTGTGCCGATTCCCGCCAATCAGGAGGCTGGAATCGGCAATGGACCGCACAGAAGACCTGCGGTCCACCGAGGGTGAAGATCCCGCCGGCCATCTTCACAAGGTAAGTAAGAAGTCACCGGATCGCGGGGATTCGGGAAAGTACTATCCGTTTTTTTTTTTCAACACATGCATCGGGTTTGTCTCGCGCCGAACGGGGGGCTATTGAAAAAAAAAAAAAACCCGTTTCGGCGCGGGACAACCCCTTTAAGGCCTACCACTGGCCTTTGGCCACTTGACTGGTTCTGCCCTGTGAATTCCAGTAGCTCAGTCATACGCACCTAGGTCTCACTACAGGCTTGTGTATAATTGTTTCCTGGCTCTGCTGTGTCCGTTACATGATCGCCGTCATCCCGCCAGAGGGAAAGAGTATACATATATACGCTGCATACGGTGTCTGTCTGGTTTTTCACCTCACCATTTAAAAAAATTGAAGCAAAATACTTAAGGCCTACCACTGGCCTTTGGCCACTTGACTGGTTCTGCGCTGTGAATTCCAGTAGCTCAGTCATACGCACCTAGGTCTCACTACAGGCTTGCGCATAATTGTTTCCTGGCTCTGCTGTGTCCGTTACATGATCGCCGTCATCCCGCCAGAGGGAAAGAGTATACATATATACGCTGCATACGGTGTCTGTCTGGTTTTTCACCTCACCATTTAAAAAAATTGAAGCAAAATACTTAAGGCCTACCACTGGCCTTTGGCCACTTGACTGGTTCTGCCCTGTGAATTCCAGTAGCTCAGTCATACACACCTAGGTCTGACTACAGGCTTGTGCATAATTGTTTCCTGGCTCTGCTGTGCGTTCCGTAAGCGAAGTCAGCCTCCAACCACAGGCCAATAAGCGGCACATTTAATTACAGCGTTCTGTTTCTGCTCTACTCGTAATACACCATGCTGAGGGGTAGGGGTAGGCCTAGATGACGTGGACGTGGACGCGGGCAAGGACGTGAAGGTCCAAGTCAGGGTGTGGGCACAGGCCGAGCTCCTGGTCCAGGTGTATCGCAGCTGACTGCTGCGGGTTTAGGAGGAGGCAAGTTTCTGGGGTCCCCAGATTCATCTCACAATTAATGGGTCCACGCGGTAGACCTTTATTAGAAACTGAGCAATGTGAGCAGGTCCTGTCGTGGATTGCAGAAAGTGCATCCAGCAAACTATCCACCGTCACCACCCAGTCTTCTACGCCGTCCACTGCTGCATCCCTGAATCCTCTCGCTGCTGCTCCTCCCTTCTTCCAGCCTCCTCCCTCCCAGCAAATGACATTCAGAAGAGCAGGCAAGCTCCCAGGAACTGTTCTCGGGTCCCGGCCTTGAGTGCGAAAAAATGGATCCTCTATCACCTGAGGAGTTTCTCATGACCGATGCCCAACCTTTGGAAAGTTCCCGGGATCCGGGTGAGGAGACTGGGGACTTCCGGCAACTGTCTCAAGAGCTTTCAGTGGGTGAGGAGGATGATGACGATGAGACACAGTTGTCTATCAGTGAGGTAGTAGTAAGGGCAGTAAGTCAGAGGGAGGAGCGCACAGAGGATTTGGAGGAAGAGCAGCTGGACGATGAGGTGACTGACCCCACCTGGTTTGCTAAGCCTACTGAGGACAGGTCTTCAGAGGGGGAGGCAAGTGCAGCAGCAGGGCAGGTTGGAAGAGGCAGTGCGGTGGCCAGGGGTAGAGGCAGGGCCAGACCGAATAATCCACCAACTGTTTCCCAAAGCGCCCCCTCGCGCCATGCCACCCTGCAGAGGCCGAGGTGCTCAAAGGTGTGGCAGTTTTTCACTGAGAGTGCAGACGACCGACGAACTGTGGTGTGCAAGGTTTGTCGCGCCAAGATCAGCCGGGGAGCCACCACCACCAGCCTCACCACCACCAGCATGCGCAGGCATATGATGGCCAAGCACCCCACAAGGAGGGACGAAGGCCGTTCACCGCCTCCGGTTTGACCACTGCCTCTCCCCCTGTGCCCCAACCTGCCACTGAGATCCAACCCCCCTCTCAGGATACAGGCACGACCGTCTCCCGGCCTGCACCCACACCCTCACCTCCGCTGTACTCGGCCCCATCCAGCAATGTCTCTCAGCGCAGCGTCCAGCCGTCGCTAGCGCAACTGTTTGAGCGCAAGCGCAAGTACGACGCCACGCACCCGCACGCTCAAGCGTTAAACGTGCACATAGCCAAATTGATCAGCCTGGAGATGCTGCTGTATAGGCTTGTGGAAACGGAGGCTTTCAAAAGCATGATGGCGGCGGTGGCCCCGCGCTAATCAGTTCCCCGATGTGCTGTCCCAGCCCTGCACGACCACGTCTCCTGCAACATTGTACGCACCCTCTGGGACCAAGTCAGAGCGTGGGACCGCTCACGTCCTACCCACCCACAGAATTGCGGGCCCCAGCTCGGTGGTGGTATCTGCGGTGGTGTATGCTTCCTCCACTAAACCACCCTCCTCCTCCTATGCAACCTCTGTCTCGCAATCAAGATGTGTCAGCAGCAGCACGTCGCCAGCAGTCGGTGTCGCGCGGCGTGGCAGCACAGAGGTGGGCAAGGGTCAGCAGGCCGTGCTGAAACTACTCAGCTTAGGAGAGAAGAGGCACACGGCCCACGAACTGCTGCAGGGTCTGACAGAGCAGACCGACCGCTGGCTTTCGCCGCTGAGCCTCCAACCGGGTATGGTTGTGTGTGACAACGGCCGTAACCTGGTGGCGGCTCTGCAGCTCGGCAGCCTCACGCACGTGCCATGCCTGGCCCACGTCTTTAATTTGGTGGTTCAGTGGTTTCTGAAAAGCTACCCACGCTTGTCATACCTGCTCGGAAAGGTGCGCCGGGTCAGCGCACATTTCCGCAAGTCCAACACGGACGCTGCCACGCTGCGGACCCTGCAACATCGGTTTAATCTGCCAGTGCACCGACTGCTGTGCGACGTGCCCACACGGTGGAACTCTACGCTCCACATGTTGGCCAGGCTCTATGAGCAGCGTAGAGCTATAGTGGAATACCAACTCCAACATGGGTGGCGTAGTGGGAGTCAGCCTCCTCAATTCTTTACAGAAGAGTGGGCCTGGTTGGCAGACATCTGCCAGGTCCTTGGAAACTTTGAGGAGTCTACCCAGATGGTGAGCGGCGATGCTGCAATCATTAGCGTCACCATTCCTCTGCTATGCCTCTTGAGAAGTTCCCTGCCAAGCATAAAGGCAGACACTTTGCGCTCGGAAACGAAGGCGGGGGAAGACAGTAGGTCGCTGGATAGTCAGAGCACCCTCCTGTCCATATCTCAGCGCGTTGAGGAGGAGGAAGAGGAGGGGGAGGAGCCTGAGGAGGAGCAGGGGGAAGAGACAGCCGGGCCCACTGCTGAGGGTACCCATGCTGCTTGCCTGTCATCCTTTCAGCGTGTATGGCCTGAGGAGGAGCAGGAGTAGGAGGATCCTGAAAGTGATCTTCCTAGTGAGGACAGCCATGTGGTGCGTACAGGTACCCTGGCACACATGGCTGACTTCATGTTAGGATGCCTTTCTCCTGACCCTCGCGTTAGACGCATTCTGGCCACTACGGATTACTGGGTGTACACACTGCTCAACCCACGGTATAAGAAGAACCTTTCCACTCTCATACCCAAAGGGGTTTCGAGAGTGATGCTAAACCACAGGACCCTGGTGGACAAACTGATGGTAAAATTCCCATCCGACAGCGCTAGTGGCAGAAGGCGCAGTTCCGAGGGCCAGGTAGCAGGGGAGGCGCGGAGATCAGGCAGCATGTACAGCACAGGCAGGGGTACACTCTCAAAGGCCTTTGCCAGCTTTGTGGCTCCCCAGCAAGACTGTGTCACCGCTCCCCAGTCAAGGCTGAGTCGGTGGGAGCACTGTAAAAGGATGGTGAGGGAGTATGTAGCCGATCGCACGACCGTCCTCCGTGACGCCTCTGCCCACTACAACTACTGAGTGTCGAAGCTGGACACGTGGCCTGAACTCGCGCTGTATGCCCTGGAGGTGCTGGCTTGCCCTCTGGCTAGCGTCTTGTCAGAGAGGGTGTTTAGTGCGGCTGGGGGAATCATCACGGATAAGCGTACCCGCCTGTCAACTGACAGTGCTGACAGGCTTACACTCATAAAGATGAACAAAGCCTGGATTTCCCCAGACTTCTCTTCTCCACCAGCGGACAGCAGCGGTACCTAAACAATACGTAGGCAGCACCCCCAGATGGAAGCATCGTTCTCTATCACCATAAAAAGTGGGGACCTTTTAGCTTAATCAATCTGTGTATTATATTCATCCTCCTCCTCCTGCTCCTCCTCCTGAAACCTCATGAAATCATGCCGAACGGGCAATTTTTGTTAGGCCCACAAGGCTCAGTCATATTACTTTTGTAAACAATGTTTATACGTTTCAATTCTCATTAAAGCGTTGAAACTTGCACCTTAACCAATTTTTATTTTAACTGGGCTGCCTCCAGGCCTAGTTACAAATTAAGTCACAGTAACCAAAGCGATTAATGGGTTTCACCTGCCCTCTTGGTTGGGCATGGGCAATTTTTCTGAGGTACATTAGTACTGTTGGTACACCAATTTTTGGGGCCCTCGCCTACAGTGTAATCCTAGTAATTTTTATGGGCTTCGCCTGCACTCATGGTACAGCAAGGTGTGTGGGGTTGGCCTACACTTTTGCTACGTAAATGTAACTGGGGCCTTGTCTATACTGCAACTACTGAAATGTGAAAGAGACTGTTATCTCCCTAAACTGCTGCAACGGGAATGTTACTGTGGCCTGTCTTGACTGCTACTACTACTGAAATGGAACTAAGACTGTGCTCCCCCTATACTGCTGCTAGTGATATGTTACTGTGGCCTGTCTAGACTGTTCCTACTACTACTGAAATGGAGCTAATACTGTGCTCCCCCTATACTGCTGCTAGTGATATGTTACTGGGGCCTGTCTAGACTGCTACTACTACTGAAATGGAACTAATGCTGTGCTCCCCCTATACTGCTGCTAGTGATATGTTACTGGGGCCTGTCTAGACTGCTACTACTACTGAAATGGAACTAATACTGTGCTCCTCCTTTACTGCTGCTTTGGAATTGTTACTGGGGCCTGTCTTGACTGCTACTATTACTGAAATGGAACTAATACTGTGCTCCCCCTATACTGCTGCTAGTGATATGTTACTGGGGCCTGTCTAGACTGCTACTACTACTCAAATGGAAATAATACTGTGCTCCCCCTTTACTGCTGCTAGTGATATGTTACTGGGGCCTGTCTAGACTAGACTGCTACCACTACTGAAATGGAACTAATACTGTGCTCCCCCTATACTGCTGCTTTGGAATTGTTACTGGGGCCTGTCTTGACTGCTTCTATTACTGAAATGGGCGGTTGGGCAGCATGTTACCCAGGAGAAGTGGCAGCGGAGTGTCATGCAGGCAGTGATTCTGCTTTGTTGGAGGTAGTGTGGTACTTAGCTAAGGTATGCCTTGCTAATGAGGGTTTTTCAGAAGTAAAAATTGTTGGGGGGGGGGCACTCTTGCCACTATTGTGGCCTAATAGTGGGACCTGGGAACTTGAGATGCAGCCCAACATGTAGCCCCTCGCCTGCCCTATCCGTTTCTGTGTCGTTCCCATCACTTTCTTGAATTTCCCAGATTTTCACAAATGAAAACCTTAGCGGAGCATAGGTCCCATACAAAAATGCTCGGGTCACTAGAGATGGGCGAACGTACTCGGTAAGGGCGATTTCGCAATCGAGCACCGCGATTTTCGAGTACTTCACTACTCGGGTGAAAAGTACTCAGGTGCGCTGTGGGGCGGGGGGTTGCAGAGGGGAGTGGGGGGTAGCAGCGGGGAACAGGGGGGAGCCCTCTCTCTCTCTCCCTCTACCCCCCACTCCCTGCTACAAGCCCCCGCTCACCCACAGCACACCCGAGTACTTTTCACCCGAGTAGTGAAGTACTCGAAAATCGCGGTGCTCGATTGCGAAATCGCCCTTACCGAGTACGTTCGCTCATCTCTACGGGTCACCCATTGACTTCAATGGGGTTCGTTAATCGAAACGCACGCTCGAGCATCGCGGGAAGTTCGACTCGAGTAACGAGCACACGAGCATTTTGGTGCTCGCTCATCTCTAGTTAATACCTTAGTTGTAGCAAGAGTTAGCTACAAAAGAAGCAGCTGTGATGGAAGCAGGAGAGAGAGGACCAATGCAGCAGAGCTTAGGTGCTGCAGGCTGGTGGCCTAGCAAAGGCCAGAGTCCGATAGGGATGACAACCCTGGACTCACACCCAAGGTGGGGTGCATATGAACTGTGTTTTCGTTGTATGCTGTGTGCTGTGAAAATAAAGTCTGGCAGGAGCCAGAGATAAAGAAATCGACGTCTCTGGAGTTTCTACATGTTTGGTGCGCCATTTCCATATAAGAGAGGTCAGCGATCCCGAGGTGAGTGCACCCAGCTTGCTACAATATATACATAAATAAATTTGAAACTCCAATTGTACTGACCCACAAAATAAATTTAATGTCTAATTTTTGCCACACATGCATGCCATAAGAGTAAAAACTCCTATAACATTGTCACAGATGTTTTTTTCTTTCATTTTGCTTCACTTAGAATTTTTTTAAGGGTTTTCAGTACCATTATATGGCCTATTAAATGGTACCATGCAAAAATAAAACTTGTGCCACAAGAAGCAAGAACTCAGACTGCTATGTGGACAGCAAAACATAAAAAAGTATGAATTATTTTTAAAGCGAGAAGGACAAAGCAAAAAATGAAAATAATGGCCATGTCATTAACCCCTTAGTGACCAAGCCTGTTTGCGCCTTAATGACCAGACCAAATTTTGGAATTCTGACATGTGTCACTTTGACATAGCATAATTCCGTAAAGGTTTTGCATATCCAAATGATTCTGACACTGTTTTTTTGCCACGTTTTACTTCATTTAGGTGCTGAAAATAGTCCGATAGAATTTGTGTATATTTATTAAAAGCGCCAAAATTGGGAAAATTTTGAAAAAAATTCATTTTTTCACATTTTCAACTGCGATATCTCAAATATGTGCAAACATACTGTACAAATTCTTGATAAGATATATATTTCCATCTGTTTACTTTATTCTGGGCACACATTAGAAAAAGTTCAGTTTTTTTTTTTAAGCATTTAAGAGACGTACAAATTTAACATTGATTTTCAGCATTTTGAGGAACACTTTGTTTTCCCGCACCAAGCCAAGATTACAAAGGCTCATAGGTGTCAGAATAATAGATACCCCCACAAATGACCCTATTTTAAAAACTACACCCCGTAATTTATTCACTGAGGGGTGTCAGGAGTTTTTTTACCTCACAGATTTTTTTTCAGGAATTAATGCAATTTAAAGGGGAGAAAAAATAAAATTTCATGTTTTTGCAAATATGCCATTTAAAAGATGGGATTTTTTTTCTATAATGCACATGAAAATGCATATTTGCACCCAAAATGAATACCCCCGTTTGTCCTGTGTTCAGAAACATACCCATTGTTGACCTAATCTTCTGTCCATATGCACAACGGGGCCCAAACCAAAAAGAACAGACGGTGACCTTCAGAACAGACATTTTGCTTGAAGGCGATTTCAGCCCCATTGCCCAATTGTAGAGCCCTTGATGGACCAAAACGATATAGAACCCCCACAAATGACCCCATTTTGAAAACTAGACCCCTTAACGAATTCCTCTAGGGGTGTACTGTGTATTTTGACCCCACGGTTTTTGAATGAATCTAAGCAAAGCAGAAGGAAAACATTACGATTTTCAGTTTTTTGGCAATCATGTCACTTTTAAACCCGTGTTTTTTGTACAGCACACACAGGAATGAAGACTTTCACCCCAAAATGGATACCCCTGTTTGTCCCGTGTTCAGAAACATACCCATTGTGGCCCTAAAATTATGTCCGTATTCACAGCGGGGCCCAAAACGAAAGGAGCAGCCGGTGGCTTTTAGAACAGACATTTTGCGTGAAGGCGTTTTAGGCCCCATCGCCCACTTGTAGAACCCTTGAGCGGCCAAAACGACAGAGGACCCCCACAAATGACCCCATTTGGAAAACTAGACCACTTAACGCATACACCTAGGGGTGTACTGTATATTTTAACCCCACAGTTTTTGAATGAATCTGAGCAAAGCAGATGGAAAAAAATTACGATTTTAATTTTTTGGGCAGTTGTGTCATTTTAAAAACATTTTTTTTTGTATATCGCACATAAGAATGAAAAAGTTCACCTCAAAATGGATACCTACTTTTGTCCCGTTTTCAGAGACATACCCATTGTGGCCTTAATATTATGTCTGTATGCACAACGGGGCTCAAAAGGAAAGGCGCATCAAATTTCAACTGTGTTTTAAATTTTACGTAATTGCCATTAGCTATTGGCTCACTGCGGCCCTCGGTCACTACTCTTGGTGGCGTGTGCGTGCGCAGAAGCCGTGGTGAAGTCCACGGATAAATGCGGTGCCTTAGGTACGTTATTTCATCTCCCCTCATGGATATGATCCGTGAGGGGATATGAAACTTAAACTTTTTCTTCTTTTTTTTAAACTTTTTAAAAACTTTTTTTTACTTTACATGATCGCTGCTATCCAATGGATAGCAGCGATCATGTGACCAGGAACCGCATACAGCGGCTCCCGGTGACATCCCTCTGCTCTAGGCTACACATGGGAGCCGGGAGCAGAAGGATTTTTAAATTTCTCTGGCCGCGCGCGCCTTCTGAGCGCGCGCCCGACGTATGACGTCTGGCGCGCATGCGCAGAAGGCGCCGGCGGGACCTGGAGACTGGGACACCGCCGGTCATATCGGCGAAGGCGGGTGAGTACTTTCAGCTGCCCCGATGGATCCGATCCACCGGGGCAGCTGAATCTTTAACTTTTTAAAAAACTTTTTACTAACTTTTATATGATCGCCGGCATTCGGTAAATGCCGGCGATCATGTGACCGGGGGAAGGGACCCGCGGCCCGGAATGGCAGCTCCAGGTTGCCAGCTACCTCCGGGAGCCGGCAGCATGGAGCTGCCACGTCCCCTCAGCTTGCAGGGCCTTGATCCCTGTAGGAAACATATTTCTATGTCCTCAGGGAATAAGGTCCAGCAATTGAGGACGTTTAATAGACTATGGGCCGGTCGTTAAGGGGTTAAGGGATTAACAACAGTCAATTAAGTATTAACACTGAATTCATATACTAGCTGTGCTGACTAGCACAATGCCAATATCAATATATAATATATAGATGTGCGGGCAACATTTTATTCTACAGTTTGGTACACAGATGTGTCCCTTAACTTATCTGCAATTTGGTTTGTACTGAGATGTGGAATGTGAGATCCTTGCACTGTATCTTCAATACAACTTTTCAGACAGTAGGTGGAGCAGTGATTAATGAAAGCTCTTTTTTTATTCCATTGTCTAGGCATTATAACAGCCTCCAAGCTGGACTGACAAGTAATTGTTATACATCTCATTAGTTTAACACCTTGACACCTGAGATACAAAGATGGACATTTGGTGAATTGGCTTTATTCTGTCATTGCCTCAAGGAATCATTAAATTACTTTCACCGTTAATTAAAACTATATAAAACATGGAAATAAAGTTACAGGAAAAACCTAAATATGGATAAGCTAAATAAGTGTAGGTGATCATTATTTGCAGAACTCTGGCACTAAGTAGTTCTACCACTGCATAACACTGCACATATTATATCTTATTTAGACTCTAAGGAAAGTTAGATTACAGTCAGGGCTCGTTCACATGAGCGTGGTTTTAGCGCAGTATAGGTGCGCAAAAAAGTTGTGAACTAGCTATTTTTCATGCGCAGAAGACCTGAGCAAATTCACGTGCTGCTTTAAAAAAGTGCAGCTGCTCCAAGAGGAGAAAGAGATGAAGCCCCACAGAACTTCAGGATTTCCGCATAGCCCTGCTTTGTTTCTCCCTGCTATGGGCGATTAACCCCTAGCCCCGCTCTCTTTTTCCATGCTATGGGTTTATTCCATCATAACCCTGCTCTGTCTCCTCCTACGATGGATCTATTCCCTTATAACCCCATTCTCTCTCTCCCTGCTATAGGGATGCCTGAGATATCCCCATAGCGCAAAGACAGTGGATGGGGCTAGAGAGAGAGAGAGTGGGGCTATAGGGCTTCTCACAGGGATCCCCAATAGCAAAGAGAAGGGCAGGGCTAGAGAAGTCAGGGCTAAACGACCCTGTAACCCTGCCAAACCTCTCTCTCTTAGGGAGAGAAGTGGAGGGAGTCCCCTACTGCCCCCTGCTGCTGAGGAATTGCTCAGCAGCGGGGCTGGAGGAATTCCTAGTTGCTTACAGTAGGCTATTTAAAATGCGTTACCCAGAAGCACATTTTAAATGTCCAGCTGTCAATTGCTGTTAGTCCCTGCTGGGATTAAGGGAACCCTCGGTGCTTCCCCTCATCCCGGTGTAGACTAACAAGAGATTACAAATGGACATTTAAAATGTGCTTCTGGGCATTTTCTGAAATACTCCCTGTACCATGTGCCACACAAGAAAGGCATCAAGAGATTAGGGAGATAAACAAGTGGCTCCAGGAGTTGGTGTAGGAAGGAGGGGTTTGGGTTCCCAGAGAACTGGGCTAACTTTGCTGTTGGCTACAGTCTCTACTGTAGGTATGGGCTTCATTTCAATGGGGAGGGTGCAGCTGTGCTGAGAGAGGATGGCTAGAAGGTTGGTAGAGTGTTTAAACTAGGGACTGGAGGGGAGGGCAACCAGAGAGATAGGGAGGAAGATAGTGTACACAGTGACCTTGGGCTAAGTAAAGGAAATGAGGTGGAGCAGTGAGAGTGGTTAGAACTGGCAGAATAGTTAGTAGGGATACATGTAATATAATAATTAACCAAAACCTTCTAAACTGTATGGTGAATAATACTGGAAATCTAACCAATTAAGTAGACAAACTAGAAGTAATAATGTCTGAGGAAAACTACAACATAGTGGGGATAATGGAGACCTGATTGAATGAAAGCTGTGACTGGGTAGTAATTACAGTCTGTTCAGAGGGGATCATAAAAACCAGAAAGGGGGAAGGGTTTGTCTTCATGCAAAGTCCAGTTTAAAGCCCACATTATGGGAAGACATAAGGGAGGGAGATGAAAATGGGGATTTTTTATGGGTAGAAATACATGAAGGGAAAAACAACAATAAAATCATCATAGGGGTTTTCTATAAACCACCAAATATAACAGAAGCTACTGAAAGTCTATTATTGAAACAAATCGAGGAAACAGCAAATCACAATAAGGTAATTATTATGGGGGACTTTAACTTTACAGTTATAAACTGGGAAGCTGAAAACTGTGCATCTCATAAAGGTAACAATTTTCTGTCAATTAATAAAGATAATTACTAGAGATGAGCGAATATACTCTTTTCGAGTAATTACTCGATCGAGCACTGTGATTTTCGAGTACTTCCGTACTCGGGTGAAAAGATTCGGGGGGCGGGGGAGGCGTGGCGGAGCGAGAGGTAGCAGCGGGGAACAGGGGGGAGCCCTCTCTCCCTCTCCACCCCACTCCCCGCTACAAACCCCCACTCACCCACGCCCCCCCCCCCTGAATCTTTTCGCCCGAGTACGGAAGTACTCGAAAATCGCGGTGCTCAGGCGAAAAAGGGGCGTGGCCGAGTAGGTTCGCTCATCTCTAATAATTACCTCACCCAACTTGAACAGGACCCGACTAGGGGGACGGCCATTTTGAACTTAATATTAATTAATAGACTTGACAGAATAACAGGAGAGCAGATTGGGGGGTGCCTGGGAAATAGTGATCTTAATATAATAAATTTCAACTAGTCCTTTAAGAGAGAGTTTTATAGGTAAAAATTAGAGATGAGCGAGCATACTAGTCCGAGCATGATGCTCGTTCGAGTATTAGGGTGCTCGAGATGCTCGTTACTCGAGACGAGCACCACGCGGTACTCGTCTCGATTAAACGAGCACTGACCATTGAATTCAATGGAGCCGGCAATACAGCCGGCTCCATTGAAAGCAATGGGCTGCCGGCGATCGCAGGATGAATTGTCGGGAAGGGCTTAAATATATAAGCCCTTCCCTGCAATTCATCCAGAAATGTGTAAGAATAAAAAAAATATATATACTCACCTGGTCCCGGCAGATGGAGTTCAGCGCGGCTGGCAGCAGTCCTCCTGAACTGCTCTGAACAGCTGTGAGTAGTATTCAGCAGCCGGGGATTTAAAATCCCCGCCTGCTGAATGAGCTGCCTCTAATTGGTCACAGCCTGACCAATCAGAGGCAGATCTCACTCACACACCCATTCATGAATTCATGAATGGGTGAGTGACTGCTGCCTCTCATTGGCTCAGCACAAATTCATGAATGGGTGTGTGAGTGAGATCTGCCTCTGATTGGTCAGGCTGTGACCAATCAGAGGCAGCTCATTCAGCAGGCAGGGATTTTAAATTCCCGGCTGCTGAATATTACTCACAGCTGTTCAGAGCAGTTCAGGAGGACTGCCGCCGGCCGTGCTGAACTCCGTCTGCCGGGACCAGGTGAGTATATATATATTTTTTTATTTTTACACATTTCTGGATGAATTGCAGGGAAGGGCTTATATATTTAAAGGGGTGGTCTCGCGAAACCAAGTGGGGTTATACACTTCCGTATGGCCATATTAATGCACTTTGTAATATACATCGTGCATTAAATATGAGCCATACAGAAGTTATTCCACTTACCTGCTCCGTTGCTAGCGTCCTCGTCTCCATGGTTCCGTCTAAATTCGCTGGCAGCTTGCTTTTTTAGACGCGCTTGCGCAGTCCGGTCTTCTCCTTTCAGCATGAGCCGCTTCAGTGTGCTCCCCGCTACAGCTCTTCTGCGCATGCGCAGACGAGCTGTCACTGCTCGGGAGCACGCTGGAGCGGCCATTCTGTACCTTCCTCTGTTAGAGGAAGGTGCAGAGCTGCCGAGCTGTCCGGAGAAGCCGCCCAGCTGTCCCGCCATCCAGCTGTCCTGGTAAGTGATGGGTCGGGGGGGCTGCCGCTGCGCCGGGCTGCGCCGGGGGGGGGGGCTGCCGCTGCGATGGGGGGGCTGTCGCTGCGATGGGGGGGGGCTGTCGCTGCGCTGGGGGAACTAGCGCTGGGCCGGGGGGGGGGCTGTCGCTGGCCCGGGGGGGGGGCTGTCGCTAGGCCGGGGGAACTAGCGCTGGGCCGGGGGAACTAGCGCTGGGCCGGGGGGGGGCTGTCGCTGGGCCGGGGGGGCTGCCGCTGTGATGGGGGGGGGGGCTGCGCCGGTTACCTTCTGCCTGGCGGTGGGTGACTGGTCGGCCGTGTTCACTCCAGGGGTCCGGTCGGCGGCTGCGGGGCGTCTGGTTGCCATGGAGACACAGCTGGTAGCGTCTCGGGAGCGCGCACGTCGGGCTACAGCAAGTGATGCGAAAGAGCTGGCGGCCATCTTGGGAAAAAGTTTTATAAGTTGCTGAAACGCTGGAACGGTAAGTAGAAACCAGCTAGGAAAGTCATTTACAGGGGTAATTAGTAATGTATGTTTAATTAGAGGGACTGGGCAAAAAAAAAAATTCACTGCTTCCTCGAGACATCTCCTTTAAGCCCTTCCCGACAATTCATCCCGCGATCGCCCGCAGCGCATTGCTTTCAATGGAGCCGGCTGTATTGCCGGCTCCATTGAATTCAATGGGCTAACATCGTTCTGCCGGGACAAGGTGAGTATATATTTTTTTTATTTTTACACATTTCTGGATGAATTGCAGGGAAGGGCTTATATATTTAAGCCCTTCCCGACAATTCATCCCGCGATCGCCAGCAGCCCATTGCTTTCAATGGAGCCGGCTGTATTGCCGGCTCCATTGAATTCAATGGGCTAACATCGTTCTTCTCTGCCACAGCTGTTACAGCTGCGGCAGAGGAGAACGATCTTTATGCTGACAGTGTGGGGGGGGGGGTCTCACTCTTGCCACTATTGTGGCCTAATAGTGGGACCTGGGAACTTGAGATGCAGCCCAACATGTAGCCCCTCGCCTGCCCTATCCGTTTCTGTGTCGTTCCCATCACTTTCTTGAATTTCCCAGGTTTTCACAAATGAAAACCTTAGCGAGCATCGGCGATATACAAAAATGCTCGAGTCGCCCATTGACTTCAATGGGGTTCGTTACTCGAAACGAACCCTCGAGCATCACTGAAAGTTCGACTTGAGTAACGAGCACCCGAGCATTTTGGTGCTCGCTCATCTCTAGTAAAAATACTAAACTTTTGGAAGGCCAAGTTCGATCAGCTCAGAGATTTCCTTAAATTTATTGACTGGGATAATGTCTTCAAAAGAGTACAAACAATAAATGGGTAATGTTTAAAAACATACTAATTCAATAAACAGTAAAAGAAAGCAGTTAAACTACTAAAACAAGTAGACATCAAAGAAGCATTAAAAACCTACAAGGAAAAAAATAAATTATGTAAAAATCAGATAAAAGAAGCAAATATAGAAACAAGGAGAGCAAAACTAACCCTAAACAGTTTTTTAACTATATAAATAGTAAAAAGATTAAAACTGAAAGTGTTGGCCCTTTAATAAATAATGTAGGAGAAATTGGGGGCGTGGGGGGGGGGGGTCATGGCCCAACCATCATAGAGTGCAGTCGCACAACAACAGAGCTCCTCAGTATACAATTAGAGCTCATAAGACCCTAGTGTGTTGCCTCGGTGGGCAGGAAAAGGAGGAGAGACCTATCTGTGCCATTGGAAGCTCTGAGAAGAGGAGCCATGGTTTGAGGCCTAGTCAAGCCTCTGAGCAAGGGAGGCCAACTGCGACTTAAGGGCAAGTGCCTAAAGCAGGGAGACTCAGGCTAGATGCCCTCCACGGCCCCTCCAACTACCACAGATTGGCTGAGCAGGGTTTCTGAGCTGGAAGAGCGAGAGGAGGACAGAGGCTGCTGCCGCAGCAACTGACGTGGGAGCTGTGCAGTGATGTCTGACACAGTCTACCAGCTAGGGAACCTGCTGTCCCACTGACTGAGAATCCTGAAGAAGCAGGGCTGTGAAGTGCTTCATGATAGAGAGCCCTGTGCACACACTGGGACTGGAAACTTCCATACACCAGGGGCTGGTGATCGTACCCAGGGAGAAAGAAACCTCAGTCACAGTGATTACCAGCACAGCACCATTAGACACTTTGGGGACATTCATCCACACCTTCAGTATTAACATCGCTCCAAGTGTCACACAGATAATATTTCCTTGCTGAGACCTAGACACATTAATTTCAATTGAGAGAATCTCTCCCTGGATGGTGGCAGACCACGGGCCCCACTATCTCACCCAAGAATACTCAACTTGATCACCTTCATACATGATCGTTGATTTATACCATATGAAAACCTAAATATATTTCACCTGATCCAATTCTCCCCTAGAAGCAACCCAGCTTGCAGAACCAATATGCTTAGAACCATGTCCTAGCTTTGTGTCCTACGCAGTGACAAAGGTACAATTCAAACAATAAAATGGTCAAGACATCAAAGGAATCAGTCAGACTTTGGGTCAGTTGTCAGCCACCAAAAGCCAAGCGGACTTGCAATGCTACTTAAAAAAGAGAAGTGCCCACTACCCCGCTGGAGCCTCTAAAAAGAACCAACTACATACGAACGAAGGAGACATCCTTGCATATTCAGACATAGATAGCAAAAATGAGATGGAGCAAAGTAATTCTCAAAGATCAAATATACCTAAAGATTTTCTTAAAATGGCCTTAGCACAAGCTGTCCTTTCAGAACTAAATGATATAAAAACAGAAATCCATCATGTCGGCAACAGAATAGAGGAGTTGGAGGGTACTTGCACTGATATTATCACTCAATACAATGAACTCCCTGATCACACAGCGATGCAAAGGGACCAAATTGATAGAGCGCTGGTACTGATAGAGGATCAAGAGAACAGGAGTCGGAGGCGTAATATTAAGATGAAAGGACTTTCCGAATCTTATATAGCAGACGGGCTCAGAGATATGGTATCAAAAGTATTTGC
This sequence comes from Eleutherodactylus coqui, assembly GCF_035609145.1. Lineage (NCBI taxonomy): Eukaryota > Metazoa > Chordata > Amphibia > Anura > Eleutherodactylidae > Eleutherodactylus > Eleutherodactylus coqui. The sequence goes on along the minus strand of NC_089837.1, from coordinate 251,194,416 downwards.
AAACTTCCTGGAAAGAATTCATAGGGCCATACGTCCCAAACAAAAATAAACAAAAACGGGCGATCCACCATGTGACATAATTTGTAACCTTCTCTTCTTCAATGACACACAAGCAATTCTACATGCCTCAAGAGATAAAGACCAAATAAACTACCAGGGCTCCACTATTCAGCTTTATCAGGATTTGGCCCCTTCCACATTAGCTAAAAGAAGACAAATGAAACCATTCCTAGAAGCTCTCAGAGTTAAAAAAAAACCTGCAATATGCCTGGATGTTCCCTTTCGGGTTGATAATACACAAAGATGCCAAATGTATCACCATCCACAACCCTTCTGATCTAGAAAGACCCTGGCCCATGCTAGGCCTGGAACCAATCCAGATTCCCTCCTGGATGCCACAGGAAAGAAGGAAGCCCTTCCAAAAACAGCAGTGCAGACGCCTTGGAGAGAGATCTCTCACTCTAAGTCTCCAAAGAATAGAAGATCCTGAACTAGACTTTATTTTCCTATTAGTGGCAGATGGCCCTTGGAGCGGATCCATTTCAAATGCCAGCTTTCACCGATGGACTACAGAAATTGGGCTCTGAGATATAGCCATCTCAGACACCACCATAGCTCTACTGAGAACTTTCTTGGCACCACCGGTTTAGAAGGGCAGTTTGACACCTCCGACAAGTATAGATTTTATATAACATTATATTGTAACCTCATTTCATGTTTTTACTCAAAAGACTATTGATTGATCTTGGTTGACTGCTGTCTGCAATCAGTCCAGCTGGGTGGGTGGCTGGGGTGTGAATTTGGCTTCCTCCTTCCCTGCCTTGCCTCCGGTTCCGGAGTGGCTCTGGTCGACTCATGGGGAGGCCGTTTTGCTCCTCTCGATTGGTCCTGATCATATCCACCATGCTATGGGCGAGGAGGCAAATTAAGAACGTGGGTGCTTGTGCAGAGCTGACCTGTACGTTAGTCCCAGAATGAATCAATGTGAGATGCCCGTTGTATTCTTCTTTCAGTAGCTATCTACATGGTTTGTGGACTTATGGCCTGCAATTTATACCTGTCACTGACTGTGGCTGGGTGGGGCACTCGGTGAGCAGGGTTTGAAAGCCCCCTCTCCCTTTGCTCCCCCCAGCTTAGGCCATTTGGTTCTGAATTCTTTAGACACATTTATCCTACAGTGTTTCACTTGACCCCTTCAATTTGACAAATAAATAGGAAATACAATCCTGTGGCCAATTGGGGAAAATTAAATTTCTCTAAATTGGTCAGTCGCGTGCTGCATTAAGTAGGTATACATTATGTTGGACTAAACTCCAATTCAATATTCTGACAACTCGGTTATCGTAAAACGTAGTTGTTTCAGGTATAAAAGCTCGATTTAAGTGCAAATGTAGTACTTGCCCTCTAATTCCAGTTTATACCTCATCCAATCTGCAAACATTTTCTGAGAGAAGATCTCTTACCGGACAAATTTATATATATACACACACATATATATATATATATATATATATATATATATATATATATATATATATATATATATATATATATATATATATATATATATATATATATATATATATATATATATTTATCTTACCCTATTGTCACACTAAGGTTTACCTGCTAGCTAAAAATGACAGATTAACTTATTTTCATATCTTTAAATACTAAAGGACTGAACTCCACCCAAAAGAGAAGTAGAGTAATGTGCCTCCTAAAGAAACTAAAAACATCAATTGCGTTTTTACAAGAAACACATTTTAAGGGAACCACAGAGCCAAAGCTCCAAAGAAAACCATTTGATAAGTGGTATTTTAGCAACCATCCTTCTAGCGCATCCAAGGGAGTGGCCATTGTGATACACACTTAAGTGCCATTTGTCTTTTATAGCAGCTTATCTGACCTGGGGAGATGAATGATGTTTTTAAAAGGCAAAATCTTAACAGAAACTTTTACATTTGTAAAATTATATGCGCTAAACAAAAACCAGGTTTGCTGGATCACCGATGCTTCAAAAAAACGTTATCTTTTCACGGAAGGTAAAATAGTCTTGGGCTCTGATCTCAACCTTAATTTAAACCCTATATTAGATTCTTCCTCAGGGAGGTCCCAGATCACACAACAGGTGCACAAAAAACTTCATCAAGTATTTCAGAGCTTACAAATCTCTGATGCTTGGAGAATGCTAAACCCCTCATCCAGAGATTACTCTTTCTACTCCCCTGTTCATGGTTCATACCATAGAATAGATTGCATTATTATTTCCTCCTCATTGATCCACCAAATAAATAACAGAAATATAGGAGATATCACAGTTTCAGATCATGCCCAGGCTTCCCTGCTAACTTTATGACAGGCTCCTCTGCTCTGCCTGGGTCAGGCTGTAACCGCATAACAGGCTCCCATTACGTATATCCCCTTAGTGGTGATTTCACTGCACATAAGCAAGTTTTGGCAACTAATAAAACCTCCTGACAGCAGGGAACAGAAAAATACTGCAACCCAATAAATATATGCCCAGGCAGTAGCCTTATAGACCCCCCCCCCCTCGAGTTCACCACAGTGGAAGCCCGCTCCAAAGCCCCAGCGCACGCAGAGAATACAACCGACTATCCTCAGCAGCAGACTACATGGTGTGAAAAGGAAAAAAACTAAGCAAAATAAAGAACCTTTCTCTTCAAATAGCAATGATGCAGATATTTGGGAGACTCATCCAATAAACAAAAAAAGAGGCACTTCGACTATGCCACTCTCCATGGAAACGACAAAGCCCATTAAATCGAACACCACTAGCTTGCTGAAACAATGAGCCTGCTACTACTTTCACCCTGACAACTCAGATGAGCTATCCCTAAAAGACATGCCATCTAGAGATGAGCGAATATACTCGTTTCGAGTAATTACTCGATCGAGCACCGCGATTTTTGAGTACTTCCGTACTCGGGTGAAAAGATTCGGGGGGCGCCAGGGGGCGGGGGGAGGCGTGGTGAAGCAGGGGTAGCAGCGGGGAACAGGGGGAGCTCTCTCTCCCTCTCCCCCCCACTCCCTGCTGCAACCCCCCACTCACCCACGGCGCCCCCTGAATCTTTTCACCCAAGTACGGAAGTACTCGAAAATCGGTGGCGCTCGGGCGAAAAAGGGGCGTGTCTGAGTAGGTTCGCTCATCTCTAATGCCATCTAATTATCAAGCAGCCTGTGAGATGTTTCTGAAAGAAGCAATGATGGCACTTCACACCTCAATACAAAAAGACATTGCTGCTGACTTGTGAGCATAAACACATCAGTAAAGGCGTTGGGAGAATGAGAGATTTTGCTTCAGCCCACAACTCGCTAGTAGACTCCCATAACAACCTGGAGGAGAAAGTAAAAACCCTACAAAATAAACTTGCAGATATTGAAGATAGAAACCGGAAAAATAATGTCAAATTTAGGGGCATTCCTGAATCAACTGCCCCATCCCAACTCACAGATTTCTATAGAGTCTGATCCGAGCTGTTCTTCCACACTGCTCCCCTCTAGACCTCACCATTGATCGAGCACACAGGCTGCCAAGGGCTCCAAACATATCATCTTTCACCCCTTGAGATGCCATCACCAGAATTTTTTTTTTCACATTAAAGAGTAGCTTTTGCAGGCCTCAAAATAAATACCAACTCTGGCAGCCCCATCGCTTTACTGACCTCTCTTAAACCACAATAGCAACTAGGAAGAAACTGGCACCCATAACCTCTGCTTTGAGAACCCACAATATAAGATACAAATGGGGCTTTCCAACTGAAGTCATTCTCTCAAGAAATGGGAAGACTCATACTTTTGCTACATTTGACTAAGGCCTGCAACTGCTGGAGATGTAGGACATCCCTCTTCCTACAATGCTAAACGAAGGCTGAACCTTGATGAACAACATCTCTCTCAAGATCACCCAGGAATGGAGTAACACAAGCAAAGAACTCTAATTGCTGGACTCAGATGCTACAAGCACAGGTTCCGTCGCAATAATCCCGCAAACTCTCCCCAAGTTTGCGCAGTCTGACTCACTGCACGGTTTTCTTTATGTTATTTGTTGTATTTCTCCCAATCTTTTCAGTTTTCTACAATGAACCTCACTCAATATGTTCCAACCAATATGCTTATCTCCTGACATATTGTACCAGAAAGCACCACAGAATTGCATATTTATGCTATTAGTCCCATTTAATGCATTACTTCCAGATTTATTATGGCTTTAAAAATAATGTCCCTTAATGTGAAGGGCCTGAACAGCCCATTTAAGAGATCTCTTTTATGGAGAGAAATTAAGAGGTCTAAGGCTGAAATAGTTTGTATCCAGGAGTACCACTTTCAAAAATCTGATGCTCCCAAATTGATCAGCAAAGACTTCCCCCAAATATTTAACTCCAGTGGTCCAGAAAGAGAAAGCAGGTGTTTTCATTGTGATTAAGAAAACAATTGCTTTCCAATTGCTGAAGAAGATTTCAGATGATAGGGGAAGATTTGTTTTTCTGGTATGCAAAATTAATAATATAACTTTTACTATAGCAAATATATATGCTCCCAATACTGCACAGATCCCATTTTTAACCCCTTCCCGCTCCAGGACGTACATTTACGTCCTGGAGCGTCGGGGTATGTATGCAGAGAGGTCGCGGGGCAACCTCTCTGCATACAGCACAGGCATCAGCTTTTGGCCGATCGCGGCTAATAACCCTTTAAATGCCGCTGTCAATACTGACAGCGGCATTTAAAGCCTCCGAACGCTGTTCAGGGGTCCCGTACAGCCCCCCTGCGGAGAGATCAGGGGAGCCGTGCAGGTGTCATGGCTGCTGGGGGCCTTCTGAAAGTCCCCAGGGCTGCCTTGAGAGACTGCCTATCAAGCTATCCCCATGGCGTGGATTGATAGGCTGCCTGTCAGAATGCAGTATGACGTAATGCTATAGCATTACGTCATACTGCAGGAGTGATCAAAGTATCGCATATTGTAGTCCCCCACAGGGACTTAAAAGTAAAGTAAAAAAAAGAACAATAAAGTTTTTTTAATTGTAAAAAAAAAAGTAATAAAAGTTTAAATCACCCCCTTTTGCCATATCTATTATTAAAAAGTCTAAATAATAAAATAAAAATATATATTTGGTATTGCCGCATCTGTAAAAGTCCGATCCATCAAAGTAGCAAATTATCTACCTTGCATGGTGAACGTTGTTCGAAAAAATACGCCAGAAATGCACTTTTTCAGTCACCCTGTCTCCCAGAAAAAACACAATAAAAAGCGATCAAAAAGTCGTATCTATTCTGAATTAGTACGGAAACTACAGGACATCCCGCAAAAAATTAGCCATCGCTGAACTACGTTGACAAAAAAATAAAAAGCTATTGCACGCACAAGATGACCGCAGAAAATAATTGAAAAAAATTAAATGTCTTTGAAAAAAAAAAATACAAGTTTGGTATCATAGCAATCGTACTGACCCGTAGAATAAAGTTATCATGTAGTTTTTGTTGCAGAATTTTTAAAAAGTTTTTAGTACATTATATGGTACATTAAATAGCACCATTGAAAAATAAAACTCGTCCCGCAAAAAAACAAGCCCTCAAACAGCGAGGTCGATGGATAAATAAAGGAGTTATGAAAGGCTGCATCATGAAGGGGTTAAATTCTGTACTCAAACAAATCGCGCATCTGATTAAAGGCAACCTTCTACTCTGTGGTGACTTCAATACTATTCATAATCCAGAATTAGACTCTACATCTAGAAGCGACAAGCCTCCTCCCATCTCTTTGAATGGATGTGGAGAGAGGATATTTATGATATATGGCGCTGTAAATATGCCTCTGAGGGCTTCCATTCACTGGAGTTTTTTTCTCCACTGCGATGCGATTCTAAAGTCTCGCATCGCAGTGCAAGAAAAACACAGGCAGATACCCAAAAATCGCTGGGAAATCGCTGCGACATCGACAGTCTTTTCAATGGGGCCAGCGGCAGCAGCGCTAGCCCCATTGAAAAGATATGGAGAATGCCGCTGACTTCTGCCACAGCTGGGACAGCTGTCACAGCTGTGGCAGAAGTCCGCGGCATGCTATCCCAATGCTTTCAATGACAGCAGGAGATGTGAGTAACTTTTTTATTATTTTCTTTACCACTTTCTGATGATTATCGGGGAAGGGCTTATATTTCAAGCCCTTCTCCGATAATCATTCTGCGGGGCTTGTCAGAAACCACTGCTTTCAATGGGATCAGCAGCAGTGCCGATCCCATTGAAAGCAATGGGATAGCATGCCGCGGACTTCTGCCACAGCTGTGACAGCTGTCACAGCTGTGGCAAAAGTCCGTGGTATTCTCCATATCTTTTCAATGGGGCTAGCGCTGCTGCCGCTGGCCCCATTGAAAAGACTGGCGATGTCGCTGCAATATCCCAACGATTTTCTCGCACTGCTCTGCGAGAGTTTTCACTTACTTTCGCAGTGCAGTGGAGAAAAAAACGCCAGTGGGTGAGAGCCCTGAGACGGATTATACTTTCTATTTAAAGAAACATAACTACATCGGATCTCTTGTCCAAAATCTCCACTTAAGCTGCAGCGCACAAAGTAGACCCCTTACTATCTAACCTAATACCATTAAATAATGCAAGAACAGGACTACAAGCACATCTGGCATTAGACCATGGAAACCATCTTAAAAGGCTGAAAATGATGCACTATCACTGACATAATAAGGCAAGCAAACTAATAGCTAACAGAGTAAAAGCAGCAAAAGCCAAGTCCAGAATCCCCTTTGTAATATCTCGAACAACAAACAAAATTTATAGCCCACAAGAAATTGCAAATGAATTTAGCAAATACTACAATCTACTTTACAATTTAAATTGTGATTAAGAAACCCCTCAACCCACTAACGAATTAATCAGCAAATTTCTCTTAACAATATCCCTTCCATGCCCTTCCCAGCAGCAAATCCAAGAGCTGAAGCTTCCCACTTCAAAGCAAGAAATAGATATAGCTATCAGGTCATTAAAACCAGGGAAATCTTCTGAATCTCCTGGATGGTTTTTCTAATGAATATCTCAAGACATTTAAGCCTCGTTCACATGGGCTACAAAATCTTGCTACAAAATGCATTTATGTGAAGTCCATGGTTTCCAGTGGGTTCTTTCAGGCTACAAAACATAGCGATGATTTTATAGCAAGATTTTGTAGCCCATGTGAATTAGGCCTTAAACCAATCTTACTTTCCTATATACAGAATTTTTTTAACCACGTAATGATCACAGAAGTCACCCCGTGGGACAACTTAAAAGTATACATAGTAACTATCCCTAAGGAGGGTAAAGCTCCAGAGTCCCCAAGCAACTTCTGGCCAATCTCACTTCTCATTTCGGATATTAAAATATATGCAAAGGTTATTGCCAATCAACTCTTTTCCATCTTCTCTCAGCTCATTAAAAATGATCCAGTGGGCTTCATTAGGGGCCGTCAGGCTCCAGACGGGATAAGAAAATTGATCGATTTTGTGTCTAGATTGGGGGCCAGTCGAACGCCTTCTCTGCTCTTAGCGTTGGATGCGGAAAAGGCGTTCGACCGGGTACACTGGCTACTTATGCAGCAGGTGCTGGAGAAATTTGGCCTTGGTGGTTGGATCATCTGCCCCATATGCGCGCTCTATGCTGCCCTATTGGCTTCTGTACTGATGAATTGCATTCTTTCTGAGCCATTCCAAATTACTAATGGCACATGCCAAGAATGTCCTTTGTCCCCGCTTATCTTTTCAATGATGAAGGAACCACTAGCAGAGTCCATAAGAGCTAACCCCCTTATTAAAGGTATTGCCCTTGGAGCGGACTCACACAAGATCAATTTATTCAAACATGTAATAATAACCCTAACAGACTCAAAAGTTTCAATCCCCCATGTGATTTGCACCTTGCAGCAATTACTATAAGGTAAACTCTAACAAGTCACAAATGATAGGAATCCACTTGTCAAAATCAGACGAGAGTCTGTTACGATCTGACCTATTTCAATAGTGCCCTACATCCCTACCCTATTTAGGTATAATGTTAACTCTCTCAACCGATGATCTTCCAGCTGCAAACTTCCCTTCATTAAAAATGTTGCTACAGAAAGAGCTAGACAGATTGGCTATGTTCGAAACTAACTGGATGGGTAAAACAATATTATGCAAAATGCTTATTCTTCCTCGTATTTTATAACTCTGTAGAACAATCCCTGAGGCGATTCCTTAGTCAATTTTTTCAGCACTCCACCATCAAATGAATAAATTCATATGGCGAGTAGTAAAACCCAGAGTGGCCTTCTCCATTTTGACTAAACCCTTAAAATTTGGAGGTATGGGTTTGCCCGATCTTCAAAATTATCATAGAGCCTATTTGATTGACCAAGGCAAGAGAGAGAGCCTTCATAAAAGTGATAATTTTGGTCAGAATTCATGCACTGTGTTCAGAATAGACTGCCTGGATATCAGCAGAATGTTAACCTTTTCTTAAGGTGAACTGTGTATTATGATTTATGAGTTATATTTCTGTTCTAAGGGGCTAATTCTCCTACAGTAATTTTGATATTTTTCTGACAGTATTATTGTGCATTGTGAATGAAGTATTAGTAATTTACGGATTTAGTTAGCTAGCATTAAGCACTATGGTAAAACTTAACTGTGTACTTGTTAATATAACATATCTATTATGGATTTTTCAACAAATGTACATCAAAATCTAAATGTAGGCGTGGATTATTTTGTGGATTTCAGTGTCAGAATATTCAGCAGTGTGTTGCAGAAATATTTAGATAGGTGTAAAAGCACCATCTTCGTAGTAATTATAATTAACAATAGTAGCAGCTAAGGGTGGCTTTACATGTGCAAACTATCTACTGATTAATCGCTAAAAAAAGTGAATTCCAAAAGCAGTCCTTCAATGTAAACACAGCCATCTGCATCAAAATCTGCATGGCCAAAGTAATCTGCACAGACTCCAACTGTAGAACAGCAGCTGAAAATCCACAGCTACTCTACCGTAGCGTTTTCCATGGATCCGTGAGTAAATTTAGCCCAATGACTGCTTGCCATTGTAGTGTATGACCTTTTTGAAAAACTATACAGACACAGACTGGCCAATGGGAGCCCTTGGCTAACGTCTACACTAATAACTTGTGAACAAAATATTACTATGCACCCAGTTGTGGACCGTTTTTACATGGAACAACTGATGCTTACGTTCACTCTTTGGAATGACTAATTTGGTGACAATTGACACATGTAAAGCCACTCTATGATGGGCCTCAAAATCGATTTCCCTAATGGACCCTATTTATCCCAGTCCAAGCCTGTCACCATTAATGTGTCTCAGTTGGTGTCTTGTCATTTCATTTAATCTGTTTCATTGGTACAGTATATAGTGTAGGATTTAGGGTTGTGAGGGAAGAGAAGAGAGTAATGAATAGAATGCCACAAGGGGTCTATGAGTAACCAAAGGCTACAAAGCTAAAGGCCCTATTACAATGAATGATTATTGTTTGAAAAATCATTAAAATAATTAACAATAATCATTCAGTGTAAATATGGCAAATAACCGAACAATGAAAGATAATTCGTTTGCTCATCATTCGTCGTTCCATTTTGAAGGCATACAAGTGATCGTTAATTGTTTTTTAATTTCAGTCTAAATAGCTATGGCCTAGTCATTCACAGACTTGACGGGAGTGGTGATTGTTTGTCAGGGTATGCTTTCATGCACCACAAAATGTTTTGTGGTACAGAGCCGTCAGAACAAAAGTGTTTTTAACACACCTACAAAGTGCTCTACTATTAGCTGTTAAAGCATTGAATGATTGAAAATACATCAGGATTAGAGATGAGCGAGCACCAAAATGCTCGGGTGTTCGTTACTCGGGACGAAATTTTCGCGATGCTCAAGGGTTCGTTTCGAGTAACGAACCCCATTGAAGTCAATGGGTGACCCGAGCATTTTTGTATATCGCCGATGCTCGCTAAGGTTTCCATTTGTGAAAATCTGGGCAATTCAAGAAAGTGATGGGAACGACACAGCAACAGATAGGGCAGGCGAGGGGCTACATGTTGGGCTGCATCTCAAGTTCCCAGGTCCCACTATTAAGCCACAATAGCGGCAAGAGTGCCCCCCCCTCCCAACAATTTTTACTTCTGAAAAGCCCTCATTAGCAATGCATACCTTAGCTAAGCACCACACTACCTCCAACAAAGCACAATCACTGCCTGCATGACACTCCGCTGCCACTTCTCCTAGGTTACATGCTGCCCAACCCCCCCCCCCGCACGAACCAGTGTCCACAGCGCACACCAAAGTGTCCCTGCGCAGCCTTCAGCTGCCCTCATGCCACACCACCCTCATGTCTATTTATAAGTGCGTCTGCCATGAGGAGGAACTGCACACACTGCAGAGGGTTGGCACGGCTAGGCAGCGACCCTCTTTAAAAGGGGCGGGGCGATAGCCCACAATGCTGTACAGAAGCAATGAGAAATATAATCCTGTGCCACTGCCATCAGGAGCTGCACACATGGGCATAGCAATGGGGAACCTATGTGCCACACACTATTCATTCTGTCAAGGTGTCTGCATGCCCCAGTCAGACCGCGTTTTTTTATAAATAGTCACAGGCAGGTACAACTCCACAATGGGAATTCCGTGTGCACCCACAGCATGGGTGGCTCCCTGGAACCCACCGGCTGTACATAAATGTATCCCATTGCAGTGCCCTGGACAGCAGAGCTAACGTCAGATTAAATGCAGGTGGGCTTTGGCCCACACTGCAGGCCCCAACCTGACCGGGGTTTTTAATTCATAGACACAGGCAGGTACAACTCCCTATTGTGAAGTCCCTGTGGACCGACAGCATGGGTGGGTGCCAGGAAGCCACCGGCGGTACATAAATATATCCCATTGCATTGCCCATCACAGCTGAGGTAATGTCATGTTTAATGCAGGTGGGCTTCGGCCCACACTGCATGCCCCAGTCAGACTGGGGTTCTTTATAAGTAGACACAGGCAGGTACAACTCCCTATTGTGAAGTCCGTGTGGACCGACAGCATGGGAGGGTCCCAGGAAGCCACAGGCGGTACATAAATAAATCCCATTGCATTGCCCAGCACAGCTGAGGTAATGTCATGTTTAATGCAGGTGGGCTTCGGCCCACACTGCATGCCCCAGTCAGACTGGGGGTCTTTAGAAGTGGACACATGCAGTTACAACTCCGTGTGGACCGACAGCATGGGTGGGTGCCAGGAAGCCACCGGCGGTACATATATATATCCCATTGCAGTGCCCAGCACAGCTGATGTAACGTCAGCTTTAATGCAGGTGGGCTTCGGCCCACACTGCATGCCCCAGTCAGACTGGGGTTCTTTATAAGTAGACACAGGCAGGTACAACTCCCTATTGTGAAGTCCGTGTGGACCGACAGCATGGGAGGGTCCCAGGAAGCCACAGGCGGTACATAAATAAATCCCATTGCATTGCCCAGCACAGCTGAGGTAATGTCATGTTTAATGCAGGTGGGCTTCGGCCCACACTGCATGCCCCAGTCAGACTGGGGTTCTTTAGAAGTGGACACATGCAGTTACAACTCCATGTGGACCGACAGCATGGGTGGGTGCCAGGAAGCCACCGGCGGTACATAAATATATCCCATTGCAGTGCCCAGCACAGCTGATGTAACGTCAGCTTTAATGCAGGTGGGCAAAAAATTTATTGGATTACACTGTAGGCGAGGGCCCCAAAAAATTGGTGTACCAACATTACTAATGTACGTCAGAAAAATTGCCCATGCCCAACCAAGAGGGCAGGTGAAACCCATTAATCGCTTTGGTTAATGTGGCTTAATTTGTAACTAGGCCTGGAGGCAGCCCAGTTAAAATAAAAATTGGTTCAGGTGCAAGTTTCAAAGCTTTAATGAGCATTGAAACGTATAAAAATTGTTTACAAAAATTATATGACTGAGCCTTGTGGGCCTAAGAAAAATTGCCCGTTCGGCGTGATTACATGAGGTTTCAGGAGGAGGAGCAGGAGGAGGAGGATGAATATTATACACAGATTGATGAAGCTAAAAGGTCCACGTTTTTGATGGTGATAGAGAACAATGCTTCCATCCGCGGGTGCAGCCTACGTATTGTTTAGGTATCGCTGCTGTCCGCTGGTGGAGAAGAGAAGTCTGGGGAAATCCAGGCTTTGTTCATCTTGATGAGTGTAAGCCTGTCGGCACTGTCGGTTGACAGGCGGGTACGCTTATCTGTGATGATTCCCCCAGCCGCACTAAACACCCTCTCTGACAAGACGCTAGCCGCAGGACAAGCAAGCACCTCCAGGGCATACAGCGCGAGTTCAGGCCACGTGTCCAGCTTCGACAGCCAGTAGTTGTAGGGGGCAGAGGCATCACGGACGACGGTCGTGCGATCGGCTACATACTCCCTCACCATCCTTTTACAGTGCTCCCGCCGACTCAACCTTGACTGGGGAGCGGTGACACAGTCTTGCTGGGGAGCCAGAAAGCTGGCAAAGGCCTTAGATAGTGTTCCCCTGCCTGTGCTGTACATACTGTCTGATCTCCGCGCCTCCCCTGCTACCTGGCCCTCGGAACTGCGCCTTCGGCCACTAGTGCTGTCGGATGGGAATTTTACCATCAGTTTGTCCACCAGGGTCCTGTGGTATAGCATCACTCTCGAACCCCTTTCCTCTCCGGGTATGAGAGTGGAAAGGTTCTCCTTATACCGTGGGTCGAGCAGTGTGTACACCCAGTAATCCGTAGTGGCCAGAATGCGTGTAACGCGAGGGTCACGAGAAAGGCATCCTAACATGAAGTCAGCCATGTGTGCCAGGGTACCTGTATGCAACACATGGCTGTCCTCACTAGGAAGATCACTTTCAGGATCCTCCTCCTATTCCTCCTCAGGCCATACACGCTGAAAGGATGACAGGCAAGCAGCATGGGTACCCTCAGCAGTGGGCCAAGCTGACTCTTCCCCCTCCTCCTCATCCTCCTCATGCTCCTCCTCCTCCTCCTCAACGCGCTGAGATATAGACAGGAGGGTGCTCTGACTATCCAGCGACATACTGTCTTCCCCCGCCTCCGTTTCCGAGCGCAAAGCGTCTGCCTTTATGCTTTGCAGGGAACTTCTCAAGAGGCATAGCAGAGGAATAGTGACGCTAATGATTGCAGCATCGCCGCTCACCATCTGGGTAGACTCCTCAAAGTTTCCAAGGACCTGGCAGATGTCTGCCAACCAGGCCCACTCTTCTGTAAAGAATTGAGGAGGCTGACTCCCACTGCGCCGCCCATGTTGGAGTTGGTATTCCACTATAGCTCTACGCTGCTCATAGAGCCTGGCCAAGATGTGGAGCGTAGAGTTCCACCGTGTGGGCACGTCGCACAGCAGTCGGTGCACTGGCAGATGAAACCGATGTTGCAGGGTGCGCAGGGTGGCAGCGTCCGTGTGGGACTTGCGGAAATGTGCGCAGAGCCGGCGCACCTTTCCGAGCAGGTCTGACAAGCGTGGGTAGCTTTTCAGAAACCGCTGAACCACCAAATTAAAGACGTAGGCCAGGCATGGCACGTGCGTGAGGCTGCCGAGCTGCAGAGCCGCCACCAGGTTACGGCCGTTGTCACACACGACCATGCCCGGTTGGAGGCTCAGCGGCGCAAGCCAGCGGTCGGTCTGCTCTGTCAGACCCTGCAGCAGTTCGTGGGCCGTGTGCCTCTTATCTCCTAAGCTGAGTAGTTTCAGCACGGCCTGCTGACGCTTGCCCACCGCTGTGCTGCCGTGCCGCGCGACACCGACTGCTGGCGACATGGTGCTGCTGACACATCTTGATTGCGAGACAGAGATTGCGTAGGAGGAGGAGGAGGGTGGTTTAGTGGAGGAAGCATACACTGCCGCAGATACCACCACCGAGCTGGGGCCCGCAATTCTGGGGGTAGGTAGGACGTGAGCGGTCGCAGGCTCTGACTCTGTCCCAGCCTCCACTAAATTCACCCAATGTGCCGTCAGGGAGATATAGTGGCCCTGCCCGCCTGTGCTTGTCCACGTGTCCATTGTTAAGTGGACCTTGGCAGTAACCGCGTTGGTGAGGGCACGTACAATGTTGCGGGAGACGTGGTCGTGCAGGGCTGGGACGGCACATCGGGAAAAGTAGTGGCGACTGGGAACCGAGTAGCGCGGGGCCGCTGCCGCCATCATACCTTTGAAAGCCTCCGTTTCCACAACCCTATACGGCAGCATCTCCAGGCTGATAAATTTGGCTATGTGCACATTTAACGCTTGAGCGTGCGGGTGCGTGGCGGCGTACTTGCGCTTGCGCTCCAACACTTGCGCTAGCGACGGCTGGACGGTGCGCTGAGAGACATTGGTGGATGGGGCCGAGGTCAGCGGAGTTGAGGGTGTGGGTGCAGGCCAGGAGACGGTAGTGCCTGTGTCCTGAGAGGGGGGTTGGATCTCAGTGGCAGGTTGGGGCACAGGGGGTGAGGCAGCGGTGCAAACCGGAGGCGGTGAACGGCCTTCGTCCCACCCTTGTGGGGTGCTTGGCCATCATATGTCTGCGCATGCTGGTGGTGGTGAGGCTGGCGGTGGTGGCTCCCCGGCTGATCTTGGCGCGACAAAGGTTGCACACCACTGTTCGTCGGTCGTCTGCACTCTCAGTGAAAAACTGCCACACCTTTGAGCACCTCGGCCTCTGCAGGGTGGCATGGCGCGAGGGGGCGCTTTGGGAAACAGTTGGTGGATTATTCAGTCTGGCCCTGCCTCTACCCCTGGCCACCGCACTGCCTCTTCCAACCTGCCCTGCTGCTGCACTTGCCTCCCCCTCTGAAGACCTGTCCTCAGTAGGCGTAGCAAAGCAGGTGGGGTCAGTCACCTCATCGTCCTGCTGCTCTTCCTCCGAATCCTCTGTGCGCTCCTCCCTCGGACTTACTCCAATTACTACTACCTGAGTGATAGACAACTGTGTCTCATCGTCATCGTCCTCCTCACCCACTGAAAGCTCTTGAGACAGTTGACGGAAGTCCCCAGCCTCATCCCCCGGACCCCGGGAACTTTCCAAAGGTTGGGCATCGGTCACGACAAACTCCTCCAGTGGAAGAGGATTCAGAACCATTGCTGCCCATTCAGGGCAGGGGCCCGAGAACAGTTCCTGGGAGTCTGCCTGCTCCTCAGAATGTGTCATTGTAATGGAGTGAGGAGGCTGGGAAGAAGGAGGAGCAGCAGCCAGAGGATTCAGAGTTGCAGCAGTGGACGGCGCAGAATTCTGGGTGGTCGATAGATTGCTGGATGCACTTTCTGCCATCCACGACAGGACCTGCTCACACTGCTCATTTTCTAATAAAGGCATACCGCGTGGACCCATTAATTGTGAGATGAATGTGGGGAAGCCAGAAACGTGCCTCTCTCCTAATCCCGCAGCAGTCGGCTGCGATACACCTGGATCAGGAGCTCGGCCTGTGCCCACACCCTGACTTGGGCCTCCGCGTCCTCGCCCGCGTCCACGTCCTCTAGGCCTACCCCTACCCCTCAGCATGCTGTATTACCAGTAGTGCAGAAACAGAACGCTGTAATTAAATGTGCCGCTTATTGACCTGTGGTTGGAGGCTGACTTCCCTTACGGAACGCACAGCAGAGCCAGGAAACAATTTTGCGCACGCCTGTAGTGAGACGTAGGTGCGTATGACTGAGCTAGTGGAATTCACAGTGCAGAAGCAGTCAAGTGGCCAAAGGCCAGTACTAGGCCTTAAGTATTTTGCTTCTATTTTTTTAAATGCTGAGCTGATACAGCAGACAGATACTGTAGGCAGCGTATAATATTATGTATACTGTTTCCCTCTGGCGGGATGACGGCGGTGATGTAACGGAGACAGCAGACCCAGGAAACAATTTTGCGCAAGCCTGCTGAAACGCTTAGCTGCGTATTAATTAGGACTACTACCCCCAGCAGACAGATACTGTAGGCAGCGTATAATATTATGTATACTGTTTCCCTCTGGCGGGATGACGGCGGTGATGTAACGGAGACAGCAGAGCCAGGAAACAATTTTGCGCAAACCTGCTGAAACGCTTAGCTGCGTATTAATTAGGACTACTACCCCCAGCAGACAGATACTGTAGGCAGCGTATAATATTATGTATACTGTTTCCCTCTGGCGGGATGACGGCGATAATGTAATGGAGACAGCAGAGCCAGGAAACAATTTTGTGCAAGCCTGCTGTAACGCTTAGCTGCGTATTAATTAGGACTACTACCCCCAGCAGACAGATACTGTAGGCAGCGTATAATATTATGTATACTGTTTCCCTCTGGCGGGATGACGGTGGTGATGTAACGGAGACAGCAGAGCCAGGAAACCATTTTGCGCAAGCCTGCTGTAACGCTTAGCTGCGTATTAATTAGGACTACTACCCCCAGCAGACAGATACTGTAGGCAGCGTATAATATTATGTATACTGTTTCCCTCTGGCGGGATGATGGCGGTGATGTAACGAAGACAGCAGAACCAGGAAACAATTTTGCGCAAGCCTGCTGAAACGCTTAGCTGCGTATTAATTTGGACTACTACCCCCAGCAGACAGATACTGTAGGCAGCGTATAATATTATGTATACTGTTTCCCTCTGGCGGGATGACGGCGGTGATGTAACGGAGACAGCAGAGCCAGGAAGCAATTTTGTGCAAACCTGCTGAAACGCTTAGCTGCGTATTAATTAGGACTACTACCCCCAGCAGACAGATACTGTAGGCAGCGTATAATATTATGTATACTGTTTCCCTCTGGCGGGATGACGGCGATAATGTAACGGAGACAGCAGAGCCAGGAAACAATTTTGTGCAAGCCTGCTGTAACGCTTAGCTGCGTATTAATTAGGACTACTACCCCCAGCAGACAGATACTGTAGGCAGCGTATAATATTATGTATACTGTTTCCCTCTGGCGGGATGACGGTGGTGATGTAACGGAGACAGCAGAGCCAGGAAACCATTTTGCGCAAGCCTGCTGTAACGCTTAGCTGCGTATTGATTAGGACTACTACCCCCAGCAGACAGATACTGTAGGCAGCGTATAATATTATGTATACTGTTTCCCTCTGGCGGGATGATGGCGGTGATGTAACGGAGACAGCAGAGCCAGGAAACAATTTTGCGCATGCCTGCTGAAACGCTTAGCTGCGTATTAATTTGGACTACTACCCCCAGCAGACAGATACTGTAGGCAGCGTATAATATTATGTATACTGTTTCCCTCTGGCGGGATGACGGCGGTGATGTAACGGAGACAGCAGAGCCAGGAAACAATTTTGTGCAAGCCTGCTGTAACGCTTAGCTGCGTATTAATTAGGACTACTACCCCCAGCAGACAGATACTGTAGGCAGCGTATAATATTATGTATACTGTTTCCCTCTGGCGGGATGACGGCGGTGATGTAACGGAGACAGCAGAGCCAGGAAACAATTTTGCGCAAGCCTACTGTAACGCTTAGCTGCGTATTAATTAGGACTACTACCCCCAGCAGACAGATACTGTTGGCAGCATATAATATTATGTATACTGTTTCCCTCTGGCGGGATGACGGCGGTGATGTAACGGAGACAGCAGAGCCAGGAAACAATTTTGTGCAAGCCTGCTGTAACGCTTAGCTGCGTATTAATTAGGACTACTACCCCCAGCAGACACGCAGTAAACTGAAGACGGTCACAGGCAGCCCAAATATAGTATTTTTCCCCAATTTTTTTGAAAAAGCCCACTGCGTATATAGCCTGTATATCTCTTTCCCTGCCTCACCAGTACTGGCCCTATTCTCTGTAGAATGACTGCAGACTGAGGACGCAATGCTCTGCACGCCCGATATACAAAAAAAAAAATTGTGCAACACTGCTAAAAGCAGCCTCAACAGTACTGCACACGCTCAGATGTGGCCCTAAGAAGGACCGTTGGGGTTCTTGAAGCCTAAAATCACTCCTAACGCTCTCCCTATAGCAGCTCCGGCATCAGCAGCACTTTCCCTGATCTCTGTCAGAATGCATCTGTGGCGAGCCGTGGGAGGGGCCGATTTATATACTCGGGTGACACCTGATCTCGCCAGCCACTCACTGCAGGGGGATGGTATAGGGCTTGAACGTCGCAGGGGGAAGTTGTAATGCCTTCCCTGTCTTTCTATTGGCCAGAAAAGCGCGCTAACGTCTCAGAGATGAAAGTGAAAGTAACTCGAACATCGCGTGGTGCTCGCCTCTAGTAACGAGCATCTCGAACACGCTAATACTCGAACGAGTATCAAGCTCGGACGAGTACGTTCGCTCATCTCTAACCAGGATGTATGCCACAGGTACTACATTAAAGGGGTTGTCCCGCGCCGAAACGTTTTTTTTTTTTTTAACCCCCCCCCCCCCGTTCGGCGCGAGACAACCCCGATGCAGGGGTTAAAAAAACAAACCGGAGAGTGCTTACCTGAATCCCGGCGGTCCGGCGTCTTCATACTCACCTGCTGACGATGGCCGCCGGGGTCTGCTCCCTCCGTGGACCGCAGCTCTTCTGTGCGGTCCATTGCCGATTCCAGCCTCCTGATTGGCTGGAATCGGCACGTGACGGGGCGGAGCTACACGGAGCCGGCATTCTGCACGAGCGGCCCCATTGAAGACAGCAGAAGACCCGGACTGCGCAAGCGCGGCTAATTTGGCCATCGGAGGCCGAAAATTAGTCGGCACCATGGAGACGAGGACGCCAGCAACGAAGCAGGTAAGTATAAAACTTTTGATAACTTCTGTATGGCTCAGAATTAATGCACAATGTACATTACAAAGTGCATTAATATGGCCATACAGAAGTGTATAGACCCACTTGCTGCCGCGGGACAACCCCTTTAAAGCTTTGAGGGGTCATTCCCCATTAAGAGCACCTGTAGAGTGCCATGTGCCATCTTCACAATGAAGATTACTTCATTCAGTTGCCTGCAATTAGTGGCCACTTTTGTGAGGTCATACTCACAGAAGTGAACGCTTCTAACTGTAAAAGTGAGCGTCTGTTTGCTTCAGCTTATGGGCTTGGGGAGCCATTAAGGGAGGAGCTTATCACAGGACATCCAACATGTTATATGGCAGTTCCCTTTAGATTGGGGCATATGGCTAAAAGAGGAAAGCAAAAAACGAAGGGGCAGGAGCAGTAGGACTTTTATTTGTTACAATTGCAGAGTAGAGGGGCATATTAGAAGGACCTGTTGAGACCCACTTATGGGATGCTCTTCTCTGCAGTGAAGGGAAGAAAAAAAGAGGTTAAAAATGCAAAAGGTGAGGCTGCTACAAGCAGTGTAAAAGTAGTTGGTGGCTTTCCCAGTGTCTTTTTCTTTAATGCCATAATGCTGTTAAACTATTAATAACTAATTGTGTAATGTGTGCTTCCTCATATTCTATTCATATTGCTACTTAGACACTCAGAGAGATATACCTCTTTTATTACTAATAACTAATATTTGAAGTTTTTTAAAGGTTTTGTTTGTTCTATAATATCTTTTGCAATATTTGAATTATGTAGCAGTGCTGAAATAGCTTTTATGTGTAAAACATTAGAAAGCCATTGCTTCACAAAGACAGATAGAATGAGTCATGTTATGTGTTCAAGGACACAGAAAAGGTGGGGTGAGATGCATAAAACATGTATCGCTGTGAAAACTAACCACTGCTTGCTTGCATAGAATGAAATATTGTGCAGTGTGTTGGATGAATGGAAGGTTTTGAATTGATTGTGGTTTTGGAACTGTGCAGTGTTTTGGTTGTTTGCACAGTTCCAGAGCTGACTGGTGCTTGATGTATATTGTGAAAATGAGATGGTGGATAGCTGGTTGGGAGAAAGGAAAGAAAATGAAGAACATGAATTAAATGGTTTTTACCAAGTATGTGTGTAAACGGAAAAAAAAATTGAATAGGAAAGATACAAGAAAGTGATAAAAGACTTGTCTGAGATGTGAATGTGGAGACAGCAAATTTCAAATTAGAGCAAGAAGAATCAGACAATTAGCCAAATTCAAGGGGGTGGAGCTAGATGATGTAAGGGTACGCAAAGGGACGACCATCTCCTCAGCAAAGCAGGGGTTGAGAATCAAAGGCTATGAGATACTAAAAGCTGAAAGCCAAATCTTGGGCTGTTAGGAAAAGCTGGGTGAATAAAGACATTTTTGCCCTTGACAAATCTGATGAGGGCTTTGCAAATCAAATCAGATTAAGGCCTTAGTCAGACGGGCGTTTTTTCGCGCGATTTGCGGATCGCATGACGGATGCGCATCCGCAATTCGCGTGACCGGTGCCCGAAAATCGCCCGAAAATCTGATCCTAGCCGCGTTTGATTAGAAACGGGCCGGAGCTGTCCAGCGCATTGCATTCAATGGAGCCGGCGATACAGCCGGCTCCATTGAAAGCAATGCGCTGCGGGCGAGTGTGGGATGAATTGTCGGGAAGGGCTTAAATATATAAGCCCTTCCCTGCAATTCATCCAGAAAAGTGTTAAAATAAAAAATATATATATACTCACCTGCTCCCGGCAGCCAGAGTTCCGCGCGGCCAGCCTGCAGTGGGTGTGAAGGGGGTGTGAGTCAGACCTGCCCCCTGATTGGCTCAGTGCTGAGCCAATCAGAGGCAGGTCTGACTCACACCCATTCATGAATTCATGAATGGGTGTGAGTCAGACCTGCCTCTGATTGGCTCAGGCTGAGCCAATCAGGGGCAGCTTTGAGTCACACCCCCTTCACACCCACTGCAGGACGGCCGCGCTGTACTCCGGCTGCCGGGACAAGGTGAGTATATATATATTTTTTATCTTAACACATTTCTGGATGAATTGCAGGGAAGGGCTTATATATTTAAGCCCTTCCCGACAATTCATCCAGCGCTGTCCGTCAGCCCATTGCTTTCAATGGAGCCGTCTGTATTGCCGGCTCCATTGAACTCAATGGGCATACATCGTTCTTCTCTGCCACAGCTGTTACAGCTGTGGCAGGGAAGAATGATGTCTTCTATATGTTCTCAATGGGGTCGGCGCTGCTGCCGCCGGCCCCATTGAGCGCATATAGAGAAGAGAACAGGAATCGCAGATAGGTGCGATCTGCGATTTCTGTTCTATAATTTATCGGACGAGCGCATAAAAAGCGCTCAAGTGTCCGATACCATTGCAAAGCAATGGTTTTAAAAAATCGCCGGACGCATGCGCATGTGCAAATCGCACGAAAAAACGCCCGTCTGACTAAGGCCTAATAATGCATTTGCTTAAACGGTATCACATTTCCAATGTGGATAGATTTTTGTAAATTATTTTGCCCTATTATAGCTTTTCCACTTTTAAATTAATGAAACACTTACAATTAAAATATTTCCATAGTTCCAAATTCAGCTACATTCTTTCTGCTAAAATTTGGAGAGCTGGGAAAAATGTGTGCTAATTAAGCTTCTCAATGAATCCTTGCTGCTGTGTAACTATACACTCAGTGTTCTGTGATATGGTAGAGTATCTCTCTCCTGTAAGCATTGCTTCTAGATATTCCTGATACAGTGCTGGTTGGGGTATGGTAATATTATCTTCTGATGCAATCATGGGGAATCTGACATGAAAGAAAATAATTGGGTTTAGATTATTTGGTTAATGACACAATAGAATTTTCAACACCCTGAATTCAAAAATTTAGTATATGGATTTAATTTTCTGAATTTCTCATTCTACATTGTGGAATATAGTTTACTTGCAAATTTCCTTTTTAGTTAGAAAGCTCACTCAGACGGTAAGCTGACCATGGGTTGCCCAACAGCTATGATCCCCCTCGACCAGCTATAATCTGTAGATACAAAACAACACATGTTCTATTTTTAATTTTAATGTATCTGCAGAGTAAAAGTATATTCCTACATCAGGTTTTAGGAGCAATTGTAATAAGGGCAGTGAAACTAGCAGGGCACTTTGGAAGGAAAAAAAAGATTAAAATCCCATGTCTAAGGCAGATGTCAACTGTGGTTGCAGAATTGTCTCCCTTATGCATAAGATTCTGATGCAGTTCCTAGTCAGCAGCACTGTAGATATGCTACAGAATTTCCACTTCTCAAGGTGGGTGAACAGTTAATTTGCTTGTCATAGGTGGGTATGGCCCGTATAGGATGATATAGCCCATATAGGCTATCTTTTGGCTCATCTATTTGACAGCCCGCTACCTAGTCGGAATCTTGCATTTTTCTACACAGACATTAAGGGCTCCCACCCACTTGCCTTTTTTTCACGTGTTATAGCTTGCCTTTTTTCATGCCATATGGGCTCCTGCACACTTGCGTTTTTTTCCCCCGTTATAGCTTGCCTTTTTTTCATGCTATATTGGTGCTTTTTTTTCATGCGATTGTCAATGGGACTTTCTAATGTTAAAAACCCACCAACTTGCAAAGCGTTTTTAACATTAGAAAGTCCCATTATAGCTTGAAAAAAAGGCAAGCTATAACGTGTGAAAAAAAGGCAAGCTATAACTCGTGAAAAAAACGCAAGCGTGCAGGAGCCCATAGTTTGTACTGATTCTTCATCTTTTGTTTTGTTTGTTTGTCTCTCCCCTTTGATTACCCCTCTATCCATCCCCCGTTGTTGGTTATATCTGTTAATCCATCCACCTGTTGTTGGTTCCCCCCTTTATTCCTTAGAACCATCCATGACAGCACTCCAATTTAGCTCCCTTAATGTCAAGGGGTTTAACACCTCCCAGAAAAGATAGCAGATCCTTTAACTCATGCACAAAAAGCAGGTTCAGGTATTAAGAAACACATTTTAAGGTGGGACACATCCCAGACTTCGGGGATTAGTTTGTACATTGGTTTCATGGTGCCAACTCATACGGTTGATCTGGTGGGGAATCCATTTCTCTCACAGGCCACTGGCTTACTCGTCCAGCGATTAGACCCGCAGGGCAGATACGCAATTATTAAGATCTCAGTGGGTGCTAAAAATGCACCATAGCTAACTGGTATGCACCAAACCAGTGCCAAGCTACAGTTTGCCTCACTTTTCTGAATGTCCTGGCTGAGCTTGCTGAAGGGGAACTTGTTGCCAGGGGAGATTTCAACTTGACCCTAAATCTGGACATTGACATGTCTGCTTGGGAGAGGTGGGGTTCCCACTAGTCAACTGAGGTCGCTCAAAAAGTCACTACATACACTTCAGCTGGTGGCTATATGGCATTCCCTATATCCACAGGATCGTGATTATGCTTTTTTTCACATCCAAACAATTCCTATAGTAGGATTCACTATTTCCTATTAAGCCATCATGCACTGTCCTGGCACCCTTCAGCTAGCATGAGTGGCATGATATAGTTGGACCATGCTCCAGGTTATTTGAGCCTTTCCATACCAGACTAGGTTGACAGTCAGTGGACCTGGCGCCTAAATGATAATATGCTGTGGGATAGTTTGTGCATTGCTGAAATAAAGGAACATATTGATATGTTTACAGCAATACATTCCACAAAGGATATGCTGATGCCTACCCAATGGGAGGTGTTGAAATGTGTCTTGAGAGGCCTGTATCTCAAAAACATGGCACACGGCTTAAGAGAGAAGGGACAGCCAAGATAACAGCTCTAATGGATACATGGATACATGCTTTAGAGACTTCACACAAACAATCATTATTTCCATCTACATTTGTTAAACTAGTGAAGGCCAGAATTGAGCTGGAAGACAAACTAGTTCAAAAATATCTGCACTTCAGAGATCAGGGTAAACGCTTGTACTACAAATATTCCAATAAACCCGGTAGACACTTAGCTCACCTACTATACCCTAGGACAAAGGGCACCTTTTTTCCCTGTATCAAAACCATGGCTAGTGTTGATACCCACATTCCCACAGAAATTCTAGAGACCTACCAGAACTACTACTCCCAACTATATGGTTTGAGACATCAATTTGTTGATATGGCCCCTGATTCCCTACGGGATCACATGTCACAATACATAACGGAGACAGCTTTGCCACCCATTTACATCACTATTAGAGAAATACTAGAGTCAGATATCACCACAGACAAGATTGAGGAAGTCATTAAGACTATGCCAGCAAGGAAGAGTCTAGCACCATACAGCTCTACGCCTGCCTTTTACAAACTCATGAGATAACAACTCACTACTTCCCTGGTGAAGGTCTTTTCTGAAATATCGTACTTAATCTCCCCTCCCACGCAAATCTCTTGAGGCACATGTTAGTGTCATATCAAAACCAGTCAAAGGCCCCATGGTCTCCACCAATTATAGGTCGATATCATTAATGAATGTAGATATAAACATTTTCTCAAAAATTTTGGCCAACAGGTTAACTCCCTACTTGTTCTCTATCCTTCATACAGACCAAATGAGCTTTATCAGAAGAAGGGATGCGAGAGACAATATTATTAAAGCAATACTGGTAACAGCTAAGGCCAGGAGCAAAACAGACCCCATGTGCGTGCTATCTGTTGATGCCGAAAAGGCTTTTGACAGAATACATTCTACATACATGTACCACTCTACCATCTTTGCTGCAGGAATTTGAGAAGTTTGGCTACTTATCCAATTTCAAAATGAACTACTCCAAATTAGAGGCCCTAAATATTTCATTATCACTAGCAGAAGAAAAATGTAAGGAAGAACAATTCCCGTTTAAAAAGAAAAAAGAGGCTATAAAATATCCAGGCACGTATATCCCAGCCAACCATGCTAAACTGTTCCTATTGAACTATCTAACCCTTCTAAAATGTACACTAAACGACTTGCCTTCCTGCGCCAACCAAGACTTATGTTGGTTTGGGCAGATAAACGCCCTTCAAATGGACGTACTCCCTAGGTTCTTATACCTTTTTTAAGCGACTCCTATCATCCCACAGAAAATTTTTCAATTGGCTAAGATCAGTCACGATCAAATTAGTTTTGTGCAGATTAAGGTCTCAATTAGATATCTATCGCTTCCCAAAGCAAGGGGAGGAATAGGTTTACCAAACTTTAGGCCATACCACACAGCAGCAGTTCTAGTAAACAATAGACGGCTCTGGAGCAGGAAGATTGCTCAATTCCTTTAAGTCATATCCCGTGGATCAGAGCTCAATCCATCTCTCCTAACTTCATACTGAAAAGGACATTTGAGATGTGGGACACGATGATTCACAGACAACACTTATCAAGGGTAGATAGCCCTATCACATCCCCTTTTCACAACCCAGCATTCACACCTGGCCAGGTTAGAGATAGATTCTTGGGTTGGGTGGCATATGATGACATCCAGGTTCACCAAATCCTCAAGGGAGCCTCGTTACTAACCTTCCAGGATCTGAGGGACAGGTTCAGGGGATTGGATCTCTCCTGGTTTACCAGCTACCCTCCTTCCTATCTAGGTTGGGGGCTTCTTCGGGAGAACGTTAGCACTATTTGAGGAGTTGTTCTCCTTGCAATCTCCGCTGGCACAAGCTGTTCAAAAACAAACAACTGTTACTTTACTCTGGGCAACTTTTGAGCTAAAATCAAACAACTAGTGACCAATTTGCACTGTTCTTATTTGTCAATTAATAAATAAGAATAATGCAATTGTTTTCTTTCTTTTTATATTTAACCCATAATAAAAGTTAATAAATGAAACCTGTTTGTTAATTTTTAAAGTTTGTGGTATGCCTATAAAGTAATATAGCAAAATGTCTGTAAGTTAAAATAAAAAATGCAAATGTGCAGCTAATATGTTTTTTGAATAACTCACTGATACAGCTAAGCCAAAGTAAGACTGTTAGTGGATTCAATCAGTTTCAGACGGTCTGTTGTCTGCAGCTACTGAAATGAGTTTATGGAGTAATAACACTTTCACTCAGGGTGTTTTTCAGGTGTAGAAGCATCCTCAAGTTGTCCCAGTAAAAATTACTTCTGTGTTTTCACACAGGAGCGATGATTAAAGTAGTTCATAGACAAACCTGTTTATACATAATAAAAATGAATAGGATGTCAGCATCTCCTTCCAATATATTTTTATTATCCCATGAAACATATAGATAAAATGCGACATTTGAGCTCATAAGAGCCTTTTTCAAGCATAATAGCCCATTCTCACATAGTTCTTTAAATACGCAAACTCCCCCTCTATAATGACATTCACAAACCAATGAATAGTTTATACATCAGATGTCATAAGAAAACAGCTTACATAAGCCTGTCAACATGCTCCATATATGTGTATTTTAAAAATGTCAGCAATCAAGTGGGCATCCAAATGGAGGGGCCAATATAACCAGAAGATCTACATTCTCCAAGGTTTCCTATTCTATTAGCACATGACTATGCTCCTCATGATATCATCAAAGCTTTCCCACTTCTTTAGTCAAAGTTTCTGCACTGTCTATAGTAACCACTAATCAAGATGAACTGCCACCATACTTACCACAGCAACACCCCTTTCCTGTAATCATCATGCTCATACAGGTCCCCACCTACTTACCATCATGTGACTGCGGTAACACAGTAGTGAAAAACCTGGAACAGCATGAAACCACTACTTGCCCAAACTTGAGGATCAGAATTATATTCTATATGCTGCAAAACATTATTTCCCAACAGGTAAACAAATTGAATTCTTTGTGTTCTATGTCTCCTCCTACCCACTACTTTCAAAGTGTCTTTTCTCTCCACATTAACCAAACACATGTCTATGTCTAATAAATCCCTCGGCTATTTCCAGTCCAAGCACTAAAAACACATTTCGTCAATTCTTTGTTCCAACATCTGATCAGTTAAAAACCACATGTCTTACCCATAATAGCTGTGTTAGGTGCACTGTTCAGATGCAATCTTCTGATTCTGTGTCTGGCAAATATGGGCGTCGGCCCATTCTCCCTGTTCCCTGAGCTTATATTCACTCTGTTCTAGCACTCCTAGGGTTAATAGCTTCTGGTCTCCTGTTCAGCTGATGCTCCTTTTCCAATCATCACCCTATATAGCTGCCCTGGGCCTTTCAGACCTTGCTGCAGTGTTGATGAGAGTTTGTTCCCTTCACTTCATGCCCAGCCGCTGCTTCGGCAGTTACCTTGCTACTTTGCGTTCTGCTTGTGCTCTGTGTTCTTTGTCCGTGTACTCTGTAGTGTGTTGTTCCCGTTGTCCGCTTGTGTTTATCCTTGTCGGCTTCTTCATCCTCTGTTTCTTTACTCCCCAGTGTTGTTCTATCCTTTTCTTATAGGTGTTCTGGCCCACCAGGGTAAGTCAGCGCCTAAAGGAAGACCATGGGGTCGTCCCTATCGGGTCAAGTGCTTCGCTTGCAGGCAGGGGTCCCCCTCTCCTGGTTATCAGTTCAGGGCAAGATACCTTCCCTAGTTCCCATCTATATACGGGGCTGTTCATCTGGTATCTTACCTCCCATGCTAAGGTTGGCTCTTAGCCGTGCTGAATCGGATCTTCACCTACCGGTAGGTTGACACATTGGTTCTACATCCACAGTCCCTCCAAGCTGACTTCATGGTAATGAATCTAACACATGTTTAGGATTATTGCTGCCATAATGCAAAAGATTATGTCTTTCTGTAGACTTAATGACTAAATCAGATTTCAATTTGTCATCTTCCTTATAAATGACAGTATGCCAGAATTGTAAAAAAAAAAGTGGATACAGTTTTAATAAATGATAAGTCCAGTACACAAAATGTCAAATGTCTATGAAATTTCTCCAACCCCTCAGGGAAACCTAACAAAATGGCCAAAAATGTTGTCTATCAAGTGCAACCAGCACAGGATGTACCTCATAAAAAACTGAACCATACAAATACTGGTCCTCAAAGGAGGCAATATAGATGTTAGCATATGGAGGGATTGCATTGGACCCCATCACAGTGCCTCTCTGCTGCATAATGAAGTCATCACCAAAGAGAAAATATTTTCTCCTGAGATCAACCCCCAGCAGGTTGAGAACCAGATGTGCACAATCAGGAGCACACCCCGAGCTGAATAGCATATCACAGACAGTGTTCAACCTCTTTGAGTCAATGGGGTATAGAGATATACTATATCAAAAGAGACCAAATAAAATGTCTCTGGAATTGACAACTCTACCAACTTACATAAAAAAATCAGCTGCAATACCTACTGCAAATAAGATGCAATCATTGCAAATCACTGTAAATATTTATCCAAAAAAATGGCATCAGACAAAAAAAAAAACGATTCATGATTAATCAAAATGGAGGCTCCCTCAAATTCCTGTTTATCTTTGATAGTTTTAAAGAAATTCACTAAACCAGGTAGAATTAAGGTAAGAGTCGTATATGACCACATTCTATAAAAAAAAAAAAAAAAGTGACGGAGTGTTCTGATTTAATCAAAGAAAAATAGCTCTGGACGTAACTGTCATAGGTTTTATAGATAGATAAGAGAGGAGGTGCATTACGTCATCAGATTACATAAATGGATACATTTTGGCATAAAAATTATCTTCCCATAGTCTTGTGCAACAAGATTTGGCCAGTGTGTCACACCATCTGGTATACTGACCATCATTATTACAAAATCTTGCACAATACACATTTCATTCTAACGCACTGGCCGTGATTTTGAGATGATAAATCAGCTTTTAAGGATATCTCAGGATTCTGGAAACATGTTCTATGTTATAATTAATTCAAGGCTGCTAAGAGGTCAGTATATCCTCTTTCTGACATCTTAAAACATCAAGCCTTCTTAAAGGGACCAGATGTATCTATCAACTCCCTCCTTTTTATCATCTCAAAAACACCAGGACCTGCTTTTTCTCACCAACCTCTTATCCTGCCTAGCCAAGACTTGCTCCGGGGGCAATTTATGAATCTACCCATAATGCCCCACCACGGTTCAAACCTTTTCTGTCCTTGCATCTATACTCTAAGCATCATGCCATATGCAATTATGGGAATATATTTAGATATATCAGAAACAATAATTAAATAACATATGGTTACTATATTAGTCTATGAGGAGTATAAGTTCAATAATATGAAGGAAAATAATAATCCATTCTCATTTATAGTCCAATATGTACATTATTTGCTTCTTTATGATGACAATAGGTGCCCACAGTGCATTCAGTTGTCAAACTCTTTCAGGTTTAGGATGCTTGTTATGTTCTACTGAAGTTTTTCTTGGAAAACAACTACAATTAGTTTTCATAAATGTAACAATTTCATAAATGTAACAATAATTACAACAACCAGAATTAGGAGCACAACCTGTAAGAACATAAGCACAACACCACATATCATACCACCTAACCCTTTGAACCAATTTAGCGGGTTCAAGTAAGATAAGCACTTTGGCCATGCCATTTCCTCCTCAGTTAATGCTTTACGGTACAGTTCCTTTACTTCTCTGGCCTGTTCTATGTTGTGTGTGATCTGCAATGTCCCAGATGAATCAATGTAATGATAACATGATGGACCCACTATTTGACATAATAGTAGTTTGACCAACTTGTAATGCTGTAAAATAATCTAGCACCACTGTATGCTGATTAGTCACTAGGATAAACTGTCTACTGTAGTCATTTTCAACCTCAATTGCATCAAACAGCTTATCTGTAATGTGATCAAAGGCATCTCCCAATACTTCTATTAACTGCATGTTTCTTAGTGAATTAAAGACCATACCAATAGGATCAACCAAAGCTGCACCTGTTTTCCCTGCCCAATGAGTATGAATAACATGTACCTTTCTATTAGTTTTGTCATGTTTATACAGCATATGTGAAGGGACATGTTGATAGGGGAATTAATCTTTCTGTCATACTCATGTTGCTAGCTCCTACCTAGTTAATGCACATGTTCCTCCTGCCGCTCACCAACATACCTTGTTACCATACACTGCATAAACCCCGTCAGGGAGCCTAACTTGTTTTCATTCTTTGAATAAGTAGCTTGATCTTTCAATGATTCCAAGAGGATTACGTTTAAAAAAGATACCAACAACAGTTTATGATGATAATTTTTTGTCTAGTTGGAATTATATTCTCTCTGAATGCTCTGTGAAATTAATGAGATTAATAATTGATAATGAACAACTGAAGATAAATAAATTGCAGAAAGATATACAAGATATCGAACATAAATTGAGAGTAACATTGAATTCCACAAAATGAGGCAACTTAATACAAAAGAAAAAAGCTGCCTGGCCAATCCTTGCTGAAAATGGGAAAGGTCCGATAAACCTTTGCTCAAGTTTGGGAGAAGGTATGTGGGTCTTCAGATTTCTGGCGGATAACCATACCCTCTCTCCAACCCTGAAAGAAGAAGTCGCTTGCCAGTGTTGGTCTGCTATTTCTTTGTAGGCATCCTGAGCTTCCTGTAAAGCCTCATTTAATTCCTTCTGAATATCTGCAAACACTGCCAGTTTGTGGTTGACCGTCGGGACCTGAGTGTTGGTAGGAAAGGCAGAAATGAAGATAGGGTTTATCCGGTAGTTGGCATAGAATGGTCTCTGGGTGGTTGAACTGTGTTGGCATTGTTGTGGATGAACTCTGCTGTTGATAAGTAATTCAGTAATTCACCCAGTCATCCCGAAGACCCAGCAGAAGCAGCAGAAATACTGTTCCAGAGCCTAGTTAGTTCTCTCGGTCTGGCCGTTAGACTGAGGATGAAAGACAAAGGAGAGACTCATGGTAGTTCCCAGGGTTGTGCAGAAGTGTTTCCAGAACCATGAGTTGATCTAAACCCCTCTGTCTAAAAAAATATCATCAAGAATTTCATGTAGTCGGACAACTTCACGAATCCAAAAGCAAATAATGTCACAGCGGCACTACCACAAAACCTCAACTGCGGGAGGTAACTGGAAATAGGATGCAAAAAAAGGAAAAAAGACCAGACTCCATTGGTCCCTCTAAATCCATATAGCACAAACAGCCAAAATAAGCAGCATCAAGAGTGTCTTCATTAAAATCGTATCCATCTGATGCTTCTTTATTTACTCCATAACAGGTTAACAGCACAACGTTTCAACCGACGCAGGGGTCTTTTTCAACTTCACAAATCATCAACTTCACAATGTGCTCAGTGGTGGGAATCTTTTATATGGGGATGAAGTGAGCCATCTTTGTGAGTTGATCCACAACAAGGATGGTAGTCATTCCTTTTAAGGGGGCAGGTCCACTATAAAGGCCATAGATATAGATCCCCATGGCCCGGATGGGATTGTAAGAGGTTGTAGGAAACCCAGAGGGCAAGCTCATGGCATCTTATTCCAAGCACATACTTCTTCGCATCCCTCCTGTAGTCAGGCCACCAGCAGGAGTTCCAAAGTCTTTGTGACCCCCAAGGGGATCGGCAAGCTTGGAATCATGTACTAGTTTATGGACTTTGAGTCGCCCAGCCTTGTAAACATATAGTTGGTGTTCTTGCCTCCAAAGTTCATCTTTGAAAGAAAGCTTCACCTCCTTAGGATGACTCAGGAAAAGGTCATTTTCATATCCTCCCTTAAGCTTTGTCAGAAGGTCTTCAGAGTGTAGGATACCCAAGAAATTTGGGGGGACAGAATTGTGTAGTCTGTATATAATCACTCTTCAGGCTCCAAAAGTGTTCTGGACAATGCATCCATCTTGCCATTTCTGGAAATGGGGCACTAGGACACAATGAAATTAAACCTGGAGAACAACAGGGCCCATCGTTGTTGTCTAGAAGAAAGCCTCCTGGCAGAATGGAGAGATTCTAAATTCTTAAGGTCAGTAAGAACTGTTACTGGATGATGGGCTCCTTTCACAAGGTGCCTCCACTCGGTAAAAGCCACCTTGATGGCCAGAAGCTCCTTGTTCCCGATGTCATAGTTCTCCGCAGGTGATAAGGTGTAGGACCGAAATGCACAAGGATGTAGTCGCATCCTATCTCCGATTCATTGTGACAGGATAGCTCCCACTATGGAGTTGGAGGCATCCTCTTCAACAACAAAAGACAACTCTGGTCTTTAATCGATCAGTACTGGTGCTGAAGAAAACAGAGTCTTTAATTTCTCCAAGCCATTTGTGCCTCTGGGGACCAGAAAAATATGTGTGCTTTGTTTGTGAGGGAGGTGATGAGAGAGATAACTTTTGAGAAATCTTTAATAAAACTTCTGTAGAGGTGCACAAAACCGATCAGGCACTGTACTTCTTTCAAATTTCTTGAAATGGGCCTATCCAGGATGGCTTTAATCTTGCTGGGATCCATACTTAGGCCATCTGGGGAGATAATGTATCCCAGAAATTGCATTTGGGTCTGTTCAAACTCACACTTCTAGTTTGATGTACAGACTATTCTCTTGGAGTTGTTTCAAGACCCCCCAAACGCACCTGCAATGTTCCTCCAAGTTATCGGAGAAGATGAGGATGTCGTTGAGATATGCCACTATGAATTGGTCCTACTGTTCTTGAAATATATCATTGATAAAGTGCTGGAAGGTGGCAGGAGGATTACAAAGGCCGAACATCATCACTAGGTATTCAAAATGTTTATATCGGGTTCTAAAAGCAATCTTCTTCTAATCCCCTGGGTGAATCCATACAAGGTTATAGGTCCCTCTTAGATCTAGTTTAGTGAAGATCTTGGTGGAGCGGAGTCTCTCTAATAATTCTGGAATCAAGGGAAGGGGGTAGCGTTTCTTGACTGTAACCCTTATTAACTCCCTATAATCAATACATAGTCGCAGGTTGGAGTCACTTTTTTCCACACAAAAAAATATGGGCTTCCTAGCCGGGGAAGAAGATGGTCGAACGAATCCCTTTTTCAAATTGTCGTCCAAGTATTCTCGGAGTACCTTCAACTCCGATTCCAAAAGGTTGTAGATCTGCCCAAACAGAATAAAAACACCAGGGAGCAACTCCACTTTACAACCGTAGTACCAATGAGGAGTTATTTGGTCAGCTTTTTTCTTGCTGCAAATACCCCTGGACCTCTGATATTGAACTGGTAACTTCTCAAAGTTCTGTTTACTATCCTCAAGGGCTCACTCTGGTTTAAGTTCAGATGGTACTATCTTACAGTTCTTCCAGTATTCTGAAGGGAAGACAATGGTCCTTGATTCCTAGTTAATAGAGGAATTATGGGTAGAGAACCAGGGGATTCTGAGAATCCCCGGGAATTTAGGTGATGAGATGAGTGGAAAGCTGATCGTTTCCAGCTGGTCAGATTTCATGTGGAGCTCTAGTTTAATTGTTTCTTGTGTGATGGGTCCCGAGGACAAGGGTGATTGATCCATGGTTTCCAAATCAACAGGTATGGGCTTTGGTCTGCTTGTAATGCTTTTGCCAAGAACAAATCTAAAGTCCATGAAGTCTCCCCCTACTCCTGAATCTAGCATTGCCGAGCAATGTATCTTCCGATATCCAATCGAGGAGAACAAAATGGTTTAACAGAGGAAAGGTTTTCATGCTGTCTAGCACTATTGGTGAGAAGGCATGTTTGGCAGCATCCTGTTGTCTTGTAATGGCTGGACTGGATACAACCTTGATGTGTTTTTAACTGTCCTCTGAAACTTATTTGGGCTGTTTAAGGCATAATTTCCCAAGCTTTCACAATAAAGGAACAGATTTTCAGCATGGTGCCTTTCTTTTTTAGTAGTGGTAAGGGGTTTATGGACGACATCAACCTGCATCGCTTCTGGTGCAATTTCAGTTTTTGGCTGGGGATTCAACATGAATTGACTGAAGGAGTAAGAGGTGTAGGTGCCCAAACCCCACAGGCTCTCTTTTTGCCACTCAGAAAGTCTCTGGTCAATTCGGATGCCCGGCTGAATAAAATTTTCCAGGCTGTCACGGGTCTCCACTCTAGCGAATCCATCCTTTCCCCACTCAGATAATCCCTGATGGAATTGGCTTTGTTTTGCAGCTGGGTTCCACGTATTATCATTCGCCCAGCGACTTGACCATTACAGTTATGGATCAAATCTACAATGTCTAAATTAGTGTGCCACAGCAGAGGATAGATTACATAGCCAATGACAAGGGCAATGCTCTGTTGCCAAATATATGACAGAATTTTGTCGCTGGGTGGCATATACTACATTGAACTAAGCCACCCAGAAGAGTCAATTTCGACAAGGACGATCCAAACCAGTAAAGGATAAGCTTTGCAGAGTCAAGACCCCTGACAACTAGGAGGATTTTATTCAGTTGTGCACTTGTGTGTATCAAAGACTTACTAAACATAAGAAGGAGAAGCTACAGGCTTTTGGAAACCACCCAGCCTTTTATTTTAGCCAACAGCATTAAATGGCCAGATAATCTGCAAACCTCTT
The DNA here is from genome assembly GCF_035609145.1 of Eleutherodactylus coqui. NCBI lineage: Eukaryota > Metazoa > Chordata > Amphibia > Anura > Eleutherodactylidae > Eleutherodactylus > Eleutherodactylus coqui. The sequence goes on along the minus strand of NC_089837.1, from coordinate 251,160,157 downwards.
TCCTTAGCAAAGAAGGAAAGGCACTGTACGGAGTAGCTCAGTCTGCATTGCAGGAGCTCAGTATATTATGCCATTAACTGTCCCAATAAGTTCCAAAATACTATTACTGTTACCAGTGCCAAGATCGTAGGCAAGTCTGACATTCCAGGTCTCAAGTGACAGGCCATCCCATTGCTCACTCAAGAGAAAGATAAGGCATGTCCCTCATCTTTCCACTTCATCATTCCAATACATGTCTCAGTTGGGGACCAAAAAGAGGAATTTCATGGAATTTAAATACGCTCTTGATAATAACACTGGAGGCAGGACAAAACCAATACCAATGGATATGGAAACCATGAATGGTTCACCGTTGTCTTTGTGGCCTGTAACTCATGAGACCATCAAACTCTAAATCATTATTACTTGATCACCATGAAACAATTAGTTTTCACCTTATCTTTTCACCCAAGTTTCCAGTTATATTAGGAATCCCTTGATTAGCTACCCACAATACTTCCATCAGCTGGGACTGAAAACCATTACCTTCCCCCCTGAGTACTGTAAAGAAAAATGTCAGATGCCACTACCCAGAGCTGCCAAACTTTCCCAATCTGGCAATTCCGGAGGCTTGGCAGCTAGCTGGAAACATCAAATCCCCAAGAAATAAAAAGAAGAAAAGTAAAGAAGCTGCACCAGGGGGCAACATCTGAGCCCGGATCGGCACCTGATGACCTATCACTATGTTACAGATTGTGGTTCTCTCCTGAGGGGGATCCCGTTAATGACCAGGCCAAATTTTGGAAATCTGACATGTTGCACTTTAAGGGCTCACACCCACTTGCGTTTTTTTATCGCTGCAAAATCGCTGCGTTTTTTAATGCGATTGTCAATAGAACATTCTAATGTTAAAAATACATTGCAAGTTGGTGCTTTTATATGTCTTTGGACTGGAAAAGATGTCGAAGGGGGACAGTGTCGTGCTCATTAGGATCTGTCTATATGGCCTGATGACCACGAGGATTCGTTGGGCAGAGCTCATTGGGCAGGACATAGAACAGTGTTGAAATGTTTATTCCTTTTAATTTATTTGAATAAGAAAGTGAATTATTTGTTGTAATGGAAGAAGTTATCAAACCTAGTAGTGTTAAATATTAGAGATGAGCGAGCACCAAAATGCTCGAGTGCTCGTTACTCGAGTCGGACTTTCAGTGATGCTCGAGAGTTCGTTTCGAGTAACGAACCCCATTGAAGTCAATGGGCGACTCGAGCATTTTTGTATATGACTGGTGCTCCGCTAAGGTTTTCATTTGTGAAAATCTTAGCAAATCACCAAAGTCATGTAAAAAACACAGAAATGGATAGGGCAGGCGAGGAGCAACATGCAGGGCTGCATTTCGGGCTCCGAGGTCTCACTATTAAGCCACAATAGGGGCCAAGAGTGAGACCCCCCCCCCCCCCCCACTGTCAGCATAACGATCGTTCTCCTCTGCCACAGCTGTAACAGCTGTGGCAGAAAAGAACGATGTTAGCCCATTGAATTCAATGGAGCCGGCAATACAACCGGCTCCATTAAAAGCAACGGGCTGCCAGCGAGCGCGGGATGAATTTTCGGGAAGGGCTTAAAAATATAAGCCTTTACCTGAAAAAGAAAGATTTTAGTGTAAAAAAGAATAAAAAAGCAGGCATTCTCTTCAATGGAGCCGCTGCTGCTGCCGGCGACTCCATTGAAGACAATGGTCCGCTGGCACACCTGAATTCTTTTTCAGGGAAGGGCTTTACATATAAGCCATTCCCTGGAAATGAATTAAAAGTGATTTAAAAAACAAAAAAAATAGATACTCACCTCCCTTCAGCTGCCGGGGCACAGCCGCGTCTTCTCCTGCTGTCCCCTGCACTGTGGTGCTGAACTGCTCTCATTCAGCTGAGAGCTGCGCTGAGCCAATCAGAGGCAGCATTCACTCACCCATTCATGAATTCATGAATGGGTGTGAGTGAGATCTGCCTCTGATTGGTCAGGCTGTGACCAATCAGAGGCAGCTCATTCAGCAGGCGGGGATTTTAAATCCCCGGCTGCTGGATGCTACAGAGAGCAGTTCAGGAGAACTGCCAGCTGGCCGCAGCTGAACTCCGTCTGCCGGGACCAGGTGAGTATATATATATATATTTTTCTTTACACATTTCTGGATGAATTGCAGGGAAGGGCTTATATATTTAAGCCCTTCCCGAAAATTCATTGTGCGATCGCCGGCAGCCCATTGCTTTCAATGGAGCCGGCTGTATTGCCGGCTCCATTCAATTCAATGGGCTAACATCGTTCTGCCGGGACAAGGTGAGTATATATTTTTTTTTACTTTTTACACATTTTAGGATGATTTTCAGGTAAGGGCTTATATTTTTAAGCCCTTCCCGAAAATTCATCCCGCGCTAGCTGGCAGCCCATTGCTTTCAATGGAGCCGGCTGTATTGCCAGCTCCATTGAATTCAATGGTCAGTGCTCGTTTAATCGAGACGAGCACCGCGTGGTGCTCGTCTCGAGTAATGAGCATCTCGGGCACCCTAATACTCGAACGAGCATCAAGCTCGGACGAGTATGCTCGCTCATCTCTATTAAATATGTATATGAAAAATGTCTTTCGGTCATGGCAAACAGTTCAATAAGCATTGTTTTATAGCTAAGATTTGAATGTAATTTTTTTATATGAAAATTCAATAAAATGTTTTTGAACAATAAGGACATTTATGTATGGAATATGTTACTAGACTTATATACAGCTGTTTTCTAATGCCAGCTGACAAACTATTGAATAGTTTGTGAATGTCATTATGGTGGGTCAATTTGTTTATTTAAAAAATAATGTATGGATGGTCTATTATGCTTGAGAAAGTTTCTTGAGCTTTGAGGGCTCATGCCCACGGCCGTCGCGGATTTCCGCCGCGGGAGTACCGCAGTTGTAAACTAAATGCGGCCGACACGTGGAATTTTACAGCATACTTCTATTTCCTGATTTACACTGCAGGCGGTCTCAATTAACATAGTATTAATGGAGACTGTGGAAAAATGCTGCTAAACTCCCTCCCACCTCCCTTGTCTGGCCGCTGTCATTGACTCCCGTAGCGGCGGATGTATTCCGAGCACAAAAATAGTTCCAGGACTATGTTTGCTGCCCGGCAATATATTTGCCAGCCGGTCTCTTTTACACCGCGGGAATACATCTGTGTGATCTGATGCAGTGGAATCCAATGCATCACATTTTAGCATATATCAGCCGGCTGTGGAAACGGCGGCTGATATACGCCCGTGTGAATAAGCCCTGAGGCATATATTTAACTGATCTCTGACCCATAGGTTATAGAGGTATCTTTTAATGGGGCTGTCATAAAAAAGCTAATGTTAAGCTAGGTTTAACCCCTTAAAAACATGGCCTATTTTGGGCTTCAGGGCATGATGATTTTCAGGGGATTTTCATCTCCACTTTCCAAAACCCATAACATTTTTTATTTTCTATAAATGAAGCTACACTCTTCATTGGTACCATTTTTTGCATAACGAGTATTACATTTTATTTGGATGGCAGGGAGAAAAAAATACCACATTTGTCATTGTTTTTTGCGTTATTTTTTTAAGTGTTAATCTTGCCGCATAAATGACATGATACATTAATTCTGCAGGTTGGTTCAATTAGAAAAATACCAAAATTACATATTTTGAGGATTTTTTCTACTTCTGTTGAAAAAAAAAATGCTTTTTTTCCTTGCATCTGTGCAAGTCCCATAACATTTTTACATTTTCCATCAACAGAGTTCTGTGAAGGCTTTTTTTGCATGATGACTGACTATTTTTGTACACACTTTTTATGTCCCTGTAGAATTGATTGTATGATCACTGCACACTGTACTGAAATGCAGTATTGCTAGCAATCATATGCCATGGCAGATCTGGACGCTAGGCAATGGCGTCCGGTGGCCATGGTGACACATCGACACTCCACAATGACATGATCATGGTATGTAAGGGGTCCCCTCTTGTTGTTTATAGACTTCATAGTCCCCTGACCTCCTGCTTTTTCACTGCTCTCAGTAACCTCCACTTTCCAACAAATTACTCTCCGTGGTCAACTTTCTCTCACAGACTGCATCCCATGGCTCCCTCACTTTAGCTTCTCCAACATACACAGTCATGTAAAACACATGATTTAATTCTTTCAGCCCCCTTTAAAGTAGTTCCATGCAAAGAAACATTACTCTCTTTCCTCCAACCTCAACATACAGTGCAGCCCCATGCAAAATGATATTCTCCTTCCCTTAAATTCCTCCAACATAAAGTTTAAAAAAAATACCCTCCTACTTCAGATGTGTAACTTGCAGCTCCTGGGCCCCAATGCAAAACCTGTAACAGGGCCCCCAACTATAATGCTTTATCCATAGTACTGGGCTCTCTATATGGAGAAGAGAGGCCTTATGGGCCCCCTAATGCTCCTGGGCCAGGGTGCAACCGCATCCCCTGCATCCCCTATAGTTATACCAGTGCCCTACTTTAAGCCAAATCCAATATACAGTCCCATGTAAAACATATGACTCCCCCTCCTCAATATAGTTTTTGTTGTAGTTACCCGCTTAGTCGCTCACGACCTTTGGCAACCCTAAAATTGAGCCCCCATCCATGTTTTTTGGTTTTGCACTGCTTCTTTCAGTTGTGTGATATCCATGCCAGTATCAGCTCTGACAGTATCAGCCGTTATGTTCTTTGGTGACCTGGTCTTCTTTTGCCACTGATCTGTCCAAGCATTATAGATTTTTCTAAAGACTCTGCTCGCATTACATGGCCAAAATACATGAGCCTGGTCATCCTCCCCTCCAGTGATATATCGGGTCTTACATGATTCAGGATTTCTTTGTTACTCTCACCATCCAGGTCATGTGTAGAAGCTTGAACGCATCAATCCTCCTTCTATCAGAGTAGGGACCCACTAAAAAGAGGTGAGAGTGAAGTTAGCTAGTGGGCTTATAGAGTATCATCAAAATGTATACTACGTTTTATGTTATTAATTAAATCTGCTTTGAATGCTGTTTTTGGTATTTGAAACGTGCAATTAGCCTCTGCGGCTTCAAACAAACATAATTCCTAGCTTTTTCATATGGGCGCCCATTATAGGGAAAGATTTTTTGTAAATTACACATTAGCAGTAAGAATCGCCATTGCGGTGTTTGGTGTGGGGGAAACAAGCGCATTCAATATGCGTAACATTTAGTTAGGCAATGCTAATTGGCAAGTGGGAAACTACTTATTTGCAGTCATTAGGCTAAAATGCCTTATTTATCTGAGTGCTTCCCTCCACTGTGCGCAAAGAAGCCAGCCCTGTGTTTGCCTAAAATACAATAAATTGCTCCCATGTGTTGCAGAGACAGTCCATATGATATATTGAACTGTTTATACGAATGTACAACAGCAATGCAGTTCTATAAAATCTTTTTTTTTTTTTGCATTTTTCATAAAATGGACAAATTGCACAGGAAGTGGAGGAGCTGCCAGAATCAATACCGAAAAGAGTTTTCCAGCAGAAGCACCAGTGGTTCAGTGGTTCCTTGCAAACACCCCCACTATTTGACAGAGCAGTTGTCATTTCTTTGCCTGGTCCTCAAGTAGATAGCATAAGTATTTTAAATTTATCATGCATTTACTTTCAGATGCATTTCAACATTTTTTTTAACCTGCAATGAAACCTAAAACACCCCACAGAAGCTTCATCTATACAAAAAATCTGTTAGTGTACCTGACGTGAGCCTGCTGTTGTCTTTGGCGTGATTAACTGCATCCACTATGCAGCATCTTTAACATTCACAGTATTTATGCAAAACAATAATGTGGCTCATTTCGGATCCTTGCCAACAGAGGAGCAGACACAATAGTGGATAATCCGCAGGGGAATATTTTGGCTTTGCCAGCATGTTCTATTTCCTTAGGGCTCAGTCAGACAAGCAAATTTTGCACACATATATAGGCACATTTTCAAAATAGATCTATTAGAACCAATGCTTTCCAGTTAAAGCGTTCACGTGTACATTTTTAGAAGCGGTAAAAATTCGCACCTGCAAAAGATAGGACATGTGAGTGCAAATGGACCTGGTCACATGATTTTTTCTACACACAATGTGTGATTTTTTTTTCCGCGCCTATAATGCGTGAAAAAAATTTCTCATCTGACTGAGCCCTTAAGGAGTAGATTACATGCTCATTTTTTGTCTTTTACCATTTTTTGCCATGGACTTTTTGTCCATGGGTAACTTTAGGTCAGCATGAAATTAATCAGCACTGATAAGACGGACAGCCCGCTGAGTTCTCCGCGGGCAGCACTGATAACATTCTTTAACAGCTGCTGTCCTGCTGGAGAACAATAGTGATGTATTTAGAGAACAGATCCCCTACTGTTCTCTACATATATGCAATTGAAGCTAATAAGCTTCTAATGGGCTGATTAGCTCATTAGTAGCTAATGCAAAATGATCACTCAAAACTGTTAGTTTCTGACGAATTTCGAGTCATCATCTGTGTGTGTAAATGCACCTTTAGACATGTATTTTGTTTAGCTGCAATGACAATGAAATAAGTCACGCATTTTAAGCATCTTATTGTGTCAATTTAGGCCCTTTCTCAGAAACTATCTCCTTCCTTTTCTATAGCACAGGGCTGCATCAAGTCTATAGCCATTAACCATTGCAATGGGTATTATGCTTTATAAACTTTGGAAACCTTAATTCAAGTGCCCTCTTTTAGACTGCATAGCCACCAGAGGATGCACCCACATCTTATGCCTCCTTCTTTGCCCCTCCAAAAACATGCTATGCCACTCACCAAATGTCCTGGAAATAAGCCAGTTTAGGAGGACATCATTTAGCTAAGAATTCATGGCAGAAGATACAAAAAATGAGCGAAAAAGCACAAATACCAAAAATACTCAAGCACTCTCTGTTCTCTTCCAAAAGAGAGCAAATTGCATTGTCTTGCTCAGGTGAGCTGTATTTCAGCGATATGAGAATGGGCTGCACATGCAAATCAGCAACTCTGCATCTCTTGGAGAGTGAAAGGGGCAGTAAAATTGTGTGTAAAAAACATACAGCGACGTGATAAAACATTTTTTTCAAAGAAAATGCCTTGCAAGAACCAGGAAATTACACGCTCACTATAGTGATATCACTGCGAGTTCCTTGGGCCCAATATTACACTCTTGCCCATGTAAATGTAGCCTAACATTACATAATACTAAAGTGCAGGGATTTTTTTCTTATGTTCAATGAAAGTTCCTATAAAATTTTAAGAAAGCTATATATTTTGTTTATTAGTATGCAAATAAATGTATTTTATGCCAATTAAAATTCTAAAGCCCATAAAAATAAATCTGTTTATAGGTTTCACATAATTAGACAAGATGTATTTCCACTCCTAATTCCAGTAATTGCAAAATAGTTCCAAATTGTCTACATTCGCAAACTATTACAAAGAGAAACTTATCAAACAAGCTCAACTTTCAATTTTTACTTTTGATTTATACATCTAGACAATTTAGTTGTAAAATAAAGAAGTATATAAATTCTTTCATCTTCGTGGCCTAGTTTAAAATGATGCGTAATTCAGTGCACAAATCTTTTCCTAGCAGGGAATCATTCTTTCAACTACAAAGAAACAAATGAGATATTGGAGAAAGAGCATGTCTTTTCCGCTCAACCATATGCTTAGCTCTCAATCAATTTCAGCAATGTTATTTTTGGAGCACAAAAACCAAGATTGTTATGAAATTTGTCATCCTAAAACACTTATGGCATAATAAGGTTAGAGTTTTTCAAACTGCTGATTCGGCAACTTAACCCTGCAGCAAATCAGTTATCCATGACATAATCTGATTTCTAAAAGAGCTTATAGTTTTAATTGAATAAAAATGTTGACTAAATAGCCAACTATGCTTCTTAAAATATGCGTTGTATTGCCTAATACTATTGTATTATTTGAATATTGCTATGATAGGTTGTTGATTTCTTACTGTAAATTGCTCTTATAAATCTCTACTGGTACTAATTACATACTGAACAGTTGGATATGTTAGTTATTAATCTTTTATACAGCATAGATGAAGAATACATTTAATGAAAATGATTAGACGTTGCTTTTGCCGCAAATTGTCTTATCCTGTAATAGTAGAAATTTTTCTTTGGTTCAATACTGAATTTCAAAGAATTCTGTCTCAGTTGCTAACAAAAAAAATCAGCCCACATCTTGCACCAGATTTAGTTTTATACACGTTTGGCACCTTCATTGACCATTTGTATCTAGAAGAGGGTGAGTTGCTAAGAGTTTTAAAATGCACCAAATTTTATCAAATTTGCAGCAACATTTTATATATCAAAAGCAGTCTAAATTTACAACAACAGGGCGTGGCCTAGCTGGCAGCATGAGCAGATGTAGGGCTGAGAGCTCCTTAGCCAAAGTCTAAAATCTAAGGGAATACTGACTCACGGATCCTCATTCCCCCCAAAAAACAGTTCCAACATTACCCCTGAATGAAGGGGAGTAAAGAGAGGGGCTTTACAACTCACCTGGCCGTTTAGGAAGATCGCTGCCGACTATAGCCCAGGAAGCCAGGAACTAGAGTGCTGGAAAGGTTTGCAGGAGCATGCCAAGAGGAGGAGCATCCCTTCATCTACAGCGGGGACGGAGTCCCCTAGAGTGAAAACTGTCTCAAAGCAGAGGTGAGGAGATGCCGGGAGGAAGAGCAGAGTGCCAACTGCAGCCTGCATGGCCAGCTGTTAGAAAGTCTGAAGCAGTGGGGGAGCCAATTGGCTGAGCCAATCTGAATCCATAAATGGAGTGAAAACCCCCACCAAGTACTGAGAGATTACTCTTGGCAGTGTGAAGAAAAGAACCCTCCGTTAACAGCACTCAGTTATTAGCATGGAGCTTAGGCACAGTAGAAAGAACTCTAGCCCTGGCGCTGCACAACGATCTTCCCTCCCTTCTCATTACAATACAACACTAGGATCGCCCCTCCCTCCTTATCACAATACAAGTAAAGTAGAAACCCCTCTGTCTTCTATTTCTCACCTTCATTCTTATCAAAAAGCAGCAATAGGTAAAGCCAGAAGCCACATACCTTACTACTGTATGAAGACAGAGTTCTGCTCTAACTTTTCCAGCCGCTTTAATTAAAGGGGTTCTGTCAGCACAAAAATAAAAATTATACTCACCTGTGCCTTACCAGGCCATTCACCATGAACCTGCTGCTCTCCTGATGTCCCTCCAGCAGCCTTTCTATCGCAGTGCAGAAGCTAGCAAAGTGCCAGCCCCTGCCACTAATTCGACCACTGCAGGACGACAAGTACTGTGACCTGGTTCAGTGGTCAACGCGTCACAAGTGACGCGCCGCCCACTGATTAGCCTGGCCGCATCTAACCTCTGAAATTGACGGCTAGTGCACATATGTCCCCCTTTCCGGTGCGCTTGCGTACTTGCTGTCGACTCTCTGAGGATGTCAGAGGTTAGATGCGGCCAGGTTGACATCAACGAGCAGGAGCCGCTGGAAGATGACCCCTCACGCGGCAGGTAAACATGGGAGGAAAGAAATACAACGGGATTAGGTAAGTTTACTTTGTTTTTTAACTCTTTTCTGTCCACAGGTTACACTGTACAGGGATGTAGGGCAGGATGCAGGTGAGTATAATTTTTTTTTATTTTGCTGACAGAACCCCTTTAAGGGCTACAAGCTATTCTACATCTAACATCAGCCAGCCATTCAATATCAAAGCTCTCTGCTGCCACCTAGTGGAGGAAAATAAAGGACACACATTTCAACTATTCACTGATCAGATTAACTGCTAGCACTGATTGTACGATGTTGATCTCCATTCTCAACTGCAGAAAATAGAAACTGAGGATTCAGGGACTATTACACCCATTAATCCTGGGCTCTCTATGATAAAGACGCCAATCTGGCCCTGTTCTCATAATCTTAACAACTTCACAAATTTAAAGAATCATCCAGAGAACTTTACAATAGCAGACTGTAAAATTGGAGGACACACCATCTTGGTGATCCCAGGTGGAGGTGGGAGACTCTCACTTGCAACACAGCCTGGGTTTTCTCTCTACCACTAACAGTCTGCCTATACCTGCATCCCCTCCCTTACCTCATCCATTCGAAGATGATCTTCCTAAGGGACTTAGAGCCCTAATTTTTTGTGATAGGCAACTCTCTACCTCAACGAATCTCTACAGTTGGCAACACCTGGACTGCCATGCCATCTAGTGACTAATTGTAGTTGCGGTTCCTAAACAATCATAGGTGGACATTAAAATCTATTTTGCTCATGCTGTGAGATCTACAAATCACATAATCCAAAGAAAGCATGCATGGTGGTAATATGTTGTCATATTGAACCCCGACTTGTTGGTGGTATGTCATACCCTTAAGCCATGATATTTAATCTTACAAATGAACAGACTTTCTTTACTATAATCAAGCTAACTATGCCAAAGTACAGGAAACAATCCAGGGCATCTCCACTCCAGAATACATCCAAAGCAACTCCAGAAATTTTCCAATCCCGACTACCTCCAGATATGAAAGGTCAGGACCCTGGCACCCCTCCACATCCTAGAATCGCGATCACATTCTATCGACCTCCCTCTCGGGCAGCTCTACTCCCTCAAGCTTTGATACTAAGGAATTATATGAGAATATTCAACTATTTAAAAAAGAGCTACAAGGCACTATCTCAGAATTCTTCTAAACAAATACAAGAGCTTGGCCAAAGGGTTGATGAAGTCGAAACCAAGACTGATTAAGTCATTGGCACAATGGATCTTGATAGAAACCACATTGAAGAAAATCAAAATAAAATTGAGAAACTAGAGTTAGAGCTTGAGGATCTTGAAAATAGGTCTGTACTAGAAAACCTACGCATCATAGGATTACCTGAGCGCTTTGTTGCACTCAAAGAAGCTGCACTGAACATCTTTCAAGACCAAATACCACAAGCAGACCCAAATCTTTTTAGAATGGATTGTGTGCATAGAGCCCTAAACAAACCCAAACCAATCCAGGGACATTATCTTAAAACTCCATTATCCCAAAGCTCGAGACATGATACTTGCTGCTGCCAGAAATGTCTCCCCACTTCCAGGGACAGAGCAAGGTGTACAGCTTTTTGTGGACTTTACCCTGGAATGTAGGCACCCATTATGCTCTATCACTAAAGCTCTACAAAGGGCACAACTCCGCTATCGATGAGGCTTCCTGTTCATGCTGTCCTTTAAAATTGAAGGCCAAGAACACATCATACGCTCACTATCTGAGGGACAAGAAATACTTCATGCTGCAAACATTCCACTTGATGACCTCTCAACCTCAAGACAACAGTCCCGACTATCCCGGCACCCAGCTAGGCTATGGGACAACATACGCCAGAGGACCTGTCTATGGACCTACATAATTGTGGACAGGATTCCTTGACTTCCTATCAGAACTGTAATGCATGATTATATTAGATCGACATTTGGTTGTTATCTTTAATTTATCACCACCTTTTATAATGATAGTAAAGTTTAAGATTACATTGTTTAAGACGTATTGCGATTTTAAATTCTTATATCAGTCTTTCATAAGTTCACCAACAGCATACATCCATGGTGGTGGTGATATGCTGTTCGACTGGTATATGTGAACTAAGTTGGTTCTTTACATAGACCTCTCTCGCATCGATGATATTACTTTGTTTAATGTTATTACAATCTTTTTCAACTTTGTTCATCTTATTGTTGCTATTTATATAAGGTATTGAATTTTGTCTCCACCATCATATACCAAAAAAATCTTAAGGCTTCCCTTATATGTATGGATAGGTACAGCTCCTTATCTCCTGACCTGTTTGAGCCCACTCCTTAGCATACATCTCCTCTCAAAATAATATGTGTAGAGTAGTAAGTCATAATGGCTGAGATTCTCAGCCTGAGAATCCAATTCTCAAATTAAACATAGAATGGCTTTTACAGATTATGAAAGACAAAACTCTGACATCATCTGTATTCAAGAATCGCATTTTTCGACTACATCTTTCCCAAAACACTTTAACCCTTGTTACCAACCACACTATCATTCCAGGTTTGTCACTAAAAGCAAGGGGGTATCCACCTTTTTACCCAACTCCCTCCCTTTCACAGTCACCAAATCTCTGTGTGATGATCAGGGCCGATATTTAATTTTGATAGGAGAGTTATATAATGATAAACTTTGAATTGTAAACATTTACGCACCAAGCAACACCCCAATAGAATTTTCTTAGCAATCTGCTGCATCCTCACTCCCTTAGGCTACACTAGTATAATATGAACTTTAACTTTACTTATAACCCTAATATCGACTCCACTTCTCCAGTCCCCTCTTCCAGGGTTAGAAACTTAAGGATTAGGTTTAAAGAAGCCTTTAGATGTTATCACTATCAGACACCTGGAGAGAATTTAATCCACATAAAAGAGGATTTACATACTATTTCCCAGCCCAACTTAAGCTACCCTGCCTAATGGAGTCAGCCCTATCAGATCTTAATTCCAATATTACTGAGGAGGATGTTGACTGGGTGATTAAATGCCATTAGCAGGGCAAGGCCCCAGGCCCCAATAGCTTTACATTCCTATACTTTAATACATTTGCCCCAATACGGAAACTCAATTTATTCAAACTTTTTAATCACATACTCCACAAGGGTTGCATCCATACAGATTTTCTACAAGCCCTGATCACAGCCATTCCCAAACCTGGAAAAGACCACACTATTCCCTCTAATTAGAGGCATATCTTCTCCTCAATATTGATCTAAACCTTTTCCCCTCCATAATTGCTAGTAGAGTCAATAGATTATTACCCTCATTAATACATATAGATCAAGTAGGTTTCATTCCAGGTAGGCAAGCTCCGGAAAATGGAAGAAAAATTTTCAACCTTATTTAAATTGCGAACAATACCAAAACCCCCTTGGCTGTTATAGCATTAGATATAGAAAAAGCCCTTAACTCTCTTTCATGGTCCTACCTACAATTAGTCCTCCGCAAACTAGGATTTGATGGTCCTTTCTTAAACTTAATATCCACCCTCTACTCCAATCCCTTAGCATATCTTAGAATCTAGAGATGAGCGAACACCAAAATGTTCGGGTGTTCGTTATTCGGAACGAACTTCCCGCGATGTTCGAGGGTTCGTTTCGAACAACGAACCTCATTGAAGTCAATGAGCGACCAGAGCATTTTTGTATTTCGCCGATGCTCGCTAAGGTTTTCATGTGTGAAAATCTGGGCAATTCAAGAAAGTGATGGGAATGACACAGAAACGGATAGGGCAGGCGAGGGGCTACATGTTGGGCTGCATCTCAAGTTCCCAGGTCCCACTATTAAGCCACAATACCGGCAAGAGTGGGCCCCCCCCCCCCTCCCAACAACTTTTACTTCTGAAAAGCCCTCATTAGCATGGCATACCTTTGCTAAGCACCACACTAGCTACAACAAAGCACAATCACTGCCTGGATGACACTCCGCTGCCACTTCTCCTGGGTTACATGCTGACCAACCGCCCCCCCCTCCCCCCCACAGCGCACACCAAAGTGTCCCTGCGCAGCCTTCAGCTGCCCTCATGCCACGCCACACTCATGTCTATTTAGAAGTGCGTCTGCCATGAGGAGGAACCGCAGGCACACACTGCAGAGGGTTGGCATGGCTAGGCAGCGGCCCTCTTTAAAAGGGGCGGGGCGATAGCCCACAATGCTGTACAGAAGCAATGAGAAATAGAATCCTGTGCCACCGCCATCAGGAGCTGCACACGTGGGCATAGCAATGGGGAACCTATGTGCCACACACTATTCATTCTGTCAAGGTGTCTGCATGCCCCAGTCAGACTGGTAATATGTACCTTAACAGTAACCGCGTTGGTGGTAATGTGGTGGTGACTGCGGACCTAGTAGCACGGTTGTATTTTGTTGGTTTTCGGAATGCGGCCAGGATTAAGTGGGCCGTGGCGGGGGGATGGTGTGGGGGCCCTCGTTGTGTCGGTAAAGGTGAAATTCTTGGACTGCCACCAGACGAACCAATGCAAAGACATTTGCCAAGAATGTTTTCCCTGTTGGAGGAGGAGGGGGATGTTTTTGAGGCACTACGTGTCCTCTCCACGTGTCCGTGGTTATATGCACCTTTACAGTAACCGCGTTGGTGGTAATGTGGTGGTGACTGCGGACCTAGTAGCACGGTTGTATTTTGTTGGTTTTCGGAATGCGGCCAGGATTAAGTGGGCCGTGGCGGGGGGATGGTGTGGGGGCTCTCTTGTTGTGTCGGTAAAGGTGAAATTCTTGGACTGCCACCAGACGAACCAATGCAAAGACATTTGCCAAGAATGTTTTCCCTGTTGGAGGAGGAGGGGGATGTTTTTGAGGCACTACGTGTCCTCTCCACGTGTCCGTGGTTATATGCACCTTAACAGTAACCGCGTTGGTGGTAATGTGGTGGTGACTGCGGACCTAGTAGCACGGTTGTATTTTGTTGGTTTTCGGAATGCGGCCAGGATTAAGTGGGCCGTGGCAGGGGGATGGTGTGGGGGCTCTCGTTGTGTCGGTAAAGGTGAAATTCTTGGACTGCCATCAGACGAACCAATGCAAAGACATTTGCCAAGAATGTTTTCCCTGTTGGAGGAGGAGGGGGATGTTTTTGAGGCACTACGTGTCCTCTCCACGTGTCCGTGGTTATATGCACCTTTACAGTAACCGCGTTGGTGGGAAATGGCCTCGCCGCCATCATGTCTTTGGGAAGCCTCTGTTTCCACACCCCAGAGACATACCATTAGCAGCGGTATAGGCAGAGGCCAGAATTCGTAACATTTCAGCCCTAGCATTAGGACAGGCCACACTAACATATCACTAGCAGCATTATAGGAGGAGCGCAGTCTTCGTTCCATGTCAGCAATAGTAGCACTCAAGACAGGCCCCAGTAACAATTCCGAAGCAGCAGTATAGCGGGAGCGCAGTCTTCGTTCCATGTCAGCAATAGTAGCACTCAAGACAGGCCCCAGTAACAATTCCGAAGCAGCAGTATAGCGGGAGCGCAGTCTTAGTTCCATTTCAGTAGCCTTAGTATAGCCAAGGCCCAAGTTACATTTATGTAGCTAAAGTGTAGGCCAACCCCACACACCTTTCTGTACCATGAGTGCAGGCGAAGAACATACAAATTGCTATGATTACACTGTAGGTGAGGGCCCCAAAAATTTGGTGTACCAACAGTACTAATGTACCTCAGTAAAAATTGGCCATGCCCAACCAAGATGGCAGGTGAATCGCTTTGGTTAATGTGGCTTAAGTGGTAACTAGGCCTGGAGGCAGCCCAGTGTAACGAAAAATTGGTTCAAGTTAAAGTTCCAACGCTTTTAAGCGCATTGAAACTTATAAAAATTGTTCAGAAAAATTATTTGAGTGAGCCTTGTGGCCCTAAGAAAAATTGCCCGTTCAGCGTGATTACGTGAGGTTTCAGGAGGAGGAGCAGGAGGAGGAGGAGGAGGAATATTAGACACAGATTGATGAAGCAGAAATGTCCCCGTTTTGGATGGTGAGAGAGAACGTAGCTTCCATCCGCGGGTGCAGCCTACGTATTGCTTACGTATCGCTGCTGTCCGCTGGTGGAGAACAGAAGTCTGGGGAAATCCAGCCTTTGTTCATCTTGATGAGTGTTAGCCTGTCGGCACTGTCGGTTGACAAGCGGCTACGCTTATCTGTGATGATTCCCCCAGCCGCACTAAACACCCTCTCCGACAAGACGCTAGCCGCAGGACAAGCAAGCACCTCCAGGGCATACAGCGCTAGTTCAGGCCACGTGTCCAGCTTCGACACCCAGTAGTTGTAGGGGGCAGAGGCGTCACCGAGGATGGTCGTGCGATCGGCTACGTACTCCCTCACCATCCTTTTACAGTGCTCCCGCCGACTCAGCCGTGACTGGGGAGCGGTGACACAGTCTTGGTGGGGAGCCATAAAGCTGGCCAGGCCCTTAAAGACTGTTGCACTGCCTGGGATGTACATGCTGCTCGATCTACGCACATCCCCTGCTACCTTGCCCTCGGTACTGCGCCTTCTGCCACTAGCGCTGTCGGCTGGGAATTTTATCATCAGCTTGTCCGCAAGGGTCCTGTGGTATAGCAACACTCTCGAACCCCTTTCCTCTTCGGGAATCAGAGTGGGCAGGTTCTCCTTATACCGTGGATCGAGCAGTGTGTACACCCAGTAATCCGTCGTGGCCAGAATGCGTGCAACGCGAGGGTCACGAGAAAGGCATCCTAACATGAAGTCAGCCATGTGTGCCAGGGTACCTGTACGCAACACATGGCTGTCTTCACTAGGAAGATCACTTTCAGGATCCTCCTCCTCCTCCTCCTCTTCAGGCCATACACGCTGAAAGGATGACAGGCAATCAGCCGGTGTACCGTCAGCAGCGGGCCAAGCTGTCTCTTCCCCCTCCTCCTCATCCTCCTCATGCTCCTCCTCCTCCTCCTGTACGCGCTGAGAAATAGACAGGAGGGTGCCCTGACTATCCAGCGGCATACTGTCTTCCCCCGCCCCCGTTTCCGAGCGCAAAGCAGCTGCCTTTATGGTTTGCAGGGAATTTCTCAAGATGCATAGCAGAGGAATGGTGACGCTAATGATTGTAGCATCGCCGCTCACCACCTGGGTAGACTCCTCAAAATTACCAAGGACATGGCAGATGTCTGCCAACCAGGCCCACTCTTCTGAAAGGAATTGAGGAGGCTGACTCCCACTGCGCCGCCCATGTTGGAGTTGGTATTCGACTATAGCTCTACGTTGTTCATAGAGCCTGGCCAACATGTGGAGCCTAGAGTTCCACCGTGTGGGCACGTCGCACAGCAGTCGGTGCACTGGCAGCTTAAAGTGATGTTGCAGGGTGCGCAGGGTGGCAGCGTCCGTGTGGGACTTGCGGAAATGTGCGCAGAGCCGGCGCGCCTTTACGAGCAGGTCTGACAAGCGTGGGTAGCTTTTCAGAAAGCGCTGAACCACCAAATTAAAGACGTGGGCCAGGCATGGCACGTGCGTGAGGCTGCCGAGCTGCAGAGCCGCCACCAGGTTACGGCCGTTGTCACACACGACCATGCCCGGTTGGAGGCTCAGCGGTGCAAGCCAGCGGTCGGTCTGCTGTGTCAGACCCTGCAGCAGTTCGTGGTCCGTGTGCCTCTTATCGCCTAAGCTGAGTAGTTTCAGCACGGCCTGCTGACGCTTGCCCACCGCTGTGCTGCCACACCGCGCGACACCGACTGCTGGCGACATGCTGCTGCTAACACATCTTGATTGCGAGACAGAGGAGGAGGAGGAGGAGGGTGCTTTAGTGGAGGAAGCATACACCTCCGCAGATAGCAGCACCGAGCTGGGGCCCGCAATTCTGGGGGTGGGTAGGACGTGAGCGGTCCCAGGCTCTGACTCTGTCCCAGCCTCCACTAAATTCACCCAATGTGCCGTCAGGGAGATGTAGTGGCCCTGCCCGCCTGTGCTTGTCCACGTGTCCGTAGTTAAGTGGACCGTGGCAGTAACCGCGTTGGTGAGGGCGCGTACAATGTTGCGGGAGACGTGGTCGTGCAGGGCTGGGACGGCACATCGGGAAAAGTAGTGGCGACTGGGAACTGAGTAGCGCGGGGCCACCGCCTCCATGATACTTTTCAAGGACTCAGTTTCCACAACCCTATACGGCAGCATCTCAAGGCTGATGAATTTTGCTATGCGGACGGTTAACGTTTGAGCGTGCGGGTGCGTGGCGGCGTACTTGCGCTTGCGCTCGAACACTTGCGCAAGCGACGGCTGAACGGTGCGCTGAACTACACTTCTGGATGGGGCCGAGGACAGCGGAGATGAGGGTGTGGGTGCAGGCCATGAGGCGGTAGTGCCTGTGTCCTGAGAGGGGGGTTGCATCTCAGTGGCAGGTTGGGGCACAGGGGGAGAGGCAGGGGTGCAAACCGGAGGCGCTGAACGGCCTTCGTCCCACCTTGTGGGGTGCTTGGCCATCATATGTCTGCGCATGGTGGTGGTGGTGAGGCTGTTGGTGTTGGCTCCCCGGCTGAGCTTTGCGCAACAAAGGTTGCACACCACTGTTCGTCGGTCGTCAGGCGTCTCTGTGAAAAACTGCCAGACCTTAGAGCACCTCGGCCTCTGCAGGGTGGCATGGCGCGAGGGGGCGCTTTGGGAAACACTTGGTGGATTATTCGGTCTGGCCCTGCCTCTACCCCTGGCCACCGCACTGCCTCTTGCAACCTGCCCTGCTGATGCCCTTGACTCCCCCTCCGAAGACCTGTCCTCCTGAGTAAGCGTTGCACACCAGGTGGGGTCAGTCACCTCATCGTCCTGCTGCTCTTCCTCCGAATCCTCTGTGCGCTGCTCCCTCGGACTTACTGCCCTTACTACTACCTCACTGCAAGACAACTGTGTCTGATCGTCATCGTCCTCCTCACACACAGAAAGTTGTTGAGACAGTTGGCGGAAGTCCCCAGCCTCTTCCCCCGGACCCCGGGAACTTTCGAATGGTTGGGCATCAGTGACGATAAACTCCTCTGGTGGGAGAGGAACCGCTGCTGCCCAATCTAAGCAGGGGCCCGAGAACAGTTCCTGGGAGTGTTCCCGCTCCTGAGCAGGTGTCATTGTAGTGGAGTGAGGAGGCTGGGAGGAAGGAGGAGCAGCAGACAGAGGATTCGGATTTGCAGCAGTGGACGGCGCAGAACTGCGTGTTGACGATAGGTTGTTCGAAGCACTTTCTGCCATCCAGGACAGGACCTGCTCACACTGCTCATTTTCTAATAACCGTCTCCCCCGTGGACCCATTAATTGGGCGATGAATGTGGGGACGCCAGAAACGTGCCTCTCTCCTAATCGCGCAGCAGTCGGCTGCGACACACCGGGATCAGGAGCTCGGCCTGTGCCCACACCCTGACTTGGCCCTCCGCGTCCTCGGCCGCGTCCACGTCCTCTAGGCCTACCCCTACCCCTCAGCATGCTGTATTACCAGTGATTTGATTTCACAGGCAGGAAATAAATTGGCGCAAGACTGCAGGCCAAATATAATTTTTTCCCTTTTTGGAAAACGAAAGGCCCCACTGCCTCTAGTGAATGAATAATCTAAGTTTAATAACTGTGCTGTGTCCCTGCTAATGTGTCACAGAACGTGAGGGTAGCAGAGTTATTATAACTCTGGCAGAGCAGGTATTTTTTTCCCAATTAAGGAAAGCAAATGGCGAAGCCAGCAGTAAAGCGTAGCTGGGTGCGTCTGATTTTTCAACGTTGTTCACGCAGCTCACACGTGTCCACAGCCCTTAGGACGGACAGAGGCTGGACAAATACAATTTTTTTCAGTTGTTTTACAAGCAAAAGGCAGCACTGCGTATATTCAATGAATAATGACTGTGTTGTGGCCCTGCCTACACAATTCTTTCCCTGCAGTATCAATGGAGGGTGCAATGCTCTGCAGAGGCGATTTTGAGAAGGAAAAAAATATGCAGCACAGCTAACAGCAGCCAGCACAGTACTGCACACGCTTAAATATGGCCCTAGAAAGGACCGTTGAGGTTCTTGAAGGCTACACTCACTCCTAACACTCTCCCTGCCTATGCAACACTTCTGTCCCTAATGCCGGGTGCAACGCTCTGCAGAGGCGATTTTGAGAAAAAAAAATAATTGCCACTGCTAACAGCAGCCAACACACAGCTATCAGTGGCCCTAATAAGGACCTTTGGGGGTCTTGAAGCCTACACTAACTACCAATTCTTTCCCTACAGCAGCTCCGGTACAAACAGCACTGTCCCTCATCTAACTCACCAGGCATCTGAGGCGAGCCGCGGGAGGGGCCGACTTTTATATTAGGCGGACACCTGATCTCCCCAGCCACTCACAGCAGGGGGGTGGTATAGGGCTTGAACGACGCAGGGGGAAGTTGTAATGCCTTCCCTGTCTTTCAATTGGCCAGAAAAGCGCGCAAACGTCTCAGGGAAGGAAGTGAAAGTAACCAGAACACCGCATGGTGTTCGTTACGAATAACGAACATCCCGAACACCCTAATATTCGCACGAATATCAAGCTCGGACGAACACGTTCGCTCATCTCTATTAGAATCCCATCAACCCACCCATTCCAAATTCAAATTCTCAGAGGCACCTGTCAATGATGCCCTCTCTCCCCAGTGCTGTTTGCACTGGCAATAGAGCTATTAGCTATTGCTATTCGTGAAAATCTCAATATAACTGGGGTACATGTTCGCAATACAAACAATAAACTCAGCCTATTTGCTGATGACCTACTTTTAACTTTAACCAAACCATTAACCTCCTTGCCTATCTTGTTTGCACTCCTAGAAAAATGTAGTCTTATTTCAGACCTTAAAATCAATCAGTCAAAATTGGAAGTTCTTTTTTGCAACAATCCCTCACATATTGAAAAGCTGATCAAGCTTAATTTCAGTCTAAAACTCAGCACTACTATCTTCCTTATCTAGGAATTCAACTTACAAACTCACTAGGAACCATATATAAATGGAATTATGAGCCGCTCTTCTGTCAGCTAGGCCTATATTTAGCCATTTGGGATTGCCCATACCTCTCATGGATTGGACATATCCATAGTATAAATATGACCTTACTACCAAAACTTCTTAACCTTTTCAGAACGCTTCCTATTCCTGTACCTGCCTTAGACTTGTAATTATTTAAAAAAAAATATTATCCTTCATCTGTGCACATAAACAACACAGAATATCCAAGTCCATAATGTTTTTGCATAAGAAAATTGGTTGTCTCTCTGTCTGATATATCCTTAAATATTATAAATCAGCCTGCCTGGTTCAGATCCCACCCATTTATGCTGGCTCCCAAGCCCTGCTGTGCACCTCCATTGAAGAAACCCAATTTTCCCCTCATAACTGGTCTTCCCTACTCTGGATTAAAATCTACCTTCCTCCTAATTTTAGAAACAATGTGCCATTTTCATTTTTCTCTATATTGTTATTGAGACGGGTTAGGTACAAATTGAACACTCATTCCATCCCATTCTCACTCACCCCTTTACTCTACAACCCTACTTTTTCCCCAAGCTTAGATGCTGCATAATATATCAATATATATGGTGTCAAACAAACAGACTGACTTCTCTTTACGATTTTCTCATACATGGTAAATTAATTTCAATATTATCTTTTAATAGCCAATATAAACCACCTCTGGAAGAATGGTGGAG